>NC_058524.1:263490666-264115666 GCF_904849725.1 Hordeum vulgare subsp. vulgare | reverse complement strand
ACAGGTCCTCCATAGACCATGGGAGGTGGAACTCAGGCATAGGTTCTAGTCTCATCCTTTTCGAGAGGAGAGGAAGGTCGCATGCCTTTAGCCGCTTCCTTAGAGAATTTGGCCTCCGAATCTGTGTTGGCGGGTTTAACCACCAACACCGGTTCGAGTGAACTTTTAATTCCCTCAATTAACTCTTTAAGCATGGTTTTGACTTCGTTCGTCAAGGACGTCTTGAGGGCGGCCATAGCCGTATTCAAGTCGTCCCTTGTGACCGAAGTCAAGTCCATGGCCTCGTGTTGCCCATGGGGAACTCCCTCTTCGCCTTCCATACTCTTCGGGTGGTGAAACCCTTAATAAAGAGACGTGGCTCTGATACCAATTGAAAGGATCGATATGGTTGACTAGAGGGGGGGGGGGTGAATAGGCAACTACCAATCTTTAGCTTTTCTTAACAAATAAGGATTAGCAACATAAAGGTTCTCTAAAATAACACTAGGTGAGCAACCTATATGATGCTACTTACAACGAGTAAAGAAGCAAGTAAGAGATACTCTACAACAACAACAAATACAAAGTAAAGGTAAGAGATAACCACAAGTGGAACCGATGAAGACGAGGATGTGTTACCGAAGTTCCTTCCCTTTGACAAGAAGTACGTCTCCGTTGGAGCGATGTGGAGGCACAATGCTCCCCAATAAGCCACTAGGGCCACCGTATTCTCCTCACGCCCTCGCACAATGCAAGGTGCCGTGATTCCACTATAGGTGCCCTTGAAGGCGGCGACCGAACCTTTACAAACAAGGTTGGGGCAATCTCCACACAAAGCTTGGAGGCTGCCAACAAGACCACAGAGCTTCACCACAATGGAATGTGGATCCGAGGTGACATCAACCGTCTAGGGTGCTCAACCACCCAAGAGTAACAAGATCCGCAAGGGATTAGTAGGGGGAATCAAATATCCTTTGGTGGAAGTGTAGATCAAGGCCTTCTCAAGCAATCCCTAGAAAATCAACAAGGTTGATTGGCTAGGGAGAGAGATCGGGCTAAAATAAGCTTGTGGAGCAACAATGGAGCTTAGAGGGGTTAAAGGTGAGCTCTAGGAAGAAGAAGATACCTTTATATAGTAGGGGGGGCAGATCCACCCGTTACCCACCTACCACATAAATTTACAAGCGGTACTACCGCTACCTAGAGCGGTACTACCGCTCCTGGGAGCGGTACTACCGCTCAGCTTCTCACCAACCACGGTAGTACCGGGATACTACCGTGCCACCACCTCCTTGGGAAAAGTATGCGAGAAAAAGCCCGTCAGCGCGGTAGTAAATTAACACTACCGCACTGAGGGAGGTAGTACCGCCCTTGGAGCGGTAGTAAAAAACTACTACCGCACTTCGGGCGGTTGTACCGCTCGTGGAGCGGTAGTAAAAGTTTACTACCGCACCTAGGGCGGCAGTACCACTCTGGAAGCGGTAGTAAAAATTTACTACCGCTGTGCCAGCGGTACTACCGCTGGTACAACGGTACTACCGCTTACCCTTTTCGCATAGGCATAGAATACACCCATTGGGGCTCCATTGCGGCCAAAATATAGGTGGGTGCATGAAGTGTGTGCGTGAGGATTCCACCCAAACCTTTCCGACTTGGACCCCCTCTTAATAAGAAGACTTTCCTATGACTCAAACTAGGAAGAGAAACATAGTAGAAAATCCGTCTTTGAGAACCTCCGAGGGGCGACGAGTCATCTTGTGCCTAGAAGAGAATATTCTGAAATGCTCAGGACACAAGATTAGTCCGCACAACAATTGTCATCAATCACTAAAACCACTTAGGAGAAATATGCCCTAACACTATGAGTCCGGGTTTGACCCCTCGCAAGATTTCTTGATTCGCCCATTCTGCGTGTCCATTGGACTGGGGATGCGCAACCGCAGAGACATCAAGACGGATGTGCTCTTTTTCACAAAATTCTTGCATGGCGCCTTTGGATAAATTAGTACCATTATCATTGATGATACTATGAGGATACCCGAAGCGAAAAATCAACTTCTTGAGGAATTTGACGGCCGTATCTGCATCGCAACTGCTAACCGGCTCTGCTTTAACCCACTTGGTAAATTTGTCAACCGCCCCTAGTGGGTGAGTCTTCTTGTTGAAAGACATCTTGAAGGGGACAACCATGTCGAGCCCCCAGACCGCAAAAGGCCATGTAATTGGGATCATTCACAACTCTTGAGCCGGCACATGTATCTGACACCCAATTTTTGACACCCGTCGCATCTGCGCACTATGTCCTCAGCATCTGTGTGAGCCGTTAACCAGTAGAATCCATGCCTAAAAGCCTTGGATACCGAAGAGCGTGACCCGGTGTGATGGCCACAATCGCCAGCGTGGATCTCATTAAGGATCGCACATCCTTTATCGGACGAGACACATCATTGAAAAATTCCAGAAGTACTTCGTTTGTGCAACTCGCCCTTATGTATAACCATGGACTTGCATCGCCGGATAATTTGGCGGGCGAGCAACGCATGAGCAGGTAAATCGCCTCGTGCCAAATACACCATGTATGGGACCACCCAATCCAGAGTGGCATGAAGAGCCGCCACAAGTTGAGATTTTGGGCCAGGGACCGCTATATCCTCTTCAGAAGGCAATTTCACCGATGGGTTATGCAAAACATCCAAAAAGACATTGGTTGGAACCGGCTTACGCTATGATGCTAGTCGTGAAAGAGTATCAGCTGCTTTGTTGAGCCGACGATCGATATGATCAAATTGATAACCATGAAAGCGACCCGCTGCATGTGATACATCACGTTTGTAGGCCGCCATCAGAGGATACGAGGAGTCCCATGTTTCGGAAACTTGTTGTGCCACCAGATCCGAGTCGCCCAGGCATCTAACTTGGCTGAGGTTCATCTCTTTGGCGATCCTAAGCCCATGGAGCAGAGCTTCGTACTCTCCTGCATTGTTGGTACATGGAAACATGAGTCGGAGGACATAGCAAAACTTGTCACCCTGCGGCAAAGTTAGTACTACGCGAGCCCCCGAGCCTTCCAGCTTCCTAGACCCATCAAAGTGGATCGTCCAATACATGTGATCAGGTCTGTCTTCTAGGATCTGCAGCTCGGTCCAATCGTTGATGAAATCCACTAAGGCTTGAGACTTGATGGCCGTGCGGGGCGTATATTTCATGTGGTGAGGACCAAGCTCAATATCCCACTTAGGAATTCGCCCGGTCGCTTCACGGTTTTGTATGATGTCGCCAAGTGGCGAGGAACTGACTACCGTGATCGGGTGCTCCTGGAAGTAGTGGTTCAGCTTCCGACTTGCCATGAAGATCCCAAAAAACCACCTTCTGCGAGTGTGGATAACGTTCTTTGGAGAGGGTTAAGACCTCGCTAACAAAGTATACTAGCGTTTGGACCGGATGTTCCTTTCCTTCTTCTTTTGCGTTCGACCACCACTACCACGCTTACTGCTTTAGAGTTAGCAGCAATGTACAAGAGCATAGGCTCTTTGTCAGCTGGAGCGGCTAAAGCGGGTGGCTCAGCCAATTGCTTTTTCAAGGCCTCAAAGGCTTCGTTAGCCGCGCCTGTCCACACAAAACGGTTTGTTTTCTTGAGCAGCTGATAAAAAGGGATGGCCTTCTCCCCAAGGTGACTTATGAAATAGCTCAGAGCCACGATGCGACCCGCCATACGCTGGACCTGGTTGATATTGGCCGACTTGCCAAGTGAGGTAATCGTCTTGATTTTGTCTGGGTTAGCCTCAATGCCTCGCTCTGACACCAAGAAGCCCAATAACTTCCCCACAGGGACACCGAAGACACACTTGGTCAGGTTAAGCTTCATCTGATACACGCGCAAATTGTCAAACATTTCCTTGAGATCCTCCAGGAGTGACTCTTTCTTCTGGGATTTCACCACTATGTCATCAACATAGGCATGAACGTTGCGCCCAATCTGGTTGTGTAAGCAATTCTGGATACATCGCTGATAAGTCACCCCCGCACTCTTGAGCCCAAATGGCATAGAGACATAGCAAAAAGCACCAAAGGGAGTTATGAAGGACGTCTTCTCCTGATCATCTAAAGCCATCTTGATCTGGTGATAACCTGAGTATGCATCCAAAAAACACAGCCGCTCGCAACCCGCCGTAGAGTCAATGATTTGATCGATACGTGGGAGGGCAAAGGGGTCTTTCGGGCAGGCTTTGTTGAGGTCATTGTAGTCAATGCACATGCGAAAATTACCATTCTTCTTGAGGACCAAAACTGGATTGGCCAACCACTCTGGGTGAAAAACCTCCACAATGAAACTAGCAGCCAAGAGCCGGGCTACCTCTTCTCCGATTGCTTTACGCCTTTCCTCGTTAAATAGGCAAAGATATTGCCGAACCGGCTTCATATTGGGATCTATGTTAAGATGGTGCTCAACGAATTCTCTCGGTACACTGCTACTTCTCAAACAACAGCGCCAGAAATTGACACGTTGACGGAGACTTGCTTGCGTTGGTTTTTCCCTTGAAGAGGAAAGGGTGATGTGACACAGGAAGAGTAAGTATTTCCCTCAGTTTGAGAACCAAGGTATCAATCCAGTAGGAGAATCTCGTCAAGTCCAGAGTACCTGCGCAAACACAAAAGAGCTTGCACCCAATGCTATAAAGGGGTTGTCAATCCCTTCAAGATTGATTGCAAAGTGAGATCTGAAGGCAGAAATTGCAATGAAGTAAAAGTGTAAGGCTGAAAATATGATGTGAAGTAGACTCGGAGGCCATAGTGTTCAATAGAGGCTTCTCTCAAAATAGCAAATGTTACGGTGGTTGAACAAATTACTGTCGAGCAATTGATAGAACCGCGCAAAGTCATGACGATATCTAAGGCAATGATCATACATATAGGCATCACGTCCGAGACAAGTAGACCGATACTTTCTGCATCTACTACTATTACTCCACACATCGACCGCTATCCAGCATGCATCTAGTGTATTGAGTTCATGACGAACAGAGTAACGCCTTAAGCAAGATGACATGATGTAGAGGGATAATCTCAAACCAATGATGAAAACCCCATCTTTTTACCCTTGATGGCAACAACGCGATGCGTGCCTCGCTACCCCTTCTGTCACTGGGTGAGGTCACCGCACTGTATGAACCCAAAACCAAGCACTTCACCCATTGCAAGAATCATAGATGAAGCTGGCCAGACAAAACCCACAACTCGAAGAGAATTACAAGGATATGAAATCATGCATATGAGAGATCAGAAGAAACTCAAATAAGTTTCATAGATAATCTGATCATAAATCCACAATTCATCGGATCTCGACAAACACACCGCAAAAGAAGATTACATCGGATAGATCTCCATGAAGATCATGGAGAACTTTGTATTGAAGATCCAAGAGAGAGAAGAAGCCATCTAGCTACTAGCTATGGACCCGTAGGTCTATGGTGAACTACTCACGCATCATCGGAGAGGTCATGGTGGTGATGAAGAAGCCCTCCGTATCCGAATCCCCCCTCCGGCAGGGCACCAGAACGTGCCCTAGATGGGATCTTGCGGAGACAGAAGCTTGCGGCGGCGGAAAAGTGTTTTCGTGGCTCCCCTGATTTTTTCTGGGATTTTAAGGAATATATAGGCGAAAGACCTAGGGCAGAGGAGGCCCAGGGAGCCCACAAGCCTGGGAGGCGTGGCCCCCTGGCCGCGGCTAGGGGGCTTGTGGGGTCCCTGGTGACCCTCTACCTTGGTTCTCAAGTCTCCCAATCGTCTTCTGTTTCGGAAAAAATCTTTTTGGAAGTTTCATTCCGTTTGGACTCCGTTTAAAATCCTCCTCTGAAAAGGGTCAAAAACACGGAAAAAATAGGAACTGGCACTTGGCACTGAGTTAATAAGTTAGTCCCCAAAAAGATATGAAGGGCATACAAAACATCCAAAGTTTGACAGGATAATAGCGTGAAACCATCAAAAATTATAGATACGTTGGAGACGTATCATACACCCGGCATGTTAGAAGGTTTCCATGCAAAGATGTCCCGATTCTCATGGATGAATACGCTGAGCGTGCTTTCCTATTTCGGAGCCAGACCCGTCCCAATGGTGAATTTCTTAGAAGAGTTGCCGGGCGTGAAATCCACCAGCTTAGTGTCATCTGTCGGCTTAAACTTAAGGGGCGGCTCTGAATCGATTGTGGGCTTCTTGAGTGGGGTCATGTCCGCTGGGTCAACACTGGCTTGATGAAACTTGAGTTCCTCATCTGCGCAAGCCGACTCAGCATAAGCGGCATCTCCTTCTTCGCACTCTTGAGATATCTTCCGATCTCCACTGATCGTGATGGTTTCTTTAGGGCTTGGCATCTTGAGCTTGAGGTAGACATAACATGGGCGGGCCATGAAACGGGCGTAAGCCGGCCGACCAAAAAGCGTGTGATAAGGGCTTTTGATCTTCACCACCTCAAACATCAGAGACTTGCTCCTCTAATTAGACTCGGTGCCAAAAGCCACATTGAGTTTAATCCGCCCAACAGGATACGCCGACTTACGCGGGATGATGCCGTGGAAGACCGTAGAGGAAGGCATCAAGTCACTTTCGGAGAAATTCATTCTTCGGAAAGTATCGTAGTATAAGATGTTGATGCTGCTGCCTCCATCCATGAGGACTTTGGAGAGGGTATAACCCCCTACCTGTGGCGCCATGACCAATGCTAAGTCCCTAGGGTTGTCAACCCGGGGCGGGTGATCCTCCCTGCTCTAGATAATAGGCTGCTCGGACCAATTGAGATACCTGGGGAGCGCCGGCACGGTGACGCTAAGGGTTTTGTGTTTGACCTTCTTGTCCCTTTTGCAAGTACTGGTGGTGAACACATGATACTACCCACTGTTCAACTGCTTGGGGTTGTTTTGGAAACCGTTGTTGTCATTCTGCTGCTGAGAGCCACCCTGGTGAAGCTGCTGCTGAAAACCGCCCAGCACATTATAATGCGGTTATCCTGGAATGTGACCCGCCTTGAGGACCAGGGTTGGGGAAACCGCCAAACGAACTCCTGTGTGAGCCTCCCGACCCGAATTGTTCCGGGTGTCCACCACTACCTCCTCCTTGGTTGCCCTTGAGCGCCTCGGCATGGAACTCCTGCATCGCATAGCAGTCTTCCCAAGAATGAGTGGATGGACCTTCCATCGTGTATGTTGTGGGCAGGGGCCCTTGAGCATCTCGTGATAGTTGCGTGGCTTTTTCCCACTGAAACCCCTTTCCTTCGGACGATGGTTCCCGGTCCCAGTGTTAGTATTGGTGACGAATTCAGTGGCGCGTTCCTGCTGCCTTTTCTTCCCTTGGCCCCCGGGGTTGTAGTTATTTCTCTCCTGGGACTGCGAGTGGCCTTTGGATGACTCCCCTCTCCTGGCACTGCTGATTTTATCGTCGTCCTCCCCCGGGATCTTAGCTCTCCCATATCCTGCACTTTACGCTTGAGTCGCCCAAGCTTCAACAGCAAGGGCTGGTAGTGACAGTTTTTCTCCAAGATCAGCACGGCCTGAGCCGCCGAAATACCATTCGATGAATGGATTACCTCTGCAACCCGTCGCGTCCAATGATGGGTCGACTCGTCTAGGCCCTGGATGCAGTGTTGTAAGTCGACGATAGTCATCGGGCGCTGGCAAGTTCCTCGGAAGTTTTTGACAAAACGCTCCTTCAACTCGTCCCAGGTGTTGATGGAATTGGGTGACAAGTTCTTTAGCCAAGTGCATGTCGTCCCTTCAAGCATCATTATAAAGTACTTGGCACACACCGCCCCGTTAACATCAAGCATATCCATCGCAAGCTCGTAACTTTTAATCCACGCCCCTGGCTTGAGATCCGACGTGTAATTGGGAACCTTGCGCAGACCTTTAAAATCTTTGGGCATACGCTCGTTGTGGAGGGCGGGTGACAGACAGGGGATCCCTATGTTCCTGCCTCGTGACTTGGCCTGCGCAGGGGAAGGAGGCACATAAGACGGATAGCCTTGACCCGCCGCTGCCGCCATCTCCATCAGGGGCGGTTCGTGCTGCATCCACGAGGTCTTGAGCCCAGGTGTCTGGCAGCCCGGGCGGGTTGATTTGTGGAGGCCGACGCTGTTCGCTGCTGGACACTGTGGGCGGGTCGTCATGACGGCTCCTCGTATGACTTGCCTGAGGCGTGGAGTGCAGCCGCTCACGACTATACGAATACTGCGCCTGTTGGACCACCGCCATTTTCAACATATCGATGGTGTTCCTTGCCTCCACCTTAGCGAGAGGGTTTCCATGGATGGGAAGAGATTCTAGGTTGCAGGTTGATACGTCCATTTTACATCATGCTTTTATGTTGATATTTATCGCTTTATGGGCTATTATTACACTTCACGGTACAATACTTATGCCTTTTCTCTCTTATTTTATAAGGTTTACATGAAGAGGGAGAATACCGGCAGCTGGAATTCTGGTCTGAAAAGGGAGGAAGTTTGAGATACCTATTCTGCGCAACTCCAAAAGCCGTGAAAATCAACGGGGAATTATTTTGGATTTTATGAAAATACTGGGCGGAAGAAGTACCGGAGGGGCGCCACGAGGAGGCCACAAGCCTGCGAGGCCCGACCTACCCCCCTGGCCGGGCCTGGGTGGCATGTGGGCCCCCTGTTTCCCCTCCGGCGCTCATCTTTTGCTATATGGAGGGTTTCGTCCCAGAAAAAATCATAAGAAAGCTTTCGGGAGGATCCTCCGCCGCCACGAGGCGGAACTTGAGCACAACCAATCTAGAGCTCCGGCAAGGCCGTCCTGCCGGGGAAATTTCCCTCCCGGAGGGGGAAATCATCGCCATCGTCATCACCAACACTCCTCTCATCGGAGGGGACTCATCTCCATCAACATCTTCATCAGCACCATATCCTCTCCAAACCCTAGTTCATATCTTGTAACCAATCTCCGTCTCACGACTCAGATTGGTACTTGTAAGATTGCTAGTAGTGTTAATTACTCTTTGTAGTTGATGCTAGTTGGATTACTCGGTGGAAGATTATATGTTTAGATCTTTGATGATATTCATTACCTCTCTGGTCATGAATATAATTATGCTTTGTGAGTAGTCACTTTTGTTCCTAAGGACATGGGATAAGTCTTCCTATAGGTAGTCATGTGAATTTGGTATTCGTTCGATACTTTGATGTGTTGTATGTTGTTTTTCCTCTAGTGGTGTTATGTGAACGTTGACTACATAACACTTCACCATTATTTGGGCCTAGAGGAAGGCATTGGGAAGTAATAAGTATATGATGGTTTGCTAGAGTGACAAAATCTTAAACCCTAGTTTATGCGTTGCTTCGTAAGGGGTTGATTTGGATCCACTAGTTTAATGCTATGGTTAGACTTTGTCTTAATTCTTCTTTCGTAGTTGCGGTTTCTTGCGATAGGGGTTAATCGTAAGTGGGATGTTTGTCCAAGTAAGGGCAGCACCCAAGCACCGGTCCACCCACATATCAAAATATCAAAGTAGCTAACGCGAATCATTTGAGTATGATGAAAACTAGCTTGACAGAAATTCCCATCTGTCCTCGGGAGCGCTTTACCTACTATAAGAGTTTGTCCAGGCTTGTACCTTGATAAAAAAGGGATTGGGCCATCTTGCTGCACCTTTGTTACTATTGTTACTTGTTATTCGCTAAGAATCATCTTATCACACAACTATCTGTTACCGATAATTTCAGTGCTTGCAGAGAATACCTTGCTGAAAACCACTTGTCAGTTCCTTCTGCTCCTCGTTGGGTTCGAGACTCTTACTTATCGAAAGGACTACGATAGATCCCCTACATTTGTGGGTTATCAAGACTCTTTTCTGGCGCCGTTGCCGGGGAGTGAAGCGCCTTTGGTAAGTGGAATTTGGTAAGGAAACATTTATATAGTGTGCTAAAATTTATTGTCACTTGTCACTATGGAAACTAATCCTTTGAGGAGCTTGTTCGGGGTATCTTCACCTCGAACGAAAGCACAAGGAGTTGCTCCTCAACCTGTTGCACCTACTGAAAATATTTTTTATGAAATTCCTTCGGGTATGCTAGAGAAACTGTTGGCTAATCCTTTTACAGGAGATGGAACATCACATCCCGACTTGCATCTAATTTATGTAGATGAAGTTTGTGGTTTATATAATCTTGCAGGTTTGCCCGAGGATGAGGTCAAGAACAAGGTATTTCCCTTATCTTTGGGGGATAAGGCATTGACATGGTATAAGCTATGTGATGATACTCGATCATGGAACTACAACCGATTGAAATTGGAATTTCATCAAAAGTTTTATCCTATGCATCTAGTACATCGTGATCGGAATTATATTTATAATTTTTGACCTCGTGACAGAGAAAGCATCGCTCAAGCTTGGGGGAGGCTTAAGTCAATGTTATATTCATGCCCCAACCATGAGCTCTCGAGAGAAATTATTATTTAGAACTTCTATGCTCGGCTTTCTCATGCTAATCGCACCATGCTTGACACTTCTTGTACCAGTTATTTTATGAAGAGGGATATTGACTTCAAATGGAATTTATTGGAAAGAATTAAATGCCACTCTGAAGATTGGGAGTTTGATGAAGGTAAGGAGTCAGGTATGAATGTCAAGTTTGATTGCGTTAAATCCTTTGTTGAAACAAATACTTTTTGTGATTTTAGCGCCAAATATGGACTTGACTCTGAGATAGCAGCTTCATTGTGTGAATCATTTGCTGCTCATAACTATCTCCCTAAAGAGAAGTGGTTTAAATATCATCCTCCCTTATAAGTCAATGTAGTTAAACCTAATCCAGTTGAAGAGAAAGTCATTGCTTATAATGATCCTATTGTTCCTAGTGCTTACATTGAGAGACCACCTTTCCCTGTTAGAATAAAGGATCATTCTAAAGCTTCAACTGTGATATGTAGGGGCTACATTAGAACACCTAGACCCCCTGAGAAAATTAGAGTTGAACCTAGCATTGCTATTATCAAAGATCTCCTGTCCGACAATGTTGATGGGCATGATATTCACTTCTGTGAAGATGCTGCTAGAATTGCTAAACCTCACACTAGAGACAAACATAGGCCTGTTGTTGGCATGCCTGTTGTTTCTGTTAAGATAGGAGATCAGTGTTATCATGGTTTATGTGACGTGGGTGCTAGTGTTAGTGCAATACCTCAATCTTTATATAATGAAATTAAAGACGAGATTGCACCTGTCGAGATTGAAGCTATTGATGTCACTATTCAGCTGGCCAATAGAGATACCATCTGCCCTTTGGGAATTGTTAGAGATGTTGAAGTATTGTGTGGTAAAACTAAGTATCCTGCTGATTTTCTCGTCCTTGCTACCACACAAGATAGCTTTTGTCCCATCATATTTGGCAGACCTTTCCTCAACACTGTCAATGCTCATATTGACTGTGAGAAGCAAACTGTCACTGTTGGCTTTGAAGGTGTGTCACATGAATTCAATTTCTCCAAGTTTGGTAGACAACCTCATGAAAAAGAATTGTCTAGTAAGGATGAAATTATTTCCCTAGCTTCTATTGTTGTGCCTCCTACTGATCCTTTAGAACAATACTTGCTTGAGCATGAAAATGATATGCATATGGATGAAAGGAAAGAGATAGATAGAGTTATATTTGAACAACATCCTATCCTTAAGAATAATTTGCCTGTTGAGCTGCTTGGAGATCCACCCCCACCGAAGGGTGATCCTGTGTTCAAGCTTAAATAGTTACCTGATACTCTTAAGTATGCTTATCTTGATGAAAAAGAGATATATCCTGTTATTATTAGTGCTAGCCTTTCAGAGCATGAAGAAAAGAAATTATTGAAAACTCTGAGGAAGCACCGTGCTGCTATTGGATATACTCTTGATGGTCTTAAGGGCATTAGTCCCACTCTATGCCAGCACAAAATTAAAACCGATCATGATTCCAAATCAGTTGTCGATCATCAACGGAGATTAAATCCTAAGATGAAAGAGGTAGTAAGAAAAGAATTAGTAAAGCTCCTGGAAGCAGGCATTATCTATCATGTTGCTCATAGTGATTGGGTAAGTCTGGTGCATTGCGTCCCTAAGAAGGGAGTTATTACCGTTGTCCATAATGATAAAGATGAATTGATCCCACAGAGGATTATTACTGGCTATATGATGGTGATTGATTTTAGGAAATTGAATAAGGCCACTACGAAAGATCATTACCCTTTGCCTTTTATTGACCAAATGCTAGAAAGATTGTCCAAACACACACACTTCTGCTTTCTAGATGGTTATTCTGGTTTCTCCCAAATACCTGTTGCACAATCTGATCAGGAGAAAACCACTTTTACCTGCCCTTTCGGTACCATTGCTTATACACGTATGCCTTTTGGCTTATGTAATGCACCTGCTACCTTCCAAAGATGTATGATGGCTATATTCTCGAACTTTGGTGAAAAGATTGTTGAGGTTTTCATGGATGACTTCTCCGTTTAGGGGTCTTCTTTTGATGATTGCCTCAGCAACCTTGATCGAGTTTTGCAGAGATGTAAATATACCAACCTTGTCTTGAATTGGGAGAAGTGCCACTTTATGGTTAATGAAGGCATCCTCTTAGGACATAAAATTTCTAAAAGAGGTATTGAAGTCGATAAGGCTAAGGTTGATGCGATCGAGAAAATGCCATGTCCCACAGACATTAAAGGTATAAGAAGTTTCCTTGGTCATGTTGGTTTCTATAGAAGGTTCATTAAAGACTTCTCTAAGATTTCTAGGCCTCTTACCAATCTCTTGCAAAAGGATATTCCTTTTTTTTGACGATGATTGTGAGGAAGCCTTCGAAATACTTAAGAAGGCCTTGATAACTGCACCTAACGTTCAACCACCTGATTGGAACTTACCTTTTGAAATTATGTGTGATGCTAGTGATTATGCTGTTGGTGTTGTTCTAGGACAAAGAGTTGATAAGAAGTTGAATGTTATTCACTATGCTAGTAGAACTCTAGACAGTGCCCAAAGAAACTATGCTACTACTGAAAAGGAATTTTTAGCAGTCGTGTTTGCATGTGAAAAGTTCAGGTCTTACGTTGTTGATTCCAAGGTGACTATTCACACTGATCATGCTGCTATTAAGTATCTTATGGAAAAGAAAGATGCTAAACCTAGACTTATCAGATGGGTTCTCTTTCTACAAGAATTTGATTTGCATGTTGTTGATAGGAAGGGTGCTGAGAACCCCGTAGCAGATAACTTGTCTAGGTTGGAGAACGTTTTGACAACCCACAACCTATTGATGATAGCTTTCCCGATGAGAAACTGAATGTCATCAATACTTCACATAGTACACCGTGGTATGCTAATTATGCAAATTATATCGTTGCCAAATATATACCACCTAGTTTCACATACCAGCAAAAGAAGAAATTCTTCTTTGATTTGAGAAATTACTTTTGGGATGATCCTCACCTGTATAAAGAAGGAGTAGATGGTGTTATTAGACGTTGTGTACCTGAGCATGAACAGGGACAGATCCTACAGAAGTGTCACTCCGAGGCTTACGGAGGACACCATGCGGGAGATAGAACTGCACACAAGGTACTGCAATCAGGTTTCTACTGGCCCACTCTCTTCAAGGATGCCTGTAAGTTTGTCTTGTCTTGTGATGAATGTCAAAGAATAGGTAATATCAGTAAACGTTAGGAAATGCCTATGAATTACTCACTTGTCATTGAACCATTTGATGTTTGGGGTTTTGATTATATGGGACCTTTTCCAAAATCCAACGGGTATACTCATATCCTAGTTGCTGTTGATTATGTTACTAAGTGGGTAGAAGCTATCCCAACTAGTAGTGCTGATCACAACACCTCTATTAGGATGCTTAAAGAAGTTGTTTTCCCTAGATTTGGAGTCCCTAGATATCTAATGACTGATGGTGGTTCACATTTCATTTATGGTGCTTTCCGTAAAACGCTTTCTAAGTATGATGTCAACCATAAAATTGTGTCACCCTATCATCCTCAATCCAGTGGTCAAGTAGAGCTAAGTAATAGACAGATTAAACTAATTCTGCAAAAGATTGTTAATAGGTCTAGAAAGAATTGGTCTAAGAAGCTTGATGATGCACCGTGGGCTTATAGAACTGCTTACAAGAATCCCATGGGCTTGTCTCCGTACAAAATGGTTTACGGTAAAGCATGCCATTTACCTCTTGAGCTAGAGCATAAGGCTTATTGTTGGGGAACGTCGCATGGGAAACAAAAATTTTCCTACGCGCACGAAGACCTATCATGGTGATGTCCATCTACGAGAGGGGATGAGTGATCTACGTACCCTTGTAGACCGTAGAGCAGAAGCGTTAGAGAACGCGGTTGATGTAGTGGAACGTCCTCACATCCCTCGATCCGCCCCGCGAACAATCCCGCGATCAGTCCCACGATCTAGTACCGAACGGACGACACCTCCGCGTTCAGCACACGTACAGCTCGACGATGATCTCGGCCTTCTTGATCCAACAAGAGAGACGGAGAGGTAGAAGAGTTCTCCGACAGCGTGACGGCGCTCCGAAGGTTGGTGATGACCTTGTCTCAGCAGGGCTCCGCCCGAGCTCCGCAGAAACGCGATCTAGAGGAAAAACGGTGGAGGTATGTGGTCGGGCTGCCGTGAAAAGTCATCTCAAATCAGCCCTAATACCTCCATATATATAGGTGGGAGGGAGGGGACCTTGCCTTGGGGCTCAAGGAGCCCCAAGGGGGTCGGCCGAGTCCAAGGGGGGAAGGCTCCCCCCCAAACCGAGTTGGACTTGGTTTGGTGGGTGGGAGTCCTTCCCTTCCTTCCCACCTCCCTTTTTTTTCTTTCTCTTTGATTTTATTTTGTATGGCGCATAGGGCCCTTTTGGGCTGTTCCACCAGCCCACTAAGGGCTGGTGCGCAACCCTCACGGCCTATGGGCTTCCCCGGGGTGGGTTGCCCCCCCGGTGAACTTCCGGAACCCATTCGTCATTCCCGGTAACTCCGAAAACCTTCCGGTAATCAAATAAGGTCATCCTATATATCAATCTTCGTTTCCGGACCATTCCGGAAACCCTCGTGACGTCCTTGATCTCATCCGGGACTCCAAACAACATTCGGTAACCAACCATATAACTCAAATACGCATAAAACAACGTCGAACCTTAAGTGTGCAGACCCTGCGGGTTCGAGAACTATGTAGACATGACCCGAGAGACTCCTCGGTCAATATCCAATAGCGGGACCTGGATGTCCATATTGGATCCTACATATTCTACGAAGATCTTATCGTTTGAACCTCAGTGCCAAGGATTCATATAATCCCGTATGTCATTCCCTTTGTCCTTCGGTATGTTACTTGCCCGAGATTCGATCGTCAGTATCCATATACCTATTTCAATCTCGTTTACCGGCAAGTCTCTTTACTCGTTCCGTAATACAAGATCCCGCAACTTACACTAAGTCACATTGCTTGCAAGGCTTGTGTGTGATGTTGTATTACCGAGTGGGCCCCGAGATACCTCTCCGTCACACGGAGTGACAAATCCCAGTCTTGATCCATACTAACTCAACTAACACCTTCGGAGACACCTGTAGAGCATCTTTATAGTCACCCAGTTACGTTGCGACGTTTGATACACACAAAGCATTCCTCCGGTGTCAGTGAGTTATATGATCTCATGGTCATAGGAATAAATACTTGACACACAGAAAACAGTAGCAACAAAATGACACGATCAACATGCTACGTCTATTAGTTTGGGTCTAGTCCATCACGTGATTCTCCTAATGACGTGATCCAGTTATCAAGCAACAACACCTTGTTCATAATCACAAGACACTGACTATCTTTGATCAACTGGCTAGCCAACTAGAGGCTTGCTAGGGACGGTGTTTTGTCTATGTATCCACACATGTAAATGAGTCTTCATTCAATAAATTATAGCATGGATAATAAACGATTATCTTGATACAGGAATTATAATAATAACTATATTTATTATTGCCTCTAGGGCATAATTCCAACACTTATTGGGCAATCAAATAGCTCAACTTTGATTTCAATCTTGCTGGTGAGAAGAGGTTATTTGACATTAGCTCACTCGATGAATGGAGAACTCAGGCATATGAAAATGCCAAGTTGTTCAAAGAAAAAGTTAAGAGGTGGCATGATAAAAGGATACAGAAACGTGAGTTCAACGTAGGTGATTATGTCTTGCTATACAATTCTCGTTTAAGATTTTTTGCAGGCAAGCTTCTCTCTAAATGGGAAGGCCCTTACATTGTTGAGGAATATATCGTTCTGGTGCCATCAAGATCAACAACACGGAAGGTAATTTTCCGAGAGTTGTAAATGGGCAAAGAATCAAGCATTATATCTCAGGTACTCCCGTAAATGTTGAAAGCAATATCATTAATACCATAACTCCGGAGGAGTATATAAGGGATATTTATCAGCCTGCTTCAGACTCCAAAAACGAAGTGGTATGTGATTCGGTAAGTAAACCGACTCCAAAACTTTTCCAGTAGCAATTTTCCTCCATTTTGTTTTTTAGAAAATTAGAAAAATTTAAAGTAGTCCGAAAAGCGCACGAGGAGGCGACAAGCCTGCCAGGCCCGACCTACCCCCCTGGCCAGGCCTGGGTGGCTTGTGGGCACCTCGTGTGCCTCCCGGACTCCGTTTTCTTATGGAGTACTCCTTTTGGTCGGGAAAAAATCATTATATATTCTCCCGAAAGGTCTGACCCTCGTATCACGCAAATATCCTCTGTTTTCGTTTCGAGCCTGTTTCTGCCGCAGATTTATGGCAAGATGTCTTCTCAAGATTCAGTGGGGGAGAGCTATGTGGCCAATTACCTTGCTAACCCCAAGGTATATGGGGAATTGGATCATTATGGTTGGACAACTGATGAGGAAGAAGACTATGATCCCAAGGGGAAGGAATGAACAAGTTCCGATGAAGAGGAGGCTCCTCTACCCCAACCTGGAGACACACATGTGGAGTTCAAGAAGTCGAGCCTTCCCGACTCAAGGAAGAAACCTAAGATTTTGTTTATCCATTCTCGTCTTTTGCAGGAGAGTAAGCAAGAATTATGCCAAAGGGTGTTGAGGCTTGAAGAGGAAATTAACGATCTTAAGGAGCATATTTTTGTGCTCGAGAGGAAATCAAACAAGTTCAAGACCTCTGCAACAACTCCACCACCATCACCTTTGAAGGAAGACGACTGAGCACGGGTATGGGCAATCCCCTTGGCTTGTGCCAAGCTTGGGGGAGTTGCACCGGTATCGTATCACCATCACATCTTTTACTTTTACCTCTTTCTTAGCTCGATCCTTTTTTGGTTTTATCCTTTTCTAGTAGAATAAAGCTCTTAGTATGTTCTAGGCTTGAGTTTTGCTTTGTGTCACCCCCGATGTAATCGAGCTCTTGAGTCATATAATAAAGAGTGTTTTAGTTAAGGGCCTTGCCTCGTGCCATGATCTAAAGAAAAGAATAATAAAAGAACAATAGCATCAAAGTTCATGTAATGATCTTATGGGAAGTGATGACTTCACATATAAAAAGAATGTTGATTGAAACTTGTTGCGGGTGGACAAACGTAGACCTTGGTCATTGTTGCAATTAATAGGAAGTAGTAAAGAAGGATAGGTTCACATATAAATATATCATCTTTGGCACCATCTATGATTGTGAACACTCATTAAACTATTACATGCTTAGAAGTAGATGTTGGACAAGGAAGACTACATAATGAATTATGTTTGCTTGGTTCCGAACAATGTTATATGACTAGAGATCCCTTAGCATGTGACGCTTGCTTCCACCTCATATCAGCCAAAACTTCCGCACTAAGTAGAGATACTACTTGTGCATCCACAAACCTTCAACCCAGTTTTGCCATGAGAGTCCACCATACCTACCTATGGATTGAAGAAGATCCTTCAAGTAAGTTGTCATCGGTGCAAGCAATTAAAGTTGCTCCCTAAATATGTATGATCTATTAGTGTGTGGAAAATAAGCTTTGTACGAACCTGTGATGAGGAAGACATAAAAGCGACGGACTGCATTATAAAGTTCTTTATCATAGGAGGCAATATAAAGTGACGTTCCTTCACACTAAGAGGCCACACATCCAAACCTCAAAAGCGCATGACAACCTATGCTTCCCTCTGCGAAGGGCCTATCTTGTACCTTTACTTTTTGTCCCTAAAAGAGTCATGGTGATCGACACCAATTCCTTATTTCGCCTTTATCTTGGCTAACGTCATGTGTTAGGGAAAGATCTATATTCATATGTCAACGTGGAAGTAAGTACTCATGAAATATTATTGTTGACATTACCCTTGAGGTAAGTAGTTGGGAGGCGAAACTATAAGCCCCTATCTTCCTCTGTGTCCAACTGAAACTTTGATCTCATGAGTACCGCGTGAGTTTTAGCAATTGTAGAAGACGAAAGGATGATTGCGTATGTGGATTTGCTTTACAAGCTCTTATTTGACTCTTTCTGATGTTATGATAAATTGCAATTGCTTCAATGATTAAAGGCTATTGGTTGTTAATTCTGAGTAAGGTTCTTGATCCATACTTTACTTGGTGAAGGAATTATCACTTTAGCATAAGAGATTATATGATGATATTGATGTTCTAATTATGATCATGATGCCTGCATGTCCGTACTTTGTTTTGTCGACACCTTTATCTCCAAACATGTGGGCATATTTGTTGATCTAGGCTTCCACTTGAGGACAAGCGAGGTCTAAGCTTGGGCGAGTTGATACGTCCATTTTGCATCATGCTTTTATGTTGATATTTATCGCTTTATGGGCTGTTATTACACTTCACGGTACAATACTTATGCCTTTTATCTCTTATTTTATAAGGTTTACATGAAGAGGGAGAATGCCGACAGCTAGAATTCTGGTCTGAAAAGAGAGCAAGTTTGAGATACCTATTCTGTGCAACTCCAAAAGCCGTGAAAATCAACAGGGAATTATTTTGGATTTTATGAAAAATGCTGGGCGGAAGAAGTAGCAGAGGGGCGCCACAAGGAGGCCACAAGCCTGCCACGCTCCGGCCTAGCCCCCTGGCCGGGCCTGGATGGCTTGTCGGCCCCCTGTTGCCCCTCCGACGCTCATCTTTTGCTATATGGAGGGTTTCGTCCGAGAAAAAAAATCATAAGAAAGCTTTCGGGAGGAGCCGCAGCCACCACGAGGCAGAATTTGAGCAAAACCAATCTAGAGCTCCGAGAGGGCCGTCCTGCCGGGGAAATTTCCCTCCTGGAGGGGGAAATTGTTGCCATCGTCATCACCAACACTCCTCTCATCGGAGGGGACTCATCTCCATCAACATCTTCATCAGCACCATCTCCTCTCCAAACCCTAGTTCTTCTCTTGTAACCAATCTTCGTCTCACGACTCCGATTGGTACTTGTAAGGTTGTTAGTAGTGTTCATTACTCTTTGTAGTTGATGCTAGTTGGATTACTCGGTGGAAGATTATAAGTTCAGATCTTTGATGGGATTCATTACCTCTCTGGTCATGAATATAATTATGCTTTGTGAATAGTCACTTTTTTTCCTGAGGACATGGGATAAGTCTTGCTATAAGTAGTCATGTGAATTTGGTATTCGTTCGATATTTTGATGTGTTGTATGTTGTTTTTCCTCTAGTGGTGTTATGTGAATGTCGACTACATAACACTTCACCATTATTTGGGCCTAGAGAAAGGCATTGGGAAGTAATAAGTAGATGATGGGTTGCTAGAGTGACAGAAGCTTAAACCCTAGTTTATGCATTGCTTCGTAAAGGGTTGATTTGGATCCACTAGTTTAATGCTATGGTTAGACTTTGTCTTAATTCTTCTTTCATAGTTGCGGATGCTTGATAGAGGGGTTAATCATTAGTGGGATGTTTGTCCAAGTAAGGGAGCACCCAAGCACCGGTCCACCCACATATCAAACTATCAAAGTAGCTAACGCGAATCATATGAGCATGATGAAAACTAGCTTGACAGAAATTCCCATGTGTCCTCGGGAGCGCTTTACCTCCTATAAGAGTTTGTCCAGGCTTGTCCCTTACTACAAAAGGGATTGGGCCATCTTACCGCACCTTTGTTACTAGTGCTACTTGCTACTCTCTATGAATCATCTTATCACACAACTATCTGTTACCGATAATTTCAGTGTTTGCAGAGAATACCTTGCTGAGAACCACTTGTCACTTCCTTCTGCTCTTCGTTGGGTTCGACACTCTTACTTATCGAAAGGACTATGATAGATCCCCTACGCTTGTGGTTCATCACGGGTCGGCACCAATACGTTGTCAACGAGGTTAGAGAAGTGACTCCGCGGCGTCTGGAAGCGTGGCGGCTGAGCCAGCGCCGGCTGAGGCGCCTGTGGGTTGGGCGGCGGCTGAGCCGGGTCGACACGCTGAGTAACTTGCCATGGTTGGTTAGGTTCCATCCCAGGTATATGTGGGCTGTCAAAGAGTCGAGCTGGATTCAGATCGACTGGCAAACGATTGCGATGCCTCCTCTCGTGAATCGCTTCGGAAGCGCGTTGTTGTCGTTTAAGCCACCATCCCTGAACACTTACCCGCTCTGTCTCTGCGGCGATCTGGGGCCGTTGGGTCGCCATCCTGGCAGCCTCTCCTTCAATCTCGCGTTGGATCTTGGCCATCTCCTCCCTCAGCTTTGCTAACTCGGCGTTGACCTCTTCCTGGTTCTCCGTCGTCACGGTAACTACCGTGAGTTTAGCCATCTCTGCTACCAAATCCGCCATGGCTTGAGCCGGAGTCTTTCCTGATCCGCTGGCTTCGTTGTTGCTAGCTGCGGTCGGCTGAGCCGCCGTTGCTCCTGCCATGTAGATGGCGACCTGATGATGGGGTCTTTCGACATTCTCGGAGATTGCCGCCTCATGCAATCCACCAAGCCGCCCTTCGTGGAGAGGGTAGACCGAATCTGTGTTGCCGATGGACGACTCATCGTCCGAGTTGACAGGGGTGTTCTCCTGGATCACCGGCTCATCCGACAGGTCGATCCTCTGCGTAAAACCAACGAAGGCGTGGTGTGTCCTGACCTGACATTTGGTAGGATGGGCGTACCAGGCCGGCTCGACAATGTCGATGAAGGTGTCCGGTGATACGTCCATTTTACATCATGTTTTCATGTTGATATTTATCGCTTATTTGGCTGTTATTTCACTTCACAGTACAATTCTTATGCTTTTTCTCTCTTATTTTGCAAGGTTTACATGAAGAGGGAGAATGTCGGGAACTGGAATTCTGGCCTGAAAGTGGAGCAAAGTTGAGATACCTATTCTGCGCAACTCCAAACGCCGTAAAAATCAACGAGGATTTTTCCCGATTTATCAAAAATACTGGGCCGAAGAAGTGTCAGAGGGGCACCAGGGGGTGCCCACAAGCCTGCACGGCGCGGCCACCCCCCAGGCCGCGCCATGGGGGCTTGTGGGCAGCCCACTGGCCCACTTGATCCCCTGTTTTGCTATATGGAGGGTTTCGTCCAAGAAAAAAAATCAAAGAGGAGCTTTTTCGTGGTTTCGCCGCCGCCACGAGGCGGAACTTGAGCAGAACCAATCTAGAGCTCCGGCAGGACGATCCTGCCGGGGAAACTTCCCTCCCGGAGGGGGAAACTTCCCTCCAAGAGGGGGAAATCAGATCCTTGATGCTACTCATTACCTCTGTGGTCATGAATATGATTATGCTTTGTGTGTAGTTACTTTTGTCCCCGAGGACATGGGATAAGTCATGCTAATTGTAGTCATGTGAATTTGGTATTCGTTCGGTAATTTGATATGTTGTATGTTGTTTTTCCTCTAGTGGTGTTATGTGAACATCGACTACATAACACTTCACCATTATTTGGGCCTAGAGGAAGGCATTGGGAAGTAGTAAGTAGATGATGGGTTGCTAGAGTGACAGAAGCTTAAACCCTAGTTTATGCGTTGCTTCATAAGGGGCTGATTTGGATCCACTAGTTTAATGCTATGGTTAGACTTTGTCTTAATTCTTCTTTCGTAGTTGCGGATGCTTGCGAGAGGGGTTAATCATAAGTGGTATGCTTGTCCAAGTAAGGGCAGTACCCAAGCGCCGGTCCACCCACATATCAAACTATCAAAGTAACGAACGCGAATCATATGAACATGATGAAACTAGCATGACAGAAATTCCCGTGTCTCCTCGGGAGCGTTTTTCCTCCTATAAGACTTTGTCCAGGCTTGTCCCTTGCTACAAAAGGGATTGGGCCACTTTGCTGCACCGTTGCTACTTTTGTTACTTGTTGCTTGCTACGAATCATCTCACCACATAATCACTTGTTACCGACAATTTCAGTGCCTACAAATTTTTCCTTGTTGAAAACCACTTGTCAGATCCTTCTGCTCCTCGTTGGGTTTGACACTCTTTACTTATCGAAAGGACTACGATTGATCCCCTATACTTGTGGGTCATCATCCGGCTCAGGTACGGGAGCCCCAAACTTGCCGATGAAGACATGAATCTTGCCGAAGGGGACCCTGTATCCAGACTCGATTGAATCGGTGTCAGGCCCCCTCCGAGAGTTGTCGATGTAGTACTTTCCCCGGCGGCTCTTAGTCATGAGGCCGACCGTGTAGCTCCCAAACCTTGGAAGGGCTCCCTTTGAGAACTCAACTCCACCGTGCGCTGGCCCCACGGTGGGCGCCAACTATCGTGGTTTTATCACGGAAGATGTCCTCGTGAAAGGACTTAGTGATGGAGCCATCACACCTTGGTGGCGACTCAAAGGGTTGAGCGGAACCGAGACTCGTGTTTACCCAGGTTCACCCCCTCCGATGGAGGTAAAATCCTACATCATGCTTTGTGTATATTTGATGGTGGAATCGATTACAAGGGTATGTAACTCGCCTGACCTAGCTCTCGGTGGATTGTAACTTAATCTTTCTACCCTAGAGACTCACCTTTATATATAGGTCGAGGCCCTAGGTTTACAGGAGTTCGGGTCACATAATGAATCGTCACTCGATATATCTCTAACCCGCCGTGTCTCTCAAGTAAGGAAATCTCCCGGCGATTCTTCCTTTTCTTGGGTCTTGAGTCACCCTCACGGCCCATGGGCTGAACCGGCCCTAAGTACGTAGAACACCTCATGCCTTCTGTGTTCTTGGGTCTTGTGTCCCCTTGAACCTGACCCGTCCCAATATGGCGGGTCACACAATGAGTAATATCTCCAACAGCTCCCGTGGGCCCCGCCGACGCGCACGAGTCACCATCGCCCATGGCGAACGCCGCCATGGCCGCGACGCCAAGAACAACAAGGTTCCTCCCAGCCGGCTACCGAGCAGACCGACAGCCGCACCGCCACTCCGTCGCTCGTTCGGGCTTCCGGGTCGGCCTCACGCGCCCGGACGGAGATGCCGCATGGCTGGCGCACGCTTGCCATGGCCACTGAGCTTCTCCGTTACCGGTCCACCCCTGACCGCCACAAAAACTGTCTCCAACGCATCGAGGAGCTCGTCGCCGCTGCCAGTGACTCCGCTGCGTTCTCCGGCTCGCTTCGACCCCAATCGTCCCACGCGAACTACGAGGAGCAAGACGCGCGAGCCCCACCTCCATGGTGTGGCGCGAACCCAGGGCGGGGCCGGGGGATGAAGCAACCTATCAGGTGGTTCCTTGATCGCGCCCGACGCGCGCGTGCTCCCGGCGCTACAAGTTCCGCACCGCGAGCGTGACCGGCTCGAAGAAGACCCAGTGGAGCACCAGGACCAGGTCGCCCTCGTGCCCGCTGCACCCGTCAGGCCGGTGGGGTGCCTTGACATCGCCCCTGAGCTCTACCCAACTGCGTGGCCCTGTAAGTTCAAGCCTGACCTACCCCATGCTACGATGGCACCCTGGACCCCACCGAGTTCCTGCAACTCTACACGCTGAGCATCAGGGCGACATGAGGAGGCGACAAGGTCATGGCATGCTGGTTCCCCATGGTGCTCAAGGGCGGCGCACTCTCTTGGCTCCTTAACCTCCCAAAGGCGTCCATCACCTGCTGGGATGGTCTGCGCGAACGCTTCATGGCCAACTTCCAGGGCACACGCGACCGCGCTCCCCGAACGACCTGCGGCGCATCAAGCAGCAGGAGGGGAGACCCTGCACAAGTTCTGTTGGGGAACGTTCCATGGGAAACAAAAAATTTCCTACGCACACGAAGACCTATCATGGTGATGTCAATCTACGAGAGGAGATTTGGATCTACGTACCCTTGTAGATCGCACAACAGGAAGCATTTAAGAAACACGGTTGATCTAGTGGAACGTCTTCACGTCCCTCGAACCGTCCCGCGAACCATCCCGCGATCTGTCCCATGATCCGTTCCGATCTAGCGCCGAACAGACGACACCTCCGCGTTCAGCACACGTACAACTCGACGATGATCTCAGCCTTCTTGATCCAGCAAGCAAGACACAGAAGTAGATGGGTTCTCCGGCAGCATGATGGCGCTCCGATGGTGGTGATGATCTACTCCTGCAGGGATCCGCCCGAGCTCCAAAGAAATCCGGTCTAGAGGTAAAACTATGTGGTCTTGGGTTGAGTTGCACGTGGCAAAAGTTGTGTCTCAAATCAGCCCTAAACCACAAATATATATAGGTGGGAGGGGGAGGGCTAGCCTTGAGGCACAAGGCCTCAAGGGTGCGCCGGCCAAGGGAGGAGGAGGACTCCTCCTCCAATTCGGTTTGGGAAGGAGGAGTCCTCTTCTTCCTTCCCACCTCCCTCTTTCCCTTTTTCTTTTATTTTCTTTTGGTATTTTATTATGTGGCGCCATGGGCCCCTTGGGCTGATTCCACCAGCCCACTAAGGACTTGTGGAGCCACCCTAGTGCCTTGGGATCACTCCCGGGTGAGTGGGCTCCTCCCGGTGAACTCCCAGAACGCATTCGTCACTCCTGGTACACTGCCGGAATTGCCCGAAAATTTCCGGTGATCAAATGAAACCATCCTATATATCAATCTTCGTTTCTGGACCATTCCGGAAACCCTCGTGATGTCCGTGATCTCATCCGGGACTCCGAACAACATTCGGTAACCACACATATAACTCAACTATACTAAAACATCGTCGAACCTTAACTTTGCAGACCCTGCGGGTTCGAGAACTATGTAGACATGCCCCGAGGCACTCCTCGGTCAATATCCAATAGCGGGACCTGGATGCCCATATTGGATCCAACATATTCTCCGAAGATCTTATCGGTTGAACCTGAGTGTCAAGGATTCATATAATCCCGTATGTCATTCCCTTTGTCCTTCGGTATGTTACTTGCCCGAGATTCGATCGTCGGTATCCGTATACCTATTTCAATATCGTTACCGGCAAGTCCCTTTACTCGTTCCGTAATACAAGATCCCGTGACTTACACTTAGTCACATTGCTTACAAGGCTTGTGTGTGATGTTGTATTACCGAGTGGGCCCCGAGATACCTCTCCGTCACACGGAGTGACAAATCCCAGTCTTGATCCATACTAACTCAACAGACACCTTCGGAGATACCTGTAGAGCACCTTTATAGTCACCCAGTTATGTTGCGACGTTTGACACACACAAGGTATTCCTCCGGTGCCAGTGAGTTACATGATCTCATGGTCATAGGAATAAATACTTGACACGCAGAAAACAATAGCAATAAAACGACACGATCAATATGCTACGTTCATAGTTTGGGTCTAGTCCATCACATGATTCTCCTAATGATGTGATCCAGTTATCAAGTGATAACACTTACACATAGCCAGAAAACCTTGACTTTCTTTGATCAACTGGCTAGCCAACTAGAGGCATGCTAGGGACATTGTTTTGTCCGTGTATCCACACATGTATCTATGTTTTCATTCAATACAATTATAGCATGGATAATAAACGATTATCACAAACAAAGAAATATAATAATAAGTAATTTATTATTGCCTCTAGGGCATATTTCGAACAGTCTCCCACTTGCACTAGAGTCAATAATCTAGTTCACATCACCATGTGATTTTAATGAATCTAACACCCATATAGTTCTGGGGATTGATCACGCCTTGCTCGTGAGAGATGTTTTAGTCAACGGTTCTGAATCTTTTAGATACGTGTGTGCTTTACAAATCTTTATATCATCTTCTAGATGCTGCTACTACGCGCTATTCAGAAATACTCCAAATATCTACTCTACTATACGAATCTGTATTACTATTCAGAGTTATTCGGATTAGTGTCAAAGCTTGCATCGTCGTAACTCTTTACGACGAACTCTTTAATCACCTCCATAATCGAGAAAAAATTCCTTAGTCCACTACTTTACTAAGGATACCTTTGACCGCTATTTTAGTGATCCAATCTTGGATAACTCCTTGTACCCCTTGACAGACTCATGGCAAGACACACATTAGGTGCGGCACACAACATGGCATACTTTAGAGTCTACGACTAAGGCATAGGGGACGGCCTTCGTCCTTTCTCTTTCTTCTGCCGTGGTCGGGCTTTTGAGTCTTACTCAAATTCACACCTTACAACACAGCCACTAACTCCTTCTTTGCAGATCTATTTTGAACTCCTTCAAAAAACTGTCAAGGCATGCATTTCATTTGAAAGTTCTATTAAGCGTTTTGATCTATCTCTATAAATCTTGATGCTCAATGTTCAAATAGCTCTATGCAGGTCTTCCTTTGAAAAACTCCTTTCAAACAACCTTTTATGCTTCACAGAAATTTACATTACTTCCGATTAACAATATGTCAACGACATATACTTATCAGAAATTCTATAGTGCTCCCACTCACTTCTTTGGAAATACAAGTTTCTCATAAACCTTGTACAAACCCAAAAGCTTTGATCATCTCATCAAAGCGTATATTCTAACTTCGAGATGCTTGCACCAGTCCATAGAAGGATCGCTGGAGCTTGCATACTTGTTAGCATCCTTAGGATCGACAAAACATTCTGGTTGTATCACATACAACCTTTCCTCAAGAAAACCATCGAGGAAACAATGGTTTGACATCCTATGTGCAATATTTCATAAATAATGCAGCAACTACTAACATAATTCCAACAAACTTTTAACATCGCTACAAGTGAGAAAGTCTCATGATAGTCAACTCTTTGATCTTGTCAGAAACATCTTTGCGACAAGTCGAGCTTTTCTTAATGGTGACTTTTCACCATCATCGTTTGTCTTCCTTTCAAAGATGCATCTTTACTTAATAGTCTTACTACCATCAAGTAGTTCTTCCAAAGTATACATTTTGTCTTCATACATGGATCCTCTCTCGGATTTCATGGCCTCCAGCCATTTGTCGGAATCCGGGCCCACCATCGCTTCTCCATAGCTCGTAGGTTCATTGTTGTTCAACAACATGACCTCCAAGAGAGGGTTACTGTACAACTCTGTAGTAGTACGCGACCTTGTCAACCTATGAGGTTTGTAGTAAATTGATCCGAAGCTCAATGATCACCATCATCAGTTTCCACATCAATTGGTGTAGGCGCCACAGGAACATCTTCATGTGCCCTGCTACACACTGGTTGAAGTGATGGTTAACTAACCTCACCAAGTTCCACCACCCCCACTCAATTCTTTCGAGAGAAACCTTTCCTTGAGAAAGGACCCGTTTCTAGAAACAAACACTTTGCTTCCAGATCTGAGATAGGAGATGTATCCAATTGTTTTGGATATCCTATGAAGATGCATTTATCCGCTTTGTGATCGAGCTTATCAGACTGAAACTTTTTCACATAAGCGTCGCAGCCCCAAACTTTCAAGAAACGACAGCTCAGGTTTCTCCAAACCATAGTTCATACTGTGTGATCTCAACGGAAATATGCGGTGCCCTATTTAAAGTGAATGCGGTTGTCTCTAATGCATAACCCATAAACGATAATGGTAATTTGATAAGAGACATCATAGGATGCGCTACATTTAATAGGGCGCGGCTATGACGTTTAGACACATCATCACACTATGGTGTTCTAGGTGGCATGAACTGCGAAACAATTTCCACATTGTCTTAACTACGTACCAAAAACTCGTAACTCAGATATTCATCTCTATGATCATATCGTAGACAGTTTATCCTCTTGTTACGACGGTCTTCACTCTGAAATAGCTTTGAACTTTTCAATATTTCAGACTTGTGATTCATCAAGTAAATACTCCTGTATCTACTCAACCCGTCAGTGAAGTAAGAACATAACGATATCCACTGCGTGCCTCAACACTCGTTGGACTGCACACATCAAAATGCATTACTTCCAACAAGTCACTTTCTTTTTCCATGTGGTATGATTTTGCATGTCTCAAGTGAGTCAAAATCAAGTGAATCCAAACGATCCATCCGCATGGAGTTTCTTCATGCGTTTATACCAACAGGTATGGTTTGCATGTCTCAATCGTTTCAAAAATGAGTGAGTACAAAGATCCAACAGCATGGAGCTTCTTCATGCATTTTACACCAACATGACTCAAGTGGTAGTGCTACAAGTAAGTGGTATTATCATTATTACTTTGTATCTTTTGGCACCAATATTATGAACATGTGTAACACTACGATCGAGATTCAATAAACCATTGAGGGTAATTATTCAAACAAATAGAATAACTATTATTCTCTTTAAATGAATAATCGTATTGCAATAAACATGATCTAATCATGTTTATGCTCAAAGAAAACACCAAATAACAATTATTTAGGTTGAACACCAATCCCGATGGTAGAGGGAGCATGCGATGTTTGATCACATCAACCTTGGAAATACTTCCAACACGTATCGTCTCCTCGCCTTTAGCTAGTGCCTGTTTATTCCGTAGCTTTCATTTCGAGTTACTAATCACTTAGCAACCAAACCGGTATCCAATACCCTCGTGCTACTAGGAGTACTAGTAAAGTACACGTCAATATCATGTATATTAAATATACTTTTGTCCACTTTGCCAGCCTTCTTATCTACCAAGCATATAGGGTAGCTCCGCCTTAGTGACCGTTCCCCTCATAACAGAAGCACTCAGTCTCGGGTTTGGGTTCAGTCGTGGGTTTCTTCATTAGAGCAGCAACTAGTTTGCCGTTTCATGAAGTATCCCTTCTAGCCCTTGCCCTTCTTGAAACTAGTGGTTTTACTAACCATCAACAATTGATGCTCCTTCTTGATTTCTACTTTCGCAGTGTCAAATATTGTGAATCGCTCAAGGATCATCATATCTATCCTTGATATGTTATAGTTCATCACAAAGCTCTAGCAGCTTAGTGGCAGTGACTTTGGAGAACCATCACTATGTCATCTGGAAGTTTAGCTCCCACTTGATTCAAGCGATTGTTGTACTCAGACAATCTGTGAACATGCTCAACGATTGAGCTTTTCTCCTTTACTTTGTAGACAAAGAATCTTGTCGGAGGTCTCATACCTCTCAACAAGGACATGATCATGAAATCTCAATTTCATCTCTTAGAACATCTCTTATGTTCCGTGACATTTCAAAACGTCTTCGGTGCCTTGCTTCTAAGCCATTAAGTATTACACACTGAACTATCACATAGTCATCAAAAACGTGTATGTCGGATGTTCGCAACATCCACAGACGACGCTCGAGGTGCAGCACACCGAGTGGTGCATTAAGGACATAAGCTTTCTGCGCAGCAATGAGGACAATCCTCAATTTTACGGACTCAGTCCGCAAAGTTACTACTATCATCTTTCAACTAAATTTTCTCTAGGAATATATAAAAACAGTAGAGATATAGCGCAAGCTACATCATAATTCGCAAAGACCTTTTGACTATGTTCATGATAATTAGAGTTTAACTAATCAAATTACTAATAAAATCCCACTCAAAAAGTACATCTCTCTAGTCATTTGAGTGATACATGATCCAAATTCACTAACTCAAGTCCGATCATCACGTGAGTTGAGAATAGTTTCAGTGGTAAGCATCCCTATGCTAATCATATCAACTATATGATTCATGCTCGTCCTTTCGGTCTCATGTGTTCCAAGGCCATGTCTGCACATGCTAGGCTCGTCAAGTTTAACCCGAGTGTTCAGCGCGTGCAACTGTTTTGCACCCGTCGTATGTGAACGTTGAGTCTATCACACCCGATCATCACGTGGTGTCTTGAAACGACGAACTATCGCAACGGTGCACAGTCGAGGAGAACACAATTTTGTCTTGAAATTTTAGTGAGAGATCACCTTATAATGCTACCATTGTTCTAAGAAAAATAAGGTGCATAAAAGGATTAACATCACATGCAATTCATAAGTGACATGACATGGCCATCATCTTGTGCTTCTTGATCTCCATCAACAAAGCACCGGCATGATCTTCTTGTCACCGGCGCCACACCATGATCTCCATCAACGTGTCGCCATCGAGGTTGTCATGCTACTTATGCTATTACTACTAAAGCCATGACCTAGCAATATAGTAAACGCATCTGCAAACACAAACATTAGTTTAAAGACAACCCTATGGCTCCTGCCGGTTGCCGTAGCATCGACGTGCAAGTCGATATTAACTATTACAACATGATCATCTCATACATCCAATATATCACATCATGTAATTAGCCATATCATATCACAAGCATACCTTGCAAAAACAAGTTAGACGTCCTCTAATTTGTTGTTGCATGTTTTACGTGGCTGCTATGGGTATCTAGTATGATCGGATCTTACTTACGCAAAAACCACAATGGAGATGTGCAAATTGCTACTTAACCTCTCCAAGGACCGCCTCAGTCAAAACCAATTCAACTAAAGTTGAAGAAACCGACACCCGCCAGTCATCTTTATGCAACGAGATTGCATGTCAATCGATGAAACCAGTCTCTCGTAAGCGTACGAGTTATGTCGGTTCGGGCTGCTTCAATCCAACAACACCGCCGAATCGAGAAAAGACTAAGGAGGGCAGCAAATCAAACATCACCGTCCACAAAACCTTTTGTGTTCTACTCGAGATAACATCTACGCATGAACCTAGCTCATGATGCCACTGTTGGGGAATGTTGCATGGGAAACAAAAATTTCCTACACACACGAAGACCTATCATGGTGATGTCCATCTGCGAGAGAAGATTTGGATCTACGTACCCTTGTAGATCGCACAACAGGAAGCGTTTAAGAAACACGATTGATGTAGTGGAACGTCTTCACGTCCCTCGAACCGTCCCACGAACCGTCCCGTGATTCGTCCCACGATCCATTCCGATCTAGCGTCGAACGGACGACACCTCCGCGTTCAGCACACGTACAACTCGACGATGATCTCGGCCTTCTTGATCCAGGAAGCAAGACGGAGAAGTACATGAGTTCTCTGGCAGCGTGACAGCACTCCGGTGCTGGTGATGATCTACACCTGTAGGGCTTCGCCCGAGCTCCGCAGAAATCCGACCTAGAGGTAAAACTATGTGGTCTAGGGTTGAGTTGCACGTGGCAAAAGTTGTGTCTCAAATCAGCCCTAAACCAGCAATATATATAGGAGGGAGGGGCAGGGCTAGCCTGGAGGCCCTAGGCCTCAAGGGTGCGCCGGCCAAGGGAGGAGGAGGATTCCTCCTACAATTTGGTTTGGGAAGGAGGAGTCCTCTTCTTCCTTACGAACTCCCTCTTTCCCTTTTGGTATTTTCTTTTGGTATTTTCTTATGTGGCGCAATGGGCCCCTTGGGCTGACTCCACCAGCCCACTAAGGACTTGTGGCGCCACCCTAGTGCTTTGGGATCACTCCTGGGTGGGTGGGCCCCTCCCGGTGAACTCTCGAAACCCATTTGTCACTCCCGGTACACTGCTGGAATTGCCCGAAACTTTCCGGTGACCAAATGAAACCATCCTATAGATCAATCTTCGTTTCCGGACCATTCGGAAACCCTCGTGACATCCGTGATCTCATTAGGGACTCCAAACAACATACATTAACCACACATATAACTCAACTATACTAAAACATCATCGAACCTTAAGTGTGCAGACCCTGCGGGTTCAAGAACTATGTAGACAGGCCCCGAGGCACTCCTCGGTCAATATCCAATAGCGGGACCTCGATGCACATATTGGATCCTACATATTCTCCGAAGATCCTATCGGTTGAACATCAGTGTCAAGGATTCATATAATCCCGTATTTCATTCCCTTTGTCCTTCGGTATGTTACTTGCCCGAGATTCGATCGTCGGTGTCCATATACCTATTTCAATCTCGTTACCAGCAAGTCTCTTTACTCGTTCCATAATACAAGATCCCGTGACTTACACTTAGTCACATTGCTTGCAAGGCTTGTGTGTGATGTTGTATTACTGAGTGGGCCCCGAGATACCTCTCCGTCACACGGAGTGACAAGTCCCAGTCTTGATCCATACTAACTCAACGGACACCTTCAGAGATACCTGTAGAGCACCTTTATAGTTACCCAGTTACGTTGTGACGTTTGATGCACACAAGGTATTCTTCCGGTGCCAGTGAGTTATATGATCTCATGGTCAGAGGAATAAATACTTGACACGCAGAAAACAATAGCAATAAAACGACACGATCAATATGCTACAGTCATAGTTTGGGTCTAGTCCATCACATGATTCTCCTAATGATGTGACCCAGTTATCAAGTGACAACACTTGCACATAGCCAGAAAACCTTGACTATCTTTGATCAAGTGGCTAGCCAACTAGAGGCATGCTAGGGTTATTTTTTTGTGTATGTATCCACACATGTATCTATGTTTTCATTCAATACAATTATAGCATGGATAATAAACGATTATCACGAACCTAGAAATATAATAATAACTAATTTATTATTGCCTCTAGGGCATATTTCCAACAAGTTCATACAACGCTTCACGGTCATGCACCTCAAGATCCCCAAGGCGTCGGACGAGGCCGTCATCTCGGCCTTCTCTGACGGAGTCACCGATCTCAAGATGAAGGAGGAGCTCTCCATGAGTGATGAAATGAGCACCGCACTAGAGATGGACAACCTGGCAAACAAGTGCACTAGGGCTGAAGAAGGTCGCGTGTCACTCCTCGGGCCTCACGCAGCAGAACCAGAAGAGAAGAAGGCCAAGGCCAAGGAGGCGAAGCGCAAGGCACCTGCAGTGCTCGCAGCCGATCCTGAGACGAAGCACGATCGAGGAGGAGAGCGTCCGTTAGGAGGGGGCTAATGTGCATCTTCCATGGCATGAGCGGCCATGATACCTCCGAGTGACAAGAGCTCCGACTGGTCCGTGCCGAGCACTTCAGCATGCGCCCTGGACGGGGAGACAAAGCCCCCCGCGCGAGGGTGGTTGCAGTGGGGGCCGCTGGGACGACCGGGAGCCGCGTCAGGGGTGGCATGAATAGCCTCATGAAGACCGTTGGCGTGGCCAGCCTCAGGAGGACCATTGGCGCAATCAGGCTCAGGACTACCGCTGGCGCGACGACCCTCAGGACGGGCAACGACACGGTCCGCTTCATGAGGCTCTCCCTCGTGAGGCTGGGCTGCCTCCGCTACCTCCGCCTCCCAGAAGGAGGGATGAAGACATGCAAGACGATGGGGCTGGGGTCTTCCGGGAGGTCAGGGCGGTGGCCTCCATCCTGAGCGGCACCCAGATCCCAGCCTCCAACCGCACCTTCAAGAAGTTTTCACAGGAGGTGAATGCCTCTCTCCTGAAGCCTCAAGAGATGCGCCCCTCAACTCGTCCCAAACCACAATCACCTTCGACCCAAGTGATCAGCTCAGGTGCTCGTTCATGGCTCGCAAACTCCCCATGATGTGTACCCCGACCATCAGCAACGTCTTCGTCACCAAGACCCTTATCGACAATGGAGCGGGGCTCAACATTCTCTCGGTAAAGACCTTCGAGAAACTCCAGCTGCCGTACGAACAACTCATGCCGACCAAGCCCTTCTCAGGAGTTACAGAGGGGTCCATCATGCCCATCGGGCAGGTGCATTTGCTAGTCACCTTTGGCGAGTGCAAGAACTACCACACTGAGATCATCATCTTCGATGTCGCGCACATCCACCTGCCGTACAACACGATCCTCGAGTACCCGAATCTCGCCAAGTTCATGGCAATGACCCACCATGGCTACAACGTCCTCAAGGTGCTATCATCACCATCGCCTGCAACGAGAAGGATGTTGTCTGTACACTCGAGCACGCTTTCCGCGCAGCAGCGGCGGAACACTCAGACAACGAACAAGATGAGCTACCTCGCGAGGACCCACACAAGAAGAAGAAGCAGCTCCTCCCCGCGGAGCACCCCGGGGCTTCGGGCTCCGTGCCCATGGATGGGGTCATGCCACCCACCACATAGGAAGGCGCGCTCGGCGCCCCCCTTGGGTCAAGGCTAGGGGATCCCACCGGAGAGGTCCCGGGCCTGACCAGTGAGGCGAGGGTGGCGCTCGAGCACAACCCGAGGGCACACTCCAGCGCGCGTGAGTCCATCATGAGAGAAATCCAAGAACTTTGAGAGGCCAAAGCTGTGCGAGGCGGGGATTGCTATGCACCACCAAGCGCACTCGCCGTCGTCGGCACGGTCGGTCGGCCCCGCATCTGCATCAATGCCCTCGCAATCATCAGAGCCGCGGCTGAAGGCCCCTTTTGGCCCGCGCGAGCTGACTATCGGTGGGTTAGCCCAGGCGCCGGCACCCTCATACCCTCAAGTAGGCGACGGTGGACCCGTGAGGGTCGCGATCGTGAAAGCAGGAGATCGGGTGAAGGCGGCGCCCTCGGCACTTCAGTGGCATTGTTGCCAGGTGACTTTTGGTTGGCTGCTGCCAGGTAACTTTTTGGCTCACTCCGTCCGAGGGTGCCCACAGGGCCGCGTGCCCTCAAGGAGTTCACGGCATTCCTCAATCGACACTTTCTTTTAAGTTGTTTTTGTCGCACGCACTTCGAACCCTAACATTCCACCTTGCTTGTGTCTTTGGGCGGTCGACCGCCGCTTGGGGGCTCCGGTCGAAGCTTATCCTTGCACGCCTCCTGAGGCAACAGACACCCCGTGTCACTCTCGAAGAAGAATAAGTCAGCAAGGTTTACCAATGACCCAAAGTGAATCAGGCCCCAATCCCTCGGGGGTAGTGACACCCAAGAGGCCAAAGAGTCCTCGCGACCTCCCAGATACACCCCTATCGTGACACTCTCATGTAATAACGAGTTGAGGCTGTATATGCCCAGGGCCCCCCGAGGATGCGGAGGGGTCCATCCCACGCCTAGTGGAAGCCCTATGCTCCGCGCTGGGGAGAAGACTCAAAAGAATCAGGCCCCAATGCCTCAGGGGTATGGACACTCACGAGGCCAAAGCGTTCTCATGACCTCCCAAATACACCCCCACCGTGACACTCTCACGTAATAACGAGCCGAGGCTGTATACGCCCAGGCCCCCCCGAGGATGCGGAGGTGTCCATCCCACGCCTAATGGCAGCCCTACGCTCCGCGCTGGGGAGAAGACGAAGGCAATCAACTCAGTCCGCCAATGACTATGCCCGCAACTAGCAAGGAAATCAACAAAGTCCACCAATGACTATGCCCGCAACTGGCCAGGAAGTCAACCCAATCCACCTGCGACCACGCCCACGCCCAGTGCGGGGGACAAACATCTGGAGGTACGGAGCCGCTCGTACGTCAAGGGGGATCCCTCAGCATCGCGAATCAGGGCCTAACTGCGCCCGTAGCCCCTTCCCTCTTGGGTCGTCCTAGTTTCCGGTCGGTTCAACAACGGTGGAGGTACGTGATGACCCACAAGTATAGGGGATCAATCGTAGTCCTTTCGATAAGTAAGAGTGTCGAACCCAACAAGGAGCAGAAGGCTCTGATAAACGGTTTTCAGCAAGGTAATAACTGCAAGCACTGAAAGTAGCGGTAACAAGTGATGGTGTAGTGAGGTGAAACGTAGCAAGCGAAAAGTAACAAGTAACAAGTAGTAGCAATGGTGCAGCAAGTGGCCCAATCCCTTTTGCAGCAAGGGACAAGCCTGAACAAAGTCTTATAGGAGGAAAAACGCTCCCGAGGACACACGGGAATTTTTGTCATGCTAGTTTCGTCATGTTCATATGATTCGCGTTCGTTACCTTGATAGTTTGATATGTGGGTGGACCGGCGCTTGGGTACTGCCCTTACTTGGACAAGCATCCCACTTATGATTAACCCCTCTCGCAAGCATCCGCAACTACGAAATAAGAATTAAGACAACGTCTAACCATAGCATTAAACTAGTGGATCCAAATCAGCCCCTTACGAAGCAACGCATAGACTAGGGATTAAGCTTCTGTCACTTCAGCAACCCATCATCTACTTACTACTCCTCAATGCCTTCCTCTAGGCTCAAATATGGTGACATGTTATGTAGTCGGCGTTCACATAAGACCACTAGAGGAAAAGAGAACATACAACATATCAAAATACCAAACAAATATCAAATTCACATGACTATTATCAGCATGACTTATCCCATGTCCTCAGGAACAAAAGTAACTACTCACAAAGCATAATCATAATCATGATCAGAGGTGTAATGAATAGCATCAAGGATCTGAACATAAACTCTTCCACCAAGTAATCCAACTAGCATCAACTACAAAGAGTAATCTACACTACTAGTCACCTTACAAGTAACAATCGGAGTCGTGAGACGGAGATTGGTTACAAGAGATGAACTAGGGATTGGAGAGGAGATGGTGGTGACGAAGATGTTGATGAAGATGCCTTCCCTCCGATGAGAGGAGTGTTGGTGATGATGATGGCGACGATTTCCCCCTCCGGGAGGGAAGTTTCCCCGGCAGGATTGTCCTGCCGGAGCTCTAGATTGGATCTGCTCAAGTTCCGCCTCGTGGCAGCGGCGAAACCACGAAAAAGCTCCCGATTGATTTTTTTTCGGAACGAAACCCTTCATATAGCAAAAGAGGGGGGCCAGTGGGCCGTCAGGGAGCCCACAAGCTTGCTAGCCGCCACCAGGGGGGTGGCGGCTACCAGGCTTGTGGCGCCCTGGTAGCTCCCCTCTGGTACTTCTTTAGCCCAGTATTTTTTATATAATCCCAAAAAATCCACGTAACTTTTCAGAGCATTTGGAGATGTGTAGAATAGTGGACTAAGATTTGCTCCTTTTCAAGTCCAGAATTCTAGCTGCCTGAATTCTCCCTCTTCAAATAAACCTTGCAAAATAAGAGAGAAAAGGCATAAATATGGTACAAAAAAGTAATATAACAGCCCATAAAGCAATAAATATCAACATGAAAGCATGATGCAAAATGGACGTAACAATACGCGTGGGGCGGGCCCTGCTGACGGAGAGCCTAGTGTGCTCAATAAACCAGTAAAATCTCTCAGCGAGAACGCTGGAGTCACCCATACATCAAGGGGGACTCCTGAGCATTGCAACTCAGGAACCTGAACTGTGCTCGTAGCCCCGTCCCCCTTTGGGCCGTCCTGGTTTCCGGTCGGTTCAATCGCGGTGGAGGTACACGCTGGGCGGGCCCTGCCGACGCTGAGTTCTTAAGGTGTTCGGGAATCTCAAAATGTCATTTTCTTAGGAGGGACATTGGAGTCGCTCGTACGTCAACGGGGACTCCTAAGCATCACAAATCAGGGGCCTGAACTACGCCCGTAGCCCCTTCACCCTTCGGGCCATCCTAGTTTCCGGTCGGTCCAATCGGGGTGGAGTTACGCGCGGGGCGGGCCCTACCGATGCAGAGTACTGAAGTTTCAAAATCCTCACCGTGTTGCCCCCATGAGGGCTGCTCGCACGTCAAGGGGGTCTGATACGTCTCAAACGTATCTATAATTTTAGATGGTTTCATGCTGTTATCTTGTCATCTTTGGATGTTTTATGTAACTTTTATATCTTTTTTTGGGACTAACTTATTAATTCACTGCCAAGTGCGAGTTCCTGTTTTTCTGTGTTTTGGCTCTTTTCAGATCTGATTTTGAAACGGAGTCCAAACGGAATAAAATCCCCGAAATGATTTTTTCCCGAATGGAAGAAGATCAGGGGGCTTGTGGGCCAAGCCAGGAGGTCTACAGGGAGCCCACAAGCCCCCCATCCGCCACCAGGGGGCGGCATTTGGTAGGCTTGTGGCCTCCCTTGCGCCCCTTGACCTAGATCTTTCGCCTATATATTCCCTAAAATACAGAAAAAAAATCAAGGGATCCACGAAAATACTTTTCCGCCGCCGCAAGATTCCGTTTCCGCGAGATCTCATCTGGAGACCCTCCCCGGTGCCGTGCCGGAGGGGACTTTGGAGTTGGAGGGCTTCTACATCAACATCATCGCCCCTCCAATGACTCGTGAGGAGTTCACTTCAGACCTACGGGTCCGTAGTTAGTAGCTAGATGGCTTCTTATCTCTCTTGGATCTTCAATACAAAGTTCTCCATGATCTTCATGGAGATCTATCCAATGTAATCCTCTTTGGCGGTGTGTTTGTCGAGATCCGATGAATAGTGGATTTGTGATCAGATTATCTATGATATATATTTGAGTCTTTGCTGATTTCTTATATGCATGATTTGATATCCTTGTAAGTCTCTCCGAGTCTTGGGTTTTGTTTGGCCAACTAGATCTATGATTCTTGCAATGGGAGAAGTGCTTGGTTTTGGGTTCTTACCGTGTGGTGCCTTTCCCAGTGACAGTAGGTGCAGCAAGGCACACATCGTGTAGTTGCCATCAAGGGTAACAAGGTGGGCTCTGTCGTAGATATGAGATTGTCCATCTACATCATGTCATCTTGCTTAAGGTGTTAATCTATTCTTTTGGACTTAATACACTAGATGCATGCTGGATAGCGGTCCACGTGTGGAGTAATAGTAGTAGATGCAGAAAGTATCGGTCTACTTGTTTTGAACGTGATGCCTATACATATAATCATTGCCATAGATGACGTCACGACTTTGCGCGGTTCTATCAATTGCTCGACAGTAATTTGTTCACCCACCGTCTACTTGCTTTCATGAGAGAAGCCACTAGTAAACACTACGGCCCCCGGGTCTATTCACACCTATCGTTTCCACTTTCGCTTTCACTTTGCTTTGTTACTTTGTTGCTTTCAGTTATCACTTGGCGAGCAATCTATAAGGTATTGACAACCCCTTTATAGCGTTGGGAGTAAGCTTTTTGTGTTTGTGCAGGCACTTGTGATACTCCTTCACTGGATCGATACCTTGGTTCTCAAACTGAGGGAAATACTTACCACCGCTGCGCTACATCGCCCTTTCCGCTTCGAGGGAACACCAACGTAGGGCTCCAAGGCCACGGGGGAAATCCTTTGCATATTTGCCTAGGAAGTCCCTTAAGGCGTAGCAGTAGGAGAAGGATTCCTGGTGCCGTCAACACACCTATTTCTGGCACTATTGGAAGGTCTTTTGTTGCAGTAGCAGAAGTATTTCTAGCGCCGTTGCCGGGAAAGGAGAGATCTATCCAAGTAGGTCTCACAAACTCATCTCTTGCAATTACTGTCTTGCCAGTTGCCTCAAGTTTTCCTCTCCCCCACTTCACATTTGCCGTTTTCATTTGCCTGTCTCCTTTGCCGTTTTCTTTTGCCCATTTCACTCTCTCTTCCTGCTCGTTTGTGTGTGAGATACTCCATCAATGGCTAGACCCACCACTCCAAACGATACTCCTGAGAATGAAGTTCTCAATTTCAGGTAGAATGAGGAAGAAAATTTAAAGGACGCTTGGTACAGGATTTGCAATGCTCAAAGTAGATCTACTCGTATGCAATCCACTACCGTCCTCCTTCGCAGTTTCTATGTTGGGATTTCTCCTTGGAATAGGTACATCCTTGATACCATTGTAGGCGGGATTTTTTTTGGGGAGCCATACTGTTGACTCCTATGGAGCTATCATGAATTTGGTAGGCTCACCCCCGCTCATGGTTAATGGAACTACCTTGACCTTGGAACACGTGATGCAAAGGCTTGACGCTATTGAAAACAAAATTGCCACAGTTGAACTTATTGAGGGTTTGGACAGAAAGATCCACAATCAAATTACTCAGTACGGATACAAAGTGGGGTTTTTTTTGAAAAATTTAAGGGAGAAGGAACTTATAGTTAATGATTCTTCTAGAATTGGCAAACTAGAAGATGTCATAACCAACTTGGGTTCCGCTTTTGCCGCTGTGTAAAATACTCCAAATCTCACTCTCAAAAAGACCGTAAAGTCTGTTTTTGTTCCTAAAGCTAGTGGCGAGTCATCCAATAAAGATGAAGATCTTAAGATGATAAATGATCACACTACTTATGGTTTGAGCACCAAAGATGACTATATGTGATTCCATCACCTTTTGCCTAGCTAAGGGCGTTAAACAAAAGCGCTTGTTGGGAGGCAACCCAAAGAATCTATCCTTTTTATTTCTGTTTTGTGTTTTCCACACTTTCATAATTCTGTTATGATTGTGTTTTTTGTGTTTCTTTTTGCGTTTGTGCCAAGCAAAACCGTCATGATTAGTCTTGGGGATGATCGTTTGGTCATGCTGGAAAATACAGAAACTTACTGCTCACGAAACGAATTTTCATTTTTTTTCTATAAGAGATTTTGAGTTGATTCTTTCTGATGTAGTTTGCTACGCAAATTCTTCGAACTTTCGTAATTTTTCAGAATTTTGGAAGTAACATAAGTATACGAAATATACAGATTGCTACAGACTGGTCTGCTGTTAACAGATTGTGTTTTTGTTGTGTTGGTTGCTTATTTTGATGAAACTATGGATAGTATCGGGGGTATTAGCCATGGAAGATTGAAAACACAGTAATCCAACATCAGCATCAGTAGAATTTAAGTTTGCTACAATACCTAAGGAAGTGGTGGTTTGCTTTCTCATACTAATGTTATCACGATTTTCTGTTTATGTTTCGTGTTGTGAAGTTTTCATGTTTTGGGTGAAGTTCTTATGGACAAAGAGATAAAGAGTGGCAAGAGCTCAAGCTTGGGGATGCCCAAGGCACCCCAAGAGATTCAAGGATGCCGTAAAAGCCTAAGCTTGGGGATGCCCCGGGAAGGCATCCCCTCTCTCGTCTTCAATCCATCGGTAACGTTACTTGGGGCTATATTTTTATTCACCACATGTTATGTGTTTTTGCTTGGAGCGTCTTGTATAGTACGAGTATTTTATTTTTGTTGTGTGACAATCATCCTTGTTGCACACCTAGAGAGAGAGACATGCACCCACCATGATTTTGTCGAGCTTCACTTTTATCCTTTGGTAGACAATTCAGCTCACATGTGCTTCACTTATATCTTTTGAGCTAGATACTTTTGCTCTGTGTGCTTCACTTATATCTTTTAGAGTGCAGCGGTGCGTGGCTTGAGAGTTGATCTATGCTTTGACAGTAGACTCAAAATGGGTAGTTATCCAAAGGGATACGAAAACTTCACCTTCATGTGTATTGAATAGTTAGAGAAGTTTGATTCATCTCAATTAGTTTTGAGTTGTGGTTATGGTAATATTGAAGTTATGCTAGTAAGGTGTTGTGGATCTAGAAATACTTGTGTTGAAGTTAGTGATTCCCGTAGCATGCACGTATGGTGAACCGCTATGTGATGAAATCTGAGCATGATTAGTCTATTGATTGTCATCCTTTGCGTGGCGGTTGGGATCGCGCGATGGTTTATACCTACCAAACCTTCCCCTAGGAGTATGCGTTCAATGCTTTGTTTCGATTACTAATAAAACTTTTGTAACAAGTATATGAGTTCTTCATAACTAATGTTGAGTCCATGGTTTAGATGCACTTTCACCTTCCACCATCACTATCTTCTTAGTGTCGTGCAACTTTCACCGGTGAACAAAACCCACCATTAGCATCCCTCAAAACAGCCACCATGCCTACCTACTATGGCTTTTGCAAAGTCATTCCGAGATATATTGCCATGCAACTACCACCATGACATGTGCCATCACATCTACATTGCCATTGCATGATCGTAAGATAGCTAGCATGATGTTTCCATTAATGTCTATGCCATGCTAGATAATTGCCACGGTACACTACCGAAGGCATTCCATATAGAGTCATCATTGCTCTAAGTTTTGAGTTGAAAGTGTGATGATCATCATTAATGGAGCATTGTCCCATGTGAGGAAATAAAAGAGGCCAAAGATGCCCACCAAAAAAAAGAGGCCAAAGAGCCCACCAAAAAAAATATGAGAGAAAAAGAGAGAAGGGACAATGCTACCACCTTTCCACACTTGTGCATATTAAGCACCATGATTTTCATGATTGAGAGTCTCTCGTTTTGTCACCACCATATAGATAGTTGGAAATTTTCATTATGTAACTTGGCTTGTATATTTCAATGATAGGCTTCCTCAAAATTGCCTTTGGTCTTCGTGAGCAAGCAAGTTGGATGCACACCCACTAGTTTTCTTTAAGAGCTTTCACATACTCTTAGCTCTATTGAATCATTTGTATGGCAATCCCTACTCAATCACATTGATATCTATTGATGAGGATCTCCACAGCTCATTGATATGCCTAGTTAATGTGATAATATTCTCCTTATTTTGTCTTGCAACCTCCACCACACTCCACACCACTTATAGTGCTAAAACCATGGCTCACGCTCATGTATTGCGTGAGAGTTGAAAAGGTTTGAGAAAGTAAAGGTGTGAAACAACTACTTGGCCAATACGGGGGTTGTGCATGATTTAAATTCGTTGTGCAATGATGATAGAGCATAGCCAGACTATATGCTTTTGTAGGGATAACTTTCTTTTGGCCTTGTTATTTTGAAAGTTCATGATTACCTTGCTAGTTTGCTTGAATTATTATTGTTTGCACGTCAATAGAAAACTATTGTTTTGAATCTAATGGATCTGAACATTCACGTCACATAAGAGGAGTTACAAAGGACATCTATGCTAGGTAGCATAAAGCATCAAAAATTCATTCTTTATCATTTCCCTACTCGAGGACGAGCAGGAGTTAAGCTTGGGGATGCTTGATACGTCTCAAACGTATCTATAATTTTTGATGGTTTCATGTTGTTATCTTGTCATCTTTGGATGTTTTATGCACCTTTTATATCTTTTTTTGGGACTAACTTATTAATTCAGTGCCAAGTGCGAGTTCCTGTTTTTTCTGTGTTTTTGGCTCTTTTTAGATCTGATTTTGGAACGGAGTCCAAACGGAATAAAATCCTCGAAATGATTTTTTCCCGAACGGAAGAAGATCAGGGGGCTTGTGGGCCAAGCGAGGAGGACTACAGGGAGCCCACAAGCCCCCCATCCTCCACCAGGGGGGGCGGCGGTGGGCAGGCTTGTGGCCTCCCTGGCGCCCCCTGACCTAGATCTTTCGCCTATATATTCCCTAAAATACAGAAAAAATCAAGGGATCCACGAAAATACTTTTCCGCCGCCGCAAGCTTCCGTTTCCGCGAGATCCCATCCGGAGACCCTCCCCGGTGGCCTGCCGGAGGGGACTCTGGAGTTGGAGGGCTTCTACATCAACATCATTGCCCCTCCAATGACTCATGAGTAGTTCACTTCAGACCTACGGGTCCGTAGTTAGTAGCTAGATGGCTTCTTCTCTCTCTTGGATCTTCAATACAAAGTTCTCCATGATCTTCATGGAGATCTATCCGATGTAATCCTCTTTGGCGGTGTGTTTGTCGAGATCCGATGAATTGTGGATTTGTGATCAGATTATCTATGATATATATTTGAGTCTTTGCTGATTTCTTATATGCATGATTTGATATCCTTGTAAGTCTCTCCGAGTCATGGGTTTTGTTTGGCCAACTAGATCTATGATTCTTGCAATGGGAGAAGTGCTTAGTTTTGGGTTCTTACCGTGTGGTGACCTTTCCCAGTGACAGTAGGGGCAGCAAGGCACACATCATGTAGTTGCCATCAAGGGTAACAAGGTGGGCTGTGTCGTAGATATGAGATTGTCCATCTACATCATGTCATCTTGCTTAAGGCGTTACTCTGTTCTTTTGGACTTAATACACTAGATGCATGCTGGATAGCGGTCGACGTGTGGAGTAATAGTAGTAGATGCAGAAAGTATCGGTCTACTTGTTTTGGACGTGATGCCTATAGATATAATCATTGCCATAGATGACGTCACGACTTTGCGCGGTTCTATCAATTGCTCGACATTAATTTCTTCACTCACCGTCTACTTGCTTTCATGCGAGAAGCCACTAGTAAACACTACGGCCCCCGGGTCTATTCACACCTATCGTTTCCACTTTTGCTTTCACTTTGCTCTGTTACTTTGTTGCTTTCAGTTCTCACTTGGGGAACAATCTATAAGGGATTGACAACCCCTTTATAGCATTGGAAGCAAGCTTTTTGTGGTTGTGCAGGCACTTGTGATACTCCTTCACTGGATCGATACCTTGGTTCTCAAACCGAGGGAAATACTTACCACCGCTGCGCTACATCACCCTTTCCGCTTCGAGGGAACACCAACGCAAGGCTCCAAGGCCACTGGGGAAATCCTTTGCATATTTTCCTAGGAAGTCCCTTAAGGCGTAGCCGTAGCAAAAAGATTCCTGGTGCTGTCAACACACCCATTTCTTGCGCTGTTGGAATGTCTTTTGTTGCAGTAGTAGGGACCCCTGAGCATCGCGACTCGGGGGCCTAACTGTGCTCGTAGCCCCTCGCCCCTTTGGGCCGTCCTGGTTTCCGATCGGTTCACTGGCGGCGGAGGTACGCGCAGGGCGGGCCCTGGCGATGCAGAGTATCACAACAAACATGAAAGAACTGAGGCGAAGAAACGACTCAAGCAGTTAGCCAGTTATTACAAGCCTCAACAAGTTCTTGAAAACGCAAATAAGTTTGACGCCTCCACGAGGCACAATGTGCATTGCAGGGAAAAAACAGGGAGAAGAAATCAAGAGGAGCCGCCACCGCCGGTCGCTCAATCTTTACGGGGCTTGTCTTCGGTGTCGGGAGTGTCGTCTTACTCGTCCTCGGCTTCAGCTGCATCCGGAGATGAAGGAGCTGCAACGCGGGTGAACCTCTTCACCAACGCCTCCACGGGGCCCTTCACCGCCTCCGCAGCGCTCGAGCGCGCCACAGTGGGGACCGACTGGATCACGGAGCTGAAGTCAAATCCTGGCTCGCGAAGATGAAGGTGACTGAAGACACGTGTCACGGCCTCAAAGAAGAGGTCGCGACACTTGCTGTCCAAGATCTTGTCCACCTGGATGACGGCGTCCTCCAACGCCACGGAGAGCTCTGCCGCGAGCACGGCAAAGTCGCTCTGTGGGGTGGCCAGAGGCTCGTCGAACCCCTCCCGGCAGAGGGTGTGGAGCGCCGAGCCAAGACTGAGCTCAACGTCAGGGAAGCCGGACAGCTCCACGACCTTCTTCTTCTCGGCCGCGGCGAGGGCTTCCCCCTTCGCATCAAGAAGGGTCTTCCTTGAGGTGATCTCCTTCTCCTGCTCGTCCAAGCGCGCCTGCGTCATGCCCACGCGATTTTACTCCTGGAACAACTCTTCTTCCCGGGCGGCGAGCTTGGCCTCCCGGGCCGCGAGTTCCTCCTCCCGCAGGCGAAGCTGCTCGGTTAGCTTGGCTTGTTCTGCTTGGAAGGCCTTGAGGCGATCCTCCGCCTCTTCGTAGCATTTGGCACCTGTCGCGGCTTCCTCCAGCGCCACCTCGTGTGCAACACATGCGGTCTTGGCCTCCTCCTCGCCCTTCGACATCGTGACCGCAACCTTGCCCAGGGCGGTGAAAGCGTTGTTCAGGATGCCCTGGGTGAATACCGAAGTCTTCAGGATCTCCTCCTCAGGAGCCTCTAGTGCTGCCGCGGGTGGTCCCGTCAGGGTGGCATCGTCACGAAGGACATGAGGCTCCGGAGGCTGCTCGAAGATTGCGAGCATCGGCGCATCGGTAGACCGAGGGGCCTCAAGAGCCCGGCCCTCGGACAACGGCGCCACCGCGACCGCCTCAGGACACTTTGGGGGCTCGGCGACCAAGGCCAGAGAGGTCGCACCGTGAGGCTCCCCTTCTTCATCGACAGGCTGCGATGCGTTGGGGAGAGCCGACCTGTGTCAGGAGCATCATTCAGTTTGACGCCCGCCTTCTTCTTCTTCGCCCCTGGCGAAGCAACGTCCTTGGACATCAGGCAAAAAGAGAATCAACCATGCACGGACAATGAGTGCGTGGAGCGTGCCAAGACAAGTCACTTACTCTTCAACATCGCACCACCTCTTCTTCCTCTCCGCCCTGACGACGACAGGGGCGACAGGCCGCCCCACAGAGGGGGGCGAGCCCGACGCCTCAGATCTCCCGCCGGCAGAGGCGGGACGCGCCGAGGGCGGCTCAGCCCCGTGCCGTGGGGGCGAGGATGCACACGGACCGTGTGGCGCGCGGGGCCGATGCGGGTCCCGTGGAGGTCCTGGTCGGGCGTGAGGAGATCACCACGGAGACCTCGCCGGTGCCATCAGCATCTTCAAGCTCGCGTAGAAGGATGACCTGCGACGGGGGAGGCGCGTTCGAGGGGTAGTCTTTGACGGTCTTCTCCGAGTCCTCCCCGCCAGAGGCGTCATCCGACGATACCTCCACCGGAGCAGAGCCCTCGGCCGGGAAGAGCCCCCGCTCATCGAAGATAGGCAGCATGGCGAACCGACGTAGTCGAACGGATCCTCACATTCCAACACGCTTGCGGAACTCTATCGAGACGAAGCAAACCGGAAACAAGAATCAACACACGATATTCACCACGGCAAATGCATGATATAATGCACAACCTAATATGATGCATGCCCATTTCAATTATGCAAGGCAAGGCATGGCAACTCACAATAATCAAACGCTACACATTAAGTAAAGCTCAATATGCAGCGAGTTGCATATTGACGAAACTCCACATTTGAATTACTTAGTTCACTCACATTTAGGTACACGTCAATATTAAATGTTGTTAAACATGGCAGGAGGTGAAGCACAAATAATCTACCTATCTAGGCATTTTAAATGAGGCCGAAAACGGTATATAGCATTTCCGAACTAACCCATGTATTAACTTTGAAATCTGTCCAGATCTGAACTAAACATATTTTATGTTTATTAAGCGGCAGAATAAAGTGGTTCACGTAATACTACGCGTCATACTAGTTGATTTACCTATATAGCTCATCTCCAAGGAGATACGATTAACTACGAACTAAACCATTTTAGCATGACATCACACAAAACGAGGCAAAAAAGCAAGGTTAACAGTTTTAAATATGCATGAGACTTCGGAAATATTAATCTACACGAAATTCTACACGTTTTACATATATAACTTGTTCTGATCCGACGCACGGTTTAAAAGCTACATGCGTTTTAAAATATGCACCTAATCTGTAATTATGCATGTCCAAGACTAAAGGTTAAATTCGCACACAGAAAAAATAGTATATCTGCCGAATCAGAGGCAAATTTGACCTATCGAGACTGAGTGCAACACAGTAACCGTCGCACTATGCAGAAATAGGCAAGGGGGGATTCTCACCCATGGGCCAAGCCAGTCGATGGAGCGATGGGCAGATGGGCCGAAGCGGAGGCTTGGGCCGGAAGTAGAGTGACTGGGCCAGCCTAGGTACTGGGCTGCCTCGGCCCTGGCGAGGCTCGAGGCAGGAGCGAGCGAGGTGCTCGGCCTCGTCCCGCGCAACCGACGCAGGAGGCCGGCGGCAGCGGCTCTGATGAGGCTCAGATGGCCGGTGGCAAGGGACGAGGAGGTGGCGTGGATCCGGGCCGGGGCGGTTGGATCCCGCCAGATCCATGGCCGGAGGCGGCTGGGAGAGTACGATGGCAGCGGCGGAGCAAGCTCCCGGGGTAGAGCTGCTGCGGCTCTGGCGATGTCCTCCGGTGGCGCTCCGGCGACGGGTGAGGCGCTTACGCGGCGGCTCCGGTCGCCGACGGGAGAGGGGCCATGGTCTAGTCTACGTGCGGTGGAGCTCGGCCTCTTCCATAGTTGCAGGACGATGTGGACACTGCAGTCGACGGACGTGTCGGGTAGGTGGGAGATTGGGTGATTTTGGGCCATTGGATGAGGATCCAATGGTCCACGTTTAGCCGTGGGTAGGATTTCGGGGGAGAGAAGAGATGGAGCTAGTAGGTGGGGTTTTCTAGGAGGGGTGGCTGCAAATTGGCTAGGGGGAAACCCTAGTGGAGTGAGAGAGCTCTCTCCATGGGGTGGGTCTTATATAGGGTTTGGTCTATGGTGGGATGGACCTCGTCCGTCCGATCACGATCCGACGACCACGAACGGAGGAAGTGGCTAGGTGGGTCTAGTGGGATGTGTAGTTGGGCTATGTAGGTATGAGAAGGAAAAGGTGTGGCCCGTGACAGAGTTTAAAACACCGAAACATCCGACAATAACCTGATGACGGTGCCACTACGGTCGACCGTTCGGGTATCGAACGGATCCGATTGCGATGAAATTTGATAGGCGGCCTACCTACACTATATTAAGACCTTATGTCAAGTTTCAACCCAATCCGAGAAATTTTTAAACACTCTTTTAACGATGTCGCGGGTGCGTGCGTGTGTGGTTGGTCTCAAAGCGGTCAACGACAAAAACAGAGAGAACCGGCAACTAATAATGGATGCAGGTTTGAAAACTTACGGCAACAGAGTGCCGATGTAGTGCGGATGATGTACATGGTGCGATGATAAATGCGACAAACAAATAAATCACATGGCGACAATGGTATAAAAGGGGGAATCTTCTGGAGCGTCGGTCTTGGGCTGTTACAACTCTCCTACACTAACAAGAGATCTCGCCCCGAGATCTAAAAATGAAAAGGGGAAGAGAAAGAGAAAGAGCAATAGGTAAAGCTCAGTCGCTTCTTTGACTAACGGGTGAAACCAACGATCCTTGAAGGTAGCAAAGAGATGAAGAATGGTATGAGAAAAGTAAGAATTCACATAAAATTTCGGCAACACTTGAGTAGGAAATTAAGGCAAAATTTTGATAAGATGGAAAGATCTTGATAAGATTAACAGCTAACCAACTAAATTGATAATCAAGGAAGAACATGAAAGAAATCAGAACACTCCAGTTAAATGAACAAGAAAGGAAAGAACACGATCTTGACACAACTAGATGCTGCCTCTTGAGCTTGCGTTGGTTTTTCCCTGGAAGAGGAAAGGGTGATGCAGCACAGGAGCACTACGTATTTCCCTCAGTTTGAGAACCAAGGTATCAATCCAGTAGGAGAATGAAGCCAAGTGTCCAGAGTACCTACGCAAACACAAACGAGCTTGCACCCAACCCTATAAAGGGGTTGTTAATCCCTTCAAGATTGATTGCAAAGTAAGATCTAAAGGCGGAAAGTGCAACGAAGTAAAATTGTAAGGCTGAAAATATGATGTGAAGTAGACCCGGGGGCCATAGTGTTCACTAGAGGCTTCTCTCAAAATAGCAAATATTACGGTGGGTGAACAAATTACTGTCGAGTGATACGTCCATTTGCATCATGTTTTCATGTTGATATTTATCGCTTCTTGGGCTATTATTTCACTTCACGGTAGAATACTTATGCCTTTTCTCTCTTATTTTGCAAGGTTTACATTAAGAGGGAGAATGCCGGCAGCTAGAATTCTGGCCTACAAGTGGAGCAAAGTTGAGATACCTATTCTGCGCAACTCCAAATGCCGTAAAAATCAACGAGATTTTTTTTCCAGATTTATAAAAAATACTCGGCCGAAGAAGCACCAGAGGGGCGCCAGCAGGTGGCCACAAGCATGCTTGGCGCGGCCACCCCTGGCCGCGCCAAGGAGGCTTGTGGGCAGCCTGCTGGCCCACTGCCCCCCTCTTCTTCTATATGAAGGGTTTTGTCCAGAAAAAATCAGGGAGGAGCTTTTTCGTGGATTCGCAGCCACCACGAGGCAGAACTTGAGCAGAACCAATCTAGAGCTCCGACAGGACGATCCTGTCGGGGAAACTTCCCTCCCGGAGGGGGAAATCGTCGCCATCGTCATCACCAATAGTCCTCTCATCAGAGGGGACTCGTCACCATCGACATCTTCATCAGCACCATCTCATCTCCAAACCCTAGTTCATCACTTGTAACCAATCTCCATCTTGCGACTCCAATTGGTACTTGTAAGGTTGCTAGTAATGTTAATTACTCTTTGTACTTGATGCTAGTTGGATTATTTGGTGGAAGAGTTTATGTTCATATCCTTGATGCTACTCATTACCTCTCTGGTCATGAATATGATTATGCTTTGTGAGTAGTTACTTTTGTTCCTGAGGACATGGGATAAGTCATGCTAATAGTAGTCATGTGAATTTGGTATTCGTTAGATATTTTGATGTGTTGTATGTTGTTTTTCCTCTAGTGGTTTTATGTGAACGTCGACTACATAAATCTTCACCCTTATTTGGTCCTAGAGGAAGGCATTAGGAAGTAGTAAGTAGATGATGGGTTGCTAGAGTGACAAAAGCTTAAACCCTAGTTTATGTGTTGCTTCGTAAGGGGCTGATTTGGATCCACTAGTTTAATACTATGGTTAGACTTTGTCTTAATTCTTCTTTCGTAGTTGGAGATGCTTGCGAGAGGGGTTAATCATAAGTGGGATGCTTGTCCAAGTAAGGGCAGTACCCAAGCACCGGTCCACCCACATATCAAACTATCAAAGTAACGAACGTGAATCATATGAACATGATGACAACTAGCATGACAGAAATTCCCGTGTGTCCTCGGGAGCGTTTTTCCTCCTATAAGACTTTGTCCAGGTTTGTCCCTTGCTACAAAAGGGATTGGGCCACTTTGCTGCACCGTTGCTACTTTTGTTACTTGTTGCTTGCTACGAATCATCTCACCACATAATCACTTGTTACCGACAATTTCAGTGCTTGCAGAATTTACCTTACTGGAAACCACTTGTCAGATCCTTCTGCTCCTCGTTGGGTTCGACACTCTTACTTATCGAAAGGACTACGATTGATCCCCTATACTTGTGGGTCATCAAGACTCTTTTCTGGCGCCGTTGTCGGGGAGTGAAGCGCCTTTGGTAAGTGGAACTTGGTAAGGAAACATTCATATAGTGTGCTGAAATTTATTGTCACTTGTCACTATGGATACTAATTCCTTGTGGGGCTTGTTCGGGGTATCTTCACCTCGAGCGGAAGCACAAAGAGTTGCTCCTCAACCTGCTGCACCTACTGAAAATATTTTCTTTGAATTTCGTGTCGGTATGGTTGAGAAACTGTTGGCTAATCCTTTTACAGGAGATGGAACATCACATCCAGACTTGCATCTGATCTATGTAGATGAAGTTTGTGGTTTATTTAAGCTTGAAGGTTTGCCCGAGGATGAAGTCAAGAAGAAGGTCTTTCCGTTATCTTTGAAGGATAAGGCGTTGACATGGTATAGGCTATGTGATGATACTGGATCATGGGACTACAATCGGTTGAAATTGGAATTTCATCAAAAGTTTTATTCTATGCATTTAGTACACCGTGATCGGATATATATTTATAATTTTTGACCTCGTGACAGAGAAAGCATCGCTCAAGCTTGGGGGAGGCTTAAATCAATGTTATATTCATGCCCCAATCATGAGATCTCGAGAGAAATTATCATTCAGAACATCTATGCTCGGCTTTCTCATGATGATCGCACCATGCTTGACACTTCTTGTACCGGTTCTTTTATGAAGAGAGATATTGACCTCAAATGGAATTTATTGGAGAGAATTAAACGCAACTCTGAAGATTGGGAGCTTGAAGAAGTTAAGGAGTCAGGTATGAATTTCACGTTTGATTGCGTTAAATCCTTTGTTGAGACAAATACTTTTTGTGACTTTAGCGCTAAGTATGGACTTGACTCTGAGATAGTAGCTTCATTGTGTGAACCATTTGCTGCTCATATTGATCTCCCCAAAGAGAAGTGGTTTAAATATCATCCTCCTTTAGAAGTCAATTTAGTTAAACCCACTCCAGTTGAAGAGAAAGTCATTGCCTATAATGATCCTGTTGTTCCCAGTGCTTACATTGAGAAACCACCTTTGCCTGTTAGGATGAAGGATCATTCTAAAGCTTCAACTGTGATACGTAGAGGCTATATTAGAACACCTACACCCCCTGAGAAAATTAGAGTTGAATCTAGCATTGCTATTATCAAAGATCTTCTGTCCGACGATGTTGAGGGACATAATATTCACTTCTGTTAAGATGCTGCAAGAATTTCTAAACCTCACGCTAGAGACAAACATAGGCCTGTTGTTGGCACGCCTGTTGTTTCTGTTAAGATAGGAGATCATTGTTATCATGGTTTATGTGACGTGGTTGCTAGTGCTAGTGCAATACCTCAATCCTTATACAATGAAATTAAAGACGAGATTGCACCTATTGAGATAGAACCCATTGATGTCACTATTCAGCTTGACAATACACATACTATCTGCCCTGTGGGAATTGTTAGGGATGTTGAAGTCTTGTGTGGTAAAACAAAGTATCCTGCTGATTTCCTCGTTCTTGCTACTGCACAAGATAGCTTCTGTCCCATCATATTTGGTAGACCTTTTCTCAATACCGTCAATGCTCATATTGATTGTGGGAAGCAAACTGTCACTGTTGGCTTTGAAGGTGTGTCACACGAGTTCAATTTCTCCAAGTTTGGTAGACAACCTCATGAAAAAGAGTTGCATAGTAAGGATGAAACTATTGCCTTAGCTTCTATTGCCGTGCCTCCTACTGATCCCTTAGAGAAATACTTGCTTGAGCATGAAAATGATATGCATATGGATGAAAGGGATGAGATAGATAGAGTTGTCTTAGAACAATATCCTATCCTTAAGAATAACTTCCATGTTGAACTGCTTGGGGATCCACCCCCACCAAAGGGTGATCCTGTGTTCAAGCTTAAACAGTTTCCTGATACTCTTAAGTATGCTTATCTTGATGAAAAGGAGATATATCCTGTTATTATTAGTGCTAGCCTCTCAGAGCAGGAAGAAAATAAGTTACTAAAAACTCTGAGGAAGCACCGTGTTGCTATTGGATATACTCTTGATGATCTTAAGGGCACTAGTCCCACTCTATGCCAGCACAAGATTAAAACCGATCCTGATTTCAAACCAGTTGTTGATCATCAACGGAGATTAAATCCTAAGATGAAAGAAGTAGTAAGAAAAGAAATACTAAAGCTCCTGGAAGCGGGCATTATCTATCATGTTTCTCATATCGATTGGGTGAGTCCGGTGCATTGTGTCCCTAAGAAGGGAGGTATTACCGTTGTCCCCAATGATAAGGATGAATTGATCCCACACAGGATAATTACTGGCTATAGGATGGTGATCGATTTTAGGAAATTGAATAAAGCCACTAGGAAAGATCATTACCCTCTGCCTTTTATCGACCAAATGCTAGAAAGGTTGTCTAAACACACACACACTTCTGCTTTCTAGACGGTTATTCTGGTTTCTCAAAAATACCAGTTGCACAATCTGATCAGGAGAAAACCACTATCACCTGCCCTTTCGGTACCTTTGCTTATACACGTATGCCTTTTGGCTTATGTAATGCACCTGCCACCTTTCAGAGATGTATGATGGCTATATTCTCTGACTTGTGTGAAAAGATTGTTGAGGTTTTCATGGATAACTTCTCCGTTTACGGGTCTTCTTTTGAAGATTGCCTCAACAACCTTGATCAAGTCTTGCAGAGATGTAAAGATACCAATCTTGTCTTGAATTGGGAGAAGTGACACTTTATGGTTAATGAAGGCATCATCTTAGGTCAAAAAATTTCTCAAAGAGGTATTGAAGTCGATAAGGCTAAGGTTGATGCAATCGAGAAAATGCCATACCCCACAGATATCAAAGGTATACGAAGTTTCCTTTGTCATGCTGGTTTCTATAGAAGGTTCATTAAAGACTTCTCTAAGATTTCTAGGCCTCTTACCAATATCTTGCAAAAGGATATTTCTTTTGTTTTTGACGATGATTGTGAGGAAGTCTTCGAAATACTTAAGAGGGCTTTGATAACTGCACCTATTGTTCAACCACCTGATTGGAACCTACCTTTTGAGATCATGTGTGATGCTAGCGATTATGCTGTTGGTGCTGTTCTAGGGCAAAGAGTTGATAAGAAGTTGAATGTCATTCACTATGCTAGTAAAACCATAGACAGTGCCCAGAGAAACTATGCTACTAAGAATAAGATATTTTGAGCAGTCGTGTTTGCATGTGAAAAGTTCGGGTCTTACATAGTTGATTCCAAAGTCACTATTCACACTGATCATGCTGCTATTAAGTACCTCATGGAGAAGAAGGATGCTAAACCTAGACTTATTAGATGGGTTCTCTTGCTAAAAGAATTTGATTTGCACGTTGTTGACAGGAAGGGTGCTAATAACCCAGTAGCAGATAACTTGTCTAGGTTGGAGAACGTTCTTGATGACCCACAACCTATTGATGATAGCTTTCCCGATGAGCAACTGAATGTCATCAATGCTTCACGTAGTGCACAGTGGTATGCTGATTATGCAAACTATATCGTTGCCAAATATATACCACCTAGTTTCACACACCAGCAAAAGAAGAAATTCTTCTTTGACTTGAGACACTACTTTTGGGATGACCCTCACCTTTATAAGGAAGGAGTAGATGGTGTTATTAGACATTCTGTACCTGAACATGAACAGGGACAGATCCTACAGAAGTGTCACTTCGAGGCCTACGGAGGACACCATGCGGGAGATAGAACTGCACACAAGGTATTGCAATCAGGTTTCTATTGGCACACTCTCTTCAAGGATGCCCGTAAGTTTGTCTTGTCTTGTGACGAATGTCAAAGAATAGGTAATATTAGCAAACGTCAGGAAATGCCTATGAACTATTCACTTGTCATTGAACCATTTGATGTCTGGGGCTTTGATTATATGGGACCTTTTCCAAAATCCAACGGGTATACTCATATCCTAGTTGTTGTTGATTACGTCACTAAGTGGGTAGAAGCTATCCCCACTAGTAGTGCTGATCACAACACCTCTATCAGGATGCTGAAAGAAGTTATCTTCCCTAGATTTGGAGTCCCTAGATATCTAATGACCGACGGTGGTTCACACTTCATTCATGGTGCTTTCCGTAAAACGCTTGCTAAGTACGATGTGAACCATAGAATTGTGTCTCCCTATCACCCCCAGTCCAGTGGTCAAGTAGAGCTAAGCAATAGAGAAATTAAACTAATTCTGCAAAAGACTGTCAACAGGTCTAGAAAGAATTGGTCTAAGAAGCTCGATGATGCACTGTGGGCTTATAGAACTGCCTATAAGAATCCCATGGGGATGTCTCCGTATAAAATGGTGTACGGTAAAGCATGTCATTTACCTCTTGAGCTAGAACATAAAGCTTATTGGGCAATCAAAGAGCTCAACTTTGATTTCAAACTTGCCGGTGAGAAGAGGTTATTTGATATTAGCTTGCTTTATGAATGGAGAACTCAGGCATATGAGAATGCCAAGTTGTTCAAAGAGAAGGTTAAGAGGTGGCATGATAAGAGGATACAAAAGCGTGAGTTCAATGTAGGTGATTATCTCTTGCTATATAACTCTCGTTTAAGATTCTTTGCAGGCAAGCTTCTCTCTCAATGGGAAGGTCCCTATGTTGTTGAGGAAGTATATCATTCAGGTGCTATCAAGATCAACAACACGGAAGGTAATTGTCCAAGAGTTGTAACTGGGCAGAGAATAAAGCATTATATCTCAGGTACTCCCATAAATGTTGAAAGCAATATTATCAATACCATAACTCCATAAGAATAACTAAGGGATATTTACCAGCCTGTTTCAGACTCCGAAAACGAAGAGGTATGTGATACAGTAAGAAAACACACTCCAAATTTTTCGAGTAGGATTTTTTCTCCGTTTTGGAATATTTGAAAAAATACAAAAATTGGAAGTAGTCCGGAAAGTGTGCGACGAGGCGACAAGCCTGCCCGGCGCGGGCCCAGCCCCTGGCCGCGCCGGGAGGGCTTGTGGCCACCTCGTGTGCCTCCCGGACTCTGTTTTCGTGCGGGGTACTCCTTCTGGTCTGAAAAAATCAATTTATATACTCCCGTTTTGTCTGACCCTTGCATCACGCAGATTTCCTCTGTTTTTCGTTTCGAGCCTGTTTCCTGCCGCAGATTTAGAGCAAGATGTCGTCTCAGGAATCTGTGGGGGAGAACAGTCTCCCTCAAGTTTATGGAGAAGTGCTAATCTGAAAAGGATGGAGGTCATGGAGGCTAAGGAAAGGCTACCTAAAGAAACCAAGGGCAAAACCGAGGAGAGGAATCAGGCGTGGGACGAAGTGCAATCTATGCTCAACAGGGAAGAAGTTGAGGAAGTGGATTTCCTCCAACCCTACCTCCACCTACTATCTCCATCCTTGATTGATCTCTTTAGGTTTTGTGAAACAACTCATGCTCGCAATAGTTGTCTCACTGGTGAAGTTGTTTTGTTGGAAAAACATATCGCAGATCTCCAAGGTATAAATCAAAGATTAATGGCCCTCTTGGAGTCAAAGATTGCAACAACTCCTCCACCATCACCACCAAAGGAAGAAAACTAAACATGGGTATGGGCAATCCCCTTGGCTTGTGCCAAGCTTGGGGAAGTTGCCCCGGTATCGTATCACCATCACATCTTTTGCCTTTACCTTTGTTTTAGTTTTCCTTTTCCTTTTTCTCTTTCTCTGGTTATCTGAAAGTCTTAGTGTTTTAGTCTTGAGTTTTGCTTTGTGTCACCCCCGATGTATTCGAGCTCATGAGCCATATAATAAAGAGTGTCTTAGTTGAAAGGATTTGCCTCTTGCCATGGTCAAAAGAGTGAGAATAGAACAAAAGCATGAAAGATCATGTAATGATCTTATGAGAAATGATGGCTTCACATATAAAAAGAATGATGATTGAAACTTGTTAACGGTAGACAAACGTAGACCTTGGTCATTGTTGCCATTAATAGGAGGTGATAAAGAAGGAGAGGTTCACATATAAATATATCATCTCTGACACCATCTATGATTGTGAATACTCACTAAACTATTGCATGCCTAGAAGTAGATGTTGGACAAGGAAGACAACATAAGGAAGACAACATATGATTAGAGATCCCTTAGCATGTGACGATTTCTTCCACCTCATATTAGCCAAAACTCCCGCACCAAGTAGAGATACTGTCACATCCCTGACCCCTTAAGCAAGTTAGTGTTGTGCTCATGTCTTCTTTGCATTGCATCTAAGAAATTGTCAACAAGAACAAAGAAAGAGGTGAAGGAAAAACTCAAACCCTAGCCACTTCTTCAAATAAAGGAAATCTCAAAACTAGTTAAAATCAATGAACCCAAAATGGCCTCAAGAAAAGTTCAAACTTTCTGATAAATCATGAAAGTAAGTGAGCAATGAAGAAAACCATTTTCTTAACATCTTAAGCATTTTAAATAAATGCAAAAGCTACTGGTTTCAAGTTTTTAATTTGAAATCAGAAACTTTAAATTTTCAAAAATGTTGAAAACTTTGGAAATGGTTGGGAATATTCCAACAAATATTCAGGTGTGTTTAAAATAGTTTTTACAAACCATTTTGGGAGTTGAAATAAATAGAAAATCAGTGAAATAGCAAAATAGAAACAAAAAACCGAAAGAAAATGAAAAATCCTTACCTGTCGCCTAACCTGGCCCGGCCCAGCAATTCCTGTCGTCTTCCTCCCCCGCCAGTGGGCAGCAGGAGGTGGCCGCCACGTACTCCGGCGCGGCCACGCACCTGTGCGCCTACCTGGCCGCCGTCTCGCGCTGGCAAGCGCGGGGATAAGCTCCCCGAGCCCGTGGCTATCCATTTCCAGCGCCAGATCCCCCCTCCTCTCGAATCTCTCCTCCCTCCTTCTGCCGCCATTGGAGTCCGAGCAGAGCTCGAGCTCGCCGTCGATCTAGCCGACCCTTCTCCCTCCTGAGCCACGCAGTAGGTCCGCCGCACCTCTCTGAAGCTTCCTAGCCCCGAGCCCGATGCTGAGGTGCAGTGAAACGACGAGCAGCTGTCGTCTTCTTCCTCGGGTCACCGAAGATTGCCGCCGACGTTCTCCCTCTCCAGGCCGTCCCCGAGCAAACTAGCGCCACCACTGCACTCCCCGTGAGCATGCAGTCATTTCCCCTAAGCTCTCCCCGTCGATCCCCTCCTCTAGGCTTAGTTCCATCTGAGCCCGACGAGGACCGCCGCTGCGGCTCGTCGCCGGTAGCCCTCCGGTGACGGGTTGGTCCGCCTGACGCCACCAACAGCCTCAGGACATCATGTAGATGCGCTAGGTGCCCAGCCCCGCACGTTTTGGCCCTGGATTCGATGGCTTCGACGATGGCCGAACTTGGTCGCCGCCATGCACGTCGCCGGCATTGATTCCGTCCACCCCAGCCCCTTGGGCTTGTCTCATCGTGCGCGCCATCGAGTGGCCGTTCCTCAAGTGCTCTCCGCGCCGAGTTTGGCCCTCTGTGCGCCATTTCCGATGCCCCCGACGTTCTGGTGCTCGCCGGAGGCTCCCCGCCGGCGAGGACGACCTCGCCGTCGGTGGATCTCAGCTGGCCTGAGCCACTGACGGGTGGGGCCAGCCTCTGGATGGTTTAGAGATAATAAAAATAAATCAGATTAATAAATAAGACACTGACATGTGGGTCCGGTGGGTTTAATTAACTAAATAAGATTAATCCTAATCTAAAATTGACCAGAGAGACTGACCAGTGGGTCCCACTGGTCAGATTTGACTTTCAACGGCCAGATGGACCTGCTGATGTCATGCTGATGCAGTAAAAGTATTTTCCAGTATAAAAATAATTCCAGAAATGTTTAAAACTTCAAAAATTCATAGAAATTAATCTGTAACTCCAATGAAAATAATTTATATATGAAAAAGTATCAGAAAAATTCAAGGAATCTGAATATGATATTTTCATTCATGTTTGAAAAAGTTAGAGAACCCAAACATGTGGATTAATGAATAAGTCAATTCTTATAAATATTTTATAAATGGAATTTGGAAAATATTCAAATTTCATTATGAATGACATGATCAAACAATGTTCTAATAACAAACCAGTACCTTAACATGACATCTCATGCATGCTAACATCAAGTTGATGTGAGCATCAGGTCGAATCAATTAAATCGGTATCCGAGAATACCTCGTTTGGACTGATATTTGAATGTGATTCAAATCAACTTCAAACCTAATACATGTTGATTTTATTAGTTTACCACCTTGCATTCTCATGCCATGCTCATGCATCATCTTGTTGCATATGATTGTTATTGATTGTTGCCCTTCATCTCGGTAGGCTCCGCACCCCCGGATTCCACCGAATATCTGTCTAACGGATATTGTCCCTCCTCTGAGCAACAAGGCAAGCAACCATTTTGATCATCCCGATAAATCCCATGTTCTTGCTCCTGCACTTATTTATTGCATTATGATCAAATGCTTCAAATGCTTTTGCCACGTTAGTTGAACCCACTTCCTTTGCATGACCTAACCTTGTCACAGTAAATAGCCGAACCTTGCAACCTAGCATACCTGGTAGTTGCTTGAGCCATGTTGTGCCTTATCCTGCTATGCATGCTATGCTGAGAGTTGTGTATGGTCTGTCATCTGGGAGATGAACATAATTGTGAGAATGTGTTCGGTAAGCAAAGGTTGTGTGTTGAACCTGATTTGGTAAAGGTACTGGTGAAAGGCTGTGTAGGAGTACATGGCGGGTTGTTTCATTGGAACCGTCCTTAGGAACTGAGTTCCGTGTATGTAATCCAAGACTAGATACTACCACATGCTGGGCCCTGAAATATGACCCCGCTCGACCTATTAATCGCTTAGTACTCTGTCCAGGAGTTGCAAGTAGTTTCTGGTGTTTATAGTAATGCTGGAGGCTGTGCATGGTGCTGACCTGAGAGGTGGGTCGTGATGCGGTAGGCAGTGGCACCCGGATGGTGGGCTTGGGAACCCTGCACACATCGTTTGAGGCCGTGGCGGAAACCTCTGCCGGACTTCCGTACGGGTTACTCTCAGATAGGCGATAAACCTGGACTAGGTACTAGTGTGGTTAACGGTCGTCGCCGACTCCCTCGCTGGGCTTCCGCTTGAAGGTTGCCGAGGTGCATGACGTGCACATGGCGATAAGTGGCGAGAGCGTGTGTGACGAAGTACACCCCTGCAGGGTTATGATCTATTCGAATAGCCTCGTCCGCGGATATGGACTACTTGGAGACATATGTTGTTCATAGATAACTTCAATGGCTACTCATAAATTTGTCAAGATAAGCGTGAGTGTCGTGGACGGCAATTCCGTATGGAGACGGAATGATTCCACGATAGTGTATTTTTGTGGTGTTAGTGGACTCGTGTGCGAGAAATCAAGTTGTCAAAATTATTTAAAAATGCAAGTTGCTTAGCCATGAGTCAGATGCTGGCTTTCCGCATGAAACCCCACAATACTCTTTTGATACCTTGCATGAGTAGTTAGATATTCTAAAGTCTTGCTGAGTACCTTCGTACTCATGTTTTCTTAATAAATGTTGCAGAGGTTGCTAATGACCCTAATGGAGGGTTCTTCATAGACATCGACGACGACGAGTAGCTGGTGTCCCAGCTACGATCTGCTCCTACGTTGGATCTGTAGTATAGTCAGGCCATGTGCCCCTTTAGTTGCACCTGTCTGTACTCAGACAGTTTAAACTCTTCCGCTGGCTTGTAACTGAATGGCTGCTATTATGGGTCGTGAGACCCTTAATGTGTAATATTATGTGTGTGGCTCTTCCGAGCCTCTTAAATAAAGCTTGTATGTGTATGGTTATGTTGTGATGCCATCGATGTATCTATACATATCGGTATGCCATGCGTACGTGTGTCGTACTTGATATGTATGGGGTTCGATTACCTAGTCGTGAACTTTAGTAGCACTCCTTACTAGGAAATGCCCCTTTGTGATCCAACGAGACTTGGTAGTTCGCTACTGCTCCGGACACATTGGTTGACCGGCATGTGTCCTTCTTAGCTGCTGTGTCTGTCCCCTTTGGGGAAATGTCACGCGATGTAATGGAGTCCTTGTAGCTTGCTACGACTCGTCTACACTCGCTGGTGACCGACACCTGCTTTGTTGGGTCATGTATGCCTGTCCTTGTGCGGTACTGCCACTTTGGTTAGTGACTAGACTTGTCGATCCGGGTTCTTTGACATTGGAATGCTAGCGACACTATTGCATACGTGAGTCAAAAGACGCAAACGGTCCCGGCTAAGGTAAGGCTGCAGCCGTGGAGTTAACCGTGCGTGAGACCGCAAAGAGATGCGATGTGTTACAGGCTGGATTCCTATGACTTAGGATCGGGGTCCCGACAGCGTTGGTATCAGAGCCTGACCGACTGTAGGATTACTAAGCCAAACTGGTCGAAGTTGTGTCTAGAATTGCTTTAGTTATATATAAGGGAATTGTTGTGGAAGGGAACGTAAGACTCTTGTTCTCTTCTCAATTTATTCTATTCTGGTCATCCTCGTCTTTTCTGTGGGAATTAAGGACTAGGTTACTCATCTTCTTCTAGGCTCGTGTTTCTGAGCGGTAGATTATAGGACTACGGGTCAAGAGATAATTGGGTTTCTTTCATTCCTAGGAAAAAGGAAGTAAGTTTGATGATCAGAGAGTTGAACTTGATAGTTGAGTGGTTACGCTATTCCATTTTGGGTTGTCTCAAAATTTGTTTTTGAGCATTTACAGCCGTTATGCTGCCCAATTTTGCATTCGGAGCTCTAATGCTTTTTGCATTACTCTCTATTTATAGATGCCTCGCCGTCCTTGTCGTCAGGTGGTACGTCTGACGAGGTGCATTGATGTGCCGGGTCATACGGCCATGCTGGTCAGGGTGATGTCGGTGTGCGGTTACCGCTGGTACCCCGAGTACACAGTGGAGGAACAGTACCGAGACTTCAACCAGAGCCAGTACATCTGCACTGTTAGGGTATTTCCAGACTACCCTGGAGCTGAGAATCCAATCCATTGGTCCTACGGGTTGGGAGTCACTGTTGACATGGCAGTACAAGATGCTGCCTATTCAATGCTGACCATTATGAGAGCGAGACATGCACTGCTGCAGAATTCAGAGTTCTGCTATGTTCCGGCCTCTCAGACTCGTGAAGAGGGATACCTCAGTGGAGTCTATTTTGATTCTTCTATGGAGGATCCACTATTGCAGTCCACTGTTGAGATGCTAGAGAACAGAGATAGGGATGCTCGTGCTCTCCGCATGGAGCTTTATGCTACCCGTGCCCGTCTGTGGACGGCTTTGACACAGCTGGCACCGGTAGTCCAGACAGGGTACGGAGAGATGGAGATGCTGAACCCTGTTAGGACCCATCTTCCGGCTCACGTTGACTGGCCAGCTATAGGAGGAGTCACACCTCTTCGGGGACCCCTCTTACCACCAGTCAGGGGACCAAGGCCACATCCGTGTCCTTATGGATCCCAGGGATCTCAGGCTAGAGTGTTTCTTGATCCGCAGGTTGAGCTTCCAGGTCATGGAGGTAATCTCTATGAGATGTTCTATGCGGATGCCTGAGCTGTGAGCGGAAGGATAGTATGGTAGTAGCCGTATGTTCACAGTCCTGCGTGACTTGTGAAGTATGCCTGTAATGTGAAATGAATCCCGGAGGCCTAGATAAATAATGTATAGGAAGCTTGTAAGCCTCTGATGAGTAGTTTCATAATTTCAGTAGTTTGCTCTTCGGTTAAGGTTGTACTGAACTATGTAAGGGTGTGTATGAACCATGGTGTATATATAGCAGTTGCTTGTTACCATGCTGTTCGGATATTCATTTCCGCATTCCGTGTGTTCAGTACATTCTTAATCCATAGCTAGTATTGATATGATATTGGTCTAAGCTGTGAGTTTGTTTGTCAGGATGGTGTTCACCAGGTTGAACTGTGCCCCTGCTCATGAGCAAGGCAAGGGTAGTCAAGCGTCGCAAGAAGACCTGCCTCACCCGCCTTCTCTGGCGGAAGTGATGCTTGAGGCAGAGAGAAACAAAAGGGAGACCAACCGACTGTTAGAGCGTATTGAGCAGAATACGGCTCGACAGCCTAGGAATGCTGCAGTGTCCCTCAATGACTTTGTGAAGCTGAATCCTCCAAAGTTTCATCATTCCGTCGATCCCCTCGACGCTGATGACTGGCTGTGCAGCATCTCACGCAAGATTCGCTCTGCGAATGTATCTGAGGCCGACAAGGTAACCTTTGCGGCGTATTTCCTGGAAGGACCCGCCAATTTGTGGTGGGAGAACTTTGAAGCTATGCGTCCCGCTGAACCAGTAGCCACATGGGCAGACTTCAGTGCAGCTTTTCGTCTGCACCATATTCCAGAGGGCCTGATGGACAGAAAGAGAGAGGAGTTCTGTGCCTTCACTCAGGGCAAGTTGTCTGTGGATGCCTATAGCCGCGAGTTCGGTAACCTCGCCCACTATGCAACAGAGGAGGCGTCTACTGACGCCAAGAAGCAAGCAAGGTTCCGTAAGGGTCTGAGCCCTGAGCTTCGTCGTGATCTGCGCCTCCACGAGTGTGCAAGCTTTCAAGCTCTGGTCAACAAGGCGATCAGTGCCGAGACTGGTCATACTGACTTCGAAGCCACAAGGAAGCACTCCGGTGACTTCGGCTCGTCTTCTGGTTCCGCGTTTCCAAAACGCAGGCTGTGGGTTCCGAACAGTTCTCTACCGCCAAGATACACTCCGAGGCCATCCTACGTGGCGCCTCAGACGAATCAGGCCAACCCTCCAGCAAAAGCTTATGGTGGTCCAGCTAGCAATGCTGCACCACGTGCCAATCAAGTGATATGCTACAAGTGTGGAGAACCAGGGCACTATTCCCGTGAGTGTCCTTAGAATGTGGGTGCCAAGCAACCCGGAAAGTCCGTCGGGCAAGCCAAGTCGGGCAAAGCTTACTATGTGAAGCCAACTCCTGCACGTGGCCGTGTGAACTATGTGTCAGCAGAAGAAGCCGTAGAGGATCCCGACGTCATGCTGGGTACGCTTCTTGTTAATCATCACCCAGCGTCCGTTCTCTTTGACACTGGGTCTTCTCATTCCTTCATTTCAAAAAGTTATGCACAGTTGCATAACATGTCTTTTTGTGATATGTCAATCCCATTGGTTGTCCAAACTCCTGGTAGTAAATGGCAAACCTCTAGGATAACCTATGACAATGAAATTCTAGTAGACAGGCTAGTTTTTCTAGCCTCATTGATAGCATTGAAATCTTCGGATATTAATATCATCTTGGGCATGGACTGGATGTCAGCTCACTATGCCAAGATTGATACCCATTCTAGAAATGTCCAGCTTACCCATCCCTCGGGTGAGATAGTAAATGTCTCTACTCGAGTTGCCAAATGCCAACTTTATTCCCTAAATGCCAACCCTCTTCCGGAACTTGAAGACATTCCGGTAGTCCGTGACTTCCCGGATGTCTTTCCAGAGGAACTGCCAGGAATTCCACCTAACAGAGATGTAGAGTTTGTGATAGATCTTGTTCCGGGAACTGTCCCAATAGCCAGAAGGCCTTATAAGATGGCACCCCTGGAGCTAGCCGAACTTAAGAAGCAACTAGATGAGGCCTTGAACAAAGGTTTCATTCGTCCTAGCTCTTCTCCTTGGGCTTGTCCCGTCCTCTTCGTCAAGAAGAAAGACGGAACGGATCGGATGGTTGTAGATTACCGACCAGTTAATCTGGTCACCATAAAGAACAAGTATCCGCTCCCCAGGATCAACAATCTGTACGATCAGCTCGCTGGATCCTCAGTCTTCTCCAAAATGGATTTGAGGTTGGGATACCATCAAATCAAGATTAAGAACGGGGACATTCCAAAAACGGCTTTCGTTACTCGTTATGGCCAATACGAGTACACCGTCATGTCTTTCGGTTTAACCAATGCCCCAGCCACCTTCTCTCGTCTGATGAATTCAATCTTCATGGAGTATTTGGATAAATTCGTCGTGGTATACCTCGATGATATTCTCATCTACTCGAAGAACGAACAAGAACATGCCGAGCATCTAAGGCTGGTATTGATGAAACTTCGAGAGCATCGCCTTTATGCCAAGTTTTCAAAATGTGAATTCTGGTTACCAGAAGTGACCTATCTAGGACATGTAATCTCTGGTAAGGGTATTGCTGTCAATCCCGAGAGAGTTCAAGTTGTCCTTGATTGGACTCAACCTGAATCGGTTAAGCAAGTTAGGAGTTTTCTTGGTCTAGCGAGCTATTGTCGCCGCTTTGTCGAGAATTTCTCCAAGGTTGCAAAGCCTCTAACTGAACTCCTCAAGAAGGATAAAAAGTTCGAGTGGACACCACGGTGTGAGCATAGTTTTCAGGAACTGAAAAGACGTCTGACTTCCGCACCTGTGTTGCTACCACCAAATTTTTCTAAGGACTTTGTTATCTATTGCGACGCCTCGCGACAAGGATTAGGTTGCATTCTCATGCAAGATCGTCATATGATCGCATAAGCATCTCGACAGTTGCGTCCACATGAGGATAATTATCCCACACATGACCTTGAGCTTGCAGCTGTGGTCCATGCACTAAAAACCTGGCGACATTACCTTTTGGGTAATCGTTGCGAAATATTCACTGATCACCAAAGTCTGAAATATATCTTCACCCAACCGGTTTTAAATCTCAGGCAAAGACGGTGGGTTGAGTTGATCTCGGATTACGACTTAGGGATAACTTACACCCCGGGGAAGGCCAATGTTATGGCCGATGCACTAAGTCGTAAATCTTATTGTAACAATTTGATGCTACAACAAGGTCAACCACATCTCCATGAGGACTTTCGGAAGTTGAATCTTCATATTGTTCCTCAAGGATTCCTTTCTACCCTGGTGGCGAAGCCTACTCTTAAGGATCAAATTATAACTGGCCAAAAGCGTGACAAGGGTATATCACTGATCAAGGAGAATATTTTTAGCGGAAATGCTAAAGAATTTTCCATGAACGATCAAGGTGTTGTGTTCTTCCAGAATCGTCTAGTGGTTCCTAAGAACCCACATCTAAGGCAGTTAATCCTTAAGGAGGCTCATGATTCTCCTCTCACCATTCATCCCGGTAGTACTAAGATGTATCAGGACCTACGCCAGAGGTTCTGGTGGACTAGGATGAAGAGAGAAATTGTTGAGTTCGTTGCTAACTGCGATGTTTGTCGTCGAGTTAAGGCAGAACATCAAAGGCCTGCTGGCACCCTTCAACCTCTAGCTATTCCTGAATGGAAATGAAATAAAGTTAGCACGGATTTCATTACCGGATTTCCCAAGACCAAGAAAGGAAATAATGCTATCTTTGTGGTCATTGACCGTCTTTCCAAAGTGGCTCATTTTCTTCCCGTTCGTGAGAGTATAACAGCTAGCCAGCTAGCAGAGTTATATATCTCCCGAATAGTGTCTCTTCATGGTGTTCCCCTGGAGATTAACTCGGACCGTGGGAGTATCTTTACTTCTCGCTTCTGGGAAAGTTTTCAGAATGCCATGGGGACTCACTTATCTTTTAGTGCTGCTTTCCATCCCCAATCAAGTGGTCAAGTAGAAAGAGTGAATCAAATCCTTGAAGATATGCTTCGAGCTTGTGTTATATCGTTCGGTATGAATTGGGAGAAGTGCCTTCCATTCGCCGAATTCGCTTATAACAATAGTTATCAATCAATCTTGGGCAAAGCCCCTTTTGAAGTTCTCTATGGACGAAGATGTCGAACACCTCTTAATTGGTCAGAAACCGGAGAGAGGCAACTCTTTGGCCCGGACATGATCCAGGATGCAGAAGAGCAGGTTCACATTATTCATGAAAAGTTGAAAACAGCCTAGTCTCGTCAAAAGAGCCAATATGATCGTTATCATAAGGCTGTGACCTTTGAAGTTGACGAGAAGGCTTACCTTCGGGTTACACCTTTGAAGGGTACCCATCGATTTGGTATCAAAGGCAAGTTGGCTCCTCGTTACGTTGGTCCTTTTCGCATTCTTGCCAAACGAGGAGAAGTTGCCTACCATTTGGAACTTCCTCCGCATCTTTCCAAGGTTCATGATGTCTTCCACGTCTCGCAACTCAGGCGTTGCTTTTCGGATCCTATCCGTGAAGTGGACCACGAAACGCTTGATCTCCAAGATAACCTTTCATATCGAGAATACCCCGTGCGTATTCTTGATCAAGCTGAGCGTACCACTTGACGTCGAAACCTCAAGTTTCTTAAAGTTCAATGGTCAAATCATTCTGAAAAGGAGGCAACTTGGGAAAGATAGGATCGTCTCCGACTTGAGTATCCTGCGTTATTCCCGACGACTTCTAAATCTCGGGACGAGATTCCTTTGAGTGGGGGTGAGTTGTCACATCCCTGACCCCTTAAGAAAGTTAGTCTTGTGCTCATGTCTTCTTTGCATTGCATCTAAGAAATTGTCAACAAGAACAAAGAAAGAGGTGAAGGAAAAACTCAAACCCTAGCCACTTCTTCAAATAAAGGAAATCTCAAAACTAGTTAAAATCAATGAACCCAAAATGGCCTCAAGAAAAGTTCAAACTTTCTGATAAATCATGAAAGTAAATGAGCAATGAAGAAAACCATTTTCTTAACGTCTTAAGCATTTTAAATAAATGCAAAAGCTACTGGTTTCAAGTTTTTAATTTGAAATCAGAAACTTTAAATTTTAAAAAATGTTGAAAACTTTGGAAATGGTTGGGAATATTCCAACAAATATTCAGGTGTGTTTAAAATAGTTTTTACAAACCATTTTGGGAGTTGAAATAAATAGAAAATCAGTGAAATAGCAAAACAGAAACAAAAAAACACAAAGAAAATGAAAAATCCTTACGTGTCGCCTAACCTGGCTTGGCCCAGCAATTCCTGTCGTCTTCCTCCCCCGCCAGTGGGCAGCAGGAGGTGGCCGCCGCGTACTCCGGCGCGGCCACTCACCTGTGCGCCTGCCTGGCCGCCGTCTCGCGCTGGCAAGCCCGGGGATAAGCTCCCCAAGCTCGTGGCTATCCATTCCTAGCGCCAGATCCCCCCTCCTCTCGGATCTCTCCTCCCTCCTTCTGCCGCCATTGGAGCCCGAGCAGAGCTTGAGCTCGCTGTCGATCTAGCCAACCCTTCTCCCTCCTGAGCAACGGAGTAGGTCCGCCGCACCTCTCTGAAGCTTCCTAGCCCCGAGCCCGACGCTGAGGTGCAGTGAAACGACGAGCAGCTGTCGTCTTCTTCCTCGGGTCACCGAAGATCGCCGCCGACATTCTCCCTCTCCAGGCCGTCCCCGAGCAAACTAGCGCCACCACTGCACTCCCCGTGAGCATGCGGTCATTTCCCCTAAGCTCTCCCCGTCAATCCCCTCCTCTAGGCTTAGTTCCATCGGAGCCCGACGAGGACCGCCGCTGCGGCTCGTCGCCGGTAGCCCTCCGGTGACGGGTTGGTCCGCCTGAGGCCACCAACAGCCTCAGGACATCATGTAGATGCGCTAGGTGCCCAGCCCCACGCGTTTTGGCCCCGTATTCGATGGCTTCGACGATGGCCGAACTTGGTCGCCGCCAAGCTCGTCGCCGGCGTTGATTCCGTCCACCCCAGCCCCTGGGGCTTGTCCCATCGTGCGCGCCATCGAGTGGCGTTCCTCTGGTGCTCTCCGCGCCGAGTTTGGACCTCTGTGCGCCATTTCCGATGCCCCCCGACGTTCTGGTGCTCACCGGAGGCTCCCCGCCGGCGAGGACGACCTCGCCGCCGGTGGATCTCAGCTGGCCTGAGCCACTGACGGGTGGGGCCAGCCTCTGGATAGTTTAGAGATAATAAAAATAAATCAGATTAATAAATAAGACACTGACATGTGGGTCCAGTGAGTTTAATTAACTAAATAAGATTAATCCTAATCGAAAATTGACCAGAGAGACTGACCAGTGGGTCCCACTGGTCAGGTTTGACTTTCAACGGCCAGATGGACCTGCTGATGTCATGCTGATGCAGTAAAAGTATTTTCGAGTATAAAAATAATTCCAGAAATGTTTAAAACTTCAAAAATTCGTAGAAATTAATCTGTAACTCCAATGAAAATAATTTATATATGAAAAAGTATCAGAAAAATTCAAGGAATCTGAATATGCTATTTTCATTCATGTTTGAAAAAGTTAGAGAACCCAAACATGTGGATTAATGAATAAGTCAATTCTTATAAATATTTTATAAATGGAATTTGGAAAATATTCAAATTTCATTATGAATGACATGATCAAACAATGTTCTAATAACAAACCAGTACCTTAACATGACATCTCATGCATGCTAACATCAAGTTGATGTGAGCATCAGGTCGAATCAATTAAATCGGTATCCGAGAATACCTCGTTTGGACTGATATTTGAATGTGATTCAAATCAACTTCAAACCTAATACATGTTGATTTTATTAGTTTACCACCTTGCATTCTCATGCCATGCTCATGCATCATCTTGTTGCATATGATTGTTATTGATTGTTGCCCTTCATCTCGGTAGGCTCCGCACCCCCGGATTCCACCGAATATCCGTCTAACGGATATTGTCCCTCCTCTGAGCAACAAGGCAAGCAACCATTTTGATCATCCCGATAAATCCCATGTTTTTGCTCCTGCACTTATTTATTGCATTAGGATCAAATGCTTCAAATGCTTTTGCCACGTTAGTTGAACCCACTTCCTTTGCATGACCTAACCTTGTCACAGTAAATAGCCGAACCTTGCAACCTAGCATACCTGGTAGTTGCTTGAGCCATGTTGTGCCGTATCCTGCTATGCATGCTATGCTTAGAGTTGTGTATGGTCTGTCATCTGGGAGATGAACAGAATTGTGAGAATGTGTTCGGTAAGCAAAGGTTGTGTGTTGAACCTGATTTGGTAAAGGTACCGGTGAAAGGCTGTGTAGGAGTACATGGCGGGTTGTTTCATTGGAACCGTCCTTAGGAACTGAGTTCTGTGTATGTAATCCAAGACTAGATACTACCACATGCTGGGCCCTGAAATATGACCCCGCTCGGCCTATTAATCGCTTAGTACTCTGTCCAAGAGTTGCAAGTAGTTTCTGGTGTTTATAGTAATGCTGGAGGCCGTGCATGGTGCTGACCTGAGAGGTGGGCCGTGAAGCGGTAGGCAGTGGCACGGTGTACCAAGTGGCACCCGGATGGTGGGCTTGGGAACCCTGCGCACATCGTTTGAGGCCGTGGCGGAAACCTCTGCCGGACTTCCGTACGGGTTACTCTCAGATAGGCGATAAACCTGGACTAGGTACTAGTGTGGTTAACGGTCGTGGCCGACTCCCTCGCTAGGCTTCCGCTTGAAGGTTGCCGAGGTGCATGACGTGCACATGGCGATAAGTGGCGAGAACGTGTGTGACGAAGTACACCCCTGCAGGGTTATGATCTATTCGAATAGCCTCGTCCGCGGATATGGACTACTTGGAGACATATGTTGTTCATAGATAACTTCAGTGGCTACTCATAAATTTGTCAAGATAAGCGTGAGTGTCGTGGACGGCAATTCCGTATGGAGACGGAATGATTCCACGATAGTGTATTGTTGTGGTGTTAGTGGACTCGTGTGCGAGAAATCAAGTTGTCAAAATTATTTAAAAATGCAAGTTGTTTAGCCACGAGTCAGATGTTGGCTTTCCGCATGAAACCCCACAATACTCTTTTGATACCTTGCATGAGTAGTTAGATATCCTAAAGTCTTGTTGAGTACCTTCGTACTCATGTTTGCTTAATAAATGTTGCAGAGGTTGCTAATGACCCTAATGGAGGGTTCTTCGTAGACATCGACGACGACGAGTAGCTGGTGTCCCAGCTACGATCTGCTCCTACGTTGGATCTGTAGTATAGTCAGGCCATGTGCCCCTTTAGTTGCACCTGTCTGTACTCAGACAGTTTAAACTCTTCCGCTGGCTTGTAACTGAATGACTGCTATTATGGGTCGTGAGACCCTTAATGTGTAATATTATGTGTGTGGCTCTTCCGAGCCTCTTAAATAAAGCTTGTATGCTTATGGTTATGTTGTGATGCCATCGATGTATCTATACATATCGGTATGCCATGCGTACGTGTGTCGTACTTGATATGTATGGGGTTCGATTACCTAGTCGTGAACTTTAGTAGCACTCCTTACAAGGAAATGCCCCTTTGTGATCCAACGAGCCTTGTTAGTTCGCTACTGCTCCGGACACATTGGTTGACCGGCATGTGTCCTTCTTAGCTGCTGTGTCTGTCCCCTTTGGGGAAATGTCACGCGATGTAATGGAGTCCTTGTAGCTTGCCACGACTCGTCTACACTCGCTGGTGACCGACACCTGCTTTGTTGGGTCATGTATGCCTGTCCTTGTGCGGTACTGCCACTTTGGTTTGTGACTAGACTTGTCGATCCGGGTTCTTTGACATTGGAATGCTAGCGACACTATTGCATACGTGAGTCAAAAGACGCAAACGGTCCCAGCTAAGGTAAGGCTGCAGCCGTGGAGTTAACCGTGCATGAGACCGCAAAGAGATGCAATGTGTTACAGGCTGGATTCCTATGACTTAGGATCGGGGTCCCGACAGATACTACTTGTGCATCCATAAACCTTCAAACCAGTTTTACCATGAGTGTCCACCATACCTACCTATGGATTGAATAAGATCCCTCAAGTAAGTTGTCATCGGTGCAAGCAATAAAAATTGCTCTCTAACATGTATGATCTATTAGTGTGTGGAAAAGAAGCTTTGTACGAACCTGTGATGAGGAAGACATAAAAGTGACAGACTGCATAATAAAGTTCTTTATCACAGGAGGCAATATAAAGTGACGTTCCTCCGCACTAAGAGGACACGTATCCAAACCTGAAAAGTGCATGACAACCTCTGCTTCCCTCTACGAAGGGCCTATCTTGTACCTTTACTTTTTTCCCTTGAAAGAGTCATGGTGACCTTCACCAATTCCCTATCTCGCCTTTATCTTGTCTAACGTCATATGCTGGGGAAAGATCTATATTCATATGTCAACTTGGAAGTAAGTATTCATGAATTATTATTGTTGACATTACCCTTGAGGTAAGCAGTTGGGAGGCAAAACCGTAAGCCCCTATCTTTCTGTCTGTCCAGCTGAAACTATGAGCTCATGAGTACCACGTGAGTTGTAGCAATTGTAGAGAACGAAAGAATGATTGAGTATGTGGATTTGCTTTACAAGCTCTTATTTGACTCTTTCTGATGTTGTGATAAATTTCAATTGCTTCAATGACTAAAGTCTATCGGTTGTTACTTCTCGGTAAGGTTCTTGATCCATGCTTTACTTTGTGAAGGAATTATCACTTTGGCATGAGAGATTATATGTTGGTATTGCTGTTCTGATCATGATCATGATGCATGCATGTTCGTATCTTGTTTTTTCGACACCTCTCTCCCTAAACATCTGGACAAGCTAGGCTTTCGCTTGAGGACAAGCGAGGTCTAAGCTTGGGGGAGTTGATACATCCATTTTGCATCATGTTTTCATGTTGACATTTATCGCTTCTTGGCCTATTATTTCACTTCATGGTATAATACTTATGCCTTTTCTCTCTTATTTTGCAAGGTTTACATTAAGAGGGAGAATGCCAGCAGCTGGAATTCTGGCTTGAAAGTGGAGCAAAGTTGAGATACCTATTCTGCGTAACTCCAAACGCCGTAAAAATCAACGAGGATTTTTTTCCAAATTTATAAAAAATACTAGGCCGAAGAAGCGATAGAGGGGAGCCAGCAGGTGACCACAAGCCTTCTTGGCGCGGCCACCCCCTGGCCGTGCCAAGGGGGCTTGTGGGCAGCCTGTGGCCCACAGGCCCCCTCTTCTTCTATATGAAGGGTTTCGTCCAGAAAAAAAATTAGGGAGGAGATTTTTCGTGGATTCTCCGCCGCCACGAGGTGGAACTTGAGTAGAACCAATCTAGAGCTCCGGCACGACGATCCTGCCGGGGAAACTTCCCTCCCGGAGGGGGAAATCGTCGCCATCGTCATCACCAACACTCCTCTCATCGGAGGGGACTCGTCACCATCGACATCTTCATCAACACCATCTCATCTCCAAACCCTAGTTCATCACTTGTAACCAATCTCCGTCTCGCGACTCCGATTGGTACTTGTAAGGTTGCTAGTAGTGTTAATTACTCTTTGTAGTTGATGCTAGTTGGATTATTTGGTGGAAGAGTTTATGTTCAGATCCTTGATGCTACTCATTACCTCTCTAGTCATGAATATGATTATGCTTTGTGAGTAGTTACTTTTGTTCCTGAGGACATGGGATAAGTCATGCTAATAGTAGTCATGTGAATTTGGTATTCGTTCGATATTTTGATGTGTTGTATTTTGTTTTTCCTCTAGTGGTGTTATGTGAATGTCGACTACGTGAAACTTCACCATTATTTGGGACTAGAGGAAGGCATTGGGAAGTAGTAAGTAGATGATGGGTTTGCTAGAGTGACAAAAGGTTAAACCCTAGTTTATGTGTTGCTTCGTAAGGGGCTGATTTGGATCCACTAGTTTAATGCTATGGTTAGACTTTGTCTTAATTCTTCTTTCGTAGTTGCGGATGCTTGCTGGAGGGGTTATTCATAAGTGGGATGCTTGTCCAAGTAAGGGCAGTACCCAAGCGCCGGTCCACCCACATATCAAACTATCAAACTAACGAACGCGAATCATATGAACATAATGAAAACTAGCATGACAGAAATTCCCGTGTGTCCTCGGGAGCGTTTTTCCTCCTATAAGACTTTGTCCAGGCTTGTCCCTTGCTACAAAAGGGATTGGGCCACTTTGCTGCACCGTTGCTACTTTTGTTACTTGTTGCTTGCTACGAATCATCTCACCACACAATCACTTGTTACCGACAATTTCAGTGCTTGCAGAATTTACCTTGCTGAAAACCACTTGTCAGATCCTTCTGCTCCTTGTTGGGTTTGACACTCTTACTTATTGAAAGGACTACGATCGATCCCCTATACTTGTGGGTCATCATCGAGCAAGTGATAAAACCGCGCAAAGTCATGACGATATCTAAGGCAATGATCATACATATAGGTATCACGTCCGAGACAAGTGGACCGATACTTTCTGCATCTACTACTATTACTCCACACATCGACCGCTATCTAGCATGCATCTAGTGTATTGAGTTCATGACGAACAGAGTAATGCCTTAAGCAAGATGACATGATGTAGAGGGATAAACTCAAACCAATGATGTAAACCCCATCTTTTTACCCTTGATGGCAACAACATGATGCGTGCCTCCCTACCCCTTCTGTCATTGGGTGAGGTCACCGCATGGTATCAACCCAAAACCAAGCACTTCTCCCATTGCAAGAATCATATATCAAGTTGGCCAAACAGAACCCAGAACTTGAAGAGAATTACAAGGATATGAAATCATGCATATAAGAGATGAGAAGAAACTCAAATAAGATTCATAGATAATCTGATCATAAATCCACAATTCATCGGATCTCGACAAACGCACCACAAAAGAAGATTGCATCGGATAGATCTCCATGAAGATCATGTAGATCTTTGTATTGAAGATCCAAGAGATAGAAGAAGCCATCTAGCTACTAGCTATGGACCCGAAGGTCTATGGTGAACTACCCACGCATCATCGGAGAGGTCATGGTGTTGATGAAGAAGCCCTCAGTATCCGAATCCCCCCTCCGGCATGGCACCAGAACGTGCCCAGATGGGATCTTGCGGAGACAGAAGCTTGCGGCGGTGGAAAAGTATTTTCGTGGATCTCTCGCACAGTTTTGGATTTTTCGGGAATTTATAGGCGGAAGAGGTAGGGCAGACGAGCCACAAGGGGGCCCACAAGCCTGCTAGGCGCGGGCCCCCCTAGCCGCGCCTAGGGGGCTTGTGGCCTCCCCTGGTTGCCTCTTCCTTGGTTCTCACGTCCCCTGCGTATCTTCTGTTCCGGAAAAAATCTTTTCGGAAGTTTTATTCCGTTTGGACACCGTTTAAAATTCTCCTCTGAAAGGGGTCAAAAACACGGAAAAACAGGAACTCGCACTTGAAGAGTAAAAAACATGGAAAAACAGATCTGAGAAGAGTCAAAAACATGGAAAAAACATGACCTGGCACTTGGCACTGAGTTAATAAGTTAGTCCCAAAAAAGATATACAAGGCATACAAAACATCCAAAGTTTGACAAGATAATAGCATGGAACCATAACAAATTATAGATACATTGGAGACGTATCAAGCATCCCCAAGCTTAACTCCTGCTCGTCCTCGAGTAGGGAAGTGATAAAGACTAAAATTTTGATGTGGAATGCTAACTAGCATAGTTGTCCTTTGTAACTTCTTTCATGTGACATGAATGCTCAGATCCGTAAGATTCAGAACAATAGTTTGCTATTGACATGAAAACAATAATACTTCAAGCAAACTAGCAAGGTAATCATGAACTTTCAAAATAACAAGGCCAAAGAAAGTTATCCCTACAAAATCATATAGTCTAGCTATGCTCCATCATCCCCACACAACTAATTTAAATCATGCACAACCCCGGTATTGGCCAAGTAATTGTTTTCGCACTCTTACTTTCTCAAACCTTTTTCAACTCTCACACAATACATGAGCGTGAGCCATGGATATAGCACTATAGGTGGAATAGAGTGTGGTGGAGGTTGTGAGACAAAAAGGAGGAGATGGTGATATCGACTCGGCGTATCAAAGGGCTATGGAGATGCCCATTAATAGATATCAATGTGAATGAGTAGGGATTGCCAAACAAAGGATGCACTAGAGCTATAACTATGTGAAAGCTCAAAAGGAGAACTAGTGGGTGTGCATCCAACTTGCTTGCTCACGAAGACCTAGGGCAATTTTGAGGAAGCCCGTCATTGGAATATACAAGCCAAGTTATATAATGAAGATTCCCACTAGCATATGTCGGTGACAAAATGAGAGGTTCTTAATCATGAAGAACATGGTGATATTATGAATCACAAGTGTGGAAAGAGATAGTAGCATTATTCCTTCTCTCTTTCTCTCTCTCTCTTTTTTTGTTTGGGCTCTTTGGCCTCTTTCCATATCTCTCTTTTTTTGTGTGCGAAACTTTGGCCTCTTTTTTTTATCTCCACACAAGGGGCAATGCTCTAATAATGATGATCATCACACTTTTATTTACTCACAGCTCAAAGCTTAGAACGATGATGACTCTATAGGAAATGCCTCCGGCAGTGTACCGGGATGTGCAACGATCTAGCTTGGCGTATGACGTTGAAACATCTCGCTAGCTATCTTACGATCATGCAATGGCAATATGAGAGTGACGGCACAAGTCATGAGACGGAACGGTGGGAGTTGCAATGCAATATATCTCGGAATGGCTATGAAAATGCTATAGTAGGTAGGTATGGTGGCTGTTTTGAGGAAGGCATATGGTGGGTTTGTGCACTGGCGAAAATTGCACGGCACTAGAGAGGCTAGCAATGGTGGAAGGTGAAAGTGCATCTATACCATGGACTCACATTAGTCATGAAGAACTGACATACTTGTTGCGAAAGTTTTTATTAGTAATCGAAACAAAGTGCTAAATTCATACTCCTAGGGGAAGGGTTGGTAGGTGTTAACCATCGCGTGATCCCGACCGCAACACAAAGGATGACAATCAATTGATCAATTATGCTCCGACTTCCTAACATCACGGTTCACCATACGTGCATGTTACGGGAATCACTAACTTCAACACAAGTATTTCTAGATTCACAACACCCTACTAATATAACTCTTAATATTACCAAATCCACGTCTTAAAACTAATTGAGAGGAATCAAACTTCTCTTTCTACTCAATGCACAAGAAGATGGAAGTTTTATTGTATCCTCTTTGGGTACCTATCACCTTTGGGACTACTTTCATAGCACAAGACAACTACCAAGTTACGCACCGCCGTGCTCTCAAAGATCTAAGTGAAGCACACAGAGCAAAATTGTCTAGCTCAAAAGATATAAGTGAAGCACAGTGAGTATTCTAACAAATTCATGATGAGTGGATGTCTCTCTCAAAATGTGTGCATCAAGGATGATTGTGACAAAAAATAAATAAAAGACTCCAACGATACAAGACGCTCCAAGAAAAATACATATGATGTGGTGAATAAAAATATAGCTCCAAGTAATGTTACCGATGGATTGAAGACGAAAGAGGGGATGCCTTCCCGGGGCATCCCCAAGCTTAGGATTTTTGGTGTCCTTGGATTTGGCTTGGGGTTCCTTCGGCATCCCCAAGCTTGAGCTCTTTCCACTCTTTATCTCATCGTCCATGAGAACATCACCCAAAACTTGAAAACTTCACAACACAAAACTTAAACAGAAACTCGTGATATCATTAGCACAAGAAAACAAACTACCACCTCATGAGGTACTGTAGCAATCCTGATTTCTATTTATATTGGTGTTAGATTACTGTATTCTCACTTTTACATGGCTATTACCCCCCGATACTATCCATAGTTTCATCAAAACAAGCAATCAACACAACAAAAACAGAATCTGTCAAAAACAGACCAGTCTGTAGCAATCTGTATACTTCGTCTACTTCTGGTACCTCAAAAATTACAAACAATTACGACATCCTGGGAAAAAGGCATATCAATTAGAAGAAAAAAGAATCAACTCAAAAGCTCTTTCTGGATAAAAATGAAAAATAATTTCGTGAGCGAAAAGTTTCTGTCTTTTTCCAGCAGGATCAAACAACCATCACCAAACTAGTCATAAAGGTTTTACTTGGCTCAAACACAAAAAAACACAAAAGACACAATCATAACAGAATTATGATGGTGTGGACGCAACAAAACAGAAAGCAAAAAAAACAAATGATAAATTTGTTGGGTTGCCTCCCAACAAGCGCTATTGTTTAACGCCCTTAGCTAGGCATTGATAATTCAATGATGCTCACATAGAAGATAGCAATCGTGCACGAAGAGAGCATCATGAAACATGTGGCAAACATATCTAAGTCTAACATACTTCCTATGCATAGGCATTTTATAGGAAAATAGATTGTCAAGACAACCAATAGTTACCATATGCAAGGAAGAAGAAAGGGACAATAGCAATCTCAACGTAACGAGAGGTGATTTAGTGATATGGAAGTTTCTACCATAGTATTTTCCTCTCTCATAATAATTACATGTGGGATCATATTCAAATTCAACAATATAGCTATCACATAGGATATTCTTTTCATGATCCACATGCATGCAAAGTTGACGCTCTTCAAAAATAGAAGGATTATCATCAACTAAAGTCATGACTTCTCCAATCCCACTTTCAATATTATTGCAAATATCATAATCATCATGAGGGTTAAACAAATTTTCAAGATCATAAGAAAAATCATTACCCCAATCATGATCATTGCAACAAGCAGTGGTCATAGCAAAACTAGCATCCCCAAGCTTAGGATTTTGCATATTTTTAGCATGATTGTCATTAATAGAATTTATAATGAAATCATTTCAATAATGCTTTTCATTCAAGGAGCCCTCATGAATCACTTCATAAATTTCTTCATCATGATTTTCAGATTCACGCATCTCAAGCAAAACTCCATAGAAAAAGTCAAGTGCACTCAACTCACTAGCAATTGGTTCAACATAATTGGATCCCTTAAAGAGATCATCAAGTGGATGAGGATCCATATCAATAGATTTTCAGCAAGCGAAGATGCAAGCATATTGAAGGCACATGGCGACACAAGCAAACAGAAAGCAAGCGAAAGAAAGGGCGAACGAAAAAGGCAAATTTTTTGTAAATTTTTGTTTTTCAGAAGTGGGGGAGAGGAAAACGAGAGGTAAAAAAGGTAAATACAAGAGATGAGTTTGCGACACTTACTTGGATGAGCTTCACCTAGAATAATCCCCGGTGCCAGAAATTGACACGTTGACGGGAGACTATTCTTGACTTGATCCTCCCCGGCAACGGCGCCAGAAATCCTTCTGCTGCCTCTTGAGCTTGCGTTGGTTTTTCCCTTGAAGAGCAAAGGGTGATGCAGCACAGGAGCAGTAAGTATTTCCCTCAGTTTGAGAACCAAGGTATCAATCCGGTAGGAAAATCAAGCCAAGTGTCCAGAGTACCTGCGCAAACACAAACAAGCTTCCACCCAACGCTATAAAGGTGTTGTCAATCCCTTCAAGATTGATTGCAAAGTGAGATCTGAAGGCGGAAAGTGCAACGAAGTAAAAGTGTAAGGCTGAAAATATGATGTGAAGTAGACCCGGGGGCCATAGTGTTCACTAGAGGCTTCTCTCAAAATAGCAACTATTACGGTGGTTGAACAAATTACTCTCGAGAAATTTATAGAACCGCGCAAAGTCATGACGATATCTAAGGCAATGATCATACATATAGGAATCATGTCCGAGACAAGTAGACCGATACTTTCTGCATCTACTACTATTACTCCACACATCAACCGCTATCCAGCATGCATCTAGTGTATTGAGTTCATGACGAACAAAGTAACGCCTTAAGGAAGATGACATGATGTAGAGGGATAAACTCAAACCAATGGTGTAAACTCCATCTTTTTACCCTTGATGGCAACAACATGATGCGTGCCTCGCTACCCCTTCTATCACTAGGTGAGGTCACCTCATGGTATGAACCCAAAACCAAGCACTTCTCCCATTGCAAGAATCATAGATCAAGTTGGCCAAACAAAACCCACAACTCGAAGAGAATTACAAGGATAAGAAATCATGCATATAAGAGATCAGAAGAAACTCAAATAAGATTCATAGATAAACTGATCATAAATCCACAATTCATCGGATCTCGACAAACGCACCGCAAAAGAATATTACATTGGATAGATCTCCATGAAGATCATGGAGAACTTTGTATTGAAGATCCAAGAGAGAGAAGAAGCCATCTAGCTACTAGCTATGGACCCGAAGGTCTATGGTGAACTACTCACGCATCATCGGAGAGGTCATGGTGTTGATGAAGAAGCCCTCCGTATCCGAATCCCCCCTCCGGCAGGGCACCAGAACGTGCCCCAGATGGGATCTTGCGGAGACAGAAGCTTGCGGCGGCGGAAAAGTATTTTCGTGGATCTCTCGTGCAGTTTTGGATTTTTCGGGAATTTATAGGCAGAAGAGGTAGGGCAGACGAGCCACAGGGGGCCACAAGCCTGCTAGGCACTGGCCCCCCTAGCCGCGCCTAGGGGGCTTGTGGCCTCCCCTGGTGGCCTCTGCCTTCGTTCTCACGTCCCCTGCGTATCTTCTGTTCTGGAAAAAATCTTTTCGGAAGTTTTATTCCATTTGGAGACCGTTTAAAATTCTCGTGTGAAAGGGGTCAAAAACACAGAAAAAATAGGAAGTGGCACTTGGCACTGAGTTAATAAGTTAGTCCCAAAAAAGATATAAAAGGCATACAAAACATCCAAAGTTTGACAAGATAATAGCATGGAACCATCAAAAATTATAGATACGTTGGAGACGTATCACTAGATAATTGATAAAAGATAGCAACACCACAACAACTCCGGAACAGGAGAATAGAAACTAGATCTTTGGGAAGAAAGAACGGAGAAGAAAATGACAACTTCCACCACAACTGAATTGAGAAGCATGCTACTACAAGAATAATTGAACGGAGTTGTTGGAAAACCAACAACGATAGAACAAGCTTGTTGTGGCTTATGGAAAGTGAGGTGACAACGATCCACTAACAGAAACAAGGGTTGATTGGATGCAACAAGAAAGGCAAAACTTCTTACACCAAGAGGATATATTGAGAACTCGGATCAACGATAATCAACATAATATCAACAACCCTTAGGAAAATCTTTAGGTGAAATCTAAATCCAGATAACTCAATGAAGAAACCATGGGTCAAAATATCTCATGATCAGAGGATTTGGTAAGTTTACATATTTAATTCTTGAAACAACTTCTCTTCGAGACTCCTCCACTAACAAGAATGCTATAACATCACCTCGAAGGATAAAGAAGGAAGAATTGCTCTTTGAAATGCAAGACAAAGAATACTTGAGGTTTTCCCACAAGAATCTTGAAGACCTCCTTGAGAATGAAGAGATAATGATCCGCCTAACAGAAAACGTCAACAAGGCATCAGAATAACTGAGATACGAACGAAGAGACAACAATTGAGAAGAATTTGAGAATGAAAGCTAAAAGCTGAGAACGAAGAAATCCTCTGAAATGATGGCCTTCGGAGGATCGAGAAACAAACACAACACTAAAATGCACCGGAGAGATATGGAGAATTTCTCATGATTGACAACAATTGAGAAGATAGCACAAGCTGAGATGACAATCTTCAAAAAAATGGACAGGTTTTAGATAAACACTCCTTGTCTTCCAAGTTGAGAATGATAATGAGAACTTCACCAAGAATACTAAGACACTCCGGAATAATGAAGAAGGAAAGGTTGAGCCAATTATAAGAAATAAAAAGTGATCTTGAAGAAGGAATATGACTGATGAAATACATACTTACGTCACACTTGAAAAGAATTAAAGATCTCCGGAAAAAATTACAAGAGCCTGATAAGATCCTGGGAGAAACCTGTGGGTCATGGGCCCATTCAAAACAAAACACCATTGAAACAATTGATTAGAAAAGAGAAATTTCACTAGTATAAATGAAGAACTTGATGAGATGACAGCCTTGGAACACTTGAAAGGATTGAAAAGAAGAAACTTCTGAGATATCTTCAACACTCCGGATAAAAAGAGATAGATGAATAACCAAGAAAGACTTGAAGAGAATTTCCAACACCGAGAAAAAACATTGAACAAATGAGAAGGATATGATGAACACCGAGATCTTGAATTGAATCCACCAGAGAAGAAAACAAGAATGAAGAATGATGAACACAAAACTCCTGAGAATCTTCACAATGAATCACCGGGAATGAAAGAAAGAAAAGATGGAGGAAGACACAATGAAAAGAAAGGCACTTGGATGACAATTTGACCTTTGAAGGAAAAGGGCGGGAGGGCGGGAAAAACAAAGACAACTTGGGACAGATGAGATGAACTCCAGAAATAAAGAAATGAGAGATTGATCTTGCAAATATTCGAGAAGATTGATTTACTTGAAGAGAAGCACTCCGGGTAAACAAGAATTGATAAGATAATTGATTGAGCAAAAGAATTAGCATTCCCATAGAAATATGAGAGAACAACTTAGAAAAAGATATGAAATCACCATTTGACATCGAAGAAACTCGAATTACCATATCCCAACAAAACAAAGGATGAGGCTTGCGAATTAGCCAGAACAAACATATGAGAGAGATTCCGCTCGATATTTTCGTCGATAGGATCGCATGGGCTCGATCATACATTGGATTGTCATATTGAAATCATGCTCGAGTATGCTACCTAGGCATAGCAAACTACAAGGCTTGTTGAAGCATACTGATGACATATATCGAGACTATCCTCTGTAAAGACGACCGTGAACAAACGAATCCACTAGATGTCGAACCCCAAGCTCACATCATGCATTTGTTGGAAGATTGTCCTATAAGTAACTACTTGAATTCCCACCTAAGAACTCCCGAAAATTCTGGTCATGCAATCAGGTCCACGGATACAAGGAGAAATTCATCACTCAACTCCTAGCATCTAAGCCATCCAATGTATCACATCCGTCAACACATAACCAGAATCTCAGAACCTCATCTATCTCAGACCCTCGTAACCACAACGGTACTAAGTACGGCGATACATCCAGACCTATTTGCACCAGTACTTGCGAAGCCAGCCTCCTCTCCCCAGAAGAAATCAAGTAAAAAAGGATGTACCAAGTCAGAACTCCGTCACATCGACATCATATAGATTCCAAAAATATACGTGTGATCCTAAAAAAATTTTAGTGAGAAGAGGAGTAGAATTAAAATTATTACGTCAAGATTCCTCACGAGAGCATAGAAGAGGAGAAAAAAGAATCCTACTCTCCTATATATAACTAGACTCAAAGTAGTTTTTCACTAGACTCGACTCGGCCAAGTTCGATCAATCAAGGGGGCCCCTAGGTTGGTACTGCTCTGATACCAACTTGTAACACCCAAGATGCGATCCTATCCCCATTTTGGCGTGAGGGCCTCAACAGGGATAGAAGCGCATCTCGCCATTTTGCAAGAATGGATATCGTTACAAGTACATGTACTGAAAAGATGAGTATATGGAATCGGCTTACACTCGCCACAAGCTACATCAAGTTCACATCAGTAAAACAACATAAACAATCATCATGAAGAAGAGCAGGGTCTGACTACGAACGAAAACAAATGACAAAAGAATGACGTCCATCCTTGCTATCCCAGGCTGCCGGCCTGGAACCCATCCTCGATCGATGAAGAAGAAGAAGAAGAAACTCCAAACGCATTTGGCACATTTTAAACTAAGTTTACTTCGGTTTTTCTAGAACCAGGTGTTAAACAAAGTTTCCAAGCTTGCCACATAACCTCTGGCACAACTTTCCGAAGGATTTAACCCTGCAAGGGTGCTCCAACTAGTCCATCACAAATTACCACAAGCCGCATAGAAAGCCTCGACCACGAAACTCGTGATCTCCTTGGATTCCTTAGTGGAAAACCTCAACTCTAAGATAACCCAAAGCATCACCTTAATCCTGATGCACAAGATATTTCGTCGAAGGTAAAACTAATCCAGCAAGGCCGCCCGACGTGTCGACGAACCCGATAGGAGCCGAGTATCTCATTCTCAAGACACGACCAGATAGGTCACACTACGAGTAAAACCAAACCTCGAGTTGCCCCGTGGTGGCCCCGTAGTCTACCCTTTTTGGACCAACACTCACGAGGAGCACTGGCCCGAGGGTTGATTAATTATCCACGGGGTCCGGAGTGTCCCTATGTAATTTTATTAGGTTATTAGGAAATGTAGTACCAAAGTTAGGCCTTACCAGACAAGCTTTAACTAAGATGAATTATCAAGGGGGTCCCCATAACAACCCCGATCGTGTTAGGAGCGCTCATTTATGGAATATAACACCGCTAGCCTAAACTAAGGCGGGAAAGGTGGAACAAAACACCAGGCTAGAAAGGCTGAGCCTTCCACCTTTTACCAAGTATATAGGTACATTTAATTAAATAGCATTAATACGGTGATATAACAAGGGACCCATGTTATCACATGGAAGCAACTGCACCTGCAACTAGCAACGCTATCCAATGGTTAAGCAAGCGATAACATAGCCAATCAGTGGTTTGCTAGGGTGTAGAAAGGTTGAAGGTTTTCATGGCAATGTTGTGAGGCTTATTAAACAGGTGGTAGGCATCAAGACATAGCGATAGAAACGAAACAACTAGCATGGCAATGATAGTAATACTATCTAGGGAAATGATCATATTGCTTGAGATCCCGCTTGAAAGAAGAACGAATCCGTGAAGCAAGCGAATCGACGTACTCGAACGGATCCTCACATTCTGACATGCTTGCGGAACTCTATCGAGACGAAGCAAACCGGAAATAAGAATCAACACACAATATTCACCATAGAGCATGTGCGATATGATGCACAACCTAACATGATGCATGTCCATTTCAATTATGCAAGGCATGGCATGGCAACTCACAACAATCAAATGCTTCACATTAAGTGAAGCTCAATATGAAACGAGTTGCATATTGTCGACACTCCACATTTGAATTACTTAGTTCACTCCCCTTTAGGTACATGTCAATAGTAAATGTTGTTAAACATGTCAGGAGGTGAAGCACAAATAATTTACCTATCTAGGCATTTTAAATGAGGCTGGAAATGACATATAGCATCTCCGAACTAACCCATGTGTTAACACTGAAATATGTCCACATCTGACCTAAACATATTTTATGTTTGTTAAGCAGAAAAATAAAGTGGTTCACGTAAACCTACGCGTCATTCTAGTCGATTTACCTATATAGCTCATCTCCAACGGAGCTACGATTAAATAACTACGAACTAAACTGTTTTAGCATGGCATCACGCAAAATGAGGAAAACAGGAAGGTTGACAGTTTTAAATATGCATGAGAGTTGGAAAACATTAATCTATGCGAAATTCTACATGTTCTACATATATAACTTGTTACGATCCGACGCACGGTTAAAAAACTACGAGCGTTTTAAAAAATGCACCTAATTTGTAATTACGCATGTCCAAGACTAAAGGTTAAATTTGCAGACAAAAAAATAGTATACGGGCCGAATCATAGGCAAATTGAGCCTACTGGGACAGAGCGCAACATAGTAACCGTCACATTATGTGGCAAATAGGCAAGGGGGGATTCTCACCCATGGACCAAGCCGAGTCGATGGAGCGGTGGGCGGCTGGGCCGACCTGGCTGTTCGGCCGCCTGGTCGCTAGTGAGGCCTGAGGCAGGAGTGAGCGAGGTGGGCGAGGAGGTGCTCGGCCTCGTCCCATGCAACCGTCGCAGGAGGCCGGCGGCGGCGGCTCCGGCGAGGCGCAGCAGGCCGGCGGCAAGGGGCGACGAGGTGGCACGGATCAGGGCCGGGGCGGTTGGATCCCGTCGGTCCATGGCCGGAGGCGTCTGGGAGAGGCCGACAGCGGTGGCGGATCAAGCTCCCGGGGTAGAGCTGCTGTGGCTCCGATGAGATCCTCCGGTGGCGCTCCGGCGACCAGGCGAGGCGCGGACGTGGCGGCTGCGGTCGCCGGCGGGAGATGGGGCTCGGGCAATGCTAGGGTGCGGTCTGCGCGCGGTGGAGCTCGGGCTCGTCCATGGCTGTGGGTGGCTGTGGACGCTACGGTCGGCGGACATGTCTGGTTGGTGGCTGACGTGTCTGGTAGGTGGGAGATTGGGTGGTTTTGGGCCATTGGATGGGGATCCAATGGTCCAGATTTAACACTGGGTGGGATTTTGGGGGGGAGAGAGGAGCTGGAGCTAGAAGGTGGGGTTTTCTAGGGGCATTGATGCAAATTGGCTAGGGGGACCCTAGTGGAGTGAGAGAGCTCTCTCCATGGGCTGGGTCTTATATATGGTTTGGTCTATGGTGGGATGGACCTCGTCCGTCCAATCGCGATCCGACGACCGCGAACAGAGGAAGTGGGTAGGTGGGTCCGATGGGTTGTGTAGTTGGGCTATGTAGGGATGAGAAGGAAAAGGTGTGGCTCGTGACAGAGTTTTAAAACACTGAAATGTCCGACAATAACCTGATGATGGTGCCACTACGGTCGACCATTCGGGTATCATACGGACCCCGATTGCGATGAAATTTGGCAGGCGTCCTACCTACTCTATATTAAGACCGCATGTCAAGTTTCAACCCAATCCGAGATAGTTTTAAACACACTTTTGAAAACACTCTTTTAAGTCTGGGGCGCGTGCGTGTGTGATTGGTCTCAAAACGGTCAACGACGAAAACAGAGAGAACCGCAACTAACAACGGATGCAGGTTTGAAAACTTACGGTGATGGAGTGTCGTTGCAGAGCGGATGATGAGCATGATGCGATGATGAATGCGACAAACAAATAAATCACACGGTGGCAATGGTCTAAAAGGGGGAATCTTCTGGGTCGTCGGTCTCGGGCTGTTACAGTGAACATGCTACTTGTGTGAGTTGTATGTTCCATTTCATTATGAAGACTATGTTATTGTTGTGTTGCATGCTCACCTAAACACTTAATCCGCTCCTCACTGTTCAGGACTGAGAAATTTCCTCACAAGGAAATTCCTCAGTGACGAATTCATAAAAATCGCCTATTCACCCCCTTCTAGTCGACATAACACACTTTCAATAATTAAGATCAAGTGACAAGTAACACTCGTATAAATTATGCAGGATGATAGTCCAGTCCTTTCTATAGCAAAGGACAAGCCTGAAAGTACTCTTATACGAAGCAAGCGCTCCCAATGACATATGGGAATTTCTGTCTAGTCATGTTCATCATGTTGAATTGGTTCGCGTTTGTTACTTTGATAATTTGATATGTGGGTGGACCGGTGATAAGGTGATATTCTTAGTTGAACAAGCAACCCACTTATGATTACCCCCTCTTGCAAGCATCCACAACTATGATAGAATAATTAAGATATATCTAACCATAGCTTGAAATGTGTGGATCCAAATCAACCCCTTATGAAGCAACACATAAACTAGGGTTTAAGCTTCTATCACTCTCGCAATCCATCATCTACTTGTTACTTCACAATGCCTTCCCTTGGGCCCATAGAATGGTGAAGTGTCGTGTAGTCGATATTCACATGACACCAGTAAGAGAAGCAAAAGCATACACATCATCGAAATAACGAACGAATACCAACTTCACATGATTACTTATAAGAATACTTCTCCCATGTCACCAGGAACAATAGTAACTACTCAAACCTAATCAAGATATTCAATATTAGAGGTGTAATAATGGTGATCAAGGATCTAAACATAATATCTTCCACCAAATAAACCAACAAGCGTCAACTACAAGGTATAATAAACACTACTAGTAACCCACAAGTACCAATATGAGGTTTTGAGATAGAGATTGAGTACAACACTTGAACTAGGGTTTGAGATGAGATGGTGCTCATGAAGATGTTGATGAAGATTGGTCCTCCCATGAAGGAGGAATCATTGGTGATGGTGATGGCTTAGATTTCCCCCTCCCACGGGGAAGTTTCCCTGACATAATCTCTGACGGAGAGTAAAAGGGCCTCTGCCCTGGTTCCTGCCTCGACATGATGGTGCTTCAGCCCAAAAGTATCCTTATGATTTTTTTTCTAGGGTAAAACACACCATATAGGACAAGAGGGGAGACGGGAGATCTCTTGGCCCCCCACAAGGCAACCTGGCACGCTCGGGGGGCGGGGGTAGCGCCATGTTGGCTTGTGGCCAGCAGGTGGCCCCCCTCTACTATATTTTTTGCCCAATAATTCTTATATATTTCATAAAAAATCTTCTTGAAGTTTGAAGTCATTTGGAGTCTAGTGAATTTTCAGCCATTTTCTTGGTTTTCAGGTCGAGAATTCGAGTTTCTTGTAATTTCCCTCTTTGTGGTGTACCTTGCAAATTCAGAGAAAAATGGCATAACATTTTTATCATAATGAGGAATGATGGACAAGAATAACATAAATATCAACCAGAATTCATGATGCAAAATGGACGTATCACGCCCACACCGGGGCTGAGGAGGTAGGCGCATTCGAAAGTGGAAGTGTGTGGAGTGGTCGGCTCATGGTATCCACATTAAGAAGGACGACAACCGGGCGGCTTAGTGGCTGGCAAGTGGGTTCACCCACCTGTGCGTCTTCAACTTGGGCAGTGCGAGATAGGTATGTGACTGACATGTGGGCTTGACATAGACGAGGAGCGAGCGCGTGGGCATTTGTTTGATGTCCGTGTGGACGGAAACCAAACGCCAGATTGGAAAAATGCATCGAGTTGGACACCAGACAAGGCGATTTTGAAAATGGAGCGTATGTTGGACCATCGTGTTTGTCGGTTCAGATTCAAACAGAGACACACATACAATGTGTATGAGTTGGCTTAAGGAAAAGAGTCGACGACCTCGGCGGTTTGCAACCATGTAGAGCATTGGTGGCCATGTTGTGCTTCCCGGCGATGAAACCCCTCGTTGGATGGCTCGCTTTGCTAATTTGATTTGGACCGTTCAAAGGCTAAAAGGTCTTGCTATTGGTTCGCTTCGGGATAAATTGGATATCTTATCCCAATTTACTTCTCCATTTGATAACCCCCCCCCCCACCCGAGAGTATGTAGGGTGGGGCCGGGACCATTGATCATTGAAACAACCCATGGAAAAATCATCCAATCTCTTGTAAAGTGGGGTAAATCATCCAATCCCCCCTTTCTTTCTAAGACCACGCTCACTGATGAAAATATTCACAGATACTTAAAGCATCTAGAGTCGGACCTCTCAATACTGTCTCAAACATTCGAACAACATGTTCGGTCATTGAACAGTCACAAAAAAGTGATCCAATCAAACTTCTCAAACCCGTCTCAAACGCTCGGACTTACTAGCATCGGTAACGGCCAAGATGCGGTCCTATCCTTATTTTGGCTAGTAGGTAGGTGGGCTGTGTTAAGGGCATTGGGCTAAGAAGAGCCGGAGGTTTGCGGCCCGACAATATTTTTGTAAGATCGAAAATGTCCACGATTAAAAGCGCATAGTTTCGCTGCATGTTTAATTGTTCGAGTATCAAACAAACTCCGAATGCAACAAAATTTGACACACGTTCTACCTACAATAAAACAAGACCGCACGCCAACTTTTGATACATTCCAAGAATATTTTATACACACTTTTAAAAACAATATTTTATCGATGCCACGGCCGCGTGCGTGTGTGGTTGGTCTCGAAACGGTCGACTACAAGAACGGGAAGAACTGGCACCTACGAACGGATGCATGTTTTTTAAAAATGAAGGCAAGGGAGTGCTGATGCAATGCAAATGATGCGGATGATGCGATGTTGAATGCAACACTCAAATGAATCATACAACAAAACTCGGAATAAATGGAAGGCATTTGGAGCATCAGTCTCGGGCTGTTAAAACTCACCTCTACTAACAAGAGATCTGAACCCAGGATCTTAGAATGAGAAGAGGAAGAGGAAGAGGAAAGGAAGAGGTAAAACTTAATTGCTTCTTTGACAAACAAGTCAAACCAACAAAACTTAGAGATTGCAAAGTGGTTAAGAATGGCATGAGGTACAAGCAATAGTTCAAAAGAAATTTGGGCAACACTCAGGTAGAAATAGAAGCAAAACTGGATAAGATGGAAAGAGTACGAAAAGAGAACACAACACTCCGATTAAAATGGATAAGCAAGAAAAGAACATGATCTCAACAAAATGAGATGATGGATCGAAGAGAGCAACATCACAATGCCTCTAGAACAAAAGAATGATCAAAATAAATGAAGGTTGAAAACAATAAGATTGTTACCTTCCAAAAGTGGGATGAAGCTTCATGATGAGATAGTTGAGAAAACTTGGAACTCTGGAAAACAAAAGATTACCAACTTATAATCGGGAATTTTATGTCATGAACAACTCCAGAAGAAGGATTGGAATCACTTTGATGAAACAAGAATACGAATTATGTTATGCTTATCCTTCATCAAGTTAAATTGATGACAAGCAATGGTTTGGCATACTGCTTATTCTTCTTGAAGTGTTCGAGGAGATAAGAGCACAAACTTGAAGAAGTCTTCAACGGAGCACTGGTAAGAATTTGAAACCAATGAGGATACTAGGAATGAATGAAAATACATGAGAACAAAGAGATCACAATTCGCCTAGCAGAAAACGTCAACAAGCCACCGAAATAATTGATATACGAGCGAAGAAACAATAATTAAGAACAATTTGAGAATGAAATCTGAAAACTGAGAATGAAGAAATCTTTGGAAATGATGGTCTTCGGAGGATTGAGAAATGAAAATAACACTGAATGATACGGATATATATATAGAAGGAATTACTCATGATCACAAACAATTTGAGAGGATAGCATGAAGCTAAAATCATGAATCTTTTAGAATGGATCAAGATTTAACAGAAACTCTTCTTCGGTCTTCCAAGTTAGGAATGATGACGAGGAACAACATCAAGAATTACTAGGACACTCCGAAACAAAAGAAGAGGAAAGTTGGCAAACGGTGAAAATGATTTGAAAGAAATCCTTGACACGGAATATGACTCATGAGATTCATTCTTACGTCACACTGAAAGAATTCGAGGACATCCCCGAAAAAGATTATAAGAGACAAGTAAGATCCTAGGAAAAACCTGTGGGTTATGGGACCACTCAAAAGAAAAGACCGTTGAATTGACTATTTAGAAGAGAGATTGCACCAGTACAAAATTGAAAACTTGATGAGGTGAGAACCTCGAAATTATTCAAAAGGATTTGAATGAAAACAAAAATCTTTTGAGATTTCTTCAGCTCTTTGGAAAGAATAGAGAGGTGAATAATCAAGAGAGGCTTGGATGAGAATTTTTAACATGGAAAAGCATTTGGCGAATTAAAAGGATGTGATGAACACTAAGAGTTTGAATCGAATTGACCGGGGAAGAAAACAAGAATGAAGAATGATGAACTTAGTGCTACTGCAACAAAAGACCTTCCAACGGCGCCAGAAATAGGAGTGTTGCTTGATACTCCTCAGCAACGGCACCAGGAATTCCTTCAGCTGCGGCTACGCCTTAAGGGACTTCCTAGGCAAGTATGCAAAGGATTTCCCCTGTGGCCTTGGAGCCTTGCGTTGGTGTTCCCTCGAAGCGGAAAGGGTGATGTAGCGTAGCGGTGGTAAGTATTACCCTCAGTTTGAGAACCAAGGTATCAATCCAGTGGAGGAGTATCTCAAGATCCTGCACAAACACAAAGCTTGCTCCCAATGCTATGAAGGGGTTGTCAATCCCTTATAGATATTTTGCCAAGTGAGAACTGAAAGCAACAAAGTAACAAAGCAAAGTAAAAGCGGAGGTCTAAACGATGGATGTGAATAGACCCGGGGGCCGTAGTGTTTACTAGTGGCTTCTCTCATGAAAGCAAGTAGACGGTGGGTGAACAAATTACTGTCGAGCCATTGATAGAACCGCGCAAAGTCGTGACGATATCTATGCAATGATTATATCTATAGGCATCACGTCCAAAACAAGTAGACCGATACTTTCTGCATCTACTACTATTACTCCACACGTCGACCGCTATCCAGCATGCATCTAGTGTATTAAGTATATAAGAACAGAGTAACGCCTTAAGCAAGATGACATGATGTAGAGGGATAATCTCAAACCAATGATAAAAACCCCATCTTTTTACCCTTGATGGCAACTACTTGATGTGTGCCTTGCTGCCCCTACTGTCATTGGGAAAGGTCACCACATGGTAGAACCCAAAACCAAGCACTTCTCCCATTGTAAGAATCATAGATCTAGTTGGCCAAACAAAACCCAAGACTCGGAGAGACTTAAAAGGATATCTAATCATGCATATAAGAAATCAGCAAAGACTCAAATATATATCATAGATAATGTGATCACAAATCCACAATTCATCCGATCTCGACAAACACACCGCCAAAGAAGATTACATCGGATAGATCTCCATGAAGATCATGGAGAACTTTGTATTGAAGATCCAAGAGAGAGAAGAAGCCATCTAGCTACTAACTACGGACCCGTAGGTCTGAAGTAAACTACTCATGAGTCATTGGAGGGGCGATGATGATGATGAAGAAGCCCTCCAACTCAAAAGTCCCCTCCGGCAGGGTGCCGGGAAGGGTCTCCAGATGAGATCTCGCAGAAACGGAAGCTTGCGGCGGCGGAAAAGTATTTTCAAGGCTCCGCTGATTTTTTGCTGAATATTTGGGAATATATAAGCCAAGGATCTAGGTGAGCGGGCGGCTAGGGAGGCCACAAGCCCTCACACTGCAGCCACCCCCCTGGTGGCGGAGTGGGAGATTGTGGGCTCCCTGGAGCCCACCTGGCTTGGCCCAGAGCCCCCCTGATCTTCTTCAGTTCGGGAAAAAATCATTTCGGGGTTTTTATTTCGTTTGGACTCCGTTCCAAAATCAGATCTGAAAAGAGTCAAAAACACAGAAAAAAAACAGGAACTGGCACTTGGCACTAAATTAATAAGTTATTCCCAAAAAAGATATAAAAGGTACATAAAACATCCAAAGAAGACAAGATAACAGCGTGAAACCATCAAAAATTATAGATACGTTTGAGACGTATCAAGCATCCCCAAGCTTAACTCCTGCTCGTCCTCGAGTAGGGAAGTGATAAAGAATGAATTTTTGATGCTTTCATGCTACCTAGCATAGATGTCCTTTGTAATTCCTCTTATGTGACGTGAATGTCCAGATCCATTAGATTCAGAACAATAGTTTGCTATTGACGTGGAAACAATAATAATTCAAGAAAACTAGCAAGGTAATCATGAACTTTCAAAATAACAAGGCCAAAAGAAAGTTATCCCTATAAAAGCATATAGTCTGGCTATGCTCTATCATCATTGCACAACGAATTGAAATCATGCACAACCCCGGTATTGGCCAAGTAATTGTTTCACACCTTTACTTTTTCAAACCTTTTCAACTCTCACGCAATACATGAGCGTGAGCCATGGTTATAGAACTATAGATGGTGTGGAATGTGGTGGAGGTTGCAAGACAAAAAGGAGAAGATAGTCGCATTAACTAGGCATATCAATGAGCCGTGGAGATGCTCATCAATAGATATCAATGTGAATGAGTAGGGATTGCCATACAAATGATGGACTAGAGCTATGAGTATGTGAAAGCTCTTAAAGAAAACTAGTGGGTGTGCATCCAACTTGCTTGCTCACGAAGACCTAAGGCAATTTTGACGAAGCCTATCATTGGAATATACAAGCCAAGTTATATAATGAAAATTTCCCACTAGCTGTATGATGGTGACAAAACGAGAGACTCTCAATCACGAAGATCATGGTGCTTAATCTGCACAAGTGTGGAAAAAGTGGTAGCATTGTCCCTTCTCTCTTTTTCTCTCATTTTTTTATTTGGTGGGCTCTTTGGCCTCTTTTTTGTGTGGGATTATTTGGCCTCTTTTATTTCCTGACATGGGACAATGCTCCATTAATGATGATCATCACACCTTCAACTCAAAACTTAGAGCAACTATGACTCTATATGGAATGCCTTCGGTAGTGTACCGTGGCAATGATCTAGCATGGCATAGACATCAATGGAAACATCATGATAGCTATCTTACGATCATGCAATGGCAATGTAGACGTGGTGGCACATGTCATGGTGGTAGTTGCATGGCAATATATCTCGGAATGACTTTGAAAAAGCCATAGTAGGTAGGTATGGTGGCTGTTTTGAGGGAGGCTAATGGTGGGTTTTGTGCATCGGCGAAAGTTGCACGACACTAACAAGATAGTGATGGTGGAAGGTGAAAGTGCATCTAAACCATGGACTCAACATTAGTCATGAAAAACTCATATACTTGTTGCAAAAGTTTTATTAGTAATCGAAACAAAGCATTCAACGCATACTCCTAGGGGAAGGGTTGGTAGGTATAAACCATCGCGCGATCCCGACCGCCACGCAAAGGATGACAATCAAAAGACTAATCATGCTCAGACTTCATCACATAGCGGTTCACCATACGTGCATGCTACGGGAATCACTAACTTCAACACAAGTATTTCTAGATCCACAACACCTTACTAGCATGACTTCAATATTACCATAACCACAACTCAAAACTAATTGAGATGAATCAAACTTCTCTAACTATTCAATGCACATGAAGGTGGAAGTTTTTGTATCCCTTTGGATAACTACCCCTTTTGAGACTACTTTCAAAGCATAGATCAACTACCAAGCCACACACCGCTGCTCTCTAAAATATATAAGTGAAGCACATAGAGAAAAAGTATCTTGCTTAAAAGATATAAGTGAAGCACATGTGAGATGAATTGTCTACTAAAAGATATAAGTAAAGCTCGACAAAATCACGGTGAGTGCATGTCTCTCTCTCTAGGTGTGCAGCAAGGATGATTGTGACACAACAGAAATAAAAGACTCCTATGAGACGCTCCAAGCAAAAACACATAACATGTGGTGAATAAAAATATAGCCCCAAGTAACGTTACCGATGGATTGAAGACGAAAGAGGGGATGCCTTCCCGGGGCATCCCCAAGCTTAGGCTTTTACGGCATCCTTGAATCTCTTGGGGTGCCTTGGGCATCCCCAAGCTTTAGCTCTTGCCACTCTTTATCTCTTTATCTATAGGAACTTCACCCAAAACTTGAAAACTTTATAACACGAAACTTAAACAGAAACTCGTGATAACATTAGTACAAGAAAGCAAACCACCACTTCCTTAAGTACTGTAGCAAACTTAAATTCTACTTATGCTGATGTTGGGTTACTGTATTTTCAATCTTCCATGAATAATACACCCCGATACTATCCATAGTTTCATCAAAATAAGCAACCAACATAACAAAAACATAATTTGTTAACAGCAGACCAGTCTATAGCAATCTCTATATTTTGTATACCTCTGGTACTCCAAAAATTCTGCCAAATTACGACAGTCTGAAGAATTTGCGTAGAAATCAGCAGAAAAAAGAATCAACTCAAAATCTCTTTCACAAAAAAAAAGAAAATTCTTTTCGTGAGCAGAAAGTTTCTGTCTTTTCCAGCATGACCAAACGATCATCCCCAAGACTAATCATAACGGTTTTGCTTGGCACAAACGCAAAAAGAAACACAAAAAACACAATCATAACAGAATTATGAAAGTGAGGAAAGCACAAAACAGAAAGAAAAAGGATAGATTCATTGGGTTGCCTCCCAACAAGCGCTTTTGTTTAACGCCCTTAGCTAGGTAAAAAGTGATGGAATCACGTATAGTCATCTTTGGTGCTCAAACCATAAGTAGCCCTCATCATAGATTCATAAGGCAATCTTATTTTCTTTCTAGGAAAGTGCTCCATGCCCTTCTTTAAAGGAAATTTAAATCTAATATTCCCTTCCTTCATATCGATGATAGCACCAATAGTCCTTAGGAAAGGTCTACCAAGAATAATGGGACATGAAGGATTGCAATCTATGTCAAGTACAATGAAATCCACGGGTACATAGTTCTTATTTGCAACAATAAAAACATCATCGATCCTCCCCATGGGTTTCTTGACAGTAGAATCCGCAAGATGCAAATTAAGAGAACACTCTTCAGTCTCATGAAAACCAAGAATATCACATAAAGACTTTGGAATCGCGGAAACACTAGCACCCAAATCACACAAAGCATTGCACTCATAGTTTTTTATCTTTATTTTGATAGTAGGTTCCCACTCATCATGAAGTTTTCTAGGTATAGAGACTTCTAGTTCGAGCTTCTCTTCAAGAGATTTCATCATAGCATCTACGATATGCGCGGTAAAGGCTTTGTTTTGGCTATAAGCATGTGGAGAGTTTGCAATGGATTGCATCAAAGAAATGCATTCAAACAAGGAGCAATTATCATAATTGAATTCCTTGAAATCCAAAGTGGGAGTTTCATTACTACCCAAAATTTTGACTTCTTCTACTCCACTCTCCACACCTTTATCATCAAGATAGGTGGACTCTGAATCATTGGGGCGTTTTTCAACCAAAGTGGATTCATATCCAGCCCCTCCATAAGTAGGTTTGACACGCGAAAACAAAGATTCAAGAGGAGAAACACCAAGCACTTTAAGATCTTCATGTTTTGCATCACTAGAACGCACCCTTTTAAACCATTCATGTCTAGCGTGAATCTGGGCGGTTCTTTCTTTGATCTCGTTCATAGAGATATGCATAGCTTTCAAAGTTTCATCCAAGTTTACCTTGGGAGGAGTGCATCTAACTTTCAAAGCATCAATATCACAAGACATCCTATCAACGCTTTAAGCCAAATCTTTTATTTTGAGTAGTTTTTCCTCTATGGACGCATTGAAAATCTTTTGAGAGTTGATGAACTCTTTGATATTACTCTCTAGATCAGAGGGTAATTTGTTGTGATTTCCATAAGTGTTGTTGTAGGAATTGCCATAATTGTTAGAGGAGTTACTAGGAAAAGGCCTAGGAACATAGTTTCCTCTAAAAGCATTGTTGTTGCCAAAATTGTTCCTACCAACAAAATTCACGTCCAAACTAGCGTTGCTACTCTCAATCAAAGAAGATAGTGGCATGTCATTAGGATCTATGGTAACGTTTCTACTAGCAACCAAATTCATCAACTCGTCCAACTTAGCACTAAGCGAGTTAATCTCTTCTATAGCGTGCACCTTTTTGCTAGCAGGCGACCTTTCAGTGTGCCACTGAGAGTAGTTGGTCATGATATTGTCTAGGAGTTTTGTAGCATCTCCTAACCTGATTTCCATGAACGTTCCACCTGAGGTGGAGTCCAAGATATTGCGAGAAGCGAAATTCAAGCTAGCGTAAAAGATTTGTATAATCATCCACAAACTCAAGCCATGAGCGGGACAATTTCTAATCATAAGCTTCATCCTCTCCCAAGATTGTGCAACGTGTTCATGATCAAGTTTCTTGAAATTCATGATATCGTTACGTAAGGAGATGATCTTAGCCGGCAGAAAAATACTTGGATTTGTAAGCATCTTTGCACTTATCCCAAGAATCGATACTATTTTTAGGCAAAGAAGAAAACCAAGTTTTTGCGCGATCTCGCAACAAGAAAGGAAAAAGTTTCAACTTAATCACGTCCTTATCCACATCTCTTTTCTTTTGCATAACACAAAGCTCAATGAAGGTATTGAGATGGAATGCGGCATCTTCACTAGGAAGGCCAGAGAATTGCTCTTTCATAACAAGATTCAGCAAAGCTGCGTTGATTTCATACGATTCCGCACTAGTGGCGGGAGCAATCGGAGTACTAATAAAATCATTATTATTAGTGCTCGAGAAGTCGCAAAGTTTGGTGTTTTCAGCCATGATGCCTTCAACAAACAAACAAGCACACACGCAAGAAAGAAAACCGGCAAAGGGAAACGACAAAGGGGAAAGAAAACGACGAAGGAGAAAGGCAAATGAAAACGGCAAATGTGAAGTGGTGGAGAGGAAAATGAGAGGCAACTGGGAACAAAAGTAAATGCAAGAGAAGAGTTTGTGAGACCTACTTGGATAGATCTTGATTTCTCCTCCCCGGCAACGGCGCCAGAAATATTTCTGCTACTGCAACAAAAGACCTTCCAACGGCGCCAGAAATAGGAGTGTTGCTTGATACTCCTCAGCAACGGCACCAGGAATCCTTCAGCTGCGGCTACGCCTTAAGGGACTTCCTAGGCAAGTATGCAAAGGATTTCCCCCGTGGCCTTGGAGCCTTGCGTTGGTGTTCCCTCGAAGCGGAAAGGGTGATGTAGCGTAGCGGTGGTAAGTATTTCCCTTAGTTTGAGAACCAAGGTATCAATCTAGTGGAGGAGTATCTCAAGATCCTGCACAAACACAAAAGCTTGCTCCCAACGCTATGAAGGGGTTGTCAATCCCTTATAGATTGTTTGCCAAGTAAGAAATGAAAGCAACAAAGTAACAAAGCAAAGTAAAAGTGGAGGTGTAAACGATGGATGTGAATAGACCCGGGGGCCGTAGTGTTTACTACTGGCTTCTCTCATGAAAGCAAGTAGACGGTGGGTGAACAAATTACTGTCGAGCAATTGATAGAACCGCGCAAAGTCATGATAATATCTATGCAATGATTATATCTATAAGCATCATGTCCAAAACAAGTAGACTGATACTTTCTGCATCTACTACTATTACTCCACACGTCAACCGCTATCCAGCATGCATTTAGTGTATTAAGTCCATAAGAACAGAGTAACACCTTAAGCAAGATGACATGATGTAGAGGGATAATATCTAACCAATGATAAAAACCCCATCTTTTTACCCTTGATGGCAACTACTTGATGTGTGCCTTGCTGCCCCTACTGTCACTCGGAAAGGTCACCACATGGTAGAACCCAAAACCAAGCACTTCTCCCATTGCAAGAATCATAGAACTAGTTGGCCAAACAAAACCCAAGACTCGGAGAGACTTACAAGGATATCAAATCATGCATATAAGAAATCTGATAATCTGATCACAAATCCACAATTCATCGGATATCGACAAACACACCGCCAAAGAAGATTACATCGGATAGATCTCCATGAAGATCATGGAGAACTTTGTATTGAAGATCCAAGAGAGAGAAGAATCCATCTAGCTACTAACTATGGACCCATAGGTTTGAAGTGAACTACTCACGATTCATTGGAGGGGCGATGATGATGATGAAGAAGTCCTCCAACTCCAAAGTCCCCTCCGGCTGGGTGCCGGGAAGGGTCTCCAGATGAGATCTCGCGGAAACGGAAGTTTGCGGCGGCGGAAAAGTATTTTTGAGGCTCCCCTGATTTTTTGCTGAATATTTGGGACTATATAGGCCAAGGATCTAGGTCAGGGGGCGGCCAGGGAGGCCACAAGCCCTCACACCGCCGCCTCCCCCTAGTGGCGGAGTGGGAGCTTGTGGGCTCCCTGGAGCCCACCTGGCTTGGCCAAGAGGCCCCCTGATCTTCTTCCGTTCGAGAAAAAATCATTTTGGGGTTTTTATTCTGTTTGGACTCCGTTCCAAAATCAGATCTGAAAAGAGTCAAAAACACAGAAAAAGCCAGAACTGGCACTTGGCACTGAATTAATAAGTTAGTCCCAAAAAATGTATAAAAGGTACATAAAACATCCAAAGAAGACAAGATAACAGCGTGAAACCATCAAAAATTATAGATACGTTTGAGACGTATCACTTAGCAATTGAGCATCTCCACAATGAATCGTCGGATACAATATAGAAGAGAAGATAGCAGAAGTATCAATGAAAATAAAGGCACTGGGGTTCTAATTTAACCGTTAAATAAAAAGGGGGGATGGTGGGGAAAAACCAAGAAAACTTAGGACGGGTGAGACGAACTTCGGAAAAGGAAAATGAGGATTAACCTTGCAAATATTGGAAAAGATTGAATTATCTTGAAGAGAAGGACGCCGTTTGAAAAGAATTTGATGACAACTTCGGTTCAACCAACATATTAGCATTCCCATAAAAATATGAGAACACCGCTTGGGAAAGATATGAAATCAACACTTGACATCGAAGCAAGACGAATTACCATACTCCAACAAAACAAAGAATGATGCTTGCAAATTAAGTCAGAACATATACATAACCCATTATGCATTTTTTGGAAGGATAATCCTAGGTGTCTACTTGAATTCCCACATAAGAACTCTTGAAATCTTCTGGTTATGCAATCGGACCCACGGGTACAAGGAGAAAAACCTCACATAACTCCTAACATGATACCAAGCTCCAATATAGCACATCTGTAACACATAACCACAGGTCTAGGAAAATCACCTACCCCAGACCCTCGTAATCACGATGATACTAATTATGGTCGTACATGTGGACGCTCACCCCAGTAATGGGTGGTGCCAAACTCCTCTCGCCACAAAGAGTATTAAAGCAATTTCAAACATCCATCCTGAGATACTAGATAAACTGAACGATAGTGATGTGTCAAGAACCCCTTGGAGCTCTACTCCCCGGAAATAGAAGGCACCAAGTACAAAATAGAAGTTCCAAAATAATCGTGCAATCTTAAGAAAATTGAGTGAGAAAAGGGGGTAGAATTAAAATTCCTACGTCAGGATTCCTCGCGAGAGCATAGAAGAGGAGTAAAAATAATCCTACTCTCCAATATATAAAGAGACTCAAAATAGTTTTTCACTAGACTCGACTCGGACAAGTTCGATCAATCAAGGGGGCTCCTAGGTCGGTACTGCTCTGATACCAACTTGTAACGCCCAAGATGCGGTCACAACCTTATTTTGGATTGGGGCCTCGATAGGGATAGAAGCGCATCTCATCGTATTGCAAGAATGGATATCGTTACAAGTACATGTAAATAGTATACGAGTATATGAAATTGGCTTACACTTGCCACAAACTAAATCATGATCATATCAATACAACTATCAATTGCATTCATCATACATAAAAGCAGGGTCCGACTACAGATGAAATCAAATGATAAAATTGACATCCATCCTTGCTAATCCCAGGTTGTTGGCCTCGAACCGATCCTATGATTAATGAAGAAGAAGGACTCCAAATCAAACAAGCATCGCTCTCATGTCAAAGCATCACATTACATGTACATGTAGATGTTATTCTAGTAAGTGAGACATAGGGACTCAACAATCTCATTTCCAAGGGTATGAAGACTAACAAATCTTAATGGGTGAGGCATGGTTAAGTAGTGAGGTTGTGGCAAGCATTAAGCATTTATTTGAGTGGCTAACTTATCAGTACAATAATAAGAAGAGTACTCTACGCATAAATGGATTTGAACTAGTAATGATCAAGAAGTGATCTTGAACACATAATAATGATTCAGTTATAACCCCACTGTGTTCCCTTTCCAAACTCCCTCAAAAAGGGACGGTCACGGTTACACACACGATTCGTGTATTTTAATTAAGTTTACTTCAAGTTTGCTATGACCAGGTGTTGAAAAAATTTCCAAGTTGCCACATAACCGCGGGCAAGGCTCTTAGAAAGATTTAACCTGCACACGTGCTCCAAATAATCCATCAGAAACTATCCAGAAACCGCGCTGGAAAACCTCCACCTCGAGATAGCCCAAGGTATCCTCAAAATTCCAGTCCACAAGACGTTTGAGAAGGGTAAAGGAAATCCACCAAGGCCTCCCGATGTGTAGACAATACCGATAGGAGCCACGTATCTTGTTCTCAGGATACGGCGGATAATCACCCATATGGTGGCCTGATAGAAATCACCCACGTTGCCCCCGGGGTGGCCCCGCACACTGCTCTATTTTGGACCAATGCTCCTGAGGAGCACTGGACCGGGGGTTGATTAATTATCCATGGGGTGATCATGCCCTATGCAGATTTTATTAGTTGTTATTAAGCAAATAGTACCAATGTTGGGCCTGGCCAGAAGAATTTTATCCCAGCATGAAAATTAAGAGGGTCCCAATAACAACGCCAAGCATGTTAGGAGCACTCAATATGGAACAAAACAACAATATACAAGTAACTAGGGCGGCAAAGGTGGAACAAAACACCGAGCAAAAGGCCAAGCCTTCCATGTGTTTACCAAGTTTATATGTACATTATAAATAGCAATAATATTTTGATATCCCAAATATATCCATGTTGTCACATGGAAAACCTGCACCTGTAACTAGCAATGCTATAAGAAGGGTTTAACAAGCATTAACTTAGCCAAACATAGGTTTGCTGAGCTGTGGAGGGGTTAGAGGCTTTTCATGGCATTGTTGGGAGGCTTTACATTCAAGTGGTAGGTAACAAGACATAACAATAGAAGCGAGACAACTAGCATAGCAATGATAGTAGTGGTATCTAGGGAAATGGTCATCTTGTGTGAGATCCCACTTGGAAGAAGAATGAATCTGTGAAGTAGACGAACGGGCGTAGTCGAACGAATCCTCAAACTCCTAGACAGTTTAGGAACTCTATCATCAATAAGCAAAGGAAAAAACAACAAATGGCACGATAAACATCACAGCATATGCATGACATGATGTGCAAACAAATATGATGCATATCCATTTAATTATGCATGAAATGGCAAAACACAACAATCAACTTCTAGACATTAAGTGAAGCTCAATATGCGGCGAGTTGCATACTGACAAAACTCCATATTATAATTATTAGTTCACTCCCTTTTGGGTTCATGCCATATTAAATGTTATTAAACATGGGAAGAGGTGAAGCATAAATAAACCATCTATCTAGGCATTTTAAATGAGGTCGGAAACAACTTATAGTTTTTTCGAAACAATCCCATGTTGGAAATATGCCCTAGAGGCAATAATAAATTAGTTCTTATTATATTTCCTTGTTCATAATAATTGTTTATTATCCATGCTAGAATTGTATTGACTGGAAACTCAAATACATGTGTGGATACATGGACAACACACTCTCCCTAGTGAGCCTCTAGTTGACTAGTTCGTTGATCAAAGATGATCAAGGTTTCGTGGTCATAGGCAAGTGTTGTCACTTGATAACGAGATCACATCATTAGGAGAATCATGTGATGGAAAAGACCCAAATTATAAACATAGCATGTGATCGTGTTATTTTGTTGCTATTGTTTTCTGCTTGTCAAGTATTTATTCCTATGACCATGAGATCATATAACTCACTGTCACCGGAGGAATACCTTGTGTGTATAAAACATCACAACGTAACTGGGTGACTATAAAGGTGCTCTACAGGTATCCCCGAAGGTGTCCGTTTTGTTAGTATGGATCAAGACTGGGATTTGTCACTCCGTGTGACGGAGAGGTATCTCGGGACCCACTCGGTAATACAACATCACACACAAGCCTTGCAAGCAATGTGACTAAGTGAAAGTCACAGGATCTTGTATTACGGAACGAGTAAATAGACTTGCCGGTAACGAGATTGAAATAGGTATACGGATACCGACGATCAAATCTCGAGCAAGTAACATACCGAAGGACAAAGGGAATCACATACAGGATTATATGATTCCTTGACACTAAGGTTCAACCGATAAGATCTTCGGAGAATATATTGGATCCAATATGGGCATCCAGGTCCCGCTATTGGATATTGACCGAGGAGTGCCTCGGGGCATGTCTACATAGTTCTCGAACCCGCGGGGTGTGCACACTTAAGGTGCGATCATGTTTTAGTATAGTTGAGTTATATGTGTGGTTACCGAATGTTGTTCGGAGTCTCGGATGAGATCACGGACGTCACGAAGGTTTCCGGAATGGTCCGGAAACGAAGGTTGATATATAGGATGGTTTCATTTGGTTACCGGAAAGTTTCGGGCAATTCCGGCAGTGTACCGAGAGTGACGAATGGGTTCCGGGAGTTCACTGGGAGGGGCCCAGCCACCCAGGAGTGAGCCTAAGGCACTAGGGTGGCGCCACAAGTCCTTAGTGGGCAGGTGGAGTCAGCCCAAGGGGCCCATGGTGCCAGATAAGAAAATACCAAAAGAAAATAAAAGAAAAGGGGAAAGAGGGAGGTGGGAAGGAAGAGGAGGACTCCTCCTTGCCAAACGGAATTGGAGGAGGAGTCCTCCTCCTCCCTTGGCCGATGCACCCTTGAGGCCTTGTGTCTCAACACTAGCCCTCCCCCTCCCTCCTATATATATTGGTGGTTTAGGGATGATTTGAGACACAACTTTTCCACGTGCAACTCAAACCTATTCCACATAGTTTCACCTCTAGATCGGGTTTCTGCGGAGCTCGGGTGGAGCCGTGCAGGAGTAGATCATCACCACCACCGGCGCACCGTCACACTGCCGGAGAACTCATCTACGTCTCCATCTTGCTTGTTGGATCAAGAAGGCCGAGATCATCGTCGAGATATACGCGTGCTGAACGCGGAGGTGCCGTCCGTTCGGCGCTAGATCGGAACGGATCGTGGGACGGATCACGGGACGGTTCGAGGGACGTGAAGACGTTCCACTACATCAATCGCATTTCTTAATGCTTCCTGCTGTGCGATCTACAAGTGTATGTAGATCCAAATCTCCACTCATAGATGGACATCACCATGATAGGTCTTCGTGTGCGTAGGGAAAATTTTGTTTCCCATGCAACGTTCACCAACAGTGGCATCAGGAGCTAGGTTCACGCGTAGATGTTATCTCGATTTGCTGCCCTCCTTAGTCTTTTCTCGATTCGGCGGTATTGTTGGATTGAAGTGGCCCGGACCGACATAACTCGTACGCTTACGAGAGACTGGTTTCATCGATTGACATGAAACCTCGTTGCATAAAGATGACTGGCGGGTGTCGGTTTCTCCAACTTTAGTTGAATTGGTTTTGACCGAGGCGGTCCCTGGAGACGTTAAATAGCAATTTGCACATCTCTGTTGTGGTTTTTGCGTAAATAAGATGCGATCATACTAGATACCCATATCAGCCACGTAAAACATGCAACAACAAATTAGAGGACGTCTAACTTGTTTTTGCAGGGTATGCTTGTGATATGATATGGCCAATGACGTGACGTGATATATTGGATGTATGAGATGATCATGTTGTAATAGTTAATATCGACTTGCACGTCGATGCTACGGCAACCGACAAGAGCCATAGGGTTGTCTTTAAACTAACATTTGTGTTTGCAGATGCGTTTACTGTTGAGATAGCTTTAGTAGTAATAGCTCCTGATGCCATTGTTGGTGAACGACGGTAGCATTATAGCATTACTATCTACTGCTAGGTCATAGCTTTAGTAGGAATAGCATAGATAGCACGACAACCTCGATGGTGACACATTGATGGAGATCATGATTATGGAGATCATGGTGTGGCGCCGGTGACAAGAAGATCATGCCGATGCTTAAGTTATGGAGATCGAGAAGCACAAGATGATGGCCATATCATGTCACTTATGAATTGCATGTGATGTTACTCCTTTTATGCACCTTATTTTGCTTAGAACGACGGTAGCATTATAAGGTGATCTCTCACTAAAATTTCAAGATGAAATTGTGTTCTCTCCGACTATGCACCGTTGCGACACTTCGTCGTTTCGAGACACCACGTGATGATCGGGTGTGATAGACTCAACGTTCACATACAATGCGTGCAAAACATTTGCACACGCGGAACACTTGGGTTAAACTTGACGAGCCTAGCATGTGCAGACATGGCCTCGGAACACATGAGACCGAAAGGTCGAGCATGAATCGTATAGTTGATATGATTATCACAGAGATTCTTACCACTGAAACCATTCTCAATTCACGTGATGATCGGACTTGAGTTAGTGAATTTGGATCATGTACCACTCAAATGACTAGAGAGATGTCTTTTTGAGTGGGAGTTTATTAAGTGATTTGATTAGTTAAACTCCAATTATCATGAACATAGTCAAAAGGTCTTTGCGAACTATGATCTAGCTCGCGCTATAGCTCTACTGCTTTTATATGTGCCTAGAGAAAATTTAGTTGAAAGATGATAGTAGCAACTTTGCGGACTAAGTCCGTAAAACTGAGGATTGTCCTCATTGCTGCGCAGAAGGTTTATGTCCTTAATGCACCACTCGGTGTGCTGCACCTCAAGCGTCGTCTGTGGATGTTGCAAACATTTGACATACACGTTCTTGATGACTACGTGATCGTTCAGTGTGTAATACTTAATGTCTTAGAAGCAAGGCGCCCAAGACGTTTTGAAACATCACGAAACATAAGAGATGTTCTAAGAGATGAAATTGAGATTTCATGATCGTGCCCTTGTTGAGAGGTATGGGACCTCCGACATGATTGTGTGTCTACAAAGTAAAAGATAAAATCTCAATCATTGAGCGTGTGCTCAAATTATCTGAGTACAACAATCACTTAAATCAAGTGGGAGTTAATCTTCCAGATGAGATAGTGATGGTTCTCCAAAGTCATTGCCACCAAGCTGCTAGAGCTTCGTGATGAACTATAACATATCAAGGATAGATATGATAATCCTTGAGCGACTCGCAATGTTTGACACTGCGAAAGTAGAAATCAAGAAGGAGCATCAATTGTTGATGGTTAGTAAAACCACTAGTTTCAAGAAGGGCAAGGGCTAGAAGGGATACTTTATGAAACGGCAAACCAGTTGCTGCTCCAATGAATAAACCCAAGATTGAATCCAAACCCGAGACTAAGTGCTTTTGTTATGAGGGGAACAGTCACTGAGGCGGAGCTACCCAAGATACTTGGTAGATAAGAAGGCTGGCAAAGTCGACAGAAGTATATTTGATATACATGATGTTGATGTGTACTTTACTAGTACTCCTAGTAGCACGAGGGTATTGGATACCGGTTCGGTTGCTAAGTGATTAGTAACTCGAAATGAAAGCTACGGAATAAACGGAGACTAGCTAAAGACGAGGTGACGATATGTGTTGGAAGTGTCTCCTAGGTTGATGTGATCAAACATCGCACGCTCCGTGTACCATCGGGATTGGTGTTAAACCTAAATAATTGTTACTTGGTGTTTGCGTTGAGCATGAACATGATTGGATCATGTTTATTGCAATACGATTATTCATTTAAACAGAATAATAGTTATTATATTTGCTTGAATAATTATCTTCAATTGTTTATTGAATCTCGATCATAGTGTTACACATGTTCATAATACTAGTGCCAAAAAGATACAAAGTAATAATGATAGCACCACTTACTTGTGGCACTGCCACTTGACTCATGTTGGTGTAAAATGCATGAAGAAGCTCCATGCTAATGGATCTTTGTACTCACTCATTTTTGAAACGTTTGAGACATGCAAACCACACCTGTTGGTATAAAACGCATGAAGAAAACTCCATGCAGATGGATCGTTTGGATTCACTTGATTTTGAATCACTTGAGACATGCAAAATCATACCACATGGAACAAGAAAGTAACTTGTTGGAAGTAATACATTTTTATGTGTGCAGTCCAATGAGTGCTCAAGCACGCAGTGGATATCATTATGTTCTTACTTCACTGACGATTTGAGTAGATACAGGAGTATTTTCTTGATGAATCACAAGTCTGAAATGTTGAAAAGTTCAGAACTATTTCAGAGTGAAGATCGTCGTGACAAGAGGATAAACTGTCTACGATATGATCATAGAGATGAATATCTGAGTTGCGAGTTTTTGGTACCCAGTTAAGATAATGTGGAAATTGTTTCACGATTCTTGCCACCTAGAACACCATAAGTGTGATGATGTGTCTAAACGTCATAGCCGCACCCTGATGTCTACTACGCAACCTTCTCCTTGTAGACGTTGTTGGGCCTCCAAGTGCAGAGGTTTGTAGGACAGTAGAAATTTTCCCTCAAGTGGGTGACTTAAGGTTTATCAATCCGCGGGAAGAACATCATAAGATCCAACTATAGTAGCAAAGCCCACGGTACATCGAGATCAAGACATCTCAAGAACACGAGAGAGAGAGAGATCAAACACATAGCTACTGGTACATACCCTCAGCCCCGAGGGAGAACTACTCCCTCCTCGTCATGGAGATCGTCGGGATGATGAAGATGGCCACCGGAGATGGATTCCCCCTCCAGCAGGGTGCCAGAACGGGCTCCAGATTGGTTTTTGGTGGCTACAGAGGCGTTCAGCGGTGGAACTCCCGATCTAGGTTTATTTTTGGGGGTTTCTGAACTTATAGGAATTTATGGCGGTGGAATTCCGTCAGTTGGGCCCACGAGGAGGTCACAAGCCTGGTCGCCACCACCGGGGGGTGGTGGCGGCGTCAGGGCTTGTGACTCCCTCGTGGCTCTTCTGGCCTTCTTTCAAAGCTTCGGGGGTCACTTTTGGTCCAAAAAAGTATCGTAAAGTTTCATTCCATTTGGACTCCGTCTGAAAATGGGCCAAAAACACGGAAAAAACAGAAACTGGCACTTGGCACTGAGTTAATAGGTTAGTCCCAAAAAAGATATAAAATAGCATATTCATGAATATAAAACATCCAAAGTTGACAAGATAATAGCATGGAACCATAAAAATTATAGATACGTTGGAGACGTATCAAGCATCCCCAAGTTTAACTCCTGCTCGTCCTCGAGTAGGGAAGTGATAAAGAATGAATTTTTGATGTTGCATGCTACCTAGCATAGTTGTCCTTTGTAACTTCTCTCACGTGACATGAATGCTCAGATCCGTTAGATTCAAAACAATAGTTTTCTATTGACGTGGAAACAATAATAATTCAAGCAAACTAGCAAGGTAATCATGAACTTTCAAAATAACAAGGCCAAAAGAAAGTTATCCCTACAAAAGCATATAGTCTGGCTATGCTCTATCATCATTGCACAACGAATTTAAATCATGCACAACCCTGGTATTGGCCAAGTAATTGTTTCACACCTTTACTTTCTCAAACCTTTTCAACTCTCACGCAATACATGAGCGTGAGCCATGGTTTTAGCACTATAAGTGGTGTGGAGTGTGGTGGAGGTTGCAAGACAAAATAAGGAGAATATGATCACATTAACTAGGCATATCAATGAGCTGTGGCGATGCTCATCAATAGATATCAATGTGAATGAGTAGGGATTGCCATACAAATGATGCACTAGAGCTAAGAGTATGTGAAAGCTCTTAAAGAAAACTAGTGGGTGTGCATCCAACTTGCTTGCTCACGAAGACCTAAGGCAATTTTGAGGAAGCCTATCATTGGAATATACTCCCTCCGTTCCTAAATATAAGTCTTTGTACAGATTTCACTAGTGGATTACATACGGATGTATATAGACATACTTTAGAGTATACATTCAATCATTTTGCTCCGTATGTAGACATCTAGCGAAATCGCTTAAAAGACTTATATTTAGGAATGAAGGGAGTACAAGCCGAGTTATATAATGAAAATTTCCCACTAGCTATATGGTGGTGACAGAACAAGAGACTCTCCATCATGAAGATCATGGTGCTTAATATGCACAAGTGTGGAAAGGTGGTAGCATTGTCCCATCTCTCTTTTTCTCTCATATTTTTTTCGGTGGGCTCTTTGGCCTCTTTTTTTTTGGTGGGCATCTTTGGCCTCTTTTATTTCCTCACATGGGACAATGCTCCATTAATGATGATCATCACACTTACAACTCAAAACTTAGAACAATGATGACTCTATATGGAATGCCTTCGGTAGTGTACCGTGATAATGATCTAGCATGGCATAGACATCAATGGAAACATCATGCTAGCTATCTTACGATCATGCAATGGAAATGTAGACGTGGTGGCACATGGCATGGTGGTATTTGCATGTCAATATATCTCGGAATGACTTTGAAAAAGCCATAGTAGGTAGGTATGGTGGCTGTTTTGAGGGAGGCTAATGGTGGGTTTTGTGCACCGGCGAAAGTTGCACGGCACTAAAAGATAGTGATGGTGGAAGGTGAAACTGCATCTAAACCATGGACTCAACATTAGTCATGAAAAACTCATATACTTGTTGCAAAAGTTTTATTAGTAATCGAAACAAAGCATTCAACGCATACTCCTAGGGGAAGGGTTGGTAGGTATAAACCATCGCGTGATCCCGACCGCCACGCAAAGGATGACAATCAAAAGACTAATCATGCTCAGACTTCATCACATAGCGGTTCACCATACGTGCATGCTACGGGAATCACTAACTTCAACACAAGTATTTCTAGATCCACAACACCTTACTAGCATGACTTCAATATTACCATAACCACAACTCAAAACTAATTGAGATGAATCAAACTTCTCTAACTATTCAATGCACGTGAAGGTGGAAGTTTTCGTATCCCTTTGGATAACTACCCCTTTTGAGACTACTTTCAAGGCATAGATCAACTACCAAGCCACGCACCGCTGCGCTCTAAAGGATATAAGTGAAGCACATGTGAGCTGAATTGTCAACCAAAGGATACAAGTGAGGCTCGACAAAATCACGGTGAGTGCATGTCTCTCTCTCTAGGTGTGCAGCAAGGAAGATTGTGACACAAAAAAAATAAAATACTCCTACGATACAAGACGCTCCAAGCAAAACACATATCATGTGGTGAATAAAAATATAGCCCCAAGTAACGTTACCGATGGATTGAAGACGAAAGAGGGGATGCCTTCCAGGGGCATCCCCAAGCGTAGGCTTTTACGACATCCTTGATTCTCTTGGGGTGCCTTGGGCATCCCCAAGCTTGATCTCTTGCCACTCTTTATCTCTTTATCCATAAAAACTTCACCCAAAACTTGAAAACTTCACAACACGAAACTTAAACAGAAACTGGTGGTAACATTAGTATGAGAAAGCAAACCACCACTTCCTTACGTACTGTAGCAAACTTAAATTCTACTTATGCTGATGTTGGGTTACTGTATTTTCAATCTGCCATGGCTAATACCCCCCGATAATATCCATAGTTTCATCAAAATAAGCAACCAACACAACAAAAACAGAATCTGTTAACAGCAGACCAGTCTGTAGCAATCTGTATATTTCGTATACCTCTGGTAATTCAAAAATTTTGAAAACTTACGACAGTCTGAAGAATTTGCATAGAAATCAGCAGCAAAAAGAATCAACTCAAAAGCTCTTACATAAAAAAATGAAAATGATTTTCGTGAGCAGAAAGTTTCTGTCTTTTCCAGCATGACCAAACGATCATCCCCAAGACTAATCATAACGGTTTTGCTTGGCACAAACGCAAAAAGAAACACAAAAAACACAATCATAACAGAATTATGATGGTGTGGAGAAAACAAAACAGGAAGCAAAAAAGCAAAGAAAAATTTATTCATTGGGTTGCCTCCCAACAAGCGCTATCGTTTAACGCCCTTAGCTAGGCATTGATTTCAATGATGCTGACATAAAAGGTAAGGATCGAAACACAACGAGAGCATCATGGAGCAAATGTCTAGCACATTTAAGTCTAACACACTTCCTATGCATAGGGATTTTGTGATCAAATAATTTATTGGAGCAAGAATCAACTAGCATAGGAAGGGAAAACAAGCATAGCTTCAAAAAATTCAACATATGGAGAGGAAGCTTGATACTATTGCAATAAGTAGAAGCATATGATCCTCTCTCATAGTAATTTTTAGTAGCATCATGAACGAATTCAACAATATAACCATCACCTAAAGCATTCTTTTCATGATCTACAAGCATAGAAATTTTACTACTCTCCACATAAGGAAATCTATTCTCAAGAATAGTAGTGGGAGTATCGTAAAAGACTTGAGCACTACAAATTGTGTCCACAATGAAAAAGCAAGGTTTAGCAAAGGGGTTCTCGAGAGTATGACAAGTTTTATCATCCCTCTTCTTCAAAGCATAAGTATCCTCCCAATAATCATCATAGATAGGGGGCATGCTTTCATCAAAATGATTTTGATCATTCAAAGTGGAAGAACTAAAAAGATCATCATTATCAAATATAGCATCCCCAAGCTTGTGGCTTTCCATATCATTAGCATCATGGGTATTCAAAGAATTCATGCTAAGAACATTGCAATCATGCTCATCATTCACATATTCTATGCCAAGCATTCTACGTAATTCTTCTTTCAGCACTTGAGCACAATTTTCCTTCCCATCATGCTCACGAAAGACATTCAAAGATGGAGCATATGAGACATCCTCAATTCCATTTTTTTGTAGTTTTTAGCAAAAGAACAAGAAACAAAAAGATTCGATTGCAAGATCTAAAGATATACCTTCAAGCGCTAACCTCCCCGGCAATGGCACCAGAAAAGAGCTTGATGTCTACTACGCAACCTTCTCCTTGTAGACGTTGTTGGGCCTCCAAGTGCACAGGTTTGTAGGACAGTAGCAATTTTCCCTCAAGTGGGTGACCTAAGGTTTATCAATCCGCGGGAGGCGTAGGATGAAGATGGTCTCTCTCAAGCAACCCTGCAACCAAATAACAAAGAGTCTCTTGTGTCCCCAACACACCTAATACAATCGTAAGTTGTATAGGTGCACTAGTTCGGCGAAGAGATGGTGATACAAGTGCAATATGGATGGTAGATATATGTTTTTGTAATCTGAAATTACAAAACAGCAAGGTAACAAATGGTAAAAGTGAGCACGAACGGTATTGCAATGCATGGAAACAAGGCCTAGGGTTCATACTTTCACTAGTGAAGTTCTCTCAACAATGATAACATAATTGGATGATATAACTAGCCCTCAACATGCAACAAAGAGTCACTCCAAAGTCACTAATAGCGGGGAACAAACGAAGAGATTATTGTCGGGTACGAAACCACTACAAAGTTATTCTTTCTGATCGATCTATTCAAGAGTCTGTAGTAAAATAACACGAAGCTATTCTTTCCGTTAAATCTTTCATAGAGTTCGTACTAGAATAACACCTTAAGATACTTATCAACCAAGACCCTAATGTCACCTAGATACTCCATTGTCACCTCAAGTATTTGTGGGGTATGATTATACGATATGCATCACACAATCTGAGAATCATCTATTCAACCAACACATAGACCTTCAAAGAGTGCCCCAAAGTTTCTACCAGAGAGTCAAAACGTGTACCAACCTCTGTGCATAGGTTCCCAATGTCACGAACCCGCAAGTTGATCACCAAAACATACATCACGTACTCACATGAGTCCACGTGTGCCAACCAATATGCATAGGTTCCCAATTTTCACAAACCCGCAAGTTGATCACAGCAAATAGACACGTGCAAGACATACATCAAGTGTTCTCAAAGACTCAATCCGATCAGATAACTCCAAAGGGGAAACTCAATTCATTACAAGAGGGAGAGGGGGAAGAACATCATAAGATCCAACTATAGTAGCAAAGTCCACGGTACATCGAGATCAAGACATCTCAAGAACACGAGAGAGAGATCAAACACATAGCTACTGGTACATACCCTCAGCCCCGAGGGAGAACTACTCCCTCCTCGTCATGGAGATCGTCGGGATGATGAAGATGGCCACCGGAGATGGATTCCCCCTCTGGCAAGGTGCCAGAACGGGCTCCAGATTGGTTTTTGGTGGCTACATAGGCTTGCGGCGGCGGAACTCCCGATCAAGGTTTCTTTTTGGGGGATTCTGAATTTATAGGAATTTATGGTGGTGGAATTGCGTCAGTTGGGCCCACGAGGAGGTCGCAAGCCTGGTCGCCACCACCGGGGGGGTGGTGGCGGCGTCAGGGCTTGTGACTCCCTCGTGGCTCTTCTGGCCTTCTTTCAAAGCTTCGGGGGTCTCTTTTGGTCCAAAAAAATCATCGTAAAGTTTCATTCCATTTGGACTCCGCCTAAAAATGGGCCAAAAACACGGAAAAAACAGAAACTGGCACTTGGCACTGAGTTAATAGGTTAGTCCAAAAAAAGATATAAAATAGCATATTCATGCATATAAAACATCCAAACTTGACAAGATAATAGCATGGAACCATCAAAAATTATAGATACGTTGGAGACGTATCACACCCTACATGATATGGTGCATACTATGATGTCCCTTACTGAATTGCCAGTATCGTTTATGGGTTATGCATTAGAGACAACCGCATTCACTTTAAAATAGGGCACCACGTATTTCCGTTGAGATGACACAGTATAGGCTATGGTTTGGAGAAACCTAAGTTGTCGTTTCTTGAAAGTTTGGGGCTGCGACGCTTATGTGAAAAAGTTTTAGTCTGATACGCTTGAACCCAAAGCGGATAAATGCATCTTCATAGGATATCTAAAACAGTTGGATACATCTCCTATCTCAGATCCGGAAGCAAAGTGTTTGTTTCTAGAAACGGGTCCTTTCTCGAGGAAAGGTTTCTCTTGAAAGAATTGAGTGGGAGGGTGGTGGAACTTGATGAGGTTAGTGAACCGTCACTTCAACCAATGTGTACCAGGGCACAGGAAGATGTTCCGGTGGCGCCTACACCAATTGAAGTGGAAACTGATGATGGTGATCATTGAGCTTCGGATCAAGTTACTACAAACCTCATAGGTCGACAAGGTCGCGTACTACTACAGAGTGCTACGGTAACCCTATCTTGGAGGTCATGTTGTTGAACAACAATGAACCTACGAGCTATGAAGAAGAGATGGTGGGCCCGGATTCCGACAAATGGGTGGAGGCCATGAAATCCGAGAGAGGATCCTTGTAGACTTTGGAAGAACTACTTGATGGTCGTAGGACTATTAAGTAAATATGGATTTTTAAAATAAAGACAGACGATGATGGTGAAAAGTTACCATTAAGAAAAGCTCGACTTGTCGCAAACATGTTTCCGACAAAGTTCAAAAAGATGACTATGATGAGATTTTCTCACTCGTAGAGATGCCAAAATCTGTTGGAATTATGTTAGTAGTTGATGCATTATTTATGAAATCTTGCACATAGGATGTCAAAACATTGTTTCCTTGATTTCCTTGAGGAAAGGTTGTATGTGATACAACTAGAAGGGTTTGTCGATCCTAAGGATGCTAACAAGTATGCAAGCACCAGCGATCCTTCTATGGACTGGTGCAAGCATCTCGGAGTTGGAATATACGCTTTGATGAGATGATCAAAGATTTTGGGTTTGTACAAAGTTTATGAGAAACTTGTATTTCCAAAGAAGTGAGTGAGAGCACTATAGAATTTCTGATAAGTATATGTGGTTGACATATTGTTGATCGGAAGTGATGTAGAATTTCTGTGAAGCATAAATGTTGTTTGAAAGTGTTTTTTCAAAGGAAGACCTGGATAGAGCTACTTGAACATTGAGCATCAAGATCTATGGAGATAGATCAAAATTCTAAACAGAACTTTCAAATGAAATGCATGCCTTGACAAGTTTTTGAAGGTGTTCAAAATAGATCAGCAAAGAAGGAGTTCTTGGTTGTGTCGTAAGGTGTGAATTTGAGTAAGACTCAAAATCCCGAACACGGCAGAAGAAAGAGAAAGGACAAAAGTCATCCCTATGCCTTAGTCGTAGACTCTAAAGTATGACATGCTGTGTGCCACACCTAATGTGTGCCTTGCCATGAGTTTGTCAAGGGGTACAGAGAGTGATCCAGGATTGAATCACTGAACAGCGGTCAAAGTTATCCTTAGTAACTAATGGACTAAGGAATTTTTCTCGATTATGGAGGTGGTTAAAGAGTTCGTCATAAAGGGTTACGTTGATGCAAGCTTTGACACTAATCTGAATGACTATGAGTAGTAAAACGGATTCGTATTGTAGAGTAGATATTTGGAGTATTTCCGAATAGCACGTAGTAGCAGCATCTATAAGATGACATAAAGATTTGTAAAGCACACATGGATCTGAAAGATTCAGAACCGTTGACTAAGACCTCTCTCACGAGCAAGATGGGATCAAACCCCAGAACTGTATGGGTGTTGGATTCGTTAGATTCACATGGTGATGTGAACTAGATTATTGACTCTAGTGCAAGTGAGAGACTGTTAGAAATATGACCTAGAGGCAATAATAAATTAGTTATTATTATATTTCCTTGTTCCTAACAATCGTTTATTATCCATGCTAGAATTGTATTGATTGGAAACCCAAATACATTTGTGGATACATAGACAACACACTGTCCCTAGTGAGCCTCCAGTTGACTAGTTCGTTGATCAAAGATGGTCAAGGTTTCCTGGCCATAGGCAAGTGTTGTCACTTGATAACGGGATCACATTATTAGGAGAATCATGTGATGGACAAGACCCAAATTATAAATGTAGCATGTGATCGTGTTATTTTGTTGCTATTGTTTTCTGCTTGTCAAGTATTCATTCCTACGATCATGAGATCATATAACTCACTGTCACCGAAGGAATACCTTGTGTGAATCAAACGTCGCAACGTAACTTGGTGACTATAAAGGTGCTCTACAAGTATCTTCGAAGGTGTCCATTGAGTTAGTATGGATCAAGACTGGGATTTGTCACTCCGTGTGACGGAGGGGTATCTCGGGGTCCACTCGATAATACAACATCACACACAAGCCTTGCAAGCAATGTGACTAAGTGTAAGTCACAGGATATTGTATTACGGAACGAGTAAAGAGACTTGACGGTAACAAGATTGAAATAGGTATGCAGATACCGACGATCAAATCTGGGGCAAGTAACATATCGAAGGACAAAGGGGATGACCTATCGGATTATATGAATCCTTGACACTGAGGTTCAACCGATAAGATCTTCGGATAATATGTAGGATCCAATATGGGCATCGAGGCCCCGCTATTGGATATTGACCGAGGAGTGCCTCGGGGCATGTTTACATAGTTCTCGAACCCGCAGGGTCTGCACACTTAAGGTTCGATGATGTTTTAGTATAGTTGAGTTATATGTGTGGTTACCGAATGTTGTTCGGAGTCCCGAATGAGATCACGGAGGTCACGAGGGTTTTCGGAATGGTCCTGAAATGAAGATTGATATATAGGATGGTTTCATTTGGTTACCGGAAAGCTTCGGGTAATTCCGGCAGTGTACCGGGAGTGAAGAATGGGTTCCGGGAGTTCATCGGGAGGGGCCCACCCACCTGGGAGTGAGCCTAAGGCACTAGGGTGGCGCCACAAGTCCTTAGTGGGCTGGTGGAGTCAGCCCAAGCGTCCCATGGCGACAGATAATAAAATACCAAAAGAAAATAAAAGAAAAGGGGAAAGAGGGAGGTGGGAAGGAAGAGGAGGACTCCTCCTTCCCAAACCGTACTCGAGGAGGAGTCCTCCTCCTCCCTTGGAAGGCGCACCCTTGAGGCCTTGTGACTCAAGGCTAGCCCTCCCCCTCCCTCCTATATATATTGGTGGTTTAGGGCTGATTTAAGACACAACTTTGTCACGTGCAACTCAAACCTATTCCACATAGTTTCACCTCTAGATCAGATTTTTGCGGAACTCGGGCAGAGCCCTGCAGGAGTAGATCATCACCACCACCGGCACGCCGTCACGCTGCCGGAGAACTCATCTACTTCTCCATCTTTCTTGCTAGATCAAGAAGGCCGAGATCATCGTCGAGCTATACGTGTGCTGAACGCGGAGGTGCCGTCCGTTCGGCGCAAGATCGGAACGGATCGTGGGACGGATCGCGGGATGGTTCGAGGGACGTGAAGATGTTCCACTACATCAACCGCGTTTCTTAATGCTTCTTGTTGTGAGATCTACAAGGGTAAGTAGATCCAAATCTCCACTCGTAGATGCACATCACCATGATAGGTCTTCGTGTGCATAGGACATTTTTTGTTTCCCATGCAATGTTCACCAACATCCCATATGTTAATTTCGAAATTGGTCCAGATCAGCTTAAAAACATATTTTATATTTATTGAACACAAAAACAAAATGCGCCATGTGATTCTACATGTCATTCTAGGCGATTTACGCGCACACACTCACACACACACACACACACACACACACACACATATATATATATATATATACATCATTTAAAATGGAGCTACAGTATAAAGATATGACCATCACGAGATAATATGCCATGAATGCAAAATGCATGCAAACAACAAACACAAATATGTTAAAATATGGATGCAACAACATATTATGAAACTACATGAAATTCTAGGCAATTTTCATATATGTCAAGTTCAAAATGGAGCAACGGTTCAAGAACTACAACAAACAAAAGTTATAGTGGTAATCTATACAAAATAGCAACATGGAATTTTTCACACATCAAAACAACAAGCTCCAGGAAACTAAAATTCATAAAAAAGACATGGGATAGTTAACACGATGAACCATAATTCATCTCACATGAGAAAATTATTTATAAGCATGGAACAACAGGAAATGAGCTGACAAGATGGCTACTTGAACACAACTTAATACTTAGTGAAAATAATGGGTTTTAATAGAGCAGTTTTATATTGAAGTCATATTGGTAGCAAGATAACCATATGCTATATGACTTATCATGGCATGAAAATCTACAGCATGATAGTGGACATGATACACTACAAATAACTCCACGGAAGCATCATCAAAATATGCAGAGAAATATGGCTAGCATCAACACAACATGGCAATCTGAAGACAACAGATTCTCAGACTTAGTGAAAATAAATGGTTGCAAGAGCAACAGTTTTTAACAGATTGGCATGTTTGATAGTAGAAATATCTATGATATAAATCCTATATATGTGAACTAATGGCGCGACATGATAGACCAAAACATTCTTAACAAAACATTCCATGGGGGCAACACCAAAGGGGTTGTAGATCAATGCCAATTCATATGGCAAAATAACAATAAAATATAATAGTTTCAGACTTAGAATTGTTTTAGCATCTCAAAACAACAACATTTATATAGCATGTTCACATGATGAAAACTATAGATAAACATGCATTTCATGGCATGGCAAACATGCTACCAGCAATTAGACGTGGCATAGTACAAATTACTTCATTGGCACAAGTTCAAAAGAGACATGGATTGCTTAATACGGGCTTCGCATAACGTAACTTGACGTTAACATATTAGCAGTCTTAACACGAAGGTCACTTGAGAGCAAGAAACAAACATGATATAGATGTTTTAGATGGAAACTAGAGGCATGTAATCAAAGTAGACAACACATAGAACAAACTGCATGAAGGAATCACATGCATAGGAACTACTGATTAGATGCACTCACCCACACAAGTTTGAATAAAATAAAAGTTTTTAGATTACAACGAGATGCACTTTTGCAATGCAGATGAGATCATGTAGATAAATCCTATCATGTGTGCAAATGCATCCATCGTGTAGAGCATGAAAAGTAGATACCTTCTGATATTTGGAACATTTTCATGCGACGAAGGGGTACAAAATTATGGCCATCACAAAATGCTAACACAATAATATTTTAACATAAGCAAAATGACTTAGTCGTTTTGGGCAGTGCATTGAGTGCCGGATAGCTAAATCATGCACACTGGGGTCAAATAGGCAGATGGGGGAGGCTTCACCTTGCGGGCATGGCCCCTTGGTTCAGCTGGGCCAGGGCAGCCATAGGCGAGGCATGCCGACATGGGCCAGCTTGGACCGCGACTCGCTGGGGCCCATGCGGCGACAACGCTCATGCGAGCGACTGTCTTCCTCCCGATCCGATCTGGATCTAGGCTGGTGTGGAGAGGCAACTGGGTGAGGAACGGCGGCGAGGGTGCGACACCATGGTCGGCACAGGCAGGTCACCGGTGGCGGGGTGTTAGGCATGAGAGCCTCCCTGTTCCTGCGTGTCATAAGAACCTACGATGGTGGATCAAGCATCCAACGGCTGTAAGAGAAAGATACCGGTTCGATGGAGTGGAAGACGTCAAGCGTTGATCCTGCATCCGACGACCTAGCGCAGCTACCGTGTCGCTGTTGGAGATCCGGCAAGGGCGCACTACACAGATTAATTCACTTTAGTTACTTTTAGTTTGCTGGCTTATAAAACCACTCGTTCCAGCCCTTAGAGGCATGTAATTGATGTATGAGTACAAACCCTAAGCCGCCGGTTGCGTGCTCTACCATCTTTCCCCATTTTGAGAGTAATAGAATCCCTCTGTGAGCTAATCTCGACCTCACAATTCGGCCCCAAAAGCGCATTTCTTCTTCCGTCAGTAGCTAGAGCCTGACAATTGGTATCAAAGGCCAGTCGATCTTCGGCTGGATTTGACGTGTAGAAGAGAAGCGAGCTGAAGCATCGTTGATGAGATCCAGATCAGCGGAGGTGTTGGAGGCGTTAGATCTAGATCAAGGTACTCGAATCAAATCCCACGACCCACCCTATTTCTAGCAGTACCATGACAGGGCAAGCAGACTCGATTGTTACAGCAGATCGGCAGTTGTCGTCATTGGAATTAGATATTAAGACTCTGCAAAACAACAGAGAGGAGGATCTTGAAAGAGTTTCATGAATTTCGAGCAATGGTAAACAAGAATTTTGTCACGGCGCAAAGCAATCTCGACAAGTTCCAGGAGAACTTCAGGAAACTGTTGTTGGACCATGGTTCCGAGGAGGGGAAAATTGAGCGCTCTGAGCAAGGGAGTGCCCAGAAAAGAGTTGAGGAGGTGCACTCACCTGTGGTTCCTGTAGGTAGGCTGAAGCAGTTGAACAATTTCACACCACCATTAGTTCATGGCCAGGAGAAGGAAGCATCAGTGGCAGTAGGCTCAGCAGTGTTGAGGGATCACACAGGAAAGGAGCTAAATTTGGATGGTTCTAGCAAGGCCCCATACAAGCATCCTAACTTCACCAACAACAAGCAGGATGGCAATCAAGCAGCTGGACAACAGCAGCAACTGCAGTTACAACAAGTGGATATGGGAACAATAGAAGAGTGGCTAGATGGGCAGAAGCACATGCAATATTCTCCTTCACATAGTAGAATGCCCATTCTCACAGTGAAGCCTGCAAAGCTGAATATTTCTGAGTTTGAGGAACAGGATCCTGAAGCATGGATTCAGAATTTAGATCAGTACTTTGCTACTACCAGAACACCAATTGAGCATAGAACAGAGTTGGCAGTGTCTTACTTGAAGGGGCCTACTGTTCAATGATGGAGAGGAACTGGATATGCACCTAGCAATGTACCCTCGCACAAATTCTGTTCTCATCTCTTTGAGAGATTTGCTGTTGACTCATCCTGTGACATAGTAAGTTCATTCCATGCAATGCATCAAACCTCTACCTTGTCAGCATATGTCGAATAGTTTGAGCACTTAATGGATATTATAAGAAGAGAAAACCCTGGAATTCCAGATAGTTACTATGTGTCTAGCTTTGTGTCTGGCCTTAATACTTATATCAAGAGCCATGTGGAGTGTTTTAAACCTAAGGATATGCAAACTGCTATTTGGTATGCTAGAAGAATGGAAAAGGCTCAAATACCAGTGCAGGTGGTGCAGACTAAGGCTTATGTGCCCCAACCAAAAAGGCAAGTCACCTTTGAGCAACCAAAGGTGGAAGGTAGTCTTGCAGTACATAACATAAATCTTGTGATACAACAAGCAAAACAGAACCATGTCTGTTACAAGTGTAGAGAACCTTGGGTTCCAGGGCATAGGCAAGTATGCAAGATGAGTCAAAGAGCATAGGTTCAAGCCCTGCAAGCACAGGAGGAAGAAGTGCCGGAGACCATTTATGTTACTGATTTTGCTAATCCAGAGTTGGAAAACATGGACCAACTTCTAGCTGATGCAATTCTGCAGGTGTCTATGCATGCAGCTATGGGAATTGGAGCAGTAAAGAATACTTTTGTCCTAACAGTTAAGGTGGGCAACACTTCTGCAACAACATTAGTGGATAGTGGCAACACATTTACATTTGTGTCTCCAGAAATGGCAACCAAACTGCTAGTAAAGCCCAGGCCAACTCCTAGAGTTAAAGTAGTTGTAGCAAGTGGAGAAATGATATGGAGTGAATCCATGGTGCGGGATTGCCTGTATGAAATACAGGGTCAACAGTTTACTGATAGTTTCAAAGTTTTGCAACTGAAGGGTTATGATATGATATTGGGTGTGGACTGGTTAAAGAAGTACAACCCAGTACACATGGATTTCATTACAATGGTGATGAAGGTCTATGCATTGGATGGCCAGTTAGTCACATTTTCTGATGAAACAGTTCCCAAAGCACAGCCTGAAGAGGCTAAAGATTGCACTGATAAACTGATGGAGCAAGCTGTATGTGGCTATGTACTGTTTACTGCTTGTGTTGTGGAAGTGAATAACACAACCAAGGAGCTACCTCCAGAATTACAAAGACTGCTGCAAAAGTATGAGTAGCTCTTTCAGGAACCTACTGAATTACCTCCCAGCAGACCATGTGATCACAAAATTACTTTGGTAGAGGGAGCAAAAGTAGTGAATCAAAGGCCTTACAAAATGCCACATCATCAGAAGAAAATATTGGAGAATATTACCAAGGAATTGTTAAAATCTGGAGTGATCAGGCCCAATGCCAAGCCCTTTTCCTCTCCCGTGTTATTAGTAAAAAAGAAGGATGGATCTTGGAGATTGTGCACTAATTATAGAAAGTTGAATTCTATTACAATCAAAAATAAATACCCAAATCCAATCATTGAGGATTTGTTGGATCAGTTGAAAGGAGCTAAATTTTTCTGCAAAATTGATCTCAAAAATGGTTACCACCAGATCAGAATGGCAGAAGAGGATATCCACAAGACAACCTTTGTTACTCATATGGGCTTGTTTGGGTACCTGGTTATGTCCTTTGGTCTGACAAATGGCCCCCTAGTTTCCAAGCTTTAATGAATTTTCTCTTTGGCATGATGAAATTTGTGGTAACATTCTTTGATGATATCCTGGTTTTTAGAACTTCATTGAAAGAACATAAGGACCATTTGACTCAGGTATTGATATTCTGCAAGAAAACAAGTTATATGCAAGATGGGAAAAGTGTTCTTTTGGTCAGACTGAAGTGGAGTATTTGGGCCACATTATTAACCAAGAAGGAGTAGCTACTGATCCATCTAAAATTAAGGCAATCCAAGATTGGCCACCTCCTACAAACATTACCGAATTGAGGAGTTTCTTGGGTCTGAGTGGTTAATACAGAAGGTTCATTCAGGGTTATGGTTTAATTTGCAGGCCACTATTTGACTGTTTAAAGAAAGATGCTTTTCACTGGGGCAATGAACAAGACAAGGCATTTGCTGAAATAAAAGACAAGCTTACTCACTCTCCAGTGTTGATATTACCTGATTTCTCTAAACCATTTATTTTAGAGGTTGATGCTTGTGGATATGGTTTGGGGGCTGTGTTGATGCACGAGGGAAGACCTATCTCTTATCTGAGCAAAACAATTGGGCCTAGAACTGCTGCTATGTCCACCTATGATAAAGAAGCTATGGCAATTATTGAGGCTGTTAAGAAATGGAAACATTATTTCCTTGCTACAGCTCTAATTATCAGGACAGATCAAGAGAGCGTGAAATACATACAGGGGCAGAAACTCACTGAAGGAATTCAACACAAGTTGCTACTTAAATTTCTGGGATACAATTTCACCATTGAATACAAGAAGGGCAAAGAGAACAAAGCTGCAGATGCATTATCCAAAGTGAAACATTTAGCTTTTATGTTTGTTGCTAGCAGCACTACTCCCACCTGGGTAGTAGAAGTGGTGAAAAGTTATAGTCAAGATGAGAGGGTTAAAGAGTTAATTACTCGGTGCTCTCTGGACAAGGCTAACACTAGTTCCTATTCCTACAGAAATGGTATCCTCAGGTTCAAGAACAAGGTGGTAGTGGGGAATGCAACTGCTCTCAGGCAGGACCTGTTGAAAACTTTCCATAGCTCTGAGTTAGGAGGCCACTCTAGAGAAAGAGCTACTTATCAAAGGGTGAAGTTGGTGTTTCATTGGCCAGGATTAAACAAGATGTCACTGCATTTGTTAAGGTCTGCCCAGTTTGCCAGATTAATAAAGCTGAACACTGTCCTTATCCAGGTTTGTTGGAACCACTTTGTGTGCCTGATTTTGCTTGGGCCCATGTCAGTATGGATTTTGTGGAGGGCCTGCCTCTTTTTGAAAACAAGGACTTAATTCCGGTAGTTGTAAATAGATTTACAAAATATGCTCACTTCATAGCCATGAATCATCCTATCATAGTGGAATCTATGGCAAAGGCCTTCTCTGAGAGAGTGTTCAAGTTGCATGGCATGTCAGTGGTAATTGTCACTGAATGAGACAGAATATTTGCTACCAACCTATGGCAGCAATTATTTAAATCTTTGAAGATTAAACTACACATGAGTACCAGTTATCATCCTCGGTCTGATGGACAAACTGAGAGGGTGAAACAGTGCCTGGAAAATTACCTGAGATGTATGTGCTTTCAGCAACCAAAGAAATGGCATGGATGGTTGGCCTTAGCTGAGTGGTGGTACTACACTAGTTTCCATACTTCCCTAGAGATGACACCTTTTCAAGCTCTTTATGGGTTTTGACCTCCTATGGTAGCTGAATCTGCATTGCATGATACTATCTCTGTGGATTCTGACAATTTACTCCAAAACAAAGAGTTAGCCTTATAAGTGATCACGCAGAACCTGATCAAAGCCCAGGCAAGGATGAAGTGGTTTGATGATAAGAAGAGAAAAGAAAGAGAGTTTGTAGTGGGGGATATGGTGTATTTGAAGCTGCAACCTTACAGAAATACATCTCTCGGTCTCCACATGCACTTGAAGTTGCATTCCAAGTTTTATGGGCCCTTCAGAGTTCTTCAAAGAGTGGGTCTTCATGCTTACAATTTACTCCCGCATGAGGGTTGCAAGTTACACCATACCTTTCATGCGAGTCAGTTGAAGAAGCACATTGGGCCATCAGTTGTGCCTTCCAAAGATCTTCCCTTCGTTGGTCCAGATGGTGTGATGAAGATGGAACCTGAAGATATATTGGAGAGGAAATTGGTTCCAAGAGTTCAGGGGGACATCAATATTCCAGTTGTGAGATGGTTAATCCAGTGCATGAACATGCCAGTGGAGAAAGCCACATTGGAGGATTCAGCTTTTATCTGGAAAGTATTTCCTTCTTTTGCAGCCTGAGGTCAAGCTGCAGCTTAACACGGGGGAATTGTCAGGAACGAGAGCCTCCCCTGTTCCTGCGTGTCGGAAGAGCCTACGATGTTGGATGGAGCATCCAACGGTTGTAAGAGAAAGATACGAGTTCGGTGGAGTGGAAGACGTCAAGCGTTGACCCTGCATCCAACGGCCTAGCGTAGCTACCGCGTCACTGTTGGAGATCCGACAAGGGCGCACTACACTGATTAATTCACTTTAGTTACTTTTCGTTTGATGGCTTATAAAGACCACTCGTTCCAGCCCTTAGAGGCATGTAATTGATGTATGGGTACAAACCCTAAGCCTCCGGTGGCGTGCTCTACCAACTTTCCCCATTTTGAGAGTAATAGAATCCCTCTGTGAGCTAATCTCGACCTCTGAATTCGGCCCCAAAAGCGTATTTATTCTTCTGTCAGTAGCTAGAGCCTGACACGGGGTCGGCTTGGGGTGCAGCTCCGGTGCTCGTGGCGACCTACAGAGAGACAAAGAGGCAGGGGTGAGAGAAAGAGAGGAAGAGAGATCCAGAGAGAAGAGAGAGCACCGATGGGGCCAACCAGGTCCGGTGGCGGTGGCGCGGCCCGGGGCTCCAGGCAGGTCCGGCAGGAGTAACGGGGCTACTGATGGGAGGACATGGTGGCGCCGGCGGAGATGGCCGACGGGGCGCACATGCAGGGTAGCTCAAGAGGAGCCGATGTCTGCCGACGGCGGCGGGCTCCTTTGGGCCCAGATGGGCTTGAGCGGGCCCCAATCTGGAACCGGGAGGGCCCACGTGAGGTGGGAGGAGGGGTTGCATGGGCAGATGGTGGCTGGGTTGATTCGGTGTGGATTTCGAGGAGGCTAGGCTAGGGTTCCAAAAATGGACGTGGGAAGTTGTTTAAATAGGAAACGAGGTCTAGGGTTAGCTGTTTTGTCCGCTTTTAGAACGTACAATCACGATCGGACGGCTGTGTACGGAGGGGGCTTAGGCTAGACGGTAGGTGGGCTGTGTAGAGGGCATTGGCCTAAGAAGAGAGGGAGGTTTGCGGCCCTACAAAAGTTTTTGTAAAATCAAAAAAGTACATGATTTAAAGCGGCTATAGTGGAGATATATGTTTGATGGTTCGGGTATCAAACAGACTTCGAATGCGACAAAATTGACACGTGGTCTACCTACAATAAAATAAGACCGCACACCAACTTTTGACCCATTCCTAGAATATTTTATACACACTTTTCAAAACAATATTTCTGGTCTCAAAATGGTCGATGACAAGAATGGGAAGAACCGGCAATTACGAATAGATGCAAGTTTTGGAAAAATGAAGGCAACAGATTGTTGATGCAATGCAAATGATGCGCATGATGCGATGCTGAATGCGACACTCAAAGAATCACATGGTGAAACTCAGAATAAATGGAAGGCATCTGGATCGTCAGTCTCGGGTTGTTACAACATCCCTGAGATACAGCCAAAATCTAAGGCGAGTATGGGGCGGCCTAGTCATGCCCGGGCACGTCCGTCATGCTCTAACTGACACGCCCGACCCACTGTTGTCCCACAAAAAACCAATCTGGTGCCTTGATCTGAACACTACCTCACTCTCTCTCGCTCCATCCTCTACTCCACCTCTTCAATTCCAATCCAATCCACTCTGATGTCCAGCTCCAGCACCCACACTGTCCCCGACGTCGACTACAACAATGAGTTGGCCCTCTGTATTGCCTTGGAGCTGTCCAAGGTGGACATCAACGTCTGCTCCAGATCTATAGCATAGTCGCAGCTCCCGCGCCTCCACAACACAAACACTGGAGTTGGACTCTCTGGGCCCGCACATAGCTCCTTCACGCGGGTGGTGCATGTTATTACCCGTGCACGCACTCCAGAATTGGAGACGTGTGCCACCCGCCGCAAGAGGTAGCGGGCAATGGACAGGGACACGACACAGCAATCCATGCGCCGCCGCTGTGGCATGCAGGTGGAGTGCGACGATGACAAGTGCTCCTCACACGGGTCTACTGTCGGTCCCTCACAGTGGCGAAGACAAACGATCACTACCTATGATGGAAGAGCACGAAGGTGCTCCGGCTTGCAATTGAGCATATGGAGCGTGAGGCGAAGAAGGCAATGACTGAAGCGGCTTGGGTTGCCAAATTAAAGTGGGAGAAGGACAGAGAGGTCCATCGAATGAAGGGGCTGATCATCCTCTCCGACTCCGACAATGACGACAGGGACGATGACGGTAACAACTACACCTCCTCCCATGACGACCAAGACCCTCCACCAGCCACGGACCCCTAAAGTTGCGCTGGTGACCGGAAGGGCAAAGGCCCAACTAGGATGTGGTGACACTGTCCCTCCTCATATGGTTATATTGTTTTTAGTTGTTGAAGTTTAAGAACTTGTCCGATGATGAACTCAGATGATATTTTGGATGATGCAAAGTTTGTTTGTGTCATTGCAGCCGATCTTGTTGTTTGTTTGCAACTAATTTTTTTGTCCATTGTTTGATCATGTAGAGTAGCTCATGTTGCATGTGTAGTATGGATATAACATGCCAGATATGAGATACGCAGATGTGAAGAAAAAATAATGAAACGTGCCTGATAAGTGTCCGTGTACGCACTTGGGAGCATCCACGGGCGTTTAAGGGACCGAATTAATCCATCACGACTATAGATGCTTTTTCTAAACTCCAATGCACTGAGCCCAGTATTGTTTCATTAGTCAAATGTCACAAACCCATTTTGTATGCACATCCCTTTTGTTTTGTGTCTTCAACTCATTTCCATCTCAAATTTGGATTAGATTAGGTTTGAAGCGAACATAAATCAGACATTTTCTATATCCTTTTTGTCCAGCTGTGTCCACTTTATGTGAGTCTGACTCATGTGTCATCCAAAAAAATAAGAGGGACCTATTCACTCTTCCCTCCCCTATATCTCTCATCATTTTCTCTCTTTCTTCCCCATCCATGCCTGCGCAGATTAGCTGGTCATGCCGTTAGGGGTGCAACAACATCAGCCGCTAGGCACGCTGATGCGGGCATGATGATAGCCATTTCGGCATGATGTTACCCTCGGTGTGGCGTTAGCCGGTGCTATTGGTCAAATGTTTTAGACAAAGAGCCAATCTGTTTGTCTACCTGAAATGTTTGTGTTTGGGACAAATTCAAATAGTGCAAAAAAAGAAACATAATCTTGTAAAACAAACAAACAACATTATACAATATCTACATAGTAAAACCCACTTGCATTCGAATAAAAATAATCTCTCTTCAATCCACTGTTACTCTTTCATCTCATGATAATGAAAAGTTGAATAAGTCGTCATCAAAGGACATGAATGAAACGCCATCAAAAGGACGATGCATTTCTTTGTTTTTTTCCTTCATCCGTTCACTTCAATTGCTCACAGAGTTGATAAATATTACCCACAACTATCACTAGTAAGCATAAAAAAAGTTTCATGTTTTTTCGTTGACCCAGCATGATCTTTATCCCAATATACTCCGGCATGACTCACCCCCCTTGCCTCAGCTCGCCGCGTGCGTTGTGGCCCAAATTGGCCAACTTATCCCGATGGCATGAAGAAAGAAAGCAAAAATAAATGTGGATGCGTGGGATTATTGGAGCTTCTATACGTCGTTGTAGGCGCCCGTTTGTGCACCTCACGCCTACAACGCCCCGTGCTGGGCTGGCCCATGAAACAGCTCTTGGCACCCTACTGCATGCCCTAAAAAATTCATTGATTTTCAAAAACGTGAATTCAAAATTGTACATAAAAATTCCATAAAGGCAAGCAAATTTGAAAAAAATCGAAATTGAAAAAGTTCGTTGGATTAAAAAACAATTCATCACATTTGCGAAAAGTTCAATGATTATGAAAAAAGTTCACCAAATTTTAAATATGTTCATGGAATTTCGAAAAGTTCACTAAATTCGAAAAAAAATCATCAATTTTGAAAAAAAAATCATCAATTTCTAAAAAGAGCTCATTTATTTTGAAAAAAGTTCACGAATTTTAAAATATGTTCACCGATTTCGAAAAAAAATCATGGATTTAGAAAAAAGTTCACGAATTTAAAATATGTCCACCAATTTTCAAAAAGGTTCACCGATTTTGAAAAAAGTTCATCGATTTAGAAACAAGTTCACAAATTGAAAAATGATTTCATCAAATTTCAAAAAATAATCAATTCGAAAGAAAAATTCATATATTTCTAGAAAAAATCAACGAACCAGGATCAGAACAGAAAAAGGAAAACCACTAAGGAACAAAATAAAAATGGAAAAGAAAGAATAAAATAATTAAAAATTTCACTTCTAACATATCCCGTTGGGGTGGCAAAGTGGTTGCACATGTAAAACTTCCTCAAGGTGGTCGTGTGTTCGAATTTCACTAGCGATCTTTTATTGTTGCGGGACTAAACCCATACAGAAACCCTAGATGGGGCGGCCATCGCGGAAACGCTGGAGCCATCCGTTTGCGAAAACAAAAATAACGGACACGTGTGATGCAAAATAGGATTTGCCTGGGGGATTAAACTCAAGATGTCACGATTGGTACCTATTGTCGTCCCCAATTGAGCTAGCAGGACTGGTGTTGGTAGATAGGGCTCGCTTCCATACACTCAATCACAATTTATATATCTTTACTTATACTAATTCTAGACTTCTTAGAAATTTCTATGTTAATTAAATTTTACAAACCGTTAATCTGGTGGGATTAAATTATCACGATGTAGATTAAGCCATTTAATCCTTGACATTTTGTTTTACTAATAAGGCCGACAATCCTTTTGTAGAGTTAAAAACACGTGCAGCATAACCGCCAAAGTGCGGGTCGGGGCGGAAAAACCTGCCCGATCAGACCCCGCATCCCGCCCCGGCACGCAAATATTTTTGCGGGGCGCGACAAAACTTCTCCCCCAACCTCTAGTTTCACGGGCCGGGAGGCCGACCCGAGCTCAGCCTCTATCCGCAGCAAGATTTGGCGGGAGGGACATTTTCGCGCGGCCTTTCCCGCTCCCCCACCCGCCGCCACCATTGCCTCGCCACCGCACGCTCCGGTGCATCCTCCGCGGCCGTCCCTCGCCGCCATGGAAGCCTCCTTGCTGCCCCCCGTCACAGTCGAGGTCGCGCCCGCTCCTTCCCCTCGGGCGGATCTCGTCGCCGGCCATGTTGGCCGTGCCGTTGCTCAAGCTAGCGCCTCGCCTGCCCACAAGCGGCACGTCAACGTGGTCGTGCCGGACGGAAATCCGACAGCCCCCACTGCAAAGGCTCGCGCTCTGTGCGCTAAAGCTGTTGTGCGATCTCGGCCGGCGGCGGAGAAGGTTACCAAGGCCGCGGGCGTCAAGAGGAAGAGGATTCCGGCTCCTTCATCCTCTCACTCCATCCCGGAAAGAGATGCCCCGGCGATGCCGTTCAACGGTGTCGCTCCCCCCGCAAGCGAGGTGTTCGACGAAATGGCTGGAAGGTATGTGTCTTCGGTCATGGTCATTTCCTTTCGTTTTCGCCATTTGTTGCGATAGCTCGTGACTTGTCAATCGTTCAATATAGCCAAAGATCGAAGAACTACACGACCTTGGAAGATCAAGCTTTGATCCAAGCATGGAGTGCGGTGTCTCTTGATACATGCACGGGTACTTCTCAAACCGCCAAGAGATATTGGCAAAGGGTCGAAGATCAATACTTCCGCATTATGGCAAAGTATCCCAATAGGACCCCACACACATTTCGGTCGCTTCAAGGGCGTTGGGAGAATATCAAGCCTATGTGTAGCCGTTGGGCAGCTTGCTTGGAGCAAGTACGCAATGCACTTCCAAGTGGGACAGTGGAATCCGACTATGTGAGTTTGTTTTGCCTTTGTTCAAGTTGTGCGTAATCATATTTGCATCATGAGAATTGATTACATCACTTTGTTCACATTGTGTATGACAAGATTGCCCAACATAGATACAAAGACATGGAAGCTTCGGAAGGCAAATTCTTCAAACTAGAGCATTGTTGGGAGTTGCTCCAAAAGTTCGAGAAGTGGAAGTTGATCGACAAAGAATCTTTGTTGCTCGCCGAAGAGAACAAGATCATCTCAATGAACCGCGATGACATGGACGACCTCACCAAAACATGGCATGATATGGCAAGGAGAGGAATATTGAAGAGGAGAATGGTCGTGTCGGCTGGCCCGTGTTACAGTTTCGGAGTTGTTTTCTCTCCTCCATATGGTGGAAATGCCGATGAACTTCAAGATGGACTCGATGGCGCGGAGTGAAGATCGACCAAGATGATGCAAGACCCTCTTGAAGTCCATCTTGAAACGTCGGGTGATGCGCATGATGCAAGACCCGACGTTTTTAAGTGATACAAACAGAAAAACGTTTGTTTTTGTAGAAACGTCCTTGTAGTTTTCGGAATTCAACTCGCAGTCCATTAAACAAACACATCACGCCAGATCCCCTTCCTCTTCACCACGCACGAGCGAGCGCGCCGCCGCCACCGCCACCTTCCTTGCAGAGTCTGCGGCCAAAGGAGGAGGACCTTGAGGCCTTCTACTGTCGCTTCGTCAGGTCCAGGATCCAGGGCGTCCGGGAAGGGCCACACCATGTTTGGCTGTGCCAGGCAGCCCGACATCGTCTACCGCACGCTCCGCGACATCCTCGACAGGGGCGGAGGCTGCGGCTGCGGCGGCGACGAGGACGACGCTGGCCGCGTGTTCGTGCATTGCTGCTAGGAAACAATTTTAAAGGATAACAACAAGTTGAGATGTCAAATCTTCAAAAGATTGGACAAAGATTTAAGAGAACCACTGCTTCGGTCTTCCAAGTTGAGAATGATGAGAAGGAACACCACCAAAATTACTGAGACACTACGGAATAATTAATAAGGAAAGGTAGATTCAATGTTGAGAAATAATTTGAAAACAATCTTGAGAGTAAATATGACCGATGGCATCCATACTTATGTCACACTTGAAAAGAATTAGAGATCTCCGGAAAATATTAGAAGAGCCAAGTATGATCCTTGGAAGAACCTGTGGGTTACGGGGCCACTCGAAGAGAACACTGTTGAAAAGACTGCTTAAAAGAGAAAGATTGCACTGACATAAATGAACTTGATGAGGTGAACACCTCGAAATAATTGAAAGGATTGAAAACAAGAAACTTCTGAGATATCTTCAATACTCCGGATGGACAGAGAGAAATAAATAAGAGAGTTTTGGATAAGAATTTCCAACACGGAAATTATTGAACGAATGAAAAAGGATATGATGAACACTGAAATCTTGAATTGAATCCACCGAAAAGAAAACAAGAATTAAGAGTGATGAACTCGAGTTCTGAGAATCTTCACAATGAATCGCCGGATATGACAGAGAACAGCAGATAGCGGAAGAAAAAATGAAAGTAAGGCACTTGGATGATAATTAAATCATTGAATAAAAAGGGGTGGGAGGGTGAGAAAAACAAAGACAACTTGGGAGAGATGAGACAAACTCCGGAAGAAATGAGAGATTGATCTTCCAAATATTGGGGAACATAGAATTCACTTGAAGAGAAGCTCTCCGGTTGGAAAAGAATTTACACGACGACATCGGTTTGAAAAGAATTGATAATACCACTTGATTGAGCAAAAGAATTAATTAGCACTCCCATAGAAATATGAGAACACCACATAGAACAGATTTGAAATCGCCAGTTGACATCAAAGCAACTCGAATTACCATATTCCATCAAAACAAAGGATGAGGCTTGTGGTAAAAGCCAGAACAAATTTATGATAGAGATTTCGTCCGATATTTTCGAGGTAAGGTTTGAACAGGCTCTATCTTACAGTAGCCATCATGTACAAGGCAGTGCACACGACAAACGAAGCATTCCCGAGTCGTCGCAAGCTACAAGGACTCTTTAAGACACAACAAGAACCGCTACAAGAAGATCGTGAACAAATGAATCCACTAGATGTCGAACCCCAACCTCACATCGTGCATCTGTTGGAAGATAATCCTAGGTAACTACTTGAATTCCCACCTAAGGACTTCCAAAATGTTCTGGTTATGCAATCGGGTCCACGGATACAAGGAGTAAAATCCATCACTCAACTCCTAGCAATAATACAACCCGTCCAGTGTATCACATCCATCAACACATAACTAGAGATCTCGGGAACTCATCTAACTCTGACCCTCGTAATCACAACGATACCAAGTATGGCAGTACATCCGTACGCTCTCCACTAGTATTGTGGATGCTAGACTCCTCTCGCCACTACTAGTATTGAAGAAATTTCAAATATTCTATGTCCTCAAACACTAAGGAAATTGAATGATAGCGAGTGTGACAAGAATACTGTGGAGCTCAACTCCTCGATAACAGGAGGCGCCAAGAACAAAATCCCGATCACAACGACATCGTAGAGGTTCCAAAACCCCCCGTGATCCTTAAAAAAATTGAGTGAGAAGAGGAGTAGAATTAAAATTCCTAAGTTGTAAACCTCACCGGAGCATAGAAGAGGAGTAAAAAGAATCATACTCTCCGATATATAACTAGACTCAAAGTAGTTTTTCACTAGACTCGACTCAGCCAAGTTCGATCAATCAAGGGGCTCCTAGGTCGGTACTACTTTAATACAAACTTGTAACACCCAAGATGAGATCCTATACTTATTTTGGCACGAGGGTCTCGATAGGGATAGAAGCGCATCTCGTCGTTTGACAAGAATGGATATCGTTACAAGTACATGTACAGAAGAGATGAGTATATGGAATTGGCTTACACTCGCCACAAGCTATAGCATGAACAAAAAAATACAACAATATATTCAATCACCATGTAGAAGAGGAGGGTCCGACTATGGACGAAAACAAACGATAAAAGAACGACGTCCATCCTTGCTATCCTAGGTTGCCAGCATGGAACCCATCCTAGATCAATGAAGAAGAAGAAGAGACTCCAAATAGAACATTCATCCTGCTCACGTCAAACTATCACATTACTTGTACCTGCAACTGTTGTTGTAGTAATCTATGAGCCACAGGGACTCAACAATCTCATTCCCAAAAGTATCAAGACTATCAAAGCTTAACGGGTGAGGTATGGTTAAGTGGTGAGGCTGCAGCAAGCAACTAAGCATTTATTTGAGTGGCTAAGTTACGAGTACAAGAATAAAAGGGGGGATGATCTACACATAATCGGACAAGAACTAATAATGATCACGAAGTGATCCTGAACACCTACTTACGTCAAACATAACCCCCCTCTGTCCTCTACCGGATGCAGAACTCACGGGAAGAGACAGTCATGGTTACGCACATAGTTGAAATATTGTAATTAAGTTTACTTCAATTTTGCTATAACCGGATGTTAAACAAAGTTTCCAAGTTTCCCACATAACCGCGGGCACAACTTTCTGAAAGAGTTAACCTTGTAGGGGCGCTCCAACTAGTCCATCACAAACTACCACACGCTGCATTGGAAACGTCGACCACGAAAAACCCGTAATCTCCTCGGATTCCTCGTGGAAAATCTCAACCTCGAGATAGCCCAAAGTATCCTCGAAATCCCTCCACAAGGCCGCCCTACGTATCGACATCCCGATAGGAGCCGCGTGTCTTGTTCTGAGGCCACTATTGGATGAGCGCAGCGTACAGTGGCGTGATAGACATTACCTGAGTTGCCCTGGGTTGGCCCCGCACACGACTCTGTTTAGGACTAGCACCATCACCCCTAGCCCTCCCTATATTATGTTGAATTACTCCTTCGGTTCATGACGCCCTATGTTTTTTAGTATAATTATGTTGGGAAAATATAGTACCAATGTTGGGCCCTGCCAGAAGAGTTTTATCCCAAAACATAAATCTAGGGGGTCCCCATAACAACTCCAAGCATGTTAGCAGCGTTCAATATGGAACTTAACACCGGTAGCCGAAACTAAGGCGACAAACATGAAACAAAACACCAGGCTAGAAGGCCAAACCTTCCACCTTTTACCAAGTATATAGGTGCATTAAATTAATTAGCATAAATATTGTGATATAACAAGGAACCCATGTTTTCACATGGGAGAAACTGCACCTACAACTAGCAACACTATCAAAAGGCTGAGCAAGCGGTAACATAGCCAAACAGTGGTTAGCTTGGTTGAGGAAGGGTTAGAGGTTTTTCATGGCAATGTTGGGAGGCTTATTAAACAGGTGGTAGGCCGCGAGACATGACGAAAAAATGAGACAACTAGCAAGGCGATGATAGTAATGGCATCTAGGGAAACGGTCATCTTGTCTGTGATCCCGCTTGGAAGAAGAACGAATCCGTGAAGCAAACGAACCGACGTAGTCGAACTAATCCTCACACTTCGAAGCGGTTTGAACTCTATTGAGAAGAGACAAACCCACAAACAACAATCAACACACAATAACACCAGTCATATTAATGAAAAGATGCACAATAAAATATGATGCATGCCCATTAATTATGCACGACACGACAAAGCACAACAGTTTATCATGAAATGAAGCTCAATATGCAAGGAGTTGCATATTGACGAAACTCCAATTTAAATTACTTAGTTCACTCCAGTTAGGTACACGTCAATATTAAATGTTGTTAAACATGGCAAGAGGTGAAGCATAAGTAAACTACACTATCTAGGCATTTTAAATGAGGTCGGAAACAACATATAGCATTTCCAAAATGACTCCATGAGTTAATTTCGAAATTGGTCCAGATATGAAGTAAAAATATTTTATAATTATTAAACAGCAAAATACAGTGGACCGTCATTCTAGTTGATTTACATATATAGATCATTCGAAACGGAGCTATTGTCTAAAAGATATGATCAACACAAGATGATATTCCACGAATGCAAATGCATGCTAATGACAGCCACACCATGTTAAATCAATGATGCACAATATATTATGAAGGTACATGATATTCTACACAAGTTTAAATAAGGCCAGAAAAACCAATAACAATTTCAAAAAGTCCCCATATGTAATTTTGAATTTTCTACAGATCTTCCTAAACATAATTTTAGAGTTTTAAATGTGAAAATGAATATCCCCATGTTGTTCTACATATTTTTCTAGCCAAGTTACATATATGGATCATCTTAATCGGATCTACGGTTAATTAGTTGTGAAATAAATCATTTTAAAATGGCATTTGAGCAAATTAAATTAAAATAGGAAGTTAAGCCTTTTAAACACACGTGAGAGTTGGATATACATAAAATTCTAAGCATTTTACATGTTGAATTTATTTTAATCCAGTGCATGGTTATTTAGATATGAATTAAATCATTTTAACATGGCATCATGCAAAACAGTACAAAACAACATGTTTAAATATGTTTAACATGTATGGAAGTTGGAAATTATTAATCTACATAAAATTCTCGACATATTACATATCAACTTTATTTTAATCCGATGAGCGGTTAAATAATTATTAGGGTTTTAAAAATATGCAATATTGTGCCCTCGTTAATTCGAAAATTCGTCATGTAGAAAAGAAAAAAAATAGGCACGGGCCTAATCTTCCCACTAGCCAACAGATCACACATGTCCAACATAGCTATATAGCGCCTCGGGCGTAATATAGGAAAGGGGGGCTGGAGCTCACGATGGGCCACCGGACCGGTCGTGGAGGAGGTTGGGCCTTGGTGGAGGTCTCGGCCCGCGAGCGGGTTAGCGGGAGCGGGGCAGTGCAAGCGCCCGAGGCTGGGCCTAGGGATGGCGAGGTGGGACGACGGGGACTGGGTCAGGCCCACACAGTTGCTGGGACGCCGACCCACGTGAGCGGTTGCGGGCGAGTCGTCGTCCTCTTGATCCCGCGTGGATCGAGAGAAGTGGCAGCGGCGGTGATGGTGGCTTGCATTCCGACGAGGGGCTTGAGGCCAGCAGTGGTCGGGGAAGTGGGACTGGGGGGGGGGGGGGGGGTTCCCGGTGGTGGATTTGGCCTAGGGACCACCGAATCTGAAGCGGGGCAGTCCGGGCCGCCGACAATGGAGCTCGGCGTCGGGGCAGACCTTGGTGCGGGCGGCCATGGCGAGGGGCGGGCCACGACGACGAACGACGGTGTATCGGCTTCCAAGGTCGGCGAGAGCAGGCTGCACCGGCAGCTGCAGTCCTGAGCGACGACGGTACAGCTCGCGAGGAGCTCCAACGAGGCACGAGAGCTGCTCTGGAGGCACGGGCGCGTGCGGGCTGCAGCGGCGGCGCCTAGGGCCCGGGAGGGCCTCGAATGGGCTCGGCGGGCCATGACGGTGGGAGAAGACAGAGCGCGGTGGAGGTGGCGGCAGGGGTTGGGCATGCACAGAAATCGAGGCAATCTAGGTTTTTTGAGATTAGGAAGGCTAGGCCTTCCTTATATAGGCACAAATCTACGGTTAGGGGGGTTTTGCACCGATTCGAGCCCTCTGACCGTGATCGGATAGCTCTGGTCGTGGGCCTAGGTTAGATGGCTGTGTTGGGCTTTGTAGATGGGCTTGGATGAGATGAGAGGGGAAGGTTGTAGCCCGGCACAAGGTTTTTAAAACACCAAAACGTTCGACAAATAAACCGATGACGGTGCCGGTACGGTCGACCGTTCGGGTATCAAACGTACGTTGATTGCGATGAAATTTGGCACTCGTCCTACCTACATTAATATTAGACAGCATGTCAAATTTTGACTCAATCCGAAAATATTTTATACACACTTTTAAAAACAATATTTTAACAATGCCACGGGCGCGTGCGTGTGTGGTTAGCCTCGAAACGGTCATCGTCAAAAAAGGAAAGAACTGATAACTAATAACAGATGCAAGTTTAAAAAAATGGTGGCAACAAAGTGCCGATACAATGCAGATGATGCACATGATGCGATGATGTTTGCGACAACCAAATAAATCACACAGCGACAACGAGATAAAAGGGAAATCTTCTGAAACTTCGGTTTCGGGCTGTTACAAGGACATACCATTTCAATGAAATTACGAAAATCTCTTGTTTACCTTTGTAGGTACAGTAGTACCAAAATAACTTCATAGCTTCCTGTGCAACTTCTCCTTCCCAAAAACACCGGTAAAAATCCCATGTTTGTTTGACAAGTTATAATACTACTAATCAAAAGAATAATGTACGTTCACTCACATTTTGGAATGTCCCTTCTCGACCATTGCAGCCATTAATTTCTAAGGCATCACTTCCAACTTGCCTCTCGTAAAACGCAGTAACACAAATAATAATGTACGCATGGTTCATCTTAATATTATTACTGTGTATAGATGGTTTTATAAGAATACTTACATCAACGACATTTGATGCAATTTACCTGAATGTAAGATGCGGCCTTGAAATGCCTACATCATAATCATTATTGGGTTAATTAGAAAATTAGGGCAAAGGGCTTTACCGCGCCAGGCTAAGTAGAACATGCATAACAAGAACATGTGGTGATGTAATCTTTCAGCATCTTAAATTTGTACTGCACGCCCACGCGTTGTTACTTTTTTTTAATGGGAATGCATACTTATTCATCAATACCAATTACATCGTCTGCTAACAATTTCATGATAAAGTTTGGAAGAACGTCATTCCAAATAGAAGGATTATTCGTCCTTCTCCATCTAGCTACCTCATGAGCTACATTATTCGACTCTCTAATAAAATGCTTAATATTAACCTTCCCAAAGTCTACTCAGATACTACGATAATCTTCTAGCACCGGCGCTGTCACCATGGATTGTCCTTTATTTTGATTAAGAGCATCCACCATCGTAATATTGTTCTTTCTCACCATCAAATTAGAGCATCCAGTATTATGAGCTAATTTGAGTTCCTCGAGTAGCACCGCAGCCTCGGCTGTGACGACATCAGCTATATTTTCCAACCTTGTCGTTGAAGCTCTTATAAAAATACCCTTGTGATCACGTATAATTGCTCCATATGCACTGATATATTCACCCTCTGAAAAATATGCATCCACATTCAACACTTGTTGTCCTGCATGAAAAATCGGCCACTTAATTGATTTTTGGAACGACCTTGCTTGTCCTTGCTGCACGAGCATATTGATGGTCAACGCGATTACAGCAGGAGTTGTTCTTTGTGCCTTTTGTACATCCTCGCCTCTCACTAGCTGTTTTCTTTGCTACCAAAGATACCAACAAACAAGTTCTGGTAATTCGACCGGTCCAGTGTATGTACGCTGGTACGAATCATCACACAATATAAACTCCAACATAGCTGCTCCCGTGCTATCAGTCATAGTGGCAAAAGAGGCATCCGCTAAAATCCCAAGCGAGTCAAACTTTCTTTGATCTGTCACACATGAACAAAAGATGTGATACGTCCTTCGCCCCATGTTGACAAACTGAGCACTTTGATATATTCCCGACATGATGATTTGCTAGTACACTAAAGCATGAGACGGAATTATGTAAGCATCTCCATAAGAAAATCTTAATTTTTGAGTTGTTGCTTTTGCTAGCTTGCACCGTTGCCTCGATGGACGAACTAGGAACATTGGTCGATTCACAAGGAATGTGATCTGGTGCGAACGATCATAGGCGATATTTAATCTGATGCACGCACAAAGACAGTAGCAATTTATTTATGGGCCTTACTTGGGCCACCCGCGTCAAGATTTGTGGACTAAAAAGGCTTTCAACTCGTGTATTTTGAACTTCTCATGGGTGCAACCTTGATTTTCTACTCGGTTCAACACGTCACTACCTACGTACACCTATACGTGCTGCAAAAATTCGTTGGGTTCACTTGAACCCAACGTTACAACACTCGCTCCGCCGCTGCATAGTACCACATCATTTAATATGATACAATACGATATTCAACCCTTTCTTTCTTCATTTAATTTTATGCCACCTTATCAAAATTGTCTAGTTGGCATGCATGATACTATCTATGAGGCTGGTCGCAATGGGTAGTATCATGTAAGGATGACAACGGAAAGGGTTTGATTCGGGTTGAACAATATCAAATCCATATCCAAATCCATGAAGACACTATTTGCCCATCCACAAAAAAATCCATGGGCGAAAATGTATGTCCATGTCCAAACTCGATAAATCCATCAGGTATGGATATCCATCAGGTTTTCTTAACATGTATACATAAGACGTAGCACAACATGCACACAACCTCTCAAATTCTCCCAAAAATGACATCGCACATATGCATGAAATCAAATAAGCTCTTTGATTCTCACAAAATGACATAGTACAACTGCACATCACCAAATAAGCTCTCGGATTCTCACAAAATGACATGACATCAATCAGACATATGTACACAATTCTCAGCCCCTAGATAGTGGCATAGCAATAACATAATATCATCATTTCTCAATTTGAAGTTCCCACAATGGCATTGCACACATAAAGTAAGCACATGTACAACTATGCATCATCGTCCATTCTTCACTTCAATATTCTAGGCATCATCTTCTAATCTTCGGTTATGATGGACCCTCGCTTATAGCACAACTATAAAATCATGGAATTAAATAGAATAAAATTGCAAATTTGTATAACATGCAAAAGTCTTATTAAATTGAATATGTTACCATAGTTTCATCTTTCTCACGCCATGTTCCGATTATGAACCATGCTCATTTTGTAACCAAAGAAAACTAGTAAAATGCCCGTGAGTTGTCAGAGGTCTTCTAAATTTTGTGTGGTTGCAAATATAAACATAATTCATGTGAAATTTTGCGTGTACAAAAACATAGTTTTTGTATTTTCCACTCTTCTGTTTTTAAATTCGCTTCAGGCCGTTTTTTGTGACCGTCGGATATGCACAAATCATAGCACTGTTTAGTTTAGAGAAAATTCTGTAAAAAACATAAATTCGTGGAGCCAATTTGAATTAAACCCTGAACAAACCCTGGAATTAACACTACATGCTTATAGATACCGGTCAATCCTCACCTTCTACAATCTAGACTAGTTTGGCATTGTGACAAATAGATAATCCTTATTGGGATCATAACTTCTCTCATTGACTAAGCGGCTCCACTTGTCACACATCTTCTCCCATTTCAAGAGCACATACATGTACAACATGAATATCCACAATGTAAAGCATGCTTATCTCTTTCTCCACCATGCCCATGGAGAGGCAACCACACTACTAAGTAATACAGTTACTATTTGCGACAAGTTAGCTATGTTGTTCGCATATTCTTGTGTTTGCACAGACGTATGATAAGATAGTGAGGAAGAACATGTAGATAACCGGTGAGCATCCTGTTCGAGATTGACCTCTTTCTTGGTGTGACAAACTGGTCTAAATACGGGATTGAAATGTACATGGTGCTAATTTCAGGGATTGAGAATTCAGGATTTCCTTCAGACCGGTTGTATGAAGTCAAGGTGTCGGGGAAGGTGTGCACTCGATCACCTATCAGACCATTGGCCCCTTCGTGGTTCGACGGGGAGATCACGTTGCACAAAGAGCAGAAACTATGAGGCAACACGATGATGAGACTTGAGCCGTTTACCCAGGTTCGGGCCGCTGAGAAGCGTCAAACTCTACTCCTGCTTTGGTGGATTGATTTGGAGAAGATAGAGCTTGCATAGTGTTCTGCCCTGGCAAGGGTTGCTGTGGAGAGCTACTACGTGCGTACAAATCTTCTTGGGTTTGAATCCCTTGCTAGGTTGCCTTGGGCCTCCTTTCATAGCTCAAGGGGCATCCAGAGTGGCAAACAACATGATTAGATAGCTAACAGTACTATCATACCTAACTGAGGCACTCAAGACAAAATACCATAAATGTAGCCTTAGTTGGCGTGCGGGGGTGTGTCCCCGGTAGGCTCTTGCTATCGCTTAGCTGGTTGTTGCTTTGTGTGTTGACACGCCTTTGGACGGATGTCAACTCGTCGTAATCTGTCTTTTGGCACGTCGACACATGCCCACTGAGAGCCACTTAGCCATCCAGGAGCTCGACACCTCATTGATCAGTGAATGATGTTGCGATGAGGTGGAGCGGTGGCGGATTGGCTCGCGCTTGACGGGGAGGTGACTTGTTGGGTCTTCTTGAGAATGCGTGTGCCTTGGTCCCCAGCAGGTGTCGGGGGTTCTTGGCGCATCTTAGGCCCGTCCTGGGATGCTGTGTAGGTCTTGCCGGTGTCTAGTTACGGATACTTGCTTGGGTTGGTAGTTGCCTTCGAGGGGTTATGCTCTTAACGCCGGTGCATAGGTCACAGGCACTGGGTAACCCATTACCAGTGCACCAACAGGAGCCCTCAGGCCTGGCCCATACACGCTTGCCCCGTGCTGTTGAGTCTGGCCAAAGTTCATGCACGAGCGTCAAATTGCACAGCTAACCGCCAACCTGCTGGTCAGCACTATGCCACCACTTGAGGCCGTTTCCGCCACATGCGCCGCATGCATTGCGAGAATCTCACGGTGGGTGCACGTGACTTAAAGGCCTGGTCATGGCACGAGCCACAACACTGTGGATTGGATTGATGGGGCGGTTACCTGTTCGCTCGTGATGGTGGGCAACGTCATAGGTGGAGATGGGCGGCGACCCTTGGAGCGTAGGAGAGCCAGCCCCCCCCCCGCATCCTCTCTATAAAACAGGGAGGGGTGCGGTTGGCGATGCTCATCCATCCTTCTCCTCTCCTCCAACCTAGGGTTGCCCAGCTCGCTCTTCTATTATTATCCTCCCCTGATGATCACGGGGACGGGTCCAACAAATGTATCTACACTCATCAAATTGTCCTCTTGTAACTATGACCTACCCTTGTTCCGAATTGATGGCTCTGGACTGAGAATCGGCTAGAAGAACTTCACGTGGGGCAGCGAGCGGTGCGGTGGTTGCGTCAGGGAGGGCTATGTGGGCGTACCCACAGCCGCATTGCCCGCTGTTTTAGACTTGACGGAGCGCCATGTGGTTGACGTTGTGCTGAAATCCATAATGGAAACGCAGTACTGTGGTTGACCATGGCTCCTGTGCTCCTTCTTCCAGGTGATGGAGAAAAATCGTCGACAAGGTACCCGGTTGCCAGCGGGTGGACGAGGCAGCGATTCTCCGGGTATCGCGGTAAATCCCCCTCCCATGGCGCTATATTTAGCGCACATGAGTGGGAGTCTTTCTCATGCGTGGTCTTCTCAGGGACAGGGGGAATTCCCTGCCTTTTTCCATTAGGGACGACCATGCTCTCTATGAGTGGCCCCGGAGAGCATGACATCTTCCTCGGCTATGCTGAGGGGCCCGACGGCGGCGGAGGTGCCCGCTTGAGCGATAGAGATGATGGAGGCTATGATGGAAGCGACCTTCGGCGCCCCAGGGACAGGGGCGGCGACTCCAACTCGTCGTGATCGCCGACAGCACCATCATCAACAGCTCGCTTTGGTAGCACCATCATCTTCACCTGCCTTCTGCCCACTTCTCCCCTAACGGCTTGGTCCACCCTTCCTGGGTGCAGGGGGCTCTATTCCTGGTCGGGAGGCATCCTTCCTGTCCTGGCGAGGAGGCACCAAATCCTAGCCATGCACTCCTTTTGCCCTCTTTTTCTCCTCCATCTAATCCTTAAGAGGAGAGGGGCAAGAAAGGCATTACGGGGCACTTATCTTTTATAAAGTAAAAAAATGTAGGCTCTTGCCAAACTTTTACTAGAGGAAATGTAATTTATTTTATCCATTTGTACTAAAAATGAATAAAATATGCGCCATTCATCTCTCTTGAGTATCGTCCTTTCGTCCTTTTACTCGAATTGTGTTGTATGTACGCTCTTTCCATACAGGACTCCTTTCCGGGTTGGTGCAGGACCCAAGTGTCGAAGGGAGAGCAAGCCCCCTGACAACAGACAGACACCATCCCCCGGCAAGGCCCCTTGTCGGTATCGGCGCCGTCCCTCCCAAGGCTAATAAGCGACAAGAGAGGAAGGACGGCTCGTCCCGACAAGGGTTCCTGCCGTGCAGAGGATTCCATTATACAAAATCGAAAAGGAGTGGCAAGGATTTCCTTACGGAAAGGAATGGAACCGAGCTTAAGGTAAGGAGGCTTAAACTTATCTCCTTAGGTGTGGTCCCCTTGACGGTGCGATGGTTCGTCGTCCTTGCTTCTCCGCTATCTCATGTTTACCTAGAGGTCAAACATACAGAGCAAAAAAGAGACTCTGTCCTCTGGGAAGAGTGAAGACACGATAACAAGGATTATAAGTCCATCACGCACTCTTAATAACTTGTAAACTAAGGCAGTAGTGGCATCATAACACGAGTAAATGCATAGTGCACATGCAAATGATGATATGATGCAATGCCTAGCTTTATTTATGCACAAGGTCTGCAAATGGCTTTGTACAAAGGGTTACATGCAACTGCGGCAATGTTTGCACAAAAGGTGGTTGCCGGGGACTGGGCCTAGCAACCATGCCTTACGGGTAGAACTTATGAAGATGCTCAGTGTTCCATGAGTTAAGCATTTTGATGCCATCTTCGGTCTCCACACGGACTGCGCCAGGTCTGGTGACTTGTACTACCTGGTAAGGGCCTTCCCACCTTGGCGTCAACTTGTTAGAACCCTTCACGAACTGAACGTGCCTAAGGACAAGGTCGCCTTCCTCAAAGCTCCGGGCGTGGACCGTGCGACTATGATAGCAGCGTAGGGCCTGCTGATAGCGTGCGAGACGCACAGCGGCCCGGAGACAATCTTCCTAGAGGAGCGTGGCTTCGTCATGCCACAACTGTTGTTGCTCTACTTCATCGTAGGCAAGCACTCAAGGTGACCCGTATATGAGTTCCGTGGGGATAACTTCTTGCGCTCCATATACTAGGGAGAAAGGTGGCTCGCCGGTAGCTCGATTCGGTGTCATTTTGAGGGACCAAAGAACTACCGATAACTCATGAATCCAGTGCTTACCGCATCTTCGCAGTCTATCGAAAGTTCTTGTTTTGAGTCCTCGCAAAACTTCAACATTCATCCTCTCGACTTACCCGTTCCTCCTGGTGTGTGCAACACAGGCGAAGGAGACCTTGCTTCCAAGAGTTCGGATGTATTGTATGATTTTGCGGCTCGTGAACTGGGTGCCATTATCAGTGATTACAATGTTGGGTACTCCAAAGTGGCACACGAGTCCTTTCATGAACTTGATAGCTGACTGTGCGGTCACCTTTCTCACTGGTTCCACCTCAGGACATTTTGTGAACTTGTTGATTGCTACGTACAAGAACTCAAAACCCCCGACTGTGCGGGAAATGGACCCAGAATATCGAGCCCACAGACCGAGAATGGCCGAGATAAAGGGATCGCCTAGAGGGCTTGCACTGGCTGATGAATATTATTGGAATGGAACTGGCAGACTTCACACTTGGTGACCAGCTCAGTTGCATCTTGGAGAGTTGTGGGCCAATAGAAATCCTTCTAGAAAGCTTTTTCGGCAAGGGCCCTTGATCCTATATGTGACCCACATACACCTTCGTGCATCTCAGCCAACATCCTTAGTCCTTCCTCCCGGCAGATGCACCTCAATTTCATGCCGTTGGGTCTCCTTTTGTATAATGTGTCGTCAACAAACTGGTACATACTAGACAATATGTTGTGCCCAAGCTGGAGCATGTGGCTCGAAAGCAAGGACTAAAGGCATTTCCTCGTTCGTGGGAGCGCTTACCTCTACCGCGAGAACCTGAGGTTCCATGGGAGGGAGCAGCTCACCAGGCAAAATGGAACCACCTCTGACAACTTCTCTATCGGAAGCATCAGGAAGCTCTACCGGGAAATGTTTGCTGGAGTTCAGCTTTCTTCTCTTCCGGGTCATCGTTGAAGGGGATACATACTGTTGAGTGAGGTTAAGGACAAAAATTTCTGGTTCCATTGGAAGTTTCTGTGCAACACACTTTGACAAGTGATCGGCAACGCCGTTCTGTGCACGTGGCACATGTTCTGCCTACAATCTGTCAAAGCGTTCCTCCAACTTCCTCACTTCTTCTATGTAAGCCTCCATCAACGGACTATGATAATCTTTATGTTGGGGAACGTTGCATGGGAAACAAAAAATTTCCTACGCACACGAAAACCTATCATGGTGATGTCCATCTATGAGAGGAGATTAGATCTACGTACCCTTGTAGATCGCTAAGCGAGAAGCATTAAGAAACGCGGTTGATGTATTGGTACAGCTTCGTGATTCAAATCACTGTCGTCCCACGATCCGTTCCGATCTAGCGCCGAACGGACGGCACCCCCGCGTTCAGCACACGTACAGCTCGATGACGATCTCGGCCTTCTTGATCCAGCAAGAGAGACAGAGAAGTAGATGAGTTCTCTTGCAGCATGACGGTGCTCCCGTGGTGGTGATGATCTACTCCTGTAGGGCTCCGCCCTATATCCAAAGAAAACCGATCTAGAGGCAAAACTATGTGGAATAGGCTTGAGTTGCACGTGGCAAAGTTGTGTCTGAAAAAGCCCTAAACCACCAATATATATAGGAGGAGGGGAGGGGCTAGCCTTGGGGTCCAAGGGCCCCAAGGGTGCTCCGACCGAAGGTGGAGGAGGACTCCTCCTCCAATTCGGTTTGGGAAGGAGGAGTCCTCCTCTTCCTTCCCACCTCCCTCTTTCCATTTTTCTTCTTTCCTTTGGTATTTTTACTTGTGGCACCATAGCCCTCTTGGGCTGGATCCACTAGCCCACTAAGGACTTGGTGCGCCACCCTAAGGCCATGGGCTCACTCCCGGGTGGGTGGGACCCTCCCGGTAAACACTCGGAACCCATTCGTTACTCTCGGTACACTGCCGACAATACCCGAAACTTTCCGGTGACCAAATGAAACCATCCTATATATCAATCTTCGTTTCCGGACCATTCTGAAAACCCTCGTGACATCCGTTATCTCATCCGGGACTCCGAACAACATTCGGTTACCACACATATAACTCAACTATAATAAACATCATCGAACCTTAAGCGTGCAGACCCTGCGGGTTCGAGAACTATGCAGACATGACCCGAGACACCCCTCGGTCAATATCCAATAGCGGGACATGGGTACCCATATTGGATCCTACATATTCTATGAAGATCTTATCGGTTCAGCCTCAGTGTCAAGGATTCATATAATCCCGTATGTCATTCCCTTTGTCCTTCGGTATGTTACTTTCCCGAGATTCGATCGTCGGTATCCGCATACCTATTTCAATCTCGTTACCGGCAAGTCTCTTTACTCGTTTTGTAATACCATATATCGTGACTTACACTTAGTCACATTGCTTGCAAGGCTTGTTTGTGATGTTGTATTACGGAGTGGGCCCTGAGATACCTCTCCGTCACACGGAGTGACAAATCCCAGTCTTGATCCATACTAACTCAACTGACACCTTCGGAGATACCTGTAGAGCACCTTTATAGTCACCCAGTTACGTTGCGACATTTGATACACACAAGGTATTCCTCCGGTGCCAGTGAGTTATATGATCTCATGGTCATAGGAATAAATACTTGACACGCATAAAATAATAGCAACAAAATGAAATGATCAATATGCCGTGTTCATAGTTTGGGTCTAGCCCATCACATGATTCTCCTAATGATGTGATCCAGTTATCAAGTGACAACACTTGCACATAGTCAGAAAACCTTGACTATCCTTGATCAACTGGCTAGCCAACTAGAGGCTTGCTAGGGACATTGTTTTGTCTATGTATCCACACATGTATCTATGTTTTCATTCAATACAATTATAGCATGGACAATAAACGATTATCTTGAAATAGGAAATATAATAATAACTATTTTATCATTGCCTCTAGGGCATATTTCCAACAATCTCCCACTTGCACTAGAGTCAATAATCTAGTCCTCGCATCGCCATGCGATTTACATTGTAATAAATCTAACACCCATACAGTTGTGGTGTTGACCATGTTTTGCCCGTGGAAGAGGTTTAGTCAGCGGATCTGCTACATTCAGATCCATGAGCACTTCGCAAATATTTACGTCCTCTCCTTCAACGTAGTCGCGGATGAGGTTGAAGCGTCGTTTGATATGCCTGGTCTTCTTGTGAAACCTTGGTTCCTTTGCTAAAGCAATGGCACCAGTGTTGTCACAGAACAGAGTTATTGGATTTAGTGCGCTCGACACAACTCCAAGATCCGTCATGAACTGCTTCATCCAGACATCCTCCTTAGCTGCCTCTGAGGCAACCATTTACTCCGCTTCACATGTAGAATCTGCTATGACGCTTTACTTGGAACTGCACCAGCTTACCGCACCCCCATTAAGAATAAATATGTATCTGTTTTGCGATTTAGAGTCATCCGGATTGGTGTCAAAGCTTGCATCGACGTAACCCTTTACGACGAGCTCTTCGTCACCTCCATAAACGAGAAACATTTCCTTAGTCCTTTTCAGGTACTTCAGAATATTCTTGACCGTCGTCCAGTGATCCACTCGTGGATTACTTTGAAACCTGCCTGCCATACTTATGGCCAAGCTGACGTCTGGTCTAGTGCACAACATTGCATACATGATAGAACCTATGGCTGAAGCATAGGGGACGGAACTCTATCTTCCACAATTGTTGGGCACCGAGTCTTACTCAATTTTATACCTTGTAACACCGGCAAGAACCCCTTCTTGGACTGTTCCATTTTGAACTTCTTCAAAACTTTATCAAGGTATGTGCTTTGTGAAAGTCCTATCAGGCGTCTCGATCTATCCCTATAGATCTTAATGCCTAGAATGTAAGCAGCTTCTCCTAGGCCCTTCATAGAGAAACTTTTATTCAAGTAATCCTTTACGCTCTCCAAAATTCCACGTTGTTTCCAATCAGCAATATGTCATCCACATATAATATTAGAAACTCTACAGAGCTCCCACTCACTTTCTTGTAAATACAAGATTCTCCAACAACTTGTATAAACCCAAATGCTTTGATCACCTCATCAAAGCGCTTATTCCAACTCCGAGATGCTTGCACCAGTCCATAAATGGATCGCTGGAGCTTGCACACTTTTTAGCATTCTTTGGATCGAAAAAACCTTCGGGTTGCATCATATACAACTCTTCCTTAAGAAAACCGTTAAGGAACACCGTTTTGACATCCATCTGCCAGATTTCATAATCGAAAAATGCAGCTATTGCTAACATGATTCAGACGGACTTAAACATCGCTACCAGTGAGAACGTCTCATCGTAGTCAACTCCTTGAACTTGTGAAAAACCCTTTGCCACAAGTCGAGCTTTATAAATAGTCACATTACCGTCTGCGTCCGTCTTCTTCTTAAAGATCCATTTGTTGTGAATAGCCTTGCGGCCTTCAGGTAATACTTCCAAAGTCCACACTTTGTTTACATACATACATCCTATCTCGGACTTCATGGCCTCCAGCCATTTGTTGGAATCCGGGCCCACCATTGCTTCTTCATAATTCGCAGGTTCATTGTTGTCTAACAACATGATTGATAAGACAGGATTACCGTACCACTCAAGAGTAGTACGTGATCTCGTCGACCTGCGAGGTCCGATAGGAACTTGATCTGAAGTTTCATGATCATCATCATTAACTTCCTCCTCAACCGGTGTCGCTTCGACAGGGGTTTCCCCTTGCCGTGTGCCACCATCTAGAGGGACTAGAGGTTCGACAACATCATCAAGTTCTATCTTCCTCCCACTCAATTCTTTCGAGACAAACCCCTTCTCAAGAAAAGCTCCATTCTTAGCAACAAACACTTTGCCCTCGGATTTGAGACAGAAGGTGTACCCAACTGTCTCTTTTGGGTAACCTATGAAGACGCACCTTTCTGCTTTGGGTTCCATCTTTTTAGGCTGAAGCTTTTGACATAAGCATCACATCCCCAAACTTTAAGAAACGACAACTTCTGTCTTTTGCCATACCACAGTTTGTATGGTGTCGTCTCAACGGATTTTGATGGTGCCCTATTTAAGGTGAATGCAGTTGTATCTAATGCATAACCCCAGAACGATAACGGCAAATCGGTAAGAGACATCATAGATCGCACCATATCTAACAAAGTATGATTATGGCGTTCGGACACACCATTACGCTGTGGTGTTCCAGGAGGTGTCAACTGTGAAACAATTCCACATTGTCTTAAGTGAGCACCAAACTCGAAACTCAGATATTCACCCCCACGATCAGACTGTAGGAACTTGATCTTCTTGTTACGATGATTTTCAACTTCACTCTGAAATTGCTTGAACTTCTCAAACGTTTCAGACTTGTGCTTCATCAAGTAGATATATACATACCTACTCAAATCGTTAGTGAAGGTGAGAAAATAACGATATCCGCCACGCGCCTCCACACTCATTGGACCGCACACATCGGTACGTATGATCTCCAACAAGGCACTTGCACGCTCCATCGTTCCGAAGAACGGACTCTTAGTCATCTTCCCATGAGGCATGGTTCGCATGTGTCAAGTGATTCAAAATCAAGTGACTCCAAAAGCCCATCGAAATGGAGTTTCTTCATGCGCTTTACACCAATATGACCTAAGCGGCAGTGCCACAAAAACATGGCGCTATCATTGTTAACTCTACATCTTTTGGTCTCAATGTTATGTATATGTGTATCATCGCTATCAAGATTCAATATGAACAATCCTCTCACACTGGGTGCATGACCATAAAAGATATTACTCATAGAAATAGAACAACCATTATTCTCTGACTTAAACAAGTAACCATCTCGCAATAAACAAGATCCAGATATAATGTTCATGCTTAACGCAGGCACTAAATAACAATTATTTAAGTTCATAACTAATCCTGATGGTAACTGAAGTGAGACTGTGCTGACGGCGATTGCATCAACCTTGGAACCATTTCGCACGCGCATCGTCACTTCATCCTTCACCAGCCTTCGTTTATTCTGCAGTTCCTGCTTCGAGTTGCAAATATGAGCAACAGAACGGGTATCGAATACCCAGGCATTACTACGAGAGTTGGTGAAGTACACATCAACAACATGTATATCGAATATACCTCATTTTTCCTTGGCCGCCTTCTTATCAGCCAAATACTTGGGGCAGTTGCGCTTCCAGTGACCCAGTCCCTTGCAATAATAACACTCTGTTTCAGGCTTAGGTCCAGCCTTGGGTTTCTTCGTCTGATTGGCAACAGGCTTTCCGCTCGTCCTGGAGTTACCCTTCTTGCCTTTGTCGTTTCTCTTGGAACCAATCGTCTTATTGACCATCAACACTTGATGATCTTTCTGGAGTTCTGACTCTGCGACTTTCAGCATCGCAAATAACTCGCCGGGTGACTTGTTCATCCCTTGCATGTTACAGTTCAACACAAAGCTCTTATAGCTAGGTGGCAGTGATTGAAGAAATCATTCAGTGAGTGTCTCTTGCGGGAGTTCAATACCCAGCTCAGCTACACGGTTTGAGTACCCAGACATTTTGAGCACATGTTCACTGACAAACGAATTCTCCTCCCTCTTGCAAGCAAAGAATTTATCGGAGGTCTCATACCTCTCGATCCGAGCATTCTTCTGAAAGATAAACTTCAACTCCTGGAACATCTCATATGCTCCATGACGCTCAAAGCAGCGTTGAAGTCCCAACTCTAAGACATACAAGACTGCACATTGAATTACTGAGTAGTCCTCCTTACGTGTTAACGAGGCGTTCAAAACTTCTTGGCTAGACGTAGCGGGTGGTTCATCTCCTAGCGCAGCATTAAGGACGGAATCCTTCTTCCGAGCTTGCAGGAGTAGCTTTAGATTACGAGACCAGTCTACAAAGTTGCTTCCATCATCTTACAAGTTAGCTTTCTCTAGGAACATATTAAAATTCAGGGTTGCTACTGCGTGAGCCATTGATCTACAACACAAATATTGCAAAGTGGACTTAGACTATGTTTAAGATAATTAGAGTTTAACTAATCAAAATACTGATAAACTCCCACTCAAAAAGTACATCTCTCTAGTCATTTGAGTGGTACATGATCCAAATTCACTAACTCAAGTCTGATCATCACGTGAGTGGAGAATAGTTTCAGTCATTCTAACCAAAATAAGGTGCATAAAAGGATTAACATCACATACAATTCATAAGTGACATGATATGGCCATCATCTTTTGCTTCTTGATCTCCATCAATTAAGCACCGACATGATCTTCTTTTCACCGGCGCCACACCATGATCTCCATCATCATGATCTCCATCAACGTGTTGCCATCGAGGTTGTCGTGCTATCTATGCTATTACTACTAAAGCTACAACCTAGCAATATAGTAAACACATCTGCGAACACACACATTAGTTTAAAGACAACCCTGTGGCTCCTGTTGGTTGCCGTAGCATCGGCATGCAAGTCGATATTAACTATTATAACATGATCATCTCATACATACAATATATCACATAAAGTCATTGGCTATATCATATCACAAGCATACCCTGCAAAAACAAGTTAGACGTCCTCTAATTTGTTGTTGCATGTTTTACGTGGCTGCTATGGGTATCTAGTATGATCGCATCTTACTTACGCAAAAACCACAACGAAGATGTGGAAATTTCTATTTAACCTCTCTCCAAGGACCGCCTCGGTCAAAACCAATTCAAATAAAGTTGGAGAAATCGACACCCGCCAGTCATCTTTATGCAACGAGGTTGCATGTCTGTCGATGAAACCAGTCTCTCATAAGCGTACAAGTAATGTCGGTCCAGGCCTCTTCAATCCAACAATACCGCTGAATGGAGAAACTACTAGGGAGGGCATCAAATCGAACATCAACGTCCACAAAACCTTTTTTGTTCTACTCGAGATAACATCTACGCATGAACCTAGCTTATGATGCCACTGTTGGGGAACGTTGCATGGGGAAAAAAATTCCTATGCACACGAAGACCTATCATGGTGATGTCCATCTACGAGAGGAGATTAGATCTACGTACCCTTGTAGATCGCTAAGCGGGAAGCGTTAAGAAACGCGGTTGATGTAGTGGTACAACTTCGTGATTCAAATCACCGTCGTCCCACGATCTGTTCCGATCTAGCGCCGAACGGACGGCACCTCCGCTTTCAGCACACGTACAGCTCGATGACGATCTCGGCCTTCTTGATCCAGCAAGAGAGATGGAGAAGTGGATGAGTTCTCCATCAACGTGACGTTGCTCCGTCGGTTGTGAGGATCTACTCCTGCAGGGCTCCGCCAGAGCTGTGCAGAAATCCGATCTAGAGGCGAAACTATGTGGAATAGGCTTCAGTTGCACGTGGCAAAGTTGTGTCTCAAAAAGCACTAAACCACCAATATATATAGGAGGAGGGGAGAGGCTATCCTTGGGGCACAAGGGCCCCAAGGGTGCGCCGACCGAAGGTGGAGGAGGACTCCTCCTTCAATTCGGTTTGGGAAGGAGGAGTCCTCCTCTTCCTTCCCACCCCCCTTTCCTTTTTTTTCTTCTTTCCTTTGGTATTTTTACTTGTGGCGCCATAGCTCTCTTGGGCTGGCTCCATCAGCCCACTAAGGACTCGATGCGCCACCCTAAGGCCATGGTCTCACTCCCGGGTGGGTGGGCCCCTCCCGGTAAACACGTGGAACCCATTTGTCACTCCCGGTACACTGCCGACAATACCCGAAACTTTCCGGTGACCAAATGAAACCATCCTATATATCAATCTTCGTTTCTGGACCATTTCGGAAAACCTCGTGACATCCGTGATCTCATCTGGGACTCCGAACAACATTCAGTAACCACATATATAACTCAACTATACTAAAACATCATCGAACCTTAAGCGTGCAGACCCTGCGGGTTCGAGAATTATGCAGACATGACCCAAGACATCGGTCAATATATAATAGCGGGACCTAGATGCCCATATTGGACCCTACATATTCTCTGAAGATCTTATCGGTTGAACCTCAGTGTCAAGGATTCATATAATCCCGTATGTCATTCCCTTTGTCCTTCGATATGTTACTTGCCCGAAATTCGATCGTCGGTATCCGGATACCTATTTCAATCTCATTACCGGCAAGTCTCTTTACTTATTCCGTAATACAAGATCCCGTGACTTACACTTAGTCACATTGCTTGCAAGTCTTGTTTGTGATGTTGTATTACCGAGTGGGCCCCGAGATACCTCTCCATCACACGGAGTGTCAAATCCCAGTCTTGATCCATACTAACTCAACTCACACCTTCGGAGATACCTGTAGAGCACCTTTATAGTCATCCGGTTACGTTGCGACGTTTGAGACACACAAGGTATTCCTCTGGCGCGAATGAGTTATATGATCTCATGGTCATAGGAATAAATACTTGACACGCAGAAAACAGTAGCAACAAAATGACACGATCAATATGCTACGTTCATAGTTTAGGTCTAGTCCATCACATGATTCTCCTAATGATGTCATCCAGTTATCAAGTGACAACACTTGCACATAGTCAGAAAACCTTGACTATCCTTGATCAACTGGCTAGCCAACTAGAGGCTTGCTAGGGACATTGTTTTGTCTATGTATCCACACATGTATCTATGTTTTCATTCAATACAATTATAGCATGGACAATAAACGATTATCATGAAACAGGAAATATAATAATAACTATTTTATCATTGCCTCTAGGGCATATTTCCAACACTTTGTTGATCTACTTCACAACGAGCTGAGAGTCTCCTCTGATGATTAGCTTCTTGATTCCCAACTCTACCGCGATTCCGGGTCCTGCAGGGAGTCCTTCATATACATGGTGTTGTTGGAAGCTTCCTCCCGGGGAAATTGCATTTGGACCACGTATTTGAGATGCTCTCCGGTGGGGGCGATGAGGAGAACACCTTCCCCGGCACCCTGGAGTGAGAAGGCACTGTCAAAATATATGACCCATTCCTTAGGTGCTTCCCTACCTGGGAGAATTGTTTGCAAGTGCTCTGCCTTGAATTCAGCGATGGATTCTGCCAGTGCTCTGCCTTGAATTGTGGAGGTGCTTTCGTACTTCAATCCAAAACCTGATAGCTCTAGCGCCCACTCGAATATCCTGCCAGTGGCTTCGGGGTTCCTTAGGATACGTTGCAATGGAAAATGGGTGACAATTGCGAACTCATGGGCTTGGAAGTAGTGGTGCAGCTTCCTCGAGGCCATGATAAGGCCGAAGATCTGCTTTTGCACTGCAGAGTACCTTGACCTAGCCCCCTGTAACAAGGAGTTGACAAAGTACACCGATCGTCATACCACCTTCTTCTTCACCATTTCTTTGGCCTTCCCTCTGCTAGCCTGTTGGGGTTCTTCTAAGTCTATGTTGGGCATTGCCGCGGATACCTTGACTTCATCCCTGGTAGCATCTCCCGCGACGGCTCCATCTTCGTCTACTTCCTGTTGTGCCTCCAGAGCTGCGCTAACCACTTGATTCGTTGCCGCCAAGTATAGAAGCAACGACTCTTGTGGCTTAGGAGTGACCAAGGTGCAAGCGGAAGAAAGATATGTTATCAGATCTCACGGTGTTGTGTCTGCTTCTGGGGTCCACTTCATCGGGCCAGCCTTCTTCAGTATTTTCAAGAACGGCAAGGTGCGTTCGGAGGATTTGGAGATGAATATGCTCAACGCGGCAGCGAATCCGGTCAAACGTCTCAGGTCCTTCACTGTCTTGGGTGCTTGTATCTGTTCGATAGCCTTGATCTTGTCGGGATTGGCTTCTATTCCTCGCTAAGACACAAAGAACCCAAGTAGCTTGCCAGACCGAACACCAAACACACATTGCTCAGGGTTGAGCTTCAGGTTGATCTTCTGCAGGTTTGCAAAGGTCTCTTCCAAGTCTTGTACAAGGGTAGCTTCGTCTCTGGTTTTGACCACTATGTCATCCATGCAAGCTTCCACATTTCTGTGCAATTCGGGTCCAAATCCCATCTGTATGGCCCTGGCAAAGGTAGAAAAAGCGTGCTTTAATCCTAAGGGCATATGTACAAAGCATTACGTGCCGCATGGAGTTATGAAGCGGTCTTATCCTCATCTTCTTTGGCCATGAATATCTGATGGTATCCAGAATATGCATCCAGGAAGGAAAGTCGATCACATTCGAAAGTGGCATCAACTATCTGATCAAAACCCGGGAAGGGAAATGGGTCCATCGGGCATGCTTTGTTTAAGTCGGTGAAGTCAATGCAAAGCCTCCATTTCCCATTTGCCTTGCGCACCACTACCGGGTTAGCTAACCATGTTGGATGCAGTACTCCTCAAACTAAATCGGTTGCTTGTAGCTTCTTGATTTCTTCGGCAATGAAATGTTGCCTCACCAATGCCTATTTCCTAACTTTCTGCTTGACGGGTCTGGCATGAGGGCACACAGCAAGGTGGTGCTCAATTACCTCTCTCGGAACACCGGGGATGTCAAAAGCTTGCCAAGGAAAACACATCAACATTCGCCGGTAGAAAGGCAATGAGAACGCTTTCCTATTTGTCGTTAAGGGTGGCAGTGATGGTAAACATAGAGTCAGAGCCATCCTCCCTTGCCGGGACTTACTTCATTGCAGGGTAGGAGACCTTGGATGTCTTGCTAGCAAAACTCTCCGGAAGGTCATCGACACATGCAGCGCACTCCATGGAGGCGCACTTCTCGGAGTCCTTGCCGGTGTTCCAGCTAGTTTTCTTTTCCTTCTTTAGGCTTCTAACAAGAGCGGGTCCTTCCGCGGCCTCAGTTGCTACTGCATCTCGATACATCTGGTCCATGCACATAACTGCATCTTTTTTGTCAGACGGGATGGAGATTACTCCCATGGGACCTGGCATCTTCAGAATGTTGTAAACATAGTGGGATGCTGCCATGAATTTTGCCAAGGCTGGGCCACCAAGAATTCCATTGTACGGCAGGGAGAGTTCGACCACGTCAAATACGACCTTCTCGGTCTGGTAGTTGAACACTCCGCCAAACGTAATAGACAAAGTTATCTTCCCCTTGGGCTGGCCTCTGCCAGGGTAAATTCCTTGGAATGAACCCGTAGGCTTGAGCTCGTCGTCAGGGATTCGCAGTCTCTTAACCACCTCGGGGGAAATCATGTTCAACCCTGCCCCACCGTCAACTAACATCTTACTAACTTTGAGGTTGCGTACTATCGGAGAAACCAAGAGCGGCAGACACCCGACCAGAGTAATGCGATTAGGGTGACCCTCTCCATCAAAGATGATAGGTGTGTGGGTCCATTCCAGCGGTCTCCAAGACTCTACCGTTGGCTCCATGGCATTAACTTCGTGCCCCCACTATTTGAGCTGCCGGCGAGAGGAGTGCAAGGATGCACCCCCATCAGCACACATGGCATCGGTTGCCCTATGGATTTCTTTATCATTGGATTCCTCTCCATCGTCTTCATCATCACTCATGTCACCTTCTTCTTTCTTCTCACGGCCTCTGGCAGGCTTATCCTTTTGCCGTGGGGCCTTACTGCAGCGGCCTCCTCTACCACCGCACCCTTCCCGGTAGCACCATCTTTCTCCTTCTCCTTGTCGCGCTTCTCGTACTCTGCTTTTTTTCTTTTTAGCAAGCTGCTCAACTTGGCGGCATTCTTGGAGATCGTGGCCCTTGGTGCAATGGATCTGCAATATGTACCATCGGACTTTCCAATTTTCTCTGACGCACCAGCCTCCCGACAATCAACACATGAGGCATCTCCCTTGCCGGGGGTCTTGGCTTTCACCTTCTTGTGGACACTAAGATCACCAGAGCCTTCGACAGCCAATACTGCATTTCCCTTGCGCTTCTTGTTGCACTTTTGGTTCCTCCCCTTCGGTCCAGGGGTATCGTTATCGTCATCAGAGTCGACTTCGACACCCGCCTACTCTTAGGGGAGTCACCTTCCTTATTCAGCTCGAGCACACTTGTCCGCCAACGTATATAGCTCGTTGACGATCTTGGGGAGTTTGATATTCATCTTGGCCCGCGTCCTCCTATTGCGCACGTTAGAATGGAACACGGCAATCATGGTTTCGGGGTGTATCTCAGGAATGTTGCGGTGCACTCTACTGAACCACTGGATATACTTCCGCAGGGTTTCCCCCTCCTTCTGCGGGAGGACCTGGAAGTCGTTGGGCTGCCCTGGCTCCTGGTGGCCATCTATGAAGGCGCCAACAAACTCGTTGCACAAGTTAGCCCATGACAAAATGGAATTCTCCGGTAGGTGTATCGACCACAACCTCACATTTGGCTTGAGTGCCAAAGGGAAATAGTTGGCGAGCACCTTATCATCTCTTCCTTCGGCAGCTTGGACGGCTATTGTGTAGATGCCCAGGAGCTCTGCCAGGTTGAGCTTTTTGTCATACTTCTCAGTTAGTTCAGGCTTGAACGCTTGGCTCAACAGCGAGCAGACCTGTCATAGCTCACGAGTGAAGGCACGCCATCCGATCTCCTAAGGTAGGTATCCGCCAGCACTGGGCGCGGAGTTGCCACCGTCTATGTCATTGTGCATGTCATATTGACGGTGTGCTTCCCAGCGTCGTTCAATGGTGATACGTGTGTCCTCCTTCTGCCATTCTTCAAGGACACGCCGCTGGTCTCCCTGGTCCCCTAGGCCGTACGAGGCCATGGATGCCTTGTCGAGTTCACCCGTGTGAGGAGCTTGTTGCGGCTGCCCTTGGGTTTGTTGTCGAGGAGGGGAATGCACCATTGGTGTGGGCGCCTCAGCACGACCGTCAGTCCTGGCCGCTGTCATCGTCCGTGGACAATGGGACGGTCCTCCATGTTGCGATTTGCTAGCTTCAGCAAAGCCAATCAAACTCTGGATGGTGGCCCTCCACTCGTCCATTTTGTCACCCACTGGAGGAAAATTTAACAACAACTGAGCCTTAGCCATTGCCTCCGCGACTGTGTCTGGCATCGGTATAGAGGCGGACCATGACGTTACTCGACTCTTGGTGGAACCAAGAGGAGCGTCCTCGCGCCCTTGTCGCCGTGCACCGGTCGCCGTGATGGTCTAACATGGGGGACGCACAGCTCGTGGATCCACAACTCCGCTCAGCACTCCGTCTTGATCTAGACAAGGTATGCGCCCAGCAGCCGCGCCCGTGACAGGCGCAACCAGTGGATCACTACTTGCTTCGGATTGGGCGCCAATCTTGTGAGTACGGTCACTAATGCGGTGGAAACGTGGAGTTTGGATGTCCCTTCCATCCGCAGCACCAGGACCAAGCTCGTCAGGACATCGCTATTGCTCGCCTCCGGCGCTCTTTTCCAGCTTCGGCTGCGGGGGACACGGGTGGCGCCTCCTTCGCCGATCATGTCGACCGCGGTGCCTGCATCGCGTGACGTCGCCATGGTGCCAGTAGTGTCCGCTGTTGCAAGCACCATTGCCTTCAAAGTAGAAGGATGGGCGGCTGCGCCGGTCTTCTTCTTGGGGGTTATGAGGAAAAAGAATAGCGATGAAGATTAGCATGCTACTTGTAATCTCAGGTTTGTGTGAATGATTCCCCCTACCTGGTGCGCCAAAGATGTCCGGGCAGGTGTGCACTCGATCACCTATGGGACCATTGGCCCCTTCGCGGTTCGGCGGGGAGATCGCGTTGCACAAAGAGCAAAAACTATGAGGCAACATGATTATGAGACTCGATGCGTTTACCTAGGTTTGGGCCGCTAAGAAGCGTAAAACCCTACTCCTGCTTTGGTGGATTGATTTGGGGAAGATAGAGCTCGCACAACGTTCTGCCCCGGCAAGGGTTGCCATGGAGAGCTACTATGTGCGTACAAATGTTCTTGGGTCCGAATCCCCTGCTAGATTGCCTTGGGCCTCCATTTGTAGCTCAAGGGGTGTCCACAGTGGCAAACATGGATGATTAGATAGCTAACATTGCTATCATACCTAACTCTGGCACTCAAGACAAACTTCCATAAATGCAGCTTTAGGTAGCACGCGGGGGTGCGTCCCCGGCAGGCTCTTGCCACCGCTTAGCTGGTTGTTGCTTGGTGTCTTGACACGCCTCTGGACGGGTGTCAACTGGTCGTAATTTGTCTTCCGGTGCATCGCCATGTCCCCAGCGAGAGCCACTTGGCCATCCGGGAGCTAGACACCTCATCGATAAGTGACTAGTGTGGTGATCAGGTGGAGCAGTGGCACATTGGCTTGCGCTTGGGAGGGAGGTGACTTGTCGGCTCTTCTCAAGGATGCATGTGCCTTGGTCCCCGGCAGGTGTCGGGGGTTCTTGCTGCATCATGGGCCCGTCCTGGGCTGCTGTGTAGGTCTTGTCGGCGTCTGATTCCGGATACTTGCTTGAGTTGGCGGTTGCCTTCAAGGGGTTCTGCTCTTAACGCCAGTGCATAGGTCAGGGGCACTGGGTACCCCATTAAGAGTGCACCAACACCAGGTTTTTTTCAGACTTTTCTGTTTGGTTTATTCGTTCGCTCCCGTCTGTCCCCTGTGACACATGTCGGGTCTAAGTTGTTTTTATTTTCGGGCTAATGGGCTGGGGTAAGTGGTCGCGATGTATTGCTCCGCATCAGGATCCTTTTTTGAGGAACGATCTGTTTTCACCCACACGATTTTCTGAATTGCTTTTTTGGGGTGGTGGTCGACAACCCAGATTAGAAATCATTATGTATTAGAGGGAGATAGATAGAGAGAGATAGATGACGTGAAGGAGAGGCGGAGGCAGCGGAGGGGGGTCACCATTGTTGGTGAGCAACGACAAGGGGTTAGGTGAAGGTCATGGAGCACGGGAAGCTGTCGCAGCATAACCCTAGGAAGGGGAAGCCTAGTTGTCATAGAGGAGGAGGGGGATGGAGAGAGGGAAGTACTAAGAAGAGGGCGGCGGAAACTTTTTACCAATCCTGCCACCACCAAGGTTTCTCTAGTGATGCGGGAACCGTTCATCGATGATGTTCGAGCACGAGGTACGACCAGTTATCCCTTACCCTTCTCGGCAGCTCTGATTTCTAGTTATTTCAGTCATGTTGCTCTGGGTTCATCCCCGCACGTCGCACGCTCGGATCATTTGTTGTGTGGGGGTTGTTTTTCATCGCGCTTCAGACTAATTTGATGAGAAATCAAAGTAGCATCTGGGTTATAAGTTCAGCACATATTTTTGTGCCACTTGATTTTGCAGATACGAAAATTTGGGGTAGTGCTACGTCTCCAATGTATCTATAATTTTTTATTTTTCCACGCTGATATAATATCATTCTAGAATACTTTTTGGTATTTATTTACCAATCTATATTACTTTTGAGTACTAACCTATTGACCTAGTGCCCAGTGCTAGTTGTTGTTTTCTGCATGTTTTTCACTTTTCACGTTTTCCATACCAAACAAAGTCCAATTGACCTGAATTTTTTTGAAAGAATATCAACGAGCATCGGAAGAAGGTTGGAGGCTACTCAAGGGCCCCACAGGCCAACCCGATGCCGCCTGGGGGCTCCCTGATGGCTTGTGGGCCCCTCGAGGCCCTAGAGACTCTGTTGTCTTGCTTATAAATTCTCAAATAACCTGAAAATCCTAGAGGTAGTCCTGAAACACTTTTTACGCTGCCGCAAGTCTATGTTCCGATGGGAGGCCATTTGGAGCTCCGTTCCAGCACCCTGCCGGAGGGGCAGTTGATCATGGAGGGCCTTTTCATCAACCTTGTTGCCCGCGTGATGATGTGTGAGTAGTTCACCATAGATCTACGGGTCCGTAGCTAGTACCTAGATGGCAGTCTCTCTCTCTTGATCTTCAATACAATGATCATCGCATCTTCACTTTGATCCATATGATGTAATCCTTTTGTGCAGTGCGCTTGTTGGAATCCAATGAATTGTGGGTTTATGTTCAGATTATTCATGATAAATGTTTCGGTCTTCTCTGAAAACTAATGTGATTCTTATGTGCATGATTATGACAGCTTTGTAATTCTCTCCGATCTAGTTTGGCCAACTAGATTGATATTTCTTCGGTGAGAGAGGTGCGTTGTAGTAGGTTCAACCTCGCGAATTTCTATATGCCAGTGAGAGAAGGGGACAAGATGCGTCTTTGTGTTGCTGCTACTAAGTATAACGCGATGGGGTTTATTCATATTTCTTGAGTTTACTTTGTCTACATTATGTCATCATTCTCCATGCATTACTCTATTTTACTTAATACTCAAGATGCATGTTGGATAGCGGTCGATTAGTGGAGTAATAGTAATAGGTTCATGCAGGAATTGGCCTATTTGATTATGGACTTGATGCCTATATACACATGATCATTGTTGTGAAAATCGCATAACTATCTGCTTTTCTGTCAATTGTCCGACAGTAATTACCATCGTATGCTATTTTCAGGAGAGATGAAATTAGGGAAAACTATGGTCCCAGGGTCTATTCACCATATATTTACAATGCTTCAATACCTTGCTGTCATTTACTTGTTTTTATTTTATTTTTCAATTTACAATTATAATCTACACATCTCACTTGCTTGCAAATAACAAGATCAAGGGGTTGACAACCCTCTTGCCCGCGTTGGGTGCAAGTTATTTGTTCTTTTGTGTGTACCCAGTGAAGACAGTTGTGGTTGATATTCCTATTGGTTCGATAAACCTTGGTTTCAAAACTGAGGGGAATACTTACCCACATTGTGCTACAATAACCTGTTCCTCTTCATAGAAAATCCACTTCAAATCACAAGTATCAGGCAGCTTGCCATTAGCATGTTTCCCCTTTTTTAGATCATGGGTGTTTTAGTGATGATAATTGATATGAGTATACTTGTTCAAAGTGAGCTGGGGCTAGCGTATGGGTGTGTGTTTAGATTATGGGCCTTTTTGTGCGCATGTGTGTGTGTGTTGGGCAGATGTGCCATTGAGTTTTGTTCTTTCTTTGTAAGTAGTTGTTCCAACTTTTGGTAGTAGTTCCTAGTGTTGGATTTTGTTCCAAAGGTTTATGTGATTTCTGAACAGCCATGCATCTCTCCCTCTCAACCGTTTCGGTGTTAGGTGTCATTTTCTTTAGTTATTATTGTTGTTTCAGCATTAGGGGTAAGTTTATTCAGTGTTCCTCTGAGAATGTTGTTTCAAAATTAATGTGCACACTATGTCTAACACACAACATTTTAGTGATGGTGGTGGGGTGTGTGGAGAGAGAATCCAGGATGCACAGAACATCTTCATAAAACAATGAAAAATAGAAATCAATTACCTTCATATGTAGTTTCTCCTGCATGCGCATATTATTGTGATGAATTTCCACACATCCAAATTTTGATGAATTTCTACCAGTTTGCTTGGTGAGGTTGCATTTCGTATTGTGCAAGTTGAAAGTTCCTACAGACCACTAGAGGGTATGCATGTGACTTGTGTAATTACAACCTATCTAGCCTATGAAACTTAAAAACTATGAGAATCATTTTTAGTAGTAGTTCGACATGCATAGTCTGTTGTGAACTAAATAAATTACTAATGCACATATTAGGACTATGAAGATCCACAAGAAAGACGACACCAAGTCAGAGAAACAGATGGCTTTGTCAAAAGGTGAACTCACCTTCGGGTGATGAAAGTGAGGCTGACAGGTTGATGATAAACTCATGTGACCTCCATGGTGACCTGGTGTGATATCGAGCGTGATCTCCGAGCGATGCATGGTCTATGCTTGATGGTGAGTGCTTTAGGTAGGGGTGTTTGTGAATGACCAACCCTGTAACAGAAACATAGTACTTAAATATGTACTCTTACCAAATATGGTGGAGATGTTTGAAGGCATTATCAATCTTGTTAGGCTTTCCTTATTTTGTGCCTAGTGTTTTGTATGTAATAGTTAGGCTAATTATTGTTAGGATTATATGATTTATCTCCCATGTATAGTACTTTTGCATACGAGGGTGAAATATGGTGGAGATGTTTGAAGGCGTTATCAATCTTTTCGGGCTTTCCTTATCTTGTGCATGATGTTTAGTATGTAATAATTAGGCTAATTATTGTTAGTATTCTATGATTTGTTTCCCATGTATAGTACTTTTGCATGCGATGGTGGGGGGGATGTTATGATGGTGTTCATTTTTTGGGTTTGTTTCCATATTAATGTTAGGATTCTTTGGGTCTGTTTTCATGTATGACTTTGACATTGTGAGGGGGAGGAAGGTTACGATGATGCTGATTTGTCAGGTTTGTTTCCATATTAATATTAGAATTCTTTGGGTTTGTTTCTGTTAGAATCCAAAGTAAATGATATAACCGTTCTCTCTTTCATTGATGATTTCGTATATATAGGTACAGGAATGACGAGTCCATTTGGAGAGGCGTCCATATGTAACCGGAACAACGATTAATACAAGCAGGGATTTCCCTAATTAAGTATCTTAGTTAATCTTAACGCTCCCTCTAATACATGCTTGTATAGGAAGCATCATCATCTTGGAAAGAGTCTCCTCCAAAAATCCTATGGGAAAAACATGAGAAGATTGGTGTTTGATATGTTGCCAAAACTCCTTCAAACCCACTGGGAAAAATAAGGAGAAAATGATGCAACATATAATGATTATTGTCTCTTTTAACTCAATATGATAAAACTCATAGAGTTTTGAGGACAATGAATATGTCGTACATACTTTCCCAAAAACACCAATGGGGAAAACAGAAAGTATGACATATGATCTCATGTTGATACTACCTCATTAAAAACCTTTATGAGAACTTGTATAATAAACTCATGAAGGGAAAAGAGTATAATATGATGTATTGAACAAGAACAATTCACAGAGATACTCCCCATGATTCTTGCAAATTTTGAAGTCGTCACATACCAATTCCATGAACACATTTCTCGAAAATAGATGTTGGTAGACACCCGATGAACAAATTGGTCGCATGATTTGACTTGAAAGATATGCAATATAGTGATATTGCTTATTATGTAACCTGTTTGCATCCGGGAAACACAAAAAATATTATCGTTGAGATAATGGTTGGTGGATGTAGCCATGAGGTCTCTTTCGATGACTCTTCATGAGAGGGCTACCACACCTAGTAGGAACACTAAGATTGTCTACGATCCAACGAAGTGGGGATCTGATCGATGTATCCAATGATATCGGTGTTCACATTTCTGTGAAACCGAAAAACCCGGACAAAGATGTTTGATGCCTTGGAGTTATCGAAAGATATTGTTGACTACCAACCAACTGTGTTTGGTGGAACCAATGGCATTATGGAACGTTGAGTCCCAAAATCTCATTTCCATCATCTCGTGGTCTAAATAGATCTTTTTCTACATCTAGAGAATGAACTACCATGAGAATTATGAATGGATAAGATTTGTCCACAATGAATTTCTCCAATATATTTTTGATATAGACAACATACTATACCATAATGTATTAATAAAGGTGCTCAATTTGTAGTAACGAGCGGTATCTTGGTTTACCCAAATCCTTCATTTTAAACTTCTTCATTTAAAAGATTGCATGTGTCGTCATTGCACGCACACAAACATGGATAATCATCATTGTAGGAGTAATCCTTGTGCATAAGGAACTCACTATGTCGGTTGTACCAAATGTACCGACGATAATAATTAGTCATATAGTAACTTATTGATTTTACACAATGTATGTTGTGTTTTGCATTTCGATTCAGAAGCGAGATTCCAACGAGAACCATCTATGTCTCAATCTAGTGATCCACATGGATAGGTCATCACTACATATATCAACTGTAGAGATAGATGATTTTGTACTGCCAAATTATATAAGTTATCGGAAAGATATTCCACCTCTAGAGAATAGTTCTGTGTGAACCCTTGTGCTACAATGCTTGCTCTTTATTTCACCACCTTGTTGTTCTCAATTTTGTTTCCATAAGAAAACTGGTGTAGGTATTGCTTAAGAATACCTTCCCATTATTGAGCAAGATCATTTCTACCTAGATTATACCCTTTGCTTGAGTTCAGTCCTAGTGTTGTTCACACTTTGCCATGGCCATGGTCTTTGGATCTTTGGAAGGTTTGCAATATAGTTGAGAAATGTATGTCGACAATTGTAGAGTTTCGGCTATATGTTTTTCAAGAATCTATATATCAATATAGAGTTGATGTAAATATCGTTACCCATGGTGACTGCTCGCGATTTCCCAATGCGACTGAGTCGGGTATTCCGATGTTTCGGTCATTGTGTGCACTATGACCTGGTTGGTGGAGGTTTCCCATCCACTAGGTATACTACCCATTATGAAAGGGCCTATATGGTTGGCTAGAGGGGGGTGAATAGACAACGACCACTTTTTAATTAATCTTAACAAGTTAAGGTAAACACTATACGGGTTCACAAATAATATGACAATGAGGTGAACCCTATAGAAGCTAACAACGAGAGCTATTAAGACAAGTAAGATATAGTCACAAGCATAAGCAAATACAAAGTAAAGGGTAGAGATAACCACAAGTGGAACCGATGGAGACGAGGATGTGTTACCGAAGTTCCTTCCCTTTGACAGGAAGTACGTCTCCGTTGGAGCGGTGTGGAGGCACAATGCTCCCCAAAAAGCCACTAAGGCCACCGTATTATCCTCACGCCCTCGCACGATGCAAGGTACCGTGATTTCACTATAGGTTCCCTTGAAGGCGGCGACCGAACCTTTACAAACAAGGTTGGGGCAACTCCACACAAAGCTTGGAGGCTCCCAACTAAACCACCAAGCTTCACCACAATGGAATATGGCTTTGAGGTGACCTCAACCGTCTAGGATGCTCAAACACCCAAGAGTAACAAGATCCGCAAGGGATTGGTGGGGGAATCAACTTTTCTCTTGGTGGAAGTGTGGATCTAGGCCTTCTCAACCAATCCCTAAAGAATCAACAAGTTTGATTGGCTAGGGAGAGAGATCGGGCACTTTTGAGCTTGGGGAGCAACAATGGAGCTTAGAGAGGTAAGAGATAGGGTTCCTCAGCTAGAAGAACCCTTTATATAGTGGGGGGAAAATTCAGACCGTTTTCCCACTCTCTGCCCGAGCTCCAGCGGTACTACCACTGAACAGGAGCAGTACTACCGCTGCCTGGCGGTACTACCACTGGATGCAGCGGTACTACCGCTGGGCCTCCAGCGGTACTACCGCTGGCCCCTTGGTAGTGCACAAACACTACTACCGCCGAGAAAGTCTTCGCAAAAGGGTCCGTCCATGAACTACCGCTAGGTAGGTGGAACAAAGCACCTGGAGCGGTACTACCGCTGACCAGGGGCGGTACTACCGCCAGCTAGCGGTACTACCGCTGGCTGCAGCGGTACTACTGCTAGTAGTCCAGCGGTACTACCGCTGGGGACAATTTTGCAGAGATGCTCAAAACGAATCGGCGAGGGCCGCTCCAAAGATAAGGAAAGGGAGAATGTGAAGTGTGCGTGTGTAAAGATAGATTCCACCCAAACCTTTCCACTACGGATCCCCTCTTAATAGTACGGCTTTCCTATGACTCAAATAAAGAGAATCGTAGAGAGCGTCGTGCTTCCATTCCAGGAGAGAGGAGACGTGTCGTCTTGTGCCATTGACGTGTGTTATCTGAAACCTTGACACACACGGTTAGTCCTGTTCGGTACTGTCATCAATCACCAAAATTACTTAGGCATAAACTATACCCCAACAATCTCCCCCTTTTTGGTGGATTGATGACAATACCTGATTTGCACAGAGAATAATATGAGAACAAAAAGATAGAGATATATGACAATACGGGGCATATGACTCACAGCATATGATGGAAATAAATCTCACATAAGATCATGTCTCACAAAAGATAGCAAATGAGAATCAAACCAAGTTCAAAGCAAACCATACGAAATAAAGCAAAGCAATGCAAAGTTCGAAAAAGAAAGCAAATCCTAGACTCTCTCCCCCTTTGGCACAAGACACCAAAAAGGGGCACACCTAATGCCACAGGTAACTACTCCTCGTCTTCAGGATCACCAGACTCGTCGGTCCCCTCCTGGTCGGTCTGCTCCTCCTCTTCCGCCTCATCGCCAGACCACTGGTACCCCTGAGCCTGCATCCAAGTGGCCTCAGGAGTGATGTCGTCCTCTGAGCCGCTGGAGATGTCCACATCCAAGGTCCTGAGAACACGCTTATGCCTCTGGCGGCTCTGCTTCTGAGCCACGTGTGTCTGGTACTGACCCTTGGCCTGCATACAGAAAAGTGTCTTCATGTTGTCCTGCAGTTTGATAGCCCAAGATGGCATGGCAGACGAGCGGGACTGAGAGGCGGTTCCTCTGTCAGCAGCAGTCTTTGTATCAGTATCCATGTGCTAAGAGGATGTAGATGGGTTGGCCCACTTGTCCTTGACGCGAAGCCTGATCGGGTCATGCACAATGTAGTCAGACTGAGCGTAGAGCAGCTCCTCCAGAAAAGCCTCTTGCCACTTATGGCTAATGTAAGCAAACAGGTAAGGCCCGTAGATAGGAACCTTACGCATGATGATGCAGTTCCAGACCTCTGTGAACATCACATCAGAAATATCCAGCTGAGCAGACTCCTGAGACATAGCCTCCTCACAAAGTAACAGCATCTCAGCCAAGGAGCCATGGACCTCATCAAAGTTACCACTCCGAGGGAAGAGGGTGTTGCGAAAGATCCGATGCATGATGTCCAGGTGCTTGGGAAGCACCCCCTTCCTCAGATACAGTGTCTGCAGTCGGTCCTTTGCGGGGGCCCTATCGGTGGGGGCTGCAGCATGATGACGCAGCCCAAGAGGAGTGTCAGCACCCTGAAAATCAATGTGAAGGAATTGCATGAACTCAGTCCAGGAACCGGTCATCTTCTTTGACCCAGTCATCCACACCATGGAACGCTGTTCATCAGGAGAGAAATGGACTGTGACATAAAACTGAGCAACTGCAGTGGGATCAAAGTCCGTCTTGAAGGTGATGATGTCTTTGATGCCCAGTCTGTCAACCAGAGAGAGGGCATCACCAAAGTAGTCCATGTTCCGCTGAAGATGTGCCAGATCAATCCACTGAACAGAGACATAGTTCTTCTTGAAATGAGCAATAACATCACGATAGATCCTGCACTGGTCCCTTGCCCAGACATGGTCAACACCCTCGATCACATCCCTCTCCTTGAGATAGTGGTTCTTGGTGCGAAATTGCAGAAAGTCCTTGGGGGACATTGTTCGGACATTGACCCTCTTGTCCTTGTGAGCGACCTTCTTGAAGGACTTCTTCTTGGGAGGCAGACTAGAGGTGGCAGACCCCTCGGGCGCCTCTGGGTTGCGATACTGTTTGTACTGCGTGTCCCGTGGGGGGTTCGAACGGCGAGAAGCACCACCTGTGACACAGACCACATAGCGAAAAAGAGGCGACAAGAGGAGTCAAGGCAATGAATCTTGAAAACGCAAAACAAGTAAACACGCATTGCTAAGCAAAAACAAATAGAAAAATACATAGTGAACGCTCATAGCGGTAGTACCGCCACCCCTGGCGGTAGTACCGCTGGGGCCTAGCGGTAGTACCGCTAGCCCTGGCGGTAGTACCGCTGGGGTCCTAGTGGTAGTACCGCTACCCCCTTGCGGTAGTACCGCTGGGAGTTTGACTTTCAGATCTGACATAAAAGACTCGTTTTTGAGGGTATGGGCTGAATATGAACACTAAGACGTACACCCCAGCCCTACTGTCATGAGGAACACTTAGTAACAAGAAATAAATACATGCCTAGGCAAGTGCTAGATCTAAGACGAGTAAATCCTAGGGCATGGCAACAAATTCAACAACAAACCATCGGACCTATACTCCCTCAAATATTTCCTTCATGCCATCCAAGAACTAGCCATAGGATCAAAAATATGAATCCAATCCCCAATGCTCCTAACCCTAGAACACGAACAACAACCAAATAGAAGAAGGGAGGAGCTTTACCGGGATTCATAGCTCTTGGAGGAGGAAGAAGAGATGAAGCAACCCTTCCACACCAACGGGGAGAAGGAGCTCCACGAAGTGAGATCCAATCAGGGAGTTTTCGGGCTAGGGGAGGGAGGAGCCGCGAGGAAGAAGAAACAGATGAAAAAACGGGCTCCCCCTCCCTTTATATAGCTCAAGGGGTACGGGCCAACGGTAGTACCGCTGGGGTGCAGCGGTAGTACCGCTGACCTGGCGGTAGTACCGCTGGGGTGCAGCGGTATTACCGCTGGGGTCCTGGCGGTAGTACCGCTCCCCCTTGAAACCCTAGAAAATTTCTAGCCGGTCGTGTTAGATTTTGAATCCTGGCGGTAGTACCGCTACCCCTGGCGGTAGTATCGCTGGGGTCCTGGCGGTAGTACCGCTGGGGTCCTGGCGGTAGTACCGCTACCCCTGGCGGTAGTACCGCTGTACATGTTTCAACACGGCTAAGGAAAAAGGGTGAACTTGGGCACATGACAAGTGAGTAAAAAGAGATGGCATCCAAGAAAATGTACTGACTTGTCATTGTATATCCTCTCTTTTATACGCAAGAGAGGATGGAGGGGCGGTGGCCGAGGCCACCTATGTTTGAGACAATGGTATGACACCGCGAAGAATTATCCTTGGGTTCATGACCAATGCTCGTCTTTGAAGCACAAGTGCCATTTGACAATGGCTAAAGTGAAAGACTAGATTGATTTACGCATAATGGGGGGAGTGAGAGTTCATTGAGAGAACAACACTCCCCCTATGTCCATGCCTACATCTAGACCAAGATGGAATGCAAAGAGAGGTGCAATATGCCTAGGATCAATCCACATTACTTGAATCAATGATATTTAGCTCATGCCTTAACTCCCGGAACCTTGCTTCATCTAGAGGCTTAGTGAAAATATCTGCAAGTTGCTCTTCAGTGTGGATGAAGTGAACCTCAATATCACCTAGCTTGATATGTTCACGAATGAAGTGATGACGAATATCAATATGTTTGGTTTTGCTATGTTGCACTGGGTTGAGGGAAATCTTGATGGCGCTTTGATTGTCACATAGAAGAGGCACTTTGTCACAAGTGACACCATAGTCCTTTAAAGTTTGCCTCATCCATAGCAATTGTGCACAACAACTTGCAGCCGCCACATACTCAGCCTCGGTGGATGATAAGGAGACGCAGTTCTGCTTCTTTGAAGACCAACTTACCAAAGAGCGACCAAGGAAATGGAATCCTCCAAACGTTGACTTCCTCTCCACACAATCTCCAGCCCAATCTGAGTCAGAATAGCCAACTAGATTGAAGTTTGCTCCTTTGGGATACAAGAGGCCAAAGTTTGGGGTATGAGCCAAATATCGAAAGATTCGTTTGACAGCCATGTAATGACTTTCTTTTGGTGCGGATTGAAACCGTGCACATATCCCTACACTCAACATAATATCCGGTCTAGATGCACAGAGGTAAAGGAGAGATCCAATCATGGAGCGGTATACCTTTTGATCCACTGCTTTACCATTGGGATCACTGTCAAGCTTGCATCTGGTTGGCATGGGGAACTTGACCGGTTTGACATCTTCGAGCTCGAACCGTTTGAGCATGTCTTGAGTGTACTTGGCTTGTTTGATGAATGTCCCTTCTAGACCTTGTTTAATCTCGAACCCGAGGAAGAACTTCAACTCTCCCATCATGGACATGTCAAACTTCTCAGTCATTAGTGCAGCAAATTCTTCATTGAATGAAATGTTAGGGGAGCCAAAGATAATATCATCAACATATAGTTGGCATATGAACAAATCCCCTTTAACCATCTTAGTAAAAAGAGTGGGATCAATCTTCCTAATTTCAAACCGACGATCTTGTAACAACTCAGTAAGGTACTCATACCACGCGCGTGGGGCTTGTTTAAGGCCATAGAGTGCCTTATTGAGTTTGTACACATGATTGGGGAGCTTGGGATGTTCGAATCCCGGGGGTTGTTTGACATATACCAACTCATTCAAAGGACCATTAAGAAATGCACTTTTCACATCCATTTGCTGTAATTTGAAGTTATGATGAGAAGCAAATGCAAGTAACATGCGAATAGATTCTAGGCGAGCAACAGGGGCAAAGGTTTCACCGTAGTCGATACCCTCGACTTGGGAGTAGCCTTGAGCCACCGATCTTGCCTTGTTTCGAATCACAATACCATTTGCATCTTGCTTGTTCTTGAATATCCATTTGGTCCCGATGACATTATGTTCCTCCGTTGGCCGAGGCACTAAATCCCAGACTTGGTTGCGCTCGAAGTTGTTAAGTTCTTCGTGCATGGCCATAAGCCAATCCTCATCATCGAGCGCTTCCTGTACCTGTTGAGGTTCACAATACGAGACAAACGCGTGATGCTCACAATAATTCCAAAGTTGTTGACGGGTGGATACTCCCCTTTTTAAACTGCCAAGGACATTCTTCATAAGATGTGACTTGACTCACAGCTTGTTCGCATTCTTGGCTGCTCGACGCTCCAAGAGTTCTTCATTAGATAACGGGGGAGCATCGACTTGTCTCTTTTGTTTGCCCTTGCGTCTTGAGCCGGTTGTTGGAGCTCCAGGCGGGAATTGTGAGACAGTCTCCTGATCATCTTGTCCTTCGACTTGAGCAGGTTCACTAGTTTGATATTGTATTAGTTGTTGCTCTTGATCTTGATCTTGGGCTTCTACTTGTTCTGGATCTCGGGGTTGCACTTGATCTTGATCATGAGTAGGTTCGGGGTCTTGGGGTAGTGCTTGAATATCATGGGGCACATCACCATTGTTAGGCAATTGATCTTGACCGAGAGCTTGATCAAGTTGTTGAGAGTCTTCTCTTTGTTCATCGGAAGCGTGTGGGGCTTGTGGGGGTGATGGCTCCACTTGAGTAGAGCATTGTCCTTCTCCTTCGGCCACAAGGGGTTCCTCAATGGGGAGTATTTGACCAATCCCCATTCTTCTTATGGCTTCGGGAGGAATTTCATCACCTATATCACAAAGACCACTTTGCTCCACTTGGGAGCCATTATTTTTGTCAAACTCTACGTTACACGTCTCCTCAATTAGTCCGGTGGACTTGTTGAGGACACGGTAAGCATGAGAGTTTGTAGCATAACAAACAAAGATACCCTCAAGTGCTCTAGAATCAAATTTAGCTAACCGAGCTCCCTTTTTGAGAATGAAACACTTACAACCGAATACCCGGAAGTACTTGAGATTGGGTTTGTTTCCAGTTAGAATATCATACGGAGTCTTGTTCAAGCCTTTGCGGATGTAGAGCCGATTGGACGCATGACATGCTGTGTTGATGGCTTCTTCCCAGAAGTTGTATGGAGATTTGAATTCTACCATCATTGTTCTTGCAGCGTCTATCAAGGTCCGGTTCTTCCTTTCTGCCACGCCGTTTTGCTGAGGGGTATATGGTGAAGAATATTGGTGCTTTATTCCCTCATCACCTAGAAACTCATATAGGGTGTAGTTCTTGAACTCGGTGCCGTTGTCACTCCTAATCATCAAGATCTTTGCTTCATGTTGACGTTGGGCTTCATTAGCAAAGTTGATGACCATTTGTTGAGTTTCACTCTTCCTTTTAAATAAATATACCAGGTATATCTCGAGTAGTCGTCAACAATCACTAAGCAATATTTTCTGCCTCCAAGACTACCAAATGCTGGAGGACCAAACAGATCCATATGGAGAAGTTCCAATGGCCTCTTAGTGTAGATAAGAGTCGTTGGACGATGAGTAGTTTCATGAATCTTTCCTTCAATGCAAGCACTGCAAACACGATCTTTAGCAAAGCTCACATTTGTTAGTCCATGAACATGGTCCCCTGTCAGAAGACTTTGCAAAGATCTCATATTGACATGAGCTAAACGGTGATGCCAAAGCCAGCCCACATAGAGACCATTTTCGACATGTCCAACATAGGCTACTTTAAGAGTCTTGCTCCTTAGGAGGACCACAGTGTCAATATTAAAGAATGTGGAAAAACCCATGATTGCAAGTTGACGAACCGAAAGTAAATTGTAGGCAAGTGACTCAACAAGCATGACCTTCTCAATAGATAAATCTTGAGAGACGACCACCTTACCAAATCCCAATACCGTTGACGAGGATGCATCGGCGAATTGGACATGGGTGGGCATAGATGGAGAAGGATGCACATCCACCACTAAGTCCTTGCTTCCGGTCATATGATTTGTTGCTCCACTATCGAGCAACCATGACACCCCACCGGAAGCAAACTCGTGCAATAGATCAAGGCTTGGTTTTAGGTACCCATTTTTTAATGGGTCCTTTCATGTTAGAGACAAGGGTCTTAGGAACCCAGATAGCCCATTCAATATCTTCATCGTAGGAACCAACAAATCTGGCATAAACATGCCCATCACTAGCACAACATAAAACATAATAAGAGTTGAGTTTGCCGGCTGTGTTAGTAGGAGCGGTTTTGCCCTTCTTGGGGTTCCCATAGTCCACCTTGTTCCTGTTCACCTTCTGAGTCCCCTCACCCTCTTTGACAAAGACGTCCATGATGATGAGCGCTCGTTTGTTCTTGTTCTTCCTTTTACCTTTTGACTTGGAGGTAAGTCCAAGTCCTTCCTTTCCTACAACACCCTTTTGAGTGCTCAAGAGATCGTTCAGACTCTTCTCACCTTGTCTGCATGCCACAAGGCCCTTCTCAAGTTTCTCCTTTAACTTGGCATTTTTCCTCCACAAGATGAACATGCTCACAACAGGGGTTAGTTGCACAAGTATTATCAATTAACACAAAGGGAGGACAAGTAGAGATCTCCTTGGTAAGCTTTGCTTGGAGTTGATCATGAGACTCTTTTAGAGAGAAATGAACACCTTTCAAGGCTTTGTGAGCCTTGTCAAGTATGTCAAATTCTTCTTTTAGTCTGTCACGGCCAACCTCAAGAGCATACTTTTCAGATTTAAGCATGCGAGTAAGAACAACATCATGATCTAGTTTCTTTTGCATTTTAGCGCAGTCATCGTTATATGACTCCTCAAGAGCCAAACGAAGAGTGCGCTCTTCTTCTAGAGCACTAGATAATTCGGCAATTTCATCGGCATAGTCACGACTATGTCCCTGAAGCTCGGAGATGGTCTCCTCATGAGACTCAATGAGGTCAGTGGCCTCACCCAGTTGTTCCAAGAGAGAAACAAAGTGCTTCTTGGGTTCTCCCTTAATAGTGCACAGAAACTTATCAAGATCATGCTCATTGAGTTCTCCAACATCACTATCTTCAACACAATTTAGCAATGCAGGAGCAGAAGCAATGTTGGTCTTAATGATGGGAGTTACCTGATTGGTACCTTTTGCCATGAGGCACTTGGTGATGTGGTTCTCGTTGGGGGCGTTGAAGAGAGACACCTTCTGGGAAGAGGTAGTGGCAATAGCAACAGTCGCCGTTGCCACTGTATCATCATCATCATCCTCATCGGAAGGATACTCCTCTAGGGCCACCATCCCTTTTGGGTGAGGTTTCTTCACAAAGTTGTTCTTGATAGGAAATGATTTGGTTTTGTCTTTGCGAATGAGCTTGCCTCCGTTGTCTTCCCTTTTCTCATAGGGACATTCTGCCACGAAGTGACTCACGTTGCCACAGTTATAACATGTCCTTACTCGTTGTTTGGGTTTGAATCCACTCGAGTTGTTCTTGTTGAAGGTGGATCTTGAGTTCCTTTTATTTCCCCAGAATTGCCTTGATGCAAGAGCCATGTGCTCATGATAGGCATACTTTGTGTCTTCAGGGCAGCTCTCCTCTTCCTCATCTTCTTCTTCTTCTTCAAGCATTGCTCTTGCTTTCAACGCAAGGTTCGGTGAAGTTGTCTTTGATCGAACACGAGCAAGTGCATTGTCGGCTATTTCGTTCATGATTGACATTGCAATGAACTCATCCAACACTTCACTGGAAGACAAGGAGTGGAAGTCTGGCCGCTGACGAATGACAGATGACATGGCTTTATTGAAAGGCATGATGGCTTTGAGAAACTTGCGCTTGACCCATGTATCATCCACATCCTTACTCCCATGGTCCTTTAGTGCCACAGCAATAGCAGTCACCCTCCGATAGAGATCACGAGGGTCCTCTTCTTCCTTCATCACAAACTCATCGGCCTTATCAAGTATCACTTCATAGTTAGATCGTTGAATACTTGAGCTTCCCTTATACATCACCATAATATGCTCCCAACAATCCTTGGCCAATGTGAAGGGACGTAAGTGGGGAAGATCTTCAGGTGGCACAACAGACTGGAGAATAAACAACGCAGAGTGATTATATTGATTGTCTGCATCTTCTCTTGGAGTGAGGTTGCTTGGGTCATGGGGATAATATCCTTGCTCGATAATTCTCCACAAGTTTGTTGAACTGTGATTCAAATGAGACTTAATAGAAAATACCCAGTTAGCAAAGTCACCTTTCACAAGTTTAGGAGGAGGACCAACAGGATTAAGACGAGGTGCGAGAACGGGTCCTCCATATGCCATGGGAGGTGGAACAGAAGGATATGTTCCAGTCCCATCCTTTTCGTGAGGTGAAGCAGGTCGCATACCTTTAGCCGCTTCCTTAGAGGAGTTGGCCTCCGAATCGGAAATGGTGGGTTTAACCACTAAAGCCGGTTCGGGTGAACTTTTAAGACCATCAATTAATTCTTTAAGCATGGTTTTGACTTCGCTCGTCAAGGACGTCTTGAGGGCTGCCATAGCCCTATTCAAGTCGTCCCTTGTGACCGAAGTCAAGTCCATGTCCTCGGGTTGCCCACGGTTAACTTCCTCTCCGCCTTTCATACTCTTCGGGTGGTTAAACCCTTAATAAAGAGACGTGGCTCTGATACCACTTGAAAGGATCGATATGGTTGGCTAGAGGGGGGGTGAATAGACAACGACCACTTTTTAATTAATCTTAACAAGTTAAGGTAAACACTATACGGGTTCACAAATAATATGACAATGAGGTGAACCCTATAGAAGCTAACAACGAGAGCTATTAAGACAAGTAAGATATAGTCACAAGCATAAGCAAATACAAAGTAAAGGGTAGAGATAACCACAAGTGGAACCGATGGAGACGAGGATGTGTTACCGAAGTTCCTTCCCTCTGACAGGAAGTACGTCTCCGTTGGAGAGGTGTGGAGGCACAATGCTCCCCAAAAAGCCACTAAGGCCACCGTATTCTCCTCACGCCCTCGCACGATGCAAGGTACCGTGATTCCACTATAGGTGCCCTTGAAGGCGGCGACCGAACCTTTACAAACAAGGTTGGGGCAACTCCACACAAAGCTTGGAGGCTCCCAACTAAACCACCAAGCTTCACCACAATGGAATATGGCTTCGAGGTGACCTCAACCGTCTAGGATGCTCAAACACCCAAGAGTAACAAGATCCGCAAGGGATTGGTGGGGGAATCAACTTTTCTCTTGGTGGAAGTGTGGATCTAGGCCTTCTCAACCAATCCCTAAAGAATCAACAAGTTTGATTGGCTAGGGAGAGAGATCGGGCACTTTTGAGCTTGGGGAGCAACAATGGAGCTTAGAGAGGTAAGAGATAGGGTTCCTCAGCTAGAAGAACCCTTTATATAGTGGGGGGGAAATTCAGACCGTTTTCCCACTCTCTGCCCGAGCTCCAGCGGTACTACCGCTGAACAGGAGCGGTACTACCGCTGGATGCAGCGGTACTACCGCTGGGCCTCCAGCGGTACTACCGCTGGCCCATTGGTAGTGCACAAACACTACTACCGCCGAGAAAGTCTTCGCAAAAGGGTCCGTCCACGAACTACCGCTAGGTAGGTGGAACAAAGCACCTGGAGCAGTACTACCGCTGACCAGAGGCGGTACTACCGCCAGCTAGCGGTACTACCGCTGACTGCAGCGGTACTACCGCTAGCAGTCCAGCGGTACTACCGCTAGAACCAGCGGTACTACCGCTAGGGACCATTTTGCAGAGATGCTCAAAACGAATAGGCGAGGGCCGCTCCAAAGATAAGGAAAGGGAGAATGTGAAGTGTGCGTGTGTAAAGATAGATTCCACCCAAACCTTTCCACTACGGATCCCCTCTTAATAGTACGGCTTTCCTATGACTCAAATAAAGAGAATCATAGAGAGCGTCGTGCTTCCGTTCCAGGAGAGAGGAGACGTGTCGTCTTGTGCCGTTGACGTGTGTTATCTGAAACCTTGACACACACGGTTAGTCCTGTTCGGTACTGTCATCAATCACCAAAATTACTTAGGCATAAACTATGCCCCAACACAGTAGGTGTCTGTAAACGTGAAGTTGACTTGCCTTTACTGATTCAGAGGCCTCGATATCCTTGCTTGCAAGAAGTTGAATCCCGATGTACTATTGTCGTACTTCTCCCCATGTTGCTTTGAACAAGGAGTTGAGTGGTTTTAGTTGGTACCTCAACTATTTCTGACATGTTTTTGCAGGATTGTATAATTGTGTGGCACCTATATGTCCAGTAAATAAATCTGGTAGCTTATTTGCAATGCGTTGCAAATGTGCTGAACACATGGTTCAGATCTTTGAGTACGTGAATTTGAGGCAGAAATGTGTTCAACATTCCACTAATTTTCTGTCATTGTTCATGGTACTTGAATTCCCCCCTAATGTGTGGTAATGTTCCTCATTGAATCAGCATACTCACCCTGAATAACTCCCCATGCGAGGGCCTTGAGGTATTGACGAAAATACAATTAGTCCTCGCATATATCCCAACTATATGTTGAGGAGCTAATGGTGATATCGGTATGCAACCGAATTACGGCCGATGGGAAATACTTGGTAGATTTCCACGTATCAAAGATATAGGGGAATAATAGTATGTAGTTTGGTCATGAGCATATAAAACTACATGACTGCAACATAAAGTTCATAAGTTGCAATTTCGAAGTAAAGATCATACAATGAGCTTAATTCTCTGGAGAGCATTCTAAAAAACCATTTTGAGTCTAGACAAATAGGGCAGAGTGCAAAACTTCAATCCTAGTTCCAAACTAAAGGCACACAAGGAGAATTCTGCAACTTGTCCCTTTGATTTTCTTGAAATTGATGTGAGGATAATGAGCCAAAGGTTTCATGTGAATAAAGCACACACTTAAGACCATCATGTAGATATGTCTTTTAGAACCACAGAATACCAGAATAGTCTAGTCAATGGATGGGAAGAGCCACTCACCTCGACTTGATGCATTGAAGGAGTGTGAGTGGTTCAACATAGACTTTAAGGTGCGTGAGCCTTAAAATTAGCTTCCCTGTTTCACATGTAGTGAACATAAAATCCAAATATTGTTAGAATTTAGCATCAAAATAATCATAAACTATTGGAAGTGCTCATAGTTTCAATTTCAACCCAATATCTCGATGACCAAGGCGAGTATTCCAAGTTTGTCATGTACAAGACATTATGGAAAACTATCATGGGCACAACACGTGCTACAGGTATTGTAGTATGTGTAGTACAATCCAACTCATACATGGAGAATGTGCTTGCCATATCCATTGCATATGGTAAAGAGAAGCTAGTCCTCTTTGTTGTCATCATAAGTTTTGCTATGGAAACTATTTTGATGGACACCTCTATAGTTCAGTAGGGTACGAGTTAAACCAGGAGCAATAAAGCATCCTCACGTTACTCGAGTACACACAGGGACAGTAAATATGACTCGAGTTGAGCCAATAAATACATCATCGCGTCTAGAGATTTTAAAATATCTCCTTTCTCTCAGCAAGGGTGGAAAATTTTCACTTCCCTGTGTATAGAGTTTGTGATGCATATGTCCACAAGGCACATATCATCTTTCATCAGATTGACTCCTGTAGAAATCTCTACATGGACATGAAGATTCTCAATATTAAAATTATTGTTAGATATATAGAATACATATAAATGTATTTGTATGAAAGTGCTAATACAATATATTGTGATATGGCAACAATACTAATGTTGTTAATACAACATCATAGATGGACATAAATAAATATTCACCACTCAAGAGATTGAGAGACTATTCATAGTATCCAAACATGTTGGTTGAGGCATGTTCAACCATCACGTTCTCCATGCCCTTAGGACCCCGTTATCATTGGTGATGTCAGGTTGAAGGTTGAAGTGATCTTCAAACATTTGCCCTTGAGGTTCATTGTCTCCCAGGATTTGCTGATACAGAATAACCAAATGTTGAGATCTGAATCAATATAGTGCCTTATAATGTATACGTAAACATTTTTCTGTTAGCTGTGTGACCCTGACAAGCAGTAAATCCTAGATTGCACACATTATCCCACGAGACACCAAACCGATCATAATGTCCATGGCTCACATAGGGCAGTGGTACCCATTGAGGGCAAATGCCTCAAATTCTATAGCCATATGTTACCTCTATGTGCAAATCACAGATAATTAATTATAGTCAGTAAATTATAGACCATCATGGTTGATGTTGTAATGAACTTAGCAAAATCAATGGGTATTACAAGAAGTTATCTTGAAACCATTAATGTGAATCTCAAATTGCGACGTATGACACCTTGAAGATAATCTCTAAAATGGAGTAGATCTCACAGCACTAGGGAGTATAATCTAATGAAATAAGTAGATACTCACTCATAATGCATTATTTCTAGACTTATAAAAATATGTGGGAGATCACTTTGTAAAGCAATCATAATGTCGAAACGACCAAATGTAAGCTTTATCAGTAGTCATTAATAATCTGCATAGGCAGTAGATCCATATGACTACCTTGTGATCCCAAGCATCAATTTGAAGAAATCACTTTGAATTTTGCATCCGTATTTGCAAGAAATTGAAAATCTTAATTGCAAATAGACGTATTAATCTCGACATGTAGCGAAAATGGACGTACATACATTCCGGAATACATCATACTCAATAGAAATACACTACTATTGTAATGAATAGTAATGATGTTGCAAACTTGATGTACAAGTGAAAAACTTTAATTGTATGGACCTCAAATTAAATGAGATGATCTTGTATCAAGTTGCAAGATAATTCATCAAAGTGAATTAATATTTTGCGAGAAAAAAATAATCTCAATCGCAATGAGGTTGTTTTGCGAGAGAAGAAAATTCTCAATTGCAAATCACTACTTTAGAGCAAAGTTGTCAGAATCGCGACTGAAGTCTTATAATCTTAAGACCTTACAATCCAAACTATCCACTCCGATTCTATAATTTTGCTCACAGAATATAAGTTTCTACGATCCTAGTAGTTATGATTCTATGACTCACGATCCTACCAACAGATCTCTCATCCGATTCAGAATCCCGATTGTACCAACTTTGCTTTAGAGGTACTGAAGTTATCTTTGCAAGATATAAAAATATCAATTGCAAATAATAGATGTAATTAGTGTCAACATGTAAGAAACATGGACGTATATTACATCAACATATTATATGGAATCCATAGTACTCAACATATTTACAATACTGAAATTTAAGTACTCTGGTTAGCAGTGCTTAAAATATAGTTAAATCAGTGCTAGAAGTGCTGCTAGAACATTAGTTTGCTAAAAGCTAAAATGTTCTCAACAATTAAGCAAACTAGTCGTCAACCCGTCCATTCGGACGGGCTAGTTTTCTTAATGTAAGATATGAGTCAATACTTGTAACTTTGGTGTCTAGTTTAGTATTTAAGACACGCGGGATTAATTTTAGTTTTCAATTCTTATTGACCGTTTGAAGTTGACTCTTTGATTCGTCGTTTCCAAGGGTAGCAACCACCTCTTCGTAGATCGCCATCAGTTATTACTTTGTTCATTCCGTAGTTATCCATGGAGGTTCCATGATTAACCACATATTTTGAAAATTACATTCTTCGTTATCTATTGACAATACTGTTGACACATATGGATGTGCAACAACTAAATAAATCAATTATCTGCAACCTTCTTTGTTGAACCTCGCTAATACCTTGGAACACCTAAATGGAAGTTCTCGTTAAGACGTTGCTCCTGAAATCTCGAGTAATTGAAAATAAGCTCATTCAAGATACATATGGTGAACAAAAGCAAGTGTCTTGCAAACCTAATTACATATGTGTGGGCACGGGTAATCAAATGGTGTTCTGAGCATCCATGGACGTATTCGACAAACCCATAAAACAACATAATTCATTGGTATATATATAAGGTTTGAAAAATATCCAAACACGTAAATAAAAAATAAAAATAAGGAAGCAACAATTGTATCTACATCTATTGTATATGGTCGAAAAATATCTAAAGCTCCCATAAAGAAATCCCATGTACCAAAGCCAAATCATATCAGTCGTTTTCTTATACAATGCATCACATCCGGCAGCCCATGAAAAAATTGTTGGAAGAAAAATGGAAGTAGAGTAGATAAGGGAACTCGCAGCTTATTTTCCTTCCAAGTACCTCTTCTATGCTTTTATCTCATGTGTTCCATTTATTGTGGGGATACGTCAATATCAAGCAGTCCTGCTTTTTCTCATCGAATGGAAAAGGCAGGCTCGCAGTCAGCGGTAATTGGCTGGGAAGCTATGAGCACTTTGTAAGATCGGCGTGTCTGGCGGCAAGATGAATTTTGAAAGCGGAGTACGCGGAGGCTGGGCAGCGCTGCATTGTAAATTGAATCTGGTAAGTACGTTCTTAAAAGGATAAAAAAAAAGATGATTTGAGGTCCATCTCAATACCGTGGTAGAAAACGTGACAGTTTTTTTTTTTGCGAAACGTGGCAGTTTTTTCTTGCGATCCATAACGACATGCATGATTTTGTAACATGGTCACATAAAAAAACATATTTGTAACGTGGCTTTTCTAGGGAACTTTGTAACGTGATTTTTTTTATGTTTTTACAACGGCTAATCTACACCGTAATAATTCGGTCCCACCACAGATGAACGGTTCCTAATTTCTGATTAACGTGGTAATTACTTGAGAGCCTCTAATTAGTATAAGTATAGAAGTATAGATGAATGGGGGTGTTGGTGGCCCAGTACCATGCACATGGGCCAATTAAGATACCATCCCTAGCACTAGCATGTTTAACTAGTTGGGTAAGAGCATCTCCAACGGGCGCCCAACCCGGTGCACACATAATATCTGTTCACAGCGCGTCCATCCCAAAATTTAGCGCGTCGTCGAGCGCTGGCTCCAGGTAGCCCAAGAATTAGGCGCGCGCGGCACTCCAGCGGAAGTCCAAAAATGAGACGCGCGCGGGGCAAAATTCAGCACATTTTTCGTCACATAGGATGAAAACGATACATAAAACATAGTTGCATATATAGTCTAGACAGTTAAAACAACTACAAAGCATAGCGTAGATAAAAAGTCCGATACAAAACCTACTCATCACCGTCGTCGTCAGACTCCGACGTGCCGGTGTACGATTCCTCCGTCGTGATGAAGGTGTCACAGCAGCGTTCATCGTCGGATAACCAAGTCGACGCTTCCTTCAAGTCCATCTAGAAGAGTGCGGCTTGCTTCCGCGTACACCTATCTGCACGATAGGCGGCTTGCTCCGCCCTCCTTTGCGCGAAGAATTGGCGCTCGTTGATGACGTCCTGCGGGAACTGTCGGCGCCGTGCCTCCATGGCATGCTCGTCCATCTCAACAATGCTGAGACGATGCTCCCGCCTCTGGTTCCGGCGACGGTCCTCGTCTTTGACTACCCGTGGATGAGGCGTAAGGTTCTGCGCCAACTCCATCATCACCACCTCGGGCAAGTTCATCTCCCTTCGAGGCATGTTCAGGTGCCACACCGCCGCGTCAAACGCACGGGCCGCTTCCTCGGCGGTGTCGAACATGTCGAGGCCGAGGCGCATCTCGCTGGATCAGATCTCAGAGTAGAACGTGTCGGAGGGGCGCGTGCAGAAGCCGCGGTAGCCAAAAGATCCACGACGGCGCGGTGGCATCTTGGCGCGGCGGCATCGAGGAGAGAAAGGAGGCAGAGCGGCACTTGGCGAAGCAGGGGAGGGTGCGTGGTGGGACAGGGGCGACTGAGAGATTTGGTGGAAGTGCGTGCGGCGAGCGCTGCATTTTATAGGCGCGCTAGACGCTGCACGTCAAATCTAGTACGCGCCCGCCCGCCTTTTCCCCCGCGTGCACAAGCCTTTCCCGCGCGCCCGAGTTTGTCGCGTCCACTGAAGCGCGCGAAACCGTCTGGCGCGCGCTAAAATGGAGTTTTAACGCACAACGTTTTTTGGTGCGGCCGTTGGATATGCTCTAAGGGAGAGAGCGGCCAGAGAAATCCCAGTAGCATCCATCCCTCGAATCACGCGATGCGGCCGAGATCAAAACAAGTGAAGGCCGCCCATGGCAGATGCGTCACCGACGACTCGTGGGGAGGCCAGGTACCCCATCTTCCTCCTTTGGGGAAGATCCACCAGGGAGGCCAGAGCTTGAAGTCGTGCCATTTGTGAGTCTGAGCGTGGCAGGACTCTATGTACCGGTGCGGCTGTCTCGGCGGCTCGACGGTGGGCTAGGGAGCGGCACGCCGAGTGCCAAGAGGCAACGGGTAAGGCGATGCCGAAAAGCAACCGTTTGCAGAGGCGGAAGAGGGCTGAGGTGGCGAGCACCGTCTTTGTGCAGCTGGCGTTGCGGCCTCGTCCAACGTTGCGGTGGTCGTGTCTCGCGGGCGGAGCGTGGCGCACGAACAAGTGTGGGGCATGGCGCAACGTGAGCCGGCACGGCGAACGGGAAAACAGGGGCGCGGAGGGCGAGGGCGAGAGCCTCGACGCGGCCGAAAGGCAGAGTATAGGCGACCACGGCTTGGCGATGACGGGCACAGGGCGGTGATACGTCTCCAATGTATGTATAATTTTTGATGGTTTCATGCTATTGTCTTGTCAAACTTTGGATGTTTTGCATGCCTTTTATATATTTTTTGAGACTAACTTATTAACTCAGTGCCAAGTGCCCGTTCCTGTTTTTTCCATGTTTTTGACCCCTTTTAGAGGAGGATTTTGAACGGAGTCCAAACGGAACGAAACTGCCAAAAAGATTTTTTCCGAAACAGAAAAAGATCGGGAAGCCTGAGAATCAAGGCATAGGGCCTGCAGGGACCCCACAAGCCCCCTAGCCCAGGCCAGGGGGTCCATGCCTCCCTGGCTTGTGGGCTCCCTGGGCCACCTCTGCCCTAGGACTTTCGCCTATAAATTCCCTAAAATCCCAGAAAAAATTAGGAGATCATCGAAAGTACTTTTCCGCCGCCGCAAGCTTCTGTCTCCGCGAGATCCCATCTGGGGCACGTTCTTGTGCCCTGTCGGAGGGGGGATTCGGACACGGAGGGCTTCTTCATCAACACCATGACCTCTCCGATGATGGGTGAGTAGTTCACCATAGACCTACGGGTCCATAACTAGTAGGTAGATGGCTTCTTCTCTCTCTTGGATCTTCAATACAAAGTTCTCCATGATCTTCACGGAGATCTATCCGTTGTAATCTTCTTTTGTGTGTTTGTCGAGATTCGATGAACTGTGGATTTATGATCCGGTTATCTATGAATCTTATTTGAGTTTCTTCTGATCTCTCTTATGCATGATTTCATATCCTTGCAATTCTCTTCGAGTTGTGGGTTTTGTCTGGACAACTAGATCTATGATTCTTGCAATGGGAGAACTGCTTGGTTTTGGGTTCATACCGTGCGTTGACCTCACCCAGTGACAGAAGGGGTAGCGAGGCACGCATCGTGTTGTTGCCATCAAGGGTAAAAAGATGGGGTTTTCATCATTGGTTTGAGATTATCCCTATACATCTTGTCATCTTGCTTAAGGCGTTAATCTATTTGTCATGAACTCAATACACTAGATGCATGCTGGATAGCGGTCGATGTGTGGAGTAATAGTAGTAGATGCAGAAAGTATAGGTCTACTTGTCTCGGACGTGATGCCTATATGTATGATCATTGCCTTAGATATCCTCATGACTTTGCGCGGTTCTGTCAATTGCTCGACAGTAATTTGTTCACCCACCGTAATATTTGCTATTTTGAGAGAAGCCTCTAGTGAACACTATGGCCCCCGGCTCTACTCCACACCATATTTTCAGCCTTAAACTTTTTCTTTGTTGCACTTTCCGCCTTCAGATCTCACTTTGCAATCAATCTTGAAGGGATTGACAACCCCTTTATAGCGTTGGGTGCAAGCTCTTTGTGTTTGTGCATGTACTCTGGACTTGACGAGATTCTCCTACTGGATTGATACCTTGGTTCTCAAACTGAGGGAAATACTTACTGCTCCTGTGCTGCATCACCCTTTCCTCTTCAAGGGAAAAACCGTCGCAAGCAAGTCTCCGTCAATGTGTCAATTTTTGGCGCTATTGTTTGAGAAGTAGCACGTGGGGTGCAGGCGTTCTGCGGTGCGGATGAGCTGTCGTGGCCAGGGCGGCCACGGCATGGCGCGGACGACGCGGTACGGCCACAAGGGCAAGATGCCGAGCGTTGCATGGCATGATTGCTCTCGATAGAGACATGTGACTGATAAGAAACCAAAGTAAATGATGTAAGAGCAACTCCAACGGGCCGACCCAAACGGAAGGCAATTTTGTCTGCTTTTTGTCTGTTTGGGTCGGTTAGGCGGACACGAACGTTTGCTTCCGCATTTGGTTCGGCGCATGCGCCCAACGCTGGCCTGACCCATTTTTATGGTGCGAGAAAAAAAAGAGTACATGCATATTTAGAACAAAAACAACATTAATTAAACATTAAAGTCGGCCACGAAGGCCGACGAGAGTCTGCGCATCCACATTTGCATTTAAGAAAATTAAAAACAAACTAAACTACGAGGTTGCGCGAAGCCCTAGGCGTTGTCTTCGTTGTCCTCAGGGTCCGTGAGGTTGATGAGCGTCGGCGCAGGGCCGGCCCACGAGAACGTCGTGTTCTAGAGGGCGTTCATGTGGGGCACGAGTTGTGCCGTCGCGGGCTGTATCGCTACCTGTGTCGCCATGGTCTGGCACGCTGATACGTCTCCATCGTATCTACTTTTCCAAACTCTTTTGCCCTTGTTTTGGACTCTAATTTGCATGATTTGAATGGAACTAACCCGGACTGACGCTGTTTTCAACAGAATTGCCATGGTGTTGTTTTTGCACAGAAATAGAAGTTCTCGGAATGACCTGGAAATTTAAGAGGATTTTTTGTGGAATATATAGAAAATACTGGCGCAAGAAATACCTGGAGGGATGGAGCCAGGAGCCCACAAGTTCAGGAGGCCCCCCCGCCGCGCCTGGCACGCTTGTGAGGCCCTCGTGGCTCCGCAGCCTCCAACTCCAGCTCTATATATTCTCTCTCGCCCGGAAAAATTAAAAAAGAAGAGTTCATCGCGTTTTATGATACGGAGCCGCCGCCACCACCTGTTCTTCCTTGGGAGGGCAGATCTGGAGTCCGTTCTGGGCTCGAGAGAGGGGAAATCGACACCTCGTCATTACCCACCATCCTTCATCGCCAATTCCATGTTTGTCTTCACCGTTCGTGAGTAATATCATCGTAGGCTTGCTAGACGATGATGGGTTGGATGAGATCTATCATGTAGTTTTGATGGGATTTGATCCCTAGTATCCACTATGTTCTAAGATTGATGTTGCTACTACTTTGCTATGCTTAATGCTTGTCACTAGGGCCCGAGTGCCATGATTTCAGATCTGAACCTATTATGTTTTCATCAATATATGTGTGTTCTTGATCCTATCTTGCAAGTTGTAGTCACCTACTATGTGTTATGACCCGGCAACCCCGGAGTGACAATAGCCGAAACCACTCCCGGAGATGACCATAGTATGAGGAGTTCATGTATTCACTTTGCGCTAATGCTTTGTTCTGGTTCTTTATTAAAAGGAGACCTTAATATCCCTTAGTTTCCATTAGGACCACGCTGCCACAGGAGGGATGGACAATAGATGTCATGCAAGTTCTTTTCCATAAGCACTTAGGACTATGTACGGAATACATGCCTACATTACATTGACGAACTGGAGCTAGTTACGTATCACCCTATTATAACTGTTACATGATGAATGTCATCCGACATAATTATCCATCGCCGATCCAATGCCTACGAGTCTTTTCCTACCGGTCCTTGCTAAGTTACTTTACCGCTACTGCTGTCACTTCTGCTACGGTTACCGCTACTGCTGTCACTGCTGCTACTGTTACCGCTGCTACCGTTACTATCGCACTACTTTGCTACTGAAACTTTGCTGCAGATACTAAGTCTTTAAGGTGTGGTTGAATTGATAACTCAACTACTAATACTCGAGAATATTCTTTGGCTTCCCGTTGTGTCGAGTCAACAAATTTGGGTTGAATACTCTACCCTCGAAAACTATTGTGATCCCCTATACTTGTGGGTTATCAAGACTATTTTCTGGTGCCGTTGCCGGGGAGGCATAGGTTTATTCTTTGAGTCACTTGGGATTTATGTCTGTTGATCACTATGAGGAATCCGAGAGATCCAAAAACTAAAGTCTTGCCCTCAACTACGAGGACAGGTAAGGAACTGCCATCTAGCTCTGCACTTGATTCACTTTCAGTTATGAGTAAGTTTGCGACACCACCACCTACTAGAAATTCTGATGTGTTCCCTATGCTTCATGATGCTACTTGTGCTATCCATGATGCATATGATGATGCTTTGCTTGATACTGTTTTGCCACTGGGTGCATTTCTTGATGCACAAATTGCTAGAGTTGCTACTGAATGTGATGATACTTCTGAAACTGATGAAATTATTGAAGTAGAACCTGCTGTTTCACCTGGTAGAACTAGCTCTCCTAGATATGAATTGCCTAATATACCTGAGGGTTATGTTATGTAGGGAGAGGTAGCGGAAGATTTTCTTGCTTGTAAGGATAGCTATGATCTTGAGAGTTTATTGCGCAAGTGGAAAGAAAAATCTATGAATACTGGAATGAAATACGATCCTAAGTTTGCTACTTCACCCATCTTTGTCACTGATAAGGATTATGAATTCTCTGTTGATCCTAAGTTAATCACTCTGGTAGAATCTGATCATTTTCATGGTTATGAGTCTGAAACGGTTGTAGCACATCTTACTAAGCTGAATGATATAGCCACCCTATTGACGAGTGAGGAAAAAATTCGTCATTACTATATCGTTAAGTTGTTTCCTTTCTCACTAAAGGGTGATGCTAAGACTTGGTTTACTTCCCTTGCTCCTGGTTGTGTGCGTAGTCCCGAGCATATGATTTACCACTTCTCTTAGAAATATTTTCCTGTCCATAAGAAACAAGCTGCCTTGCAGGATATATATAACTTTGTGCAAGTTGAAGAAGAGAGTCTCCCACAAGCTTGGGGAGGCTTGTCCAGTTACTGAATGCTTTGCCTGGTCACCCTCTTGAGAAAAATGAAATACTTGATATCTTTTATAATGGACTAACCGATGCTTCTAGGGACCACCTAGATAGTTGTGCTGATTGTGTTTTCAGGGAACGAACTGTGGAACAAGCTGAAATTCTATTGAATAATATCATGAGCAATGATAATGATTGGACTATTCCCGAACCACCTCCGAAGCCAACTCCAAAGAAAACAGGTATTCTATTCCTCAGTCCTGAAGATATGCAAGAAGCCAAGAAATCTATGCAAGAGAAAGGTATTAAATCTGAAGATGTTAAGAATCTACCACCTATCAAAGAAATACATGGTCTTGATAACCCGACACAGGTAGTAGAGGTAAATTTTCTTCGTAGATTCAATGAGAGTGATATTCCTTATGATAAACCTGCTAGCTTATGCTTAGATGAATTTGATAACTTCGTTGCCAAACAACAAAGTTTCAATGATTATGTTAGCAGACAATTGGAACAAAATGCTCGCATGATTAATCATATAAGTGCTTGTGTGGATAGGAATGTCAATGATCTTAAGCTTTTGAGTAAACATGCCTCTATGGTCACTACTCAAGTAGAACAAATACTTAAGTCTCAAAATGACTTGCTCAATGAGTTGAATAACAATTCTGTTAGAGTTGTCACTAGAGGTGGTAGAATGAATCAGGAACCTTTGTATCCTGAGGGCCATCCTAGGAGAATTGAACAAGATTCTCAAGGAGTTAACACTGATGCACCTAGTCATCCTGGTAATAGGAAGAAAAAGAAAGATGATAGGAACTTGCATGCTAGCAAACCTGTTGCTGTTACACCTGAGAATCCAAATGATGTCTCTGTTTCTGATGCTGAAACACAATCTGGTGATGAACATGAGCCTAGTGATAATATTGATAGTGGTGTTCATGTTCATACTCAACCTAGTAATGATAAGAATGTGGAGATTGAACCTGTTGTTGATCTTGACAACCCACAACCTAAGAACAGGAGATATGATAAGAACGTCTTTATTGCTAGGAAGCATGGTAAAGAAAGAGAACCATGGGTTCAGAAACCCATGCCCTTTCCTCCCAAACCATCCAAGAAAAAGGATGATGAGGATTTTGAGCGCTTTGTTGAAATGATTAGACCTATCTTTCTGCAAATGCGTTTGACAGATATGCTCAAAATGTCTCCTTATGCTAAGTACATGAAAGATATTGTGACTAATAAAAGGAAGATACCTGAGGTTGAGAATTCCACCATGCTTGCCAACTACACTTTTAAGGGTGGGACTCCTAAGAAACTAGGTGATCCCGGAGTGCCCACTATACCTTGCTCCATTAAAGGAAATTATGTTAGAACTGATTTATGCGATCTTGGAGCTGGTGTTAGTGTTATGCCTCTCTCTTTATACCGTAGACTTGAATTGGATAAGTTGATGCCTACTGAAATGTCTTTGCAAATGGCCGAAAAATCAACTGCTTTTCCTATCGGCATTTGCGAGGATGTGCGTGTTGTGGTTGCTAACGTTACTATCTTAACGGACTTTGTTATTCTGGATATTCCCGAGGATGATGCCATGGCGGTCATCCTTGGAAGACCATTTTTAAACACTGCAGGGGTTGTTATTGATTGCAACAAAGCCAATGTCACTTTCCATGTTAATGGTAATGAGCATACGATGCACTTTCCTAAGAAACAATATCGAGTTCATTGCATCAATGCTATTGAAAAATCTTCATCAATTCTTATTGGAAGCTTTGAATGCCCTATACCTACTGTCAAGATGAAGTATGATTTACTTGTTGGGGATATGCACTTCCTCGTTGAGGTAACCTAGTGATTATTAGAAAATTCTCCGGTTTTATGTGATTCAGAAAAAGTTTGTCAAGGAGACTTGATCAACCTCATTGACGGATTTCTTTTGATGACCATAAGATGGATGAATCTAGAAGTCACAACCTTCTGTCCCCAACTTTTACTTTCTGTTGTTTATAAGAAAAATGATAAATTTAGCTTTATTTTTCCTTTTTTCTGCTTTTTCCGTCCTTTAGAAAAGTGTCCAGAAAATAAAAGTTCTCCAAATGCCCTGAAATTCAAGTATGATTTTTTCTGGAATTTTTGAAAATTTTGAGATAGGATGCTAGTCAGGGGGATGCACCAGTGGGCCACAAGCCCAGGAGGCGCGGCCACCCCCCTGGCCGCGCCTGGCAAGCTTGTGGGTCCCACGTGGCCCCCCTCCACTTATTCCAGCTCCCATCTCCTTCTTCCACCTCCAGAAAAATTCATTCCACAACCCAAACCCGTGTTCTTGCTCTTCTTGCTGCATTTTTCGATCTCCTTGTGCAAAGCCCATTCACCAAACTGTTTTGGGGAATTGTTCCTTGGTATATGACTTCTCCATTGGTCCAATTAGTTTTTGCTCTAGTGCTTTATTCGTTGCGTATTTTTGCTGCCTTGGTGACCCTGTTCTTGAGCATTGCATGTCAATTTTAGTTGGACCCAAGTAGTTTTGATGCATGTTATGGCCTCTAGGCACTTGTAGGAGTTGTTGCTATGAGTTTTGTTGAGACTTGTTCACTTTTCTTTTGAGTCACTAAAAATTTCAGAAAAAGAAGATGTTCAGGAGAAACTATCATGGTGGTTCCTCAAGCAAAAGGGGTCCCCGTCTCTCGATTCGGGATCCCGATCCTTATCACCCGAGGAACGCACAGGTACAACCATGTGAATGGCCTTCCGATGAATTCATGATTGATGCAGGTTTCAAAGACGAGTTTGGTACATTTGCTCACAACGCCAGGCTCGAAGAATTCATCTCCAACAAATGCAAACAATATACTACACTCACTGCCTCTTTTGTTCGTAAATTCAAATTTTCAGTTGGTCGTGACTCATCCATACTGTTTGATCTTTATGACAAATCGTATACCATGGATTTAGAGGATTTTAATAGAATTTGCAAGATACCTGATTGGGGTAGTCCCAATGATCCTCCTAGGTCTTCGGTTAGAGATTTTATTTGTAGTATAACTATTGGAGAAACTAGAGATATTACGCAGGCTACCATGGGGAGCATTCATTTCCCTGCCTTACATTATTTTTCCCTCTTCATAGGTAGATGCATTAACGGGAAAGATCGAGCATTGTCACCTCTGCGCACCTGACCTTAGTATTCTTAAGAGCGCAGTAATAGGTGATAGAAGTTTCAACATGGGAGCTATAATCATGAGGAGGCCAAATAATAATGCTAATGAAGGGGATTTCTTTGGTGGGATCTATGCCACTCGCTTAGCTAATTTTCTTGGAATACACATCCGCACACGAGATCCCCCGCTCCATACACGTTGCCTTGATCGCGCCGCTATGACATGTTATCAGTTCCTTGAGAGGGATAATGAATCCCTCGTATACCGGTTAATATTTAACCGACAACTTGTTTTCCATATTACCCTTCCTGCTCCTGCCTTTTTGACTTTTAGGTAAAACAGAGATATTACATAACCAGAGGAGAGGCAGAGGAGTATGAGAGGGAGGCGAAGGTTGCTCGCCTCCATGAGGCAGCTACTCAGGCGGTAGCTGCCGCGTTCCCGTACAACCCCCATTATGATTTTGGATATCGCCTGGACCAGCCATGGGAGTAGACCAACTTAGGCCGAAAGCCTAAGCTTGGGGGAGTACGTGTTTCTCACCGAATTTATATTCCTGCTCACACATTCACTTTGATAGTCGGTGTTCACACCTTGCCATTGCATCATCCATGCTAGTTTATTTATTTTTCTCGCTTTCTTCTCGTGTGTTTGTTTAAATTGAGAAAAACAAAGAAAATAGTTGTAAGTTTACTTTCCAGCTTTCTTAGTGGTGTTTAAAAAGGAAAACCCAAAAATATTTCCCGTTCTTCTTTTGCTTGTTGGGAGCTTTCCCGTGTAAATAGTTTTCTTTTTCTTTGGGTCAAGGTAGAAGACCATGGTTAAAAAATTTAGTGGCTCTCACATGCATATTTATTTAACCGTCCAAGAGCCATATTACTTTGTCTTCTCCTTTGAGTTTGCTTGCAAATTCCATCTTAGTCCAATGCACGAACGCTCTCATTATTATTCACATCATTCGGTCGTGCAAGTGAAAGGCAATAATGACGATATATGATGAAGTGACTGAGCCTGCAAAAGCTAATATGAACTCGACCTATTTTGTTTTTGTAAATATGACTAGTTCATCGTTCCTAATTCAGCTTTGTTATGAGAGAAACATGTTTGCATTGACAACTTAGAGATCATAGTTTCTGATGCCATGCTTAATTAGCTAGGAGCTTATAATGGTCTGTCTTGGATGCCCACCAGGGCCGGCCCTGGCGTATGGCCGGCAAGGCAACGGCCTAGGGCCCACGATAGGAGGGGTGCCATAATATTATATGTATGTACATTGTAGCGTATTAGAAAATATATAAAAAATACAAAAAAGGAAGAAATTAGATTGTTAGGCCTGACTGCGATCAATTACCCAGTTTACGCACACGTCCTAAGACCTGTTCGTGGCTTCGTCTTCCAGTCGCCTTGAGGCTCGACATCTCGTTTCGAGTGCCCTCGTCAAACGAGTCGCCGGCTTCAGTACTGCGGCATCTTGGCCGGCTTGTCACCGCTGCGCGCGCCGGCCGTTCGGCAGACCGGCCATCCAACATGCGAAGAAATGCTGATCTTGAAAAGGATATCTTGGACAATATTGGTCTTGATTGTGAACTTAATGACTTTGCATCAAGAAACGCCCGAAGAAACTTTTTCTGAAGAATTAAATTATTATTGTTGTCGATGAAGTTAGTCAAAACTTGGTTCTTATTTGAAGTAATCATGTCATTTTAGTTTCATTTCTCTATCTTTTTAGTATTATTATTGTCGATTTAGTAAGTTGAAATTTTGTTATTATTATTGTCGATGGAGTCAGTTAATTATTATAGTTAAATTTTAAACTAAAAATATATGGTCTTAGGACATAGGGGCCCATGTCATTGAGTTCGCCTAGGGCATCCCGAAACACAGGGTCGGCCCTGATGCCAACATGAATTTCAAGATGATTATGATGTAGTATGATAGGATGGTATCCTCCTTTGAATGATTCAAGTGGCTTGACTTGGCACATGTTCACGCATGTAGTTCAAACAAAATCAACATAGACTCTATGATATTCATGTTTATGGTGATTTATATCCTACTCATGCTTGCACGCAACGTTGGTTAATTTCAGTGCTTATTGATGACTGTTGTCGTTGTTTAGTTGGTCGCTTCCCAGTCTTTTGCTAGCCTTCACTTGTACTAAGCGGGAATACTGCTTGTGCATCCACTTCCATAAACCCAAAGTTGTTCCCTATGAGTCCTCCATACCTACCTATATGTGGTATCTATGTGCCGTTCCAAGTAAATTTGCATGTGCGACTCTCTAAACCTTCAAGTAATAATTTGTTTTGTATGCCCGAACCGCTCATGTGGTGACAAGGGGCGGTCAGTATCTTCCATGCTAGGCGTGTTATCCTCGATACATGTTGATTCACTATCACTCACGAGAAAGGGGCCGGTAATCGGAATGCCCAGTTCCATGCTCAAGTCGAAAATATAATTGCAAACAAAACTCCCCCTGGATTGTTGGTGGTATGGACGGCACCCGAGGATTCGGCTAGTCGTGGAGTGCGATTGATCGATGGTGGGGGAGTCAAAAAATTACTTTTCTGTTTGGGAAATGCCTATAATATGTGTAGCATGGAAGATGGTGGAAACTCTTGGTCATCGCGTTGACAATGAAAGCATGCCAGCCAAAATTATTTATCTCTGCTTTTAAAGCTTGAGCTGTCGCACCTCTGCAAATCAATGCTTCCCTCTGTGAAGGGCCTATCTATTTACGTTTCTGTTGAGTCATCCTCTTCTTATAAAAGCACCAGTTAGAGAGCACCTCCGTCATTTTTATGCTTTGCTATTAATTGATATTGAGTATGACTGTGACTGGATCTTCTTTGCCATGAGTTACAATGTTCAGTTAGCCCTTGGTCTTTGAAGGTGCTCTGCATTTATGTTTTGCGGTCTTAGAAAGGGCTAGCGAGATACCATCTGTTCATATTGCTTCATGATTGTTTTGATTGAAGTGTTGACGTTTGAAGCTTATTATTATTGCTCGCTAGTTGATTATGCCATTGATATGAGTTCATCATGAGACCTAAATGTCATTTCTTATGTGGTTAGCTTATGATCTTGGTGAAAATATGAATGTGAGTTAGACATAATTACAACAGCAAGGTCAAACAGAGTTCGTAAAAGTTTTTCTTTTGTCTCTTTCAGTTTGTCAACTGAATTGCTTGAGGACAAGCAAGGATTTAAGCTTGGGGGAGTTGATACGTCTCCATCGTATCTACTTTTCCAAACTCTTTTGCCCTTGTTTTGGACTCTAATTTGCATGATTTGAATGGAACTCACCCGGACTGACGCTGTTTTCAGTAGAATTGCCATGGTGTTATTTTTGTGCAGAAATAAAAGTTCTCACAATGACCTGGAAATTTACGAGGAGTTTTTGTGGAATATATAAAAAATACTGACGCAAGAATTACTTGGAGGGACGGAGCCAGGAGCCCACAAGCCCAGGAGGCGCGCCCCCCTGGCCGCGCCTGGCAGGCTTGTGAGGCCCTCGTGGCTCCGTAGCCTCCAACTCCAGCTCTATATATTCTCTCTCGCCCAGAAAAAATTAAAAAAAAGAGTTCATCGCGTTTTACGATACGGAGCCGCCGCCACCACCTGTTCTTCTTGTGGAGGGCAGATCTGGAGTCCGTTGTGGGCTCCGGAGAGGGGAAATCGACGCCGCCGTCATCACCAACCATCCTTCATCGCCAATTCCATGATGCTCTTCACCGTACGTGAGTAATCTCATCGTAGGCTTGCTGGATAGTGATGGGTTGGATGAGATCTATCATGTAATCGAGTTAGTTTTGATGGGATTTGATCCCTAGTATCCACTATGTTCTAAGATTGATGTTGCTACTACTTTGCTACGCTTAATGCTTGTCACTAGGGCCCGAGTGCCATGATTTCAGATCTGAACCTATTATATTTTCATCAATATATGTGTGTTCTTGATCCTATCTTGCAAGTTGTAGTCACCTACTATGTGTTATGACCCGGCAACCCCGGAGTGACAATAGCTGGAACCACTCCCGTTGATGACCATAGTATGAGGAGTTCATGTATTCACTTTGCGCTAATGCTTTGTTCTGGTTCTATATTAAAAGGAGACCTTAATATCCCTTAGTTTCCATTAGGACCCCGCTGCCACGGGAGGGATGGACAATAGATCTCATGCAAGTTCTTTTCCATAAGCACGTATGACTATATACGGAATACATGCCTACATTACATTGACGAACTGGAGCTAGTTACATATCACCCTATGTTATAACTGTTACATGATGAATGTCATCCGACATAATTATCTATCACCGATCTAATGCCTATGCGTCTTTTCCTACTGGTCCTTGCTAAGTTACTTTACCGCTACTGCTGTCACTTCTGCTACTGTTAGCGCTACTGCTGTCATTGCTGCTACTGTTACCGCTGCTACCATTACTATCGCACTACTTTGCTACTGAAACTTTGCTGTAGATACTAAGTCTTTCAGGTGTGGTTGAATTGACAACTCAACCACTAATACTCGAGAATATTCTTTGGCTTCCCCTTGTGTCGAATCAACAAATTTGGGTTGAATACTCTACCTTCGAAAAAACTGTTGCGATCCCCTATACTTGTGGGTTATCACACGCCTCCTCCTCGGCGTCACGCTCGAGCACCTCTAGGTACTCGCTGTGGCGGCGCTCCTCGGCCAACCGTCACTGGCGCCAATGTTCCAGGTACGCCGCCTCCTGCGACGTCGTCGACCCAACCCAGGCCGGTGGCGCGCTGTCCCACTCGTGCACTACTCCTATCTACGAGTAGCGGTCGCTGGGGGACAGCTCCAGCCGCACCTCCTCCGCGTGTGCCCTAGCTGACCGCGGCGCCGGCGGTACTAGGATCATCTCTGGATCCAGGTGCAAGTCGTGCGGCAGGGTGGCGTCGGGGTACGGGAAAGGCACACGGTGCTGCCAGTGCCACTCCGCCTGGTGCACTGGCACATTGACGCGTTGTCCTGGTCGACAAGCTAGCGCCGGCGGAGGCGGGAGGAACTCCGAGGGAAAAGGGATGACGGGGGACTTGCCCTTGGCCTTGCTGCTGCCAGCACTGGATAAGAGCCCCATCCGGCATGGCTGGGTGGCTAGGGTTTGCCAGCGACGGTGGAGCGGGTGTGGCTAGATGGGGGTGGGGGCTGGCTGGAAGCGGATGAGGACGGCCCCGCCACACGGTTGACTTAAAAAAGGACGATCGCCATCCCTGACGCATGGGCCCGAGGTCATAAATTAAGCTGACCAGGTAGGCCGCGGGCAGTTGGACGACCGCCAGGTGGGGACGCGGCGTACACCGAGAAGGAACGCGTGGTTAGAGCCACTCCCAAACGGACGGCAGCGGACGAAATGGGTCGCCCCATTGGAGTGGCTCTAACCATTCACTACAGGAATCAACTTCTTTGCCGTCTGCCATCACAGACGGCAAAGACAAAACAGCAGACGACAAAGATTCTTACGGCCGGCAAAATTTCTGCGTCAGCCTACGACGGCATAGGACCTTCTTTGCCGTCTGCCCCCCAAAGCAGACGGCAAAGCTCTTTGCCGCCAGCTTTCCTTAGGAGCAGTCGGCAAAGTGCTCGAGACGGCAGCCGACAGGCGTTGCCTCCGTTAGGGGTTAACGGAGGCTTTGCCGTCTGCCTCCCCCTCCATCTTTGCCGTCCGCCTCCCCCTCCATCTTTGCCGTCTGCCTACTCCTCCCCTCCCCCCTCCATATTTGTCGTCTGCCTCCCCCCCTCCATCTTTGTCGTCTGCCTACTCCTCCCCTCCCCCCTCCACTCGTTGTCGTCTGCCTCTCCCCCCTCCACTCTTTGCCGCCTGCCTCCTCCTCCCCCCTCCTCTGTGCCCTCTTCTTTGCCGTCTGCCCACCCTGGGGGCTGACGGCAAAGAGACTATATAGACACCCCAGGATGCACAGCTGGGTGCCATGTGGCACCTTTGCCATCTCCCAGCTGATGGCACAGGTCTTTGCCATCAGCTGGCAGACGACAAAGATCCCATATAGTACCTGTTTTTTTGTTTTATATTATTTCACAGCACATATATATATATATATATATATATATTTGATAGCACATTTATATAATTCACCACACATATATGATATATAGTTCACCACACATATACTTGCCAACACATATATATATATAATTCACCACACATATATGATATACATATAAATCAATGTACATCACCATATATCCAAAGAACCAACATATAAAGTATTGCACTGTTTATCCGTATATACATATACATATAGTTCGACATTGTTCATCAACTCAAATGAAAACTAGATGATATACATATAAAGTTCATCCATCGACATTGTTCAACTCCATGAATGCCAGCTTCCATGCATGTAGTATATCCAATCTGCAAAAGTGTGAATAAGAAAGTCAGAAGAAGAACATAATATGATGTTTTTCAGCTAATTATATCATTTTTAGCGGAAAACAAGCTAAGAATATAATATTCATGAGCTAACCAAGGTTCTTATGCCATTTTTAGCTTATTATGGCATTTTGGAGCTAAATGGGTTAATTAAAGCAAGGATAATATGAAAGAGGAGAAGAAAGAGGAGGAGGAGGAGAAGAAGAAGAAATCAATACGAAGGAGGAGAAGGAGGAGAAGGAGGAGGAGGAGAAGGACTAGAAGGTCCTTGGCCTTCTCCTCCTCCTCCTTCTCCTTCTTCTCTTCTTCTTCTTCTTCTTCTTCTTCTTCTTCTTTCTTTTCATTTTGCCTATTTCTTCTCCTCTTCTCCTGTTGTTGGAGCTAAATTACCTAATTATGTCTTTTTGGAGCTAAATGGGTTAATTATCCCATTTTAGAGGAAAACAAGCTAAGTATATAATATTCATGAGCTAACCAAGGTTCTTATGCCATTTTGAGCTTATTATGGTATTTTGGAGCTAAATGGGCTAATTATGTCATTGTTGGGGAAATTAAAGCAAGGATAATATGAAAGAGGAGAAGAAAGAGGAGGAGGAGGAGAAGAAGAAGAAATCAAGAAGAAGGAGGAGAACGAGGAGAAGGAGGAGGAGGAGAAGGACTAGAAGGTCCTTGGCCTTCTCCTTCTCCTCCTCCTCCTCCTTCTCCTTCTTCTCATCATCTTCTTCTTCTTCTTCTTCTTCTTTCTTTTCATTTTGCCTATTCTTCTCCTCTTCTCCTCTTGTTGGAGCTAAACTACCTAATTATGTCTTTTTGGAGCTAAATGGGCTAATTATCCCATTTTAGAGGAAAACAAGCTAAGTATATAATATTCATGAGCTAACCAAGGTTCTTATGCCATTTTGAGCTTATTATGGTATTTTGGAGCCTAATGGGCTAATTATGTCATTGTTGGGGAAATTAAAGCAAGGATAATATGAAAGAGGAGGAGGAGAAGAAGAAGAAGAAATAAAGGAGAAGGAGGAGAAGGAGGAGAAGGAGGAGGAGGAGAAGGACTAGAAGGTCCTTGGCCTTCTCCTCCTCCTCCTCCTCCTTCTCCTTCTTCTCTTCTTCTTCTTCTTCTTCTTCTTCTTCTTCTTTCTTTTCATTTTGCCTATTTCTTCTCCTCTTCTCCTCTTGTTGGAGCTAAATTACCTAATTATGTCTTTTTGGAGCTAAATGGGCTAATTATCTCATTTTAGAGAAAAACAATCTAAGTATATAATATTCATGAGCTAACCAAGGTTCTTATGCCATTTTGAGCTTATTATGGTATTTTGGAGCTAAATGGGCTAATTATGTCATTGTTGGGTTAATTAAAGCAAGGATAATATGAAAGAGGAGAAGAAATAGGAGGAGGAGGAGAAGAAGAAGAAATCAAGAAGAAGGAGGAGAAGGAGGACAAGGAGGAGGAGGAGAAGGACTAGAAGGTCCTTGGCCTTCTCCTCCTCCTCCTCCTCCCCCTTCTCCTTCTTCTCATCATCATCTTCTTCTTCTTCTTCTTTATTTTCATTTTTCCTATTCTTCTCCTCTTCTCCTCTTGTTGGAGCTAAACTACCTAATTATGTCTTTTTGGAGCTAAATGGGCTAATTATCCCAGTTTAGAGGAAAACAAGCTAAGTATATAATATTCATGATCTAACCAAGGTTCTTATGCCATTTTGAGCTTATTATGGTATTTTGGAGCTAAATGGGCTAATTATGTCATTGTTGGGGAAATTAAAGCAAGGATAATATGAAAGAGGAGGAGGAGAAGAAGAAGAAGAAATAAAGGAGAAGGAGGAGAAGGAGGAGGAGGAGAAGGACTAGAAGGTCCTTGGCCTTCTCCTCCTCCTCCTCCTCCTCCTTCTCCTTCTTCTCTTCTTCCTCTTATTCTTCTTCTTTCTTTTCATTTTGCCTATTTCTTCTCCTCTTCTCCTCTTGTTGGAGCTAAATTACCTAATTATGTCTTTTTTGAGCTAAATGGGCTAATTATCCCATTTTAGAGGAAAACAAGCTAAGTATATAATATTAATGAGCTAATCAAGGTTCTTATGCCATTTTGAGCTTATTATGGTATTTTGGAGCTAAATGGGCTAATTATGTCATTGTTGGGTTAATTAAAGCAAGGATAATATGAAAGAGGAGAAGAAAGAGGAGGAGGAGGAGAAGAAGAAGAGATCAAGAAGAAGGAGGAGAAGGAGGAGAAGGAGGAGGAGGAGAAGGACTAGAAGGTCCTTGGCCTTCTCCTCCTCCTCCTCCCCCTCCTCCTCCTCCTCCTTCTCCTTCTTCTCTTCTTCTTCTTCTTCTTCTTCTTCTTCTTTCTTTTAATTTTGCCCATTTCTTCTCCTCTTCTCCTCTTGTTGGAGCTAAATTACGTAATTATGTCTTTTTGGAGCTAAATGGGTTAATTATCCCATTTTAGAGGAAAACAAGCTAAATATATAATATTAATGAGCTAACCAAGGTTCTTATGCCATTTTGAGCTTATTATGGTATTTTGGAGCTAAATGGGCTAATTATGACATTGTTGGGGAAATTAAAGCAAGGATAATATGTAAGAGGAGAAGAAAGAGGAGGAGGAGGAGAAGAACAAGAAATCAAGAAGGAGGAGCAGGAGGAGAAGGAGGAGGAGGAGAAGGACTAGAAGGTCCTTGGCCTTCTCCTCCATCTCCTCCTCCTCCTCCTCCTTCTCCTTCTTCTCTTCTTCTTCTTCTTCTTCTTTCTTTTCATTTTTCCTATTTCTTCTCCTCTTCTTGGAGCTAAATTACCTAATTATGTCTTCTTGGAGCTAAATGGGCTAATTATCTCATTTTAGAGGAAAACAAGCTAAGTTTGGAGGAGAAACTTACCGTAGTGGTCATCAAGGAGGAGAAACACCACGGTTGCTCGCGGCGGCTTCGTTTGGAGACGGTTGCCCTAGAGAAGGGTCGTGCGATGCTGCTTGGGAGTTATTCTGCAGAAAAGATATTTTTCAATGTCTCAGTTAGCATGATGACACTCAATTATTAATACTAGTTTATAATAAAACTCACCGTGCCAATCGAAGAGAAGACGGGCATCGGCGGAGGGACTTGACCGCTCTTCTCGCACAGACCCTGAATAGTGGGTCGTATTAGTTAGTATTGAAACAGACATTACACACATGATTTGGCTAATGTGAAAAAAACATGCCACAAAAAGCTCGTACAGGGCCCATTGACCCGCCTCATTCCGGGCCCTCTCCTCCTCAAGCAATCGTGTCGTGGTCTGGTCCCTCTCATCAAGAGCAGCCTGAAGAGTAGGCTGGCTTGCCAATCTCTCTTTCTCAAGAGCAGCCTGGTTTGCCGCTCTCTCTTTCTGAAGAGCAGCCTGAAACACCATTCCTCGTTACCACAGTAATTATCTATGGTGACACACATAATGAAATGGATGAAAGTGTTCTTAGTCCGTACAACTAACCTCGATGGCAAGTTCGACTGGCCGTGGACGACGCGTTATCTCAGGACAGCTGCTCGACTGGCGTGCCTTGATCTCCGGAAGAGTGAGTGGACAATGTATTATCCCATCTCCAATGGCTATCGAGCCATGGGGCCTCCCGCCACCAGATATCATCACCATCTCTGGATCCAAAGGTTCTTGGCAAGGGTTAAAGTCATCCCCTTTCGTAGCCTTCCCCGCGTCCCTGTATGCCACGAGCTTCTGGTGGGATGATATGTTGGTGAAGTTATTGGGATCATCCAGGTCAGACTCAGAGAATGCCTTCGCCTTCTTGTACGAGGCAGTATGGGCCATGCCATAAAGGTCGTACAAGTGTGGCATCTCAGTCTTATTGTGATGTGCCTAAAAGAGAGGAACAAAATATTAGCATCAAGAATGAATTGCATGAATCATGAAGCAAATCACATACCCAGTTTCGTCCAAACTGAAGTAAGTTTGCGCTGCCTTAATGGTGTGGCACACCAACCATTTGGCTACTCCGATCCTTCGCATTCTCGTGGACGGCTCGCCAGCTGCCTGTGCACCACTCATCAACCAACGCCTCCCAACAATCCATCTTATCCGCACACCATCTCGGGGGCACCTGTAAGTGATTAGAAAGAATTTTCAGCGCTACTCCTATGAATGAAATCAAGAAAACTACATAGAAGGACTTAAGAATAGGTAATTACCTTCATCTATTGCTCCTTCTTCAGAAACTTTCCGCGGCAATCCTTCCTCTGCTTCTTAATACCACGCGTGGCGTAGTAATATCGAATAGCCTGCGGCCGAGCCTCGTGGCGCAAGTTCTGTAGTAACCGCCTACACTCGGCCTCGAGAACCCTGGCCGCCTCCTCCTCATATCCATCCTCACACCTATAGAAGGTCTGCAATCAAACGTGAAAACACCGATTAATACAATAATTAGCTATATTGTTAATTTTAGATTCTGTAAAAGGATAATTTGCCCAAAAGCTCTTGATCACCATCTCGGCCCTCGTGTGGCACAAGACACCATCTATAATCTCCTCCGGCGGGGCCTGCGCAGCCTGGTATTGCTCCCAGGTAAATCCTAGTGTAGGAACCTGACCCTCACCAGACAACGTGACAAACCCCGGGAAATTTGTCCGGCAAAGCACACCAAGGACGGAGTTCGGCCTGCGGACTCCAAGAGGGTGTACCCATCCCCTGCAGTATGATAAGGTCAACGCGTTAGATATTTGAACAAACTTGAAGGCAAAAGCTAAAAAAAGGGTAAATGTACTTACCTATCTCCTTCAGGTTTAATCACCGGCCTCTGCTCGCGGGTAGCCGGGCCGACGGGGAGACGTGTACTACCACGCTTGTACACGGTGGCCCCGTCCACCTGAACATCGCGCTCACTATCCGTAAGCTCATCCCCGCCATCCCCGCCCCCTGAGCCACCCGGACCCTCGGTCCAATCTGGCAACTCGGTATGATCCGGCCAGGTCTCCCATCCGGGCCTCTCCACGTCGGGTGAAGCCTCCGGAACCGTAGTCTCCTCCGGCTGCTCCTGGGCCGAATGCACCTCGACCCGAGGCTGCTCCTGGACCGGAGTTTCGTGGGACGAATGCCCGTCAACACCAGGCTCCTGGACGGGAATCCCCGTAGCCTCCTCCGCAAACGGGTCGACCATACTAGTCCTATGCTCGGGTGAATGAGCTGGTGGTGGTGGCGAGGACGGCTCAACAGTCCTCCTGGATCTTCAGCGCCCACCACCTCTCCCTGTACCCTTCCCCTTCTTCCCGACCCGACCAGCACCTCTCCCTGTGGGCAATGCCACCGACGAAGAAGAACCCACGGGTGGTGTCGACAGACTGTCTGCCAAGGCTCTACGGAGAGATAGGGGTGGAAGGGAAGCACCACCCCTCGTGCGGGGCGCCTGGGAAGAACCCGTCGAGCACTCTGGACCAGCGCCCACCATCTTTCGACACCTGGTGACCTGCCATGATAAAGATTAAAAGAAATTAGTACAACATAAAAAATTTGAATAACTGACATGAATAATAATATGTACATGAATAATAAAGATTAAAATATATATAATTTAAGTTGTGAATCTTACAAACTAATAATCATCATCAATAAATGCATCATCATCATCACTATCACGCATGTCTTCATGAATGACGTGCTCGTCGGGTTCAACGGCGTGAAGTTGTGAAAGGCCTTCCTTTAATCATTGAAGCATTGACAGGTCATCCACATCAGTAACCTCTACGAGTTCCAGGTCTTCTGGTTCCGGCTCAAGGCTGGAGTCGGATTCATTGTCGCTGTCTACTTCCATGTTCTTGGGTGAAGCACGACGGTTCTTGAAACGTTTCTTGGAAGAATTCTCCATCATATGTGTCTGGGTTAATGTGAGGTTCATAATCCTGGTCATTTGGGAGAGGTGGTCTGACATGTGGCGGCACTTCATAAACAACATACCAACCTTCCAGATTCTTATCCGTTTGGCATGCCCACGGTAGATAGAAAACTTGGGTCGCCTGTTGAGCCTTAATATAGACATCGGGAACATCTAAATGGGTGTTTGGATTGATTTCGACTAGTCCTATATGTTCATGAGTCCTTCTAGTCTTTTTCGGCTGGAACCAATAACATTTGAAGACTACGACGTTCGGTGGGTTTTCACCATAGAATTGAAGTTCATAAATTGCTTCAACTCTTCCGTAATACTCGATAACACCTTTGCCGATAGCAGAGACACCACAATTTGTAGATTTCCGGTCGGGCCTAGATAGCTCTTTGCCAAAGGTAGGAAAGAGATACCCGTTGATGTTGTATTTCTCAAATGAACGGACCTTATAGTCAAAACCATTAGCGACTTGTCTCAATTCGGCGTCCATAGACTCTGAATTAGCCTACAAGTTTAATACGAAACAGTTGTTGCATTAGCCGCAAGTTAGACCAAGAATGAAATGGTTCATAATTGATAATTACCGTTTGTTTGAACCAAGAGATGAAACCGGGATAGCCGCCTCCTGTCTTTGACAGAAGCTCATACTCTTCGACGGAATCATTTTCGATCACCGCTCCTTCCGAGAATTTGACGATGTAACGGCTGTTTGAAATATCCGGGAATAAGAGCAGTTCAAATTAATTAGAAGTTACGGGAAAATGTGTCGAGAACTCACTCGATGTACGGCCGCACTTCTGTTAGGTTGTTGAAGATATACAACGAAATGTTCCGCCATTCTTCGACATCCAACGTTATTGGTTTCGAAGCACCGGCTGGTGCGAGCTTCCCTTTGAATAGGCTGAGGTTGGACCCACCTTTTTTAGGGTCTGCATCATTGTGCCGAGGCTTCGGATTATGCAAATGATGATTTTTGGCTTCGTAGTGTGTTGTCACAAAGTTTGCCACCTCCTCAGTAATGAATGCCTCAGCCATCGATGCTTCAATTCTACGCTTATTTTTACATTTAGCTCGAAGGGTCTTCTGCATCCTCTCAGTTGCATAGCACCAACGATCTTGCACGGGCCCACCCAATCTTGCCTCGGTTGGTAGATGTAAAATCAAATGCTGCATTGGATTAAAGAAGCCCGGTGGAAAGATCTTCTCTAACTTGCACAACAACTCCGGTGCAAACTCCTCCATGTCTTCTACCACGCCAGACGACAATTCTTTCGCACAAAGAACACGGAAGAAATAGCTCAGCTCCGCCAGTACTAGCCATTCATCCTCAGGAATAAAGCCACGTAACATCACCGGCATTACCCGCTCTAGCCATATGTGCCAATCATGACTCTTGAGACCAAAGATTTTTAATTTTTCAAGACTCGCTCCCCTCTTTAGATTCGCTGCATACCCATCGGGGAACATCAAGTGCATTTTGACCCACAAGATAATTTCCCTCATAGCTGGCCTTCCAAGATTGAACCAGGCCTTTGGCTTCGACCACTTCTGCTTTCCTTTGCCTTCTCTCATGTTTTGTAACGGTCTATGACATAGTGTCTCTTGATCGACTCTAGCCTTAATATTATCCTTTGTCTTCCCATCTATGTCGAACAATGTACCAAGCATAGCCTCTCTGATATTCTTTTGAGTGTGCATCATGTCGATATTGTGTGGAAGAAGGACGTCTTTGAAGTAAGGCAGATCCCAGAAGCATGGCTTGTGAGTCCAGACGTGTTTTGAATTATACCCCTTGAAATACCCTGGATGCTCTGGATCAGGCTCGAGGGCGTTTAACTGATCCAGGATCTGTTGGCCTGTGAACGCAGGTGGTGCCAAGTGTTTGACAACTTTACCTTTGGTAAAGTTCTTGTCTTTTCTGAACTGATGGTCAGGATCCAGGAACTGTCTATGCAAGTCAAAGCAAGAATACTTCCGACCCTCCTGCAACCAATGAAACTGAAGAGCTGCCTTGCATTGGGGGCACGGGAACCTTCCATGCACACACCATCCAGAGAATAGCGCATATGCTGGCAAGTCATCCATAGTGTACATGTACCACACATGCATTTTGAAGTTTTCTTTTCTAGCGGCATCGTATGTCTTGACCCCATTTTCCCAAGATTCTGCCAATTCATCCTTAAGCGGTTGCAGGTACACATTCATATTCTGCCCCGGATAATTGGGCCCTGGAATTATCAACGTCAGAAATATGTTCTTTCTTTGCATAATCTGCCTGGGGGGGAGATTGATTGGAATGGCAAATACAGGCCAACAATTGTATTGGGTTGCCGTCATGCCGAAGGGATTAAAACCATCCGTGGCAGCGCAGATTCGAGGATTCCTTGAATCTGCCGCTTTATCCTGATGCAATCCATTGAAATGTTTCCACACTTCCCCATCCGATGTGTGTACCATCGTCTTATTCCCATCCGCATCTAGTTTGGTTCTTTTGCCCAATTTGTGCCATGTTATCTGTGTGGCTGTCTCTTCGACCATGAAAAGATGTTGAAGTCTTGGTACGATTGGCATATACCGAAGAACACTAACTGCGATTTTGGTCTGCCTCTTCTCACCCATACCGTTGTCTACCACAAGATACCTGCAAGACTCGCAATTGGGACAATAGTCCAAGTGTGCATACTCCTTCCTAAATAAGGCACATCCTTTCTCACATGCATCTATCTTCTCATAGGGCATCTTAAGTACACGAAGTATTTTGTCCGACTGGTATAGGTTTGCAGGCATGACATGGCCTTTGGGTAGGAAACGTCCAAATAGTATCATCATCGCGTCGTAGCATTCTCTTCCCAAGTTGAACTAAGCCTTCAGAGCCATTACTTGTGCAATTGCATCCAGCTGACAGAGCTCAGTGTGCTCATGGAGAGGACCTTTTGAAGACTCCAACATTTCATAAAAGGCCTTTGCAGATTCCTCCATCTCATCTTCCGAATCCCGAGCATCATCAAAGTCTTGCACCATGTCTTCGATCCCGGTACCATGCTCGTCCGTGCGACGACGGACCACCTCAGCTCTTGTGCGTTGTATAGACTCACCATGAAATGTCCACACCGTATAATTAGGCTTAAAACCCCTCCTCTGCAGGTGTTTAATCATTACAGCCTCTGTCGTCTTTTTATAGTTGTCGCATCCAGGACAGGGGCAATAGTTTCTTTCCAGGCCATTTGCGAATGCGGCTTTGACAAATTCCTTTGTTTTTACAAACCATTCTTTCGTCATCTCTTTCTAACTAGGGTGACCGGTATACATCCACGCACGATCACTCATCTTGCGTAGCTACTAAAGACACAAGAAATATATTTATATATAATTTAGCATTTATATTCATCAGTTAATCAGGTTTGCCATTTTTATTACGTCCAGGCAACCTACACGCTAATAGGTAAAGATAGGTCCTAATCCCACCCGAGTATGTGTAGATTGGGTTCGTTTTCCCATGCTCTGCTCCGGATCCAACGCAAAATTTCGGCAGCACCTCCCCGCTGTTCTCCTGATACACGTCTCCGCAATAAACAGAGAGTATGTGCATCCGGAGAACAACAGGGAGGCACTGACGAAATTCCGCATCGGATCCAGAGCACAACATACGGGAAAATGAACCCAATCTACACATACTCGGGCTGTCCATGGATAATGTTGGACAATTTGAAAGGATGGCGGTTATAAATATGCAAAGACATGCATATTTATAGATGTTGCCCTTTCGAACGGGAGACGCATACTGGTCACGCATACTGATAAATTAATTGAATTACCTAAATCTAGAAAGTTTCATCCGGAAACCGAGCTATAGTAAATGAAGGGGCGGGGAGGAGATCAAATTTGTATTGACCCACGAATGCAGGGGCGGAGCTCGTACAACGCACGGGCAGGTCTTCGCACAACAGACCTCACAGCGACGAGACAACTATCACATGTAAATCCACCCGATCAACACAAATATTCCAATTATGTCATTTTAGAGGAAAACAAGCTAAGTATATAATATTCATGAGCTAACCAAGGTTCTTATGCCATTTTGAGGTTATTATGGCATTTTGGAGCTAAATGGGCTAATTATGTCATTGTTGGGGGAAATTAAAGCAAGGATAATATGAAATAGGAGAAGAAAGAGGAGGAGGATAAGAAGAAGAAGAAATCAAAAAGGAGGAGAAGGAGGAGAAGGAGGAGGAGGAGAAGAATGAGAAGGAGGAGAAGGTATTTTTCTTCCCTTCTTCTCTTCTTCTTCTTCTTCTTTCTTTCTTTTCATTTTTCCTATTTATTCTCCTCTTCTCCTCTTGTTGGAGCTAAATTATCTAATTATGTCTTTTTGGAGCTATATGGGCTAATTATCCCATTTTAGAGGAAAACAAGCTAAGTATATAATATTCATGAGCTAACCAAGGTTCTTATGCCATTTTGAGCTTATTATGGCATTTTGGAGCTAAATGGGCTAATTATGTCATTGTTGGGTTAATTAAAGCAAGGATAATATGAAAGAGGAGAAGAAAGAGGAGGAGGAGGAGAAGAAGACGAAATCAAGAAGAAGGAGGCGAAGGAGGAGAAGGATGAGGAGGAGAAGGACTAGAAGGTCCATGGCCTTCTCCTCTTCCTCCTCCTCCTTCTCCTTCTTCTCTTCTTCTTCTTCTTCTTCTTCTTCTTTCTTTTCGTTTTGCCTATTTATTCTCCTCTTCTCCTCTTGTTGGAGCTAAATTACCTAATTATGTCTTTTTGGATCTAAATGGGTTAATTATCCCATTTTAGAGGAAAACAAGCTAAGTATATAATATTCATGAGCTAACCAAGGTTCTTATGCCATTTTGAGCTTATTATGGTATTTTGGAGCTAAATGGGCTAATTATGTCATTGTTGGGGAAATTAAAGTAAGGATAATATGAAAGAGGAGAATAAAGAGGAGGAGGAGGAGAAGAAGAAGAAATCAAGAAGAAGGAGGAGAAGGAGGAGAAGGAGGAGGAGGAGAAGGACTAGAAGGTGCTTGGCCTTCTCCTTCTCCTCCTCCTCCTCCTCCTTCTCCTTCTTCTCTTCTTCTTCTTCTTCTTCTTCTTCTTTCTTTTCATTTTGCAAATTTCTTCTCCTCTTCTCCTCTTGTTGGAGCTAAATTACCTAATTATGTCTTTTTGGAGCTAAATGGGCTAATTATCCCATTTTAGAGGAAAACAAGCTAAGTATATAATATTAATGAGCTAACCAAGGTTCTTATGCCATTTTGAGCTTATTATGGAATTTTGGAGCTAAATGGGCTAATTATTTCATTGTTGGGTTAATTAAAGCCAGGATAATATGAAAGAGGAGAAGAAAGAGGAGGAGGAGGAGAAGAAGAAGAAATCAAGAAGAAGGAGGAGAAGGAGGAGAAGGAGGAGGAGGAGAAGGACTAGAAGGTCCTTGGCCTTCTCCTCCTCCTCCTCCTCCTTCCCCTTCTTCTCTTCTTTTCCTTCTTCTTCTTAATTTTTTTCTTCTCCTTTCTCCTTCTTCTTCTTCTTCTTTCTCCTTCTTCTTCTTCTCCTTCTTCTTTCTTCTCCTTCCCTTCCTTTTCCTTCTTCTTCTTCTTCTTCTTCTTCTTCTTCCCTTCCTTTTCCTTCTTCTTCTTCTTCTTCTTTCTTATCCTTCCCTTTCTTTTCCTTTTAACCCCCCCTGTTCGTGCGCCACCACAACATAAGCCCCCCTGTTTGCCTGGCTCCCTTTTAACCCCCAGTTGTGCTAACGATGTTGCTAATGGCCCCGTTTGAGTTGATTAGCTCTACATTAAGCAAATAATAGCACCGACTAGTCTAATTATTTTCTGAAATGATAAAACTGCCCTCCCTCATCTAGTATAAGTCACACGAGCTGGGCAGAAGCTGCTCCCGTTCTCTGCTCGTTCCCCTCCCTGACCTAGCCGCCCCAAGCGCTGCTGCGCCTCGCCTCCGCCGCAGCTGCCCCAGCCGCCGCATCTTCCCCAGCCGCCCCATCTCCATTGCTGCTCCAAGGTAAGGCAAGCCTCTTCCCTTCCCTAGCCGCCCCATTGCTGCTACACCAACAAAGTCTCCAGCAAAAGGAAAGAAGAAGAAGATGACTCCAAAGAAGAAGAAATTAAGTGAACTGTGAACTTGTTTGTGCTGCCATGAACTACTTTTGCTGCTGCTACACCAACAAAGTCTCCAGCAAAAGGGAAGAAGAAGAAGATGACTCCAAAGAAGAAGAAATTAAGTGAACTGTGAACTAGTTTTGTCTATTGATGTACCCATTTGTTCTTTACCCATTGACAAATCTGTTAAACATTGCAAAGGGGGGCATCAGCTACAGCATGGTGAAAACTGGGGGGGGGGGGGGTTAAAAGGGAGCCAGGCAAACAGGGGGGCTTATGTTGTGGTGGCGCACGAACAGGGGGGGGTGATAATCAATTCTCCCCTTCTTCTTTTCCTTCTTCTTCTTATTTTTTTCTTCTCCTTTCTCCTTCTTCTTCTCCTTTCTCCTTCTTCTTCTTCTCCTTTCTCCTTCTTCTTCTCCTTTCTCCTTCATCTTCTTCTCCTTTTCTCCTTTACTAAACAGGAAACTAACCTAACTAAACCTAAACTAAACTAATTTAACAACCTAACTAACTAGCCGAACTAACCTAATAAACTAAAAAGCTAACCTAACTAATTTAACGTAAATAAAAATAAGGAAAAACAAAAAAAATGGGGGGACTCACCGGCGGGGGCGGCTGGGGCGTCGGGGCTGCGAGGAGGACGGGTGCGATGGGCCAGTGGGGCGTCGCCGGGGGCAGTGCGGCGGCGGGGGGCAGTGGTGGCGGCGGGGCGGCTGTGGAGGCGACAGGGGCGGTGGCGCAACGGTGGTGGCAGCGGCAGCTGGGGTGAGGTGGGGAGAGAGAGAGGGGCGGCAGCGAGGGCGACAGGGGCGGCAGTGGGGGCGACAGGCCGCGGCGGGGGCGACAGGGGCGGCGATGCGATGGGGGCGGGGGCACGACGGTGGTGGCCGTTACAGAGAGAGAGGGGCAGGGTGGGGGGAAGGAGCCGTTAACGGTGTTAGAGCATTGTCGTGTGCCGGCGGAGGGCAAAGAGTCTAGACTCTTTGCCTTCTGCCTCCGGACTCTTTGTCGTCCGCTAGCAGACGGCAAAGGTCCGACTCCAGTTTGACCTAGCCACCCCGCAGTCAGGTGGGCCTATCTATATCTTTGCCGTCTGCCTCTGGACTCTTTGTAGTCCGCTAGCAGACGACAAAGATGTGACAGATGGCAAAAAGACTTTATGCCATCAGCCTGTGCTTTGCCGTCTGTTTTGCTGAAGCTGACGGCAAAGACACTCTTTGCCATCAGCTAGCAGACGGCAAAGACTAGGCAGATGGCAAAAAACTGTTTTCCAGTAGTGATTCTCTCTTTCATTGATGATTTAGTATGTATAGGTACAGGAATGACGCGTCCATTTGGAGAGTCGGCCGTATGTAACCGACACGACGATTAATACATGCAAGTATTTTCCCTTAATTAAGTATCTTAACTAATCTGAATAGTTTCCATGTATGACTTTAATGCTGCATGGGTGGGACGAAGGGGTGGAAAACGAACGAACGCACCATCACAACCGCAGACTCCCCTATAGGAGTAGAGAAATACCTAACTCTACAAATCTCTTCTTGTTATCCCTGTAAGCTGCAATAAATATTTAATATGCAGATATACATGAGAAGATTCATCGAACATTTTTTTACTACTGCTCCAATTACTTTAAACTGGAAAAAATACTTACTTTGGAAACATATATGAGAGAGATTGAAGGAACAATATTTTTACTACTGCCCCAATTAATATTGTAGACTAAAAGGAATAATACTTAATTTGCAAACATATATTTCTTAGGGGAATTTGCACACATACGTGAGAGGGATTCAAGGAATAAGCACATGTAGCATACCCATGTACATGATACCATATGATACGGGGCAAACCCGAGGGTGGCCCGATCTTCACGAATCGGAGGTGGATTCAGGGAAGAACATGAGGGGAAAACATGGAGAAATCAAAGCGAAAACACTCTATTGGACAAGATGCACACCAAATACTCCCCAAATCACAAACAATACATGAGGTGCATCAAGATCCAAGAACAACAACAAAAATGAAGATACATGGTAGTTCATCCAAATCTCCATGAGAGATGGGCCTTGAAATCCATGATGGATATTACCTCGGAAGGGGCCTTGACATCTACTAAGTGGTCTTCTCACATGGAGGTATCATCCCCATGGGAGAGGTAGTGTAAGGAGCAATGCTCTACTAATCTATGAGCTAAACCATTGCTAACCCTAGAAATGAGGAGGGGTGGACTATTTATAGTCCTAGACACAAAGGGATAGGTGAGCGGGGGAGAGGGGGTACATGGGCCTTAGGTCGGGTTGTGCACGCACGCACGGGCGGGATGTCCGGGATGATGGCTGGATGTTCAGGCTGGTGGACGGATGTCTGGGTAGGCACTGGTCAGAGAACCTCGGGTGTGGTGTCTTCGGGTCGGATGTTCGGGCGGTGGCCGGATGTGCGGGCTTTGGTCGGATGTTCGAGGCTGGGTCGGATGTCTGACTCCTATAGCTTCTTTGGACCTGCCTTGTTAGAGTCGCTTGCGTCCACAGGCGTCAGATGTCCGGCCGCTGAGCTTCGGCAACTCCATCTTCTTCCGCCGTTGCTTCCATGCTTCCCTCATGGATGGTGTATTTGTTCCTAGGCGCTGACACTCCTCGTCGTCATCCATGAAGCTCCGACAATACCTATGCATGCACACAAGTGGAGTGTCAAGTAGTTTACCATGCTCGGAGGGGCCAAGTGTAACGACTAAGATGCGGTCCTTTCCGATTTAGGGAACGAGACCCCGAATTGGAAAGAAGCCCATCTAAGCGTTTCGCAAGCACGGTAACATAGCACATACGGGATTCAACTGCCATCTCATAAATATATCAGAGTTACATCACGCATCCAAACAAGGTAATTCCGCTACGGACTACAAAACATGAGAAATGACTATGCTACCCTGCATGCTTGCCCACGATCACGACCACGCTTCAGTCTTCTGGATAGTTCACGTACAGGCGGTCGTTCTCCTCATCGTACTGCCACACCAGTTGCGTGCCGTCGGGATCACGTGTCTCAGGGGTACCTGAACCTGTTGGTGTTATGAAGAAATCTGTGAGCCATGGGGACTCGGCAATCTATGACCTCGGTGCCAGAACTAGTCAAGTTATTAGGTAAGGAAGGTGGAGTATTTAGGTTGCAGCATCCTAAGCAGTATGGTGGATAACTTACGTAGAACATGAATTGAAGGTGGTCTATTCTATTGATCGATGATTAGCTAATCAGTAAGTGATCGTGAACACCTACTTACGTCAATCATAACCCCACCGTGTTCCCGATCGAAGAGAGGTCTTCGAAGGGGATAGTCACGGTTACGCACACACTTGGCAATTTTATTAGAGTTATGTTTAAGTTATCTATAACCGGATGTTAACAAATATTCCAAGTTGCCACATAACCGCGGGCACGGCTTTCCGAAAGATTAAACCCTGCAGGGGTGCTCTAACTAGTCCATCTCAAACAGTCATGGGCCGCAAAGTAATCCTCTATCACGAATCTCGTGATCTCGTCGGATTCCTTAGAGGAAAACCTCAACTCTGGGGAGAACCAAAGCTTCACCAGGATTCCTATATGCAAGATATATCGCTAAGGTAAGACAAGACTAGCAGGACCTCCCATCGTGTCGACGACCCCGATAAGATCCGCGTATCTCAGTCTCAGGACACGGCGGATGGAAAAGCCTACAGGAGCCAAACCTCAAGTTTCCCTGTGGTGGCCCCCGCAGTCTGTCCATTTTGGACCAACACTCATGAGGAGCACTCGCCCGGGTTGTTGATTAAATTCCTCGGGGAGGCCATTCCCTATGCAGATTATTATTAAGTGATTAGAAAATTAACACCAAGGTTGGGTCCTGCCGGACAAGTCTTAACACTACGCGATTTATCAAGGGGGTTCCCATAACAACCCCAAACGTGTTAGGAGCGATCAGTTATGGAATCAAACAACAGTAGCCGGTAACTATGGCGGCAATAATGGAACAAAACACCAGGCAAAAGGCTAGGCCTTCCGTTATTTACCAAGTATATAGGTATATTAATTAAATAATATATTTAGCATAATGATATCAAGCTCATGTTATCACATGAGACAAAGCACCTGCAACTAGCAACGCTAACACTAGAAGCTTAGCAAAGCCTACTTAGCCATTCAAGATTTGCTAGGAAGGGATAAGTGTTTGGGTTTCATGGCAATTCAGGGGGCAATTATTTTAGTGGTAGGCAGCGAGCATATGACGAAGGAAACATGAATCTAGCATAACAAGTCTGGAGATGGAATAAAGGTCATATCATCTTGCCTATGATGTCCTCAGCTTGGAACTTCTCTTGTTCGTCCTGCCCGTACTCTCTCGGATCCACGTACTTGATCTCCGATCTCGGAGCTACCCAAAATAAATATAGCATCCAATGAAAAACAACACCTCAAGATGCAACAAGCATATGATGCATGAGATGAAAATGAACATGCATCTCTATTTCAATCACTAGCACAAGCATGAGAAGTAAATACAAGTTCCTGGACAGAACTGCACTCTAAGCTATCTTGACATGCATGAGGATGAGATGAACAGATGCGTCACGTGAAAACGATGCAAAACCATATAAAGAACGTTACAAACGGAGCTACGGATCAACAGGAAACAACAAAACAAGAAATATAGTCCTACGTGTCAAATCCTTCACAACACACACCAATAGCATACTTATGGTATTTCCAGGTTGCCAAGACATAAAACAAACCAACATGGATGGGATGGTGCAAAGAATATCACCACACCATCAACTATGCACACACAAGCATCAAAACATCAAAACTATACAATCTGCCATAAACAGCATCATAGCCTTTTGAGAGCTACATGCAAAGCACCTACAACCACTCAAACATGCCAAATAATATATGTGGAAGAAGCTATCCAAGAGTACTACAAGCACAAGCAAAAAGATAATGCAAAGGAGTTTCACACAGAAAGTTACATAGCTCCTAACTTGGCCAAAAATATCAGTTTTCAGGGACTTGGTGAAAATTCCAGATTCTCACTAGTTGTTTATGCTCTAAAGCATTTTGACAGCAGCCAAAACAATATCTACACGACTCCAAATGGAATGAAAATTTACAGAGAGCTAGACAAACACAAAAGCTACAACTTCGCAGTTGAAAGCTATGGCTGATTCCCAACACATGGATCTCTACAAGCTCAAAAACAGGAGAAGAAAATATAAACAGATTCTCAGACTTAGTGAAATTTCAGCCACATGCCTAATTTGACTAGGCACAACTTGCACATAAGAACTACTAAGCATGAAACAAAACCAACATGCCATAGAGGGGGTCACCCTCTAATGCCACAACAAGGAATCAACCTCTTCGGCTCACCACATCTTACGGAACCAAGCTCCAAACATAGAACAAATCGGATATATGTCATCTCCAAAAAGTGTTCCAAAGGAAACAATTACTTCACCAATGGATTCCTGGGATGATTCTACCCCAAAAACATATATAATACATGGGCACTTGCATAGAACAAAAGGGCACAAACTAGAAAAGAAAAACTACATGGAATCATATGTAGTGAACAAAAGGGCTAAGCTACTGTGTCGAAAAAATAAAAGGCAAAAGGGGTGCCGAGGGGAATCGAACCCCCGACCTGACACTACACCAAAACCACCTCTACCACTCTGCTGCTCGATGGGATCTTAACAAGGGAGGGGAGTAAACTCTCTTGAGTACCCCCTCGTGCATATCCTCTGCCCGACGGTGGCCGGAACACGGGACGGTGCTCGCCGGCGACACGCTACAAATCCAGCTATGGCTGCTCGATGGAAGGGAATAGGAGTTCCGACGGTTCCATTTCAACTAGCAGCTCTGCTCGAGAGGCCCTACAGCGACGGCTCGATGTGACACGGCGGCTCCAGCGACAGAGAAGGAACGGCGTCGAGCCTATGGCCTACTGCTCGCGATCTGAGACAGGGAGGAAGGGGAGATGGATCTACCTCACCTACTGGACGAGGTGGATGCTTCGGCCGGAGAGGAAGTAGAGGAAGAAGGGGGAAATAGCCGCTCGGGGAAGTTCGTCGGGGAAGAAAGCCGCCGTCGTGGAGGGAGTGGAAGCAGGCCGATCTCGTCGAAGTAGCCGCGGGAATGGGCTCCTGGAAGTACCCGCGAGCTCGCCGAGGTGTCGGAGGGGAAGAAGATGTACGGGCGCGACGGCGAAGAGCTCCTTATCTCTCGGCCATGGCGGAGGAGGTCGATCCCCTTACCTGGTGTCGTCGACAGTGAGGGAGAAGGCGATGGGATGGAGGTGGCGGCGCGAGAGGGAAACCCTAAGCTGCACAGATGCCAAGGGGGGGCTTTTATGGAGGGGGAGAGGCGAGGGACGCGCCTCGACGTTCGTGTCGGCATCTGTAGCCGTTGCCCTGCCTCTGTCTCTGAAGAAAGACTGACGGAGGAAGGAGAACAGGACACCGTCTACAGGAGAAGGAGGCAGCTGGGCCTGCTAGTGGGAGGAGGCCCACTAGTTAGGCGCCGAATAGAAGGAAAATAATTCCCTGGGGATTTTCAATTACAAAATGACCAGAGAAAGATAATAAAGCAAAGACAAATCTGTTGGGGTTAAAAACAAAACAAAAATGCCCCTGGTCATAAGAAATTATGACCTATTTGAATAAAATGGAAAAGAATTATTTGGAGCAACTAAATATTTACAAAACAGTATTATTGGCTCTGTTTTGTAATTATTTGCACCATTAAAACACCTTTTCAAAACAGCAAATCTACATCTCATCTCCACCACAAAACAATGCTAACGCATCGACATTTTAGAAATAGGAATGGAACAAGAGGAACTTGACCTTGAGATAAATAAGAGGAAGATGGTTTTGAAGCCTATGCAAACCACAAAGTTCTTCCTACTATCCAACCACACCTACACATTCCAATAATCACACACATCATCACATGACAACTCATGTCAACACATCACCACATATGATCACAAGGCAACAAACCAAGACAAGGATGAAATGAAAGTGATGCATGCATGCAAAGGAAGAATAATGCAAGGTGACACATGAAATCATAACACATAGAAGCTCTCATAACAATCACAAGTTGGACCCACATGGAGAAGGTTCCAAATAGGGAAACATACACTCTTGGGGCATTACAAACTCTCCCACACTACAAAAAGATCTTGCCCCGAGATCTACGCGTGAAAGAACTCCGAAAATTCAGAACGGAGGTGATCCTCGCGTTCCCAAGTAGCCTCTTTATCGGAATGGTTTGACCACTGCACTTTGAGAAATTTTACAGTCTTGTTGCAGGTCTTGCGCTCAGTTGCCTCGAGAACCGCAACTACATGCTCACGATATGATAGGTCAGGCTGGAGGTCGATGTCTTGAAGATGAACTGTGCGCTCGGGGGTCTTGAAGCACCTCCGGAGCTGAGAGACATGGAACACATCATGCACATTTGCAAAGTTTGACGGGAGCTCAAGCTGGTACACAAGGTCGCCTCTCTTACCAACAACTCTGAATGGACCAACGAAACGAGGTGCAAGCTTTCCTTTGATGCCAAAGCATTGCGTACCCTTCATAGGCGACACCTTGAGATAGACGAAGTCATCAAGCTTATATGACATGTCACGATGCTTGCTATCATAATAACTCTTCTGACGGGACTGAGCTGCTCTGAGGTTATCGCGAATGACCCGACACATCTCCTCAGCTTATTCTATCAAGTCATTCCCAACAATCTGACGCTCGCCGGTCTCGGACCAGTTGAGCGGGGTAGGCACTTCCTACCATAGAGAATTTCAAACGGAGCCTTGCTAGAACTAGCTTGATAACTGTTGTTATACGAGAACTCAGCGAAAGGCAGACAATCCTCCCACTTCATGCCAAAAGAGATAACACAGGCTCCCAGCATATCCTCAAGAACTTGATTAACTCGCTCCACTTGACCACTAGTCTGAGGATGAAAAGCTGTGATGAAGCGTATCTTCGTGCCCATCGCAGACTGAAAAGAGTCCTAGAACTTGGAAGTGAAGATACTTCCGCGATCTGAAGAGATCATCATAGGCACGACGCGCAAGGACACTATCCTGGAAGTGTACAACTCTGCAAGCTGAGCTGCCGAAATGGATTCCTTGACTGGAAGAAAATGAGCCACTTTACTCAACTTGTCGATGATGACGAAGATGGCATCATTACCCTTCTTGGACTTCGGAAACCCGGTGACGAAATCCATCTCAATATGATCGAACTTCCACTCGGCAATGGGCAAATGATGCAAAAGACCTAGTGGACGTTGATGCTCCTCTTTCACCCTTCGACATACATCACATTCATTTACGAACTGAGCAATCTCACGCTTCATGCGAGTCCACCAGAAGGTCTGTTTCAAGTCCTGATACATCTTGGAGCTTCCAGGATGAATAGAGAGCAGAGAGTTATGAGCTTCTTCCATGATTACCTTTCTAAGATCACCTTTCGGAACGACAAGACGATCCTCAAAGAACAACGTGTCTTTGGCATCAACACTGCAACACTTATATTTGGGAAGACCCTTTGCCACGCCAATCTTGACTTTCTTCACCATTGCATCAAGAAGCTGTGCTGCTCGGACCTGATCTTCCAAGGTAGGAGAGATCTGAAGGTTTGCAAGAAATCCCTGAGGCACTAACTGAAGGTTTGCAAGAGGTTTCAAAATGAGACTGTTGTAGTACGCCTTCCTGCTCAAGGCATCTGCCACGACATTAGCTTTGCCTCCTGTGTACTCAACACTCGGATTAAAATCTTGGAGCATTTCCACCCAACGAGTTTGCCGGAGATTCAGGTTAGGCTGAGTGAAGATGTACTTGAGACACTTGTGATCGGTGAAGACTTCAACCTTTCGTTCCAACAAGAGGTGTCTCCAAGTCATCAGAGCGTGTACCACAGCTGCTAGCTCAAGATCATGCACATGATAATTCTTCTCCGCTGGCTTCAACTGCGTGGAGGTATAAGCAACCACCTTCTTCTCTTGCATCAGAACTGCACCAAGACCCTGAAGAGAGGCGTCGCAGAACACCTGGTAAGGCTTGGAATCATCCGGAGGAACCAAGACTGGAGTAGAGGTGAGCTTCTCTTTGAGTGTGTCGAAGGCCAACTCACACTCTGGAGACCAAGCATACTTCACACCCTGCTAAAGAAGACTGGAGAGCGGCTTAGCAATCTTGGAGAAGTTCTCAACGAACCTTCTGCAATAGCATGCAAGCCCGAGAAAGCTTCGAAGCTGCTTCACATTCTGCGGAGGCTCCCATTCAATAATGGCCTGCACCTTCGACGGATCAACTTTGATGCCCTCGGCAGAGATAATGTGCCCAAGATAGACATCTTCTTTCAACCAGAACTCACACTTGGAAAACTTGGCATACAATTTGTACTCGCTCAGCTTATCAAGTACCAATCTGAGATGTTCTTCATTTTCTTCCTCAGTTTCAGAAAAGACCAGAATGTCGTCGAGGTAGAGCAAGACGAAGTCATTCTTGAACAGAGAGAATATGTAGTTCATCGATTGACAAAATGTCGGAGGAGCATTTGCGAGACCGAAATACATGACCGTATACTCATACGAGCCAAAACTAGTCCTAAAAGAAGTTTTCGGAATATCTTCTTAGCGAATGCAAATTTGATGATAGCCCATTCTGAGATCGAGCTTGGAGAAGATCTTAGCCCCTTTTAACTGTTCGAACAACTTAGTTATGTTCGGAAGTGGATATTTGTTACTGATTGTATTCTTGTTCAATGGATGGTAATCGACACACAACCGGTCCGTGCCATCCTTCTTCTTGACAAACAGAACTCCACAACCCCGCGGAGACGAGCTCGGTCTGATCTGACCCAATCGCTCCTGCTCATCGAGTTGCCTCTTAAGTTCCTTCAACTCTTCTGGACCCAATTCGTACGGCCGTTTGACCACAGGCTCAGTACCTGGCTCAAGCTCTATGACAAATTCAACTTCTTGGTGCAGAGGCATGCCTGGCAGCTCTTCTGGAAACACATCTTCATATTTGCAGACCACTGGGACTTGCGAAATAGGATTGATCTCACCCTTTTCATTCAACGAGAACAGACGGATTGTATCATCGCGCGCCGCGAATATAATCACGTCCTCCAAAGAGTGGGTAAGCTTCACTTCTTTATCTTCACAATCAATCGAAGCCTTGTTCATGGCCAACCAGTCCATACCAAGGATCAAATCAATGTCGGAATTGCCCAAGACAATAGGAGATGCCAGAAAAGAATAGCTACCCATCTTGATAGAAACACCTGGAACAAACAAACTAGAACTCAAATGCTTCGCATGAGAAACGACTGCCAACGGCTTAGACAACTGCTCCTGACGCAGATTATGTTTGGATGCAAATGGATATGACATGAAGCAATGCGAAGCACCAGAATCAAATAACACTTTAGCAGGAATATCATTGACGAGGAGGTTACCTATGATCACATCTGATGAGTTTTCTGCCTCAGCCTCATTCACCATGTTGACTCGAGCTGACCTGGGGTTGAACTTCATGAGAGCATTGCTAGTAGGTTTGCCTAGAGGAGGGGCGGCAGACGGAGCTGAGAAGTGCACTTGTTGGCATAGTGACCTTTCTGCCCACACTTGTGACAAGTAACCTCTGTTGGCTGACGGTACTGTGTCTGAGTAGGCCCTTGCTTCTGATCCTGGAATCTCTGCTGAAAGACTGGGTTGGGTCGGTGGGAAGAACCACGACCACCAGAATGCTTGAGCTGCTGCGAGTGCCGAGGAGGAGGAGGAGGAGACACCCAAAACTTCTGTTGCTTCTGAACCACCTGAGTAGTGGAAGAGCTGGAATCTATGAAGCGCTTCTTAGAATTCTCCACCCCGAGCAAGGCTGCCTCTTCCCTGAGAGCTAAGTTGTAGAACTTGTCGAACTCCTCAGGATCGTGCAAAGCAAGAGCTAACTGAAATCTTCTTTCAAGCCACCTCTGAACTGATAAATCTTGCTCTTCTGATCAGGGATATCCTGCAAGGGTATCGGGCTAGCACATGGAACTCGACATTGTACTTGTACACGGAGTTACCACCTTGCTTCAAGCGCCTGAACTTCTCACGCATTTCCTCCACGAAGCTGGACGGAATGTAGTGGGATCTGAAGTCACGACAGAACTCATCCTAAGTGATCACTCTAGCGCCCCTGGAATCCTTCAACTGTTGCCACCAGATAGATGCTTGCCCCTTCATCTGGAATGTTGCAAACTTAACGAAATCCTCAGGACGAACATTGTTGCACTCAAAATGCTTGTTCATGTCGCGGATCCAATCCTCAACATCAAACGGCTGGTCACAGGAAGTGAAAGTCTTCGGCTGATTCGATAGGAACTGACTCAGATTAGCAAACTGATTGTCACCATGTTGGAAATTGCCTTGCTGCTGATTACCCCTCTCTTCCAACAACTGTAGCAGCATCTGAGTGTTTGCATTTGTAGCATCCATCACCGCTTGCCAAGCCTCTGCAGGAGGAGGCGGCGGTGGAGGATGATTCTCCGGAGGAGGAGGTGGTGGCGGCACATCCTCACGCCATGGGTTCTGACGAGTTGGTGGAGCCATCCTAAAGACGGACAACACATTAGCCCACATAATAAATTGGAGATATAGATGAATCAAAATGACAGGAATATCTTAACAGGAATATAGCAATTGCACTCGAACAAAATAGTAAGAATGCTTCCTCAAAGTGACGGTCAACAAAATTCTGACAAAGGCCACTTGCAACAAATATGAGCTAGAACTGCTCGGAACAAACATATGATCGAGATTTCATCCGATATCTTCGTGGATAAGATCGCACGGGCTCGAATTTACAGTAGCCATCTTGTGCAAGGTAGTGCACACGACTTACGAAGTATCCCCGTGTCGTAGCGAGCTAGAAGGACTCTTTAAGACACAACGAGAACCGCTGTAAGACGACCGTGAACAAACATACCCACTGAACTTCAAATCCCAACCTCACATCATACATCTGTAGGAAGATTGTCCTATAAGTTACTACTTGATATCCCACCTATGAATTCCCGAAATATCTGGTCATGCAATCTGGTACACGGATACAAGGAGTAATATCACACAACTCCTATAATAACCCATCACCTGTATCACATCCGTCAACACACAACCAGAATCTTGAACCTTCATCTACAACAGACCCTCGTGATCACAATGATACAAAGTATGGCAGTACTCCCGAACAATCTGCACCAGTACTGGGGACATCGGAGTTATCTCGCCACTACTAGTATTGAAGCAATTACGAACATCCTTCGTTCTTAGATACTCAGAAATCTGAATGGTGGTGATGTGCGCAAGAATCCCCTGGAGCTCAACTCCCCGGAAGAAATCAAGGCACACAGAGGCACCAAGACAGAACTCCGTCACATCGAAATCATATAGATTTCAAAAGTACCCACGTGATCCTAAAAAAATTTGAGCAAGAAGAGGAGTAGAATTAAGATTTCCTAAGGCGGGAACCTCACCAGAGCATGGAAGAGGAGAAAAAAGAATCCTACTCTCCGATATAACTAAGACTCAAAACATTTTACTAGACTCGACTCGGCCATGTACGATCACACAAAGGCTCCTATGGTCGTAAGGCTCTCATTACCAACTTGTAATGACTAAGATGCGGTCCTTTCCGATTTAGGGAACGAGGCCCAAAATTGGAAGGAGCGCATCTAAGCGTTTCACAAGCACGGTAACATAGCACATACATAATAATAGTAGAATGACAATAAGGGATTCAACTGCCATCTCATAAATATATCAGAGTTACATCATGCATCCAAACAAGGTAGTTCCGCTACAGACTACAAAACATGATAAATGACTATGATGTTGGGGAACGTCGCATGGGAAACAAAAATTTTCCTACGCGCACGAAGACCTATCATGGTGATGTCCATCTACGAGAGGGGATGAGTGATCTACGTACCCTTGTAGATCGTACATCAGAAGCGTTAGAGAACGCGGTTGATGTAGTGGAACGTCCTCACGTCCCTCGATCCGCCCCGCGAACAATCCCGCGATCAGTCCCACGATCTAGTACCGAACGGACGGCACCTCCGCGTTCAGCACACGTACAGCTCGACGATGATCTCGGCCTTCTTGATCCAGCAAGAGAGACGGAGAGGTAGAAGAGTTCTCCGGCAGCATGACGGCGCTCCGGAGGTTGGTGATGATCTTGTCTCAGCAGGGCTCCGCCCGAGCTCCGCAGAAACGCGATCTAGAGGAAAAACTATGGAGGTATGTGGTCGGGCAGCCGTGAGAAAGTCGTCTCAAATCTGCCCTAAAAGCCCCATATATATAGGAGGAGGGAGGGGGACCTTGCCTTGGGGTCCAAGGGAACCCCAAGGGGTCGGCCGAGCCAGGGGGGAGGACTCTCCCCCCCCAAACCGAGTCCTACTTGGTTTGGTGGGAGGGAGTCCTTCCCCCTTCCCACTTCTCCCTCCTTTTTTTTTCTTCCTTTGATTTTTTTCTTCCTTGGCGCATAGGATTTGGTGGGCTGTCCCACCAGCCCACTAAGGGCTGGTGTGACCCCCACAAATACCTATGGGCTTCCCCGGAGTGGGTTGCCCCCCTCCGGTGAACTCCCGGAACCCATTCGTCATTCCCGGTACATTCCCGGCAACTCCGAAAACCTTCCGGTAATCAAATGAGGTCATCCTATATATCAATCTTCGTTTCCGGACCATTCCGGAAACCCTCGTGACGTTCGTGATCTCATCCGGGACTCCGAGCAACATTCGGTAACCAACCATATAACTCAAATACGCATAAAACAATGTCGAACCTTAAGTGTGCAAACCCTGCGGGTTCGAGAACTATGTAGACATGACCTGAGAGACTCCTCGGTCAATATCCAATAGCGGGACCTGGATGCCCATATTGGATCCTACATATTCTACGAAGATCTTATCGTTTGAACCTCAGTGCCAAGGATTCGTATAATCCCGTATGTCATTCCCTTTGTCCTTCGGTATGTTACTTGCCCGAGATTCGATCGTCAGTATCCGCATACCTATTTCAATCTCGTTTACCGGCAAGTCTCTTTACTCGTTCCGTAATACAAGATCCCGCAACTTACACTAAGTTACATTGCTTGCAAGGCTTATGTGTGATGTTGTATTACCGAGTGGGCCCCGAGATATCTCTCCGTCACACGGAGTGACAAATCCCAGTCTTGATCCATACTAACTCAACTAACACCTTCGGAGATACCTGTAGAGCATCTTTATAGTCACCCAGTTACGTTGCGACGTTTGATACACACAAAGCATTCCTCCGGTGTCAGTGAGTTATATGATCTCATGGTCATAGGAATAAATACTTGACACGCAGAAAACAGTAGCAACAAAATGACACGATCAACATGCTACGTCTATTAGTTTGGGTCTTAGTCCATCACGTGATTCTCCTAATGACGTGATCAAGTCATCAAGCAACAACACCTTGTTCATAATCAGAAGACACTGATTATCATCGATCAACTGGCTAGCCAACTAGAGGCATGCTAGGGACGGTGTTTTGTCTATGTATCCACACATGTAAATGAGTCTTCATTCAATACAATTATAGCATGGATAATAAACTATTATCTTGATACAGGAATTATAATAATAACTATACATTTATTATTGCCTCTAGGGCATAATTCCAACAGTCTCCCACTTGCACTAGAGTCAATAATCTAGCCCTCACATCACCATGTGAACTACATTGTAATAAATCTAACACCCATACAGTTCTGGTGTCGATCATGTTTTGGCCGTGGAAGAGGCTTAGTCAGCGGGTCTGCTACATTCAGATCCGTGTGCACTTTGCATATATTTACGTCCTCCTCCTCGACGTAGTCGCAGATGAGGTTGAAGCGTCGTTTGATGTGTCTGGTCTTCTTGTGAAACCTTGGTTCCTTTGCTAAGGCAATGGCACCAGTGTTGTCACAGAACAAGGTTATTGGATCCAGTGCACTTGGCACCACTCCAAGATCCGTCATGAACTGCTTCATCCAGACACCCTCCTTAGCCGCCTCCGAGGCAGCCATGTATTCCGCTTCACATGTAGAATCTGCTACGACGCTTTGCTTGGAACTGCACCAGCTTACTGCACCCCCATTAAGAATAAATACGTATCCGGTTTGCGACTTAGAGTCGTCCGGATCTGTGTCAAAGCTTGCATCGACGTAACCTTTTACGGCGAGCTCTTCGTCACCTCCATACACGAGAAACATCTCCTTAGTCCTTTTCAGGTACTTTAGGATATTCTTGACCGCTGTCCAGTGATCCACTCCTGGATTACTCTGGAACCTGCCTGCCATACTTATGGCCAGGCTAACATCTGGTCTAGTGCACAACATCGCATACATGATAGAGCCTATGGCTGAAGCATAGGGGACGGAGCGCATATGCTCTCTATCTTCATCAGTTGCTGGGCACTGAGTCTTACTCAATCTCGTACCTTGTAACACTGGCAAGAACCCTTTCTTGGACTGTTCCATTTTGAACCTCTTCAAAACTTTATCAAGGTATGTGCTTTGTGAAAGTCCTATCAGGCGTTTTGATCTATCCCTATAGATCTTAATGCCTAGAATGTAAGAAGCTTCTCCTAGGTCCTTCATAGAGAAACTTTTATTCAAGTAACCTTTTATGCTCTCCAAAAGCTCTACGTTGTTTCCAATCAGTAATATGTCATCCACATACAATATTAGAAACGCCACAGAGCTCCCACTCACTTTCTTGTAAATACAAGATTCTCCAACCACTTGTATAAACCCAAATGCTTTGATCACCTCATCAAAGCGTTTGTTCCAACTCCGAGATGCTTGCACCAGTCCATAAATGGATCGCTGGAGCTTGCACACCTTGTCAGCATTTTTAGGATCGACAAAACCTTCGGGTTGCATCATATACAACTCTTCCTTAAGGAAACCGTTAAGGAACGCCGTTTTGACATCCATCTGCCAAATTTCATAATCGAAAAATGCAGCTATTGCTAACATGATTCTGACGGACTTAAGCATCGCTACGGGAGAGAAAGTCTCATCGTAGTCAATTCCTGGAACTTGTGAAAAACCCTTTGCCACAAGTCGAGCTTTATAAACGGTCACATTACCGTCAGCGTCCGTCTTCTTCTTAAAGATCCATTTGTTCTGAATAGCCTTGCGGCCCTCAGGTAGTATCTCCAAAGTCCATACTTTGTTCTCATACATGGATCCTATCTCGGATTTCATGGCTTCTAGCCATTTGTTGGAATCTGGGCCCACCATTGCTTCTTCATAATTTGCAGGTTCATTGTTGTCTAACAACATGATTGTCAAGACGGGATTACCGTACCACTCTGGAGCAGCGCGTGATCTCGTCGACCTGCGTGGTTCAACAGAAACTTGAACTGGAGTTTCATGATCATCATCATTAACTTCCTCCTCAACTGGCGTCGCAATCACAGGGGTTTCCCCTTGCCCTGCGCCACCATCCAGAGGGATGAGAGGTTCGACAACCTCGTCAAGTTCTATCTTCCTCCCACTCAATTCTCTCAAGAGAAACTCCTTCTCGAGAAAAGTTCCGTTCTTAGCAACAAACACTTTGCCCTCGGATTTGAGATAGAAGGTGTACCCAACTGTCTCTTTTGGCTAGCCTATGAAGACGCACTTTTCCGCTTTGGGTTCCAGCTTTTCAGGCTGAAGCTTTTTGACATAAGCATCACACCCCCAAACTTTAAGAAACGACAACTTTGGCCTTTTGCCATACCACAGTTCGTATGGTGTCGTCTCAACGGATTTCGATGGTGCCCTATTTAAAGTGAATGCAGCTGTTTCTAATGCGTAACCCCAAAACGATAACGGCAAATCAGTAAGAGACATCATAGATCGCACCATTTCTAATAAAGTACGATTACGACGTTTGGACACACCATTACGCTGTGGTGTTCCAGGCGGTGTTAACTGCGAAACAATTCCACATTGTCTTAAGTGAGCACCAAACTCGAAACTCAGATATTCACCCCCACGATCAGACCGTAGGAACTTGATCTTCTTGTTACGATGATTTTCTACTTCACTCTGAAATTGCTTGAACTTTTCAAATGTTTCAGACTTGTGCTTCATTAAGTAGACATAACCATATCTACTCAAATCGTCAGTGAAGGTGAGAAAATAACGATATCCGCCGCGTGCCTCCACGCTCATCGGACCACACACATCGGTATGTATGATTTCCAATAAGTCACTTGCACGCTCCATTGTTCCGGAGAACGGAGTTTTAGTCATCTTGCCCATGAGGCATGGTTCGCAAGTGTCAAGTGAATCAAAGTCAAGTGACTCCAAAAGTCCATCAGCATGGAGTTTCTTCATGCGCTTTACACCAATATGACCCAAGCGGCAGTGCCACAAAAATATGGCGCTATCATTGTTTACTCTAACTCTTTTGGTCTCAATGTTATGTATATGTGTATCGCTATCGAGATTCAATATGAACAATCCTCTCACGTTCGGTGCATGACCATAAAAGATGTTACTCATAGAAATAGAACAACCATTATTCTCAGACTTAAAAGAGTAACCGTCTCGCAATAAACAAGATCCAGATATAATGTTCATGCTCAACGCAGGCACTAAATAACAATGATTTAAGTTCATCACTAATCCCGATGGTAGTTGAAGTGACACGGTGCCGACGGCGATTGCATCAACCTTGGAACCGTTTCCTACGCGCATCGTCACTTCGTCTTTCGCCAGCCTCCGTCTATTCCGCAGTTCCTGCTTCGAGTTGCAAATGTGAGCAACAGAACCGGTATCGAATACCCAGGCACTACTACGAGAGCTGGTTAAGTACACATCAATAACATGTATATCAAATATACCTAATTTTTCTTTGCCCGCCTTCTTATCTGCCAGATACTTGGGGCAATTGCGCTTCCAGTGACCCATACCCTTGCAATAGAAGCACTCTGTTTCAGGCTTAGGTCCAGCCTTGGGTTTCTTCGGCGGATTGGCAACAGGCTTGCCGCTCTTCTTCGAATTGCCCTTCTTGCCTTTGCCGTTTCTCTTGAAACTAGTGGTCTTGCTCACCATCAACACTTGATGTTCTTTACGGAGTTCAGACTCTGCGACTTTCAGCATCGCAAACAACTCGCCGGGAGACTTGTTCATCCCTTACATGTTGTAGTTCAACACAAAGCCTTTATAGCTTGGCGGCAGTGATTGAAGGATTCTGTCAGTGATAGCTTCTTGCGGGAGTTCAATCCCCAGTTCAGCTAGACGGTTTGAGTACCCAGACATTTTGAGCACATGTTCACTGACAGACGAGTTTTCCTCCATCTTGCAAGCATAGAATTTATCGGAGGTCTCATACCTCTCGATCCGGGCGTTCTTCTGAAAGGTGAACTTCAACTCCTGGAACATCTCAAATGCTCCATGACGCTCAAAGCGACGTTGAAGTCCCGGTTCTAAGCCATACAAGACTGCACATTGAACTATTGAGTAGTCCTCCTTACGCGCTAACCAAGCGTTCTTAACATCCTGATCAGCCGTAGCGGTTGGTTCATCTCCTAGCGCAGCATTAAGGACATAATCCTTCTTTCCAGCTTGTAAGATTAGCTTAAGATTACGAGCCCAGTCTACAAAGTTGCTTCCATCATCTTTCAACTTAGCTTTCTCTAGGAACGTATTAAAATTGAGGATGACACTTGCGTGAGCCATGATCTACAACACAAATATATTCAAAGTGGACTTAGACTATGTTCAAGATAATTAGAGTTCAACTTAATCAAATTACATGCTAAACTCCCACTCAAAAAGTACATCTCTCTAGTCATTTGAGTGGTTCATGATCCACCTACACTATCCCAAGTCCGATCATCACGTGAGTCGGGAGTAGTTTTAGTGGTAAGCATCCCTATGCTAATCATATCATCTATATGATTCATGATCGACCTTTCGGTCTCATGTGTTCCGAGGCCATGTCTGCACATGCTAGGCTCGTCAAGCTTAACCCGAGTGTTCCGCGTGCGCAACTGTTTTGCACCCGTTGTATGTGAACGTTGAGTCTATCAACCCGATCATCACGTGGTGTCTCGAAACGACGAACTGTAGCAACGGTGCACAGTCGGGGAGAACACAATTTCGTCTTGAAATTTTAGTGAGAGATCACCTCATAATGCTACCGTCGTTCTAAGCAAAATAAGGTGCATAAAAGGATTAACATCACATGCAATTCATAAGTGACATGATATGGCCATCGTCACGTGCTTCTTGATCTCCGTCACCAAAGCACCGGCACGATCTTCTTGTCACCGGCGCCACACCATGATCTCCATCATCATGATCTCCATCAACGTGTCGCCATCGGGGTTGTCGTGCTACTTATCCTATCACTACTAAAGCTACATCCTAGCAAAATAGTAAACGCATCTGCAAGCACATATGTTAGTATAAAGACAACCCTATGGCTCCTGCCGGTTGCCGTACCATCGACGTGCAAGTCGATATTTCTATTAAAACATGATCATCTCATACATCCAATATATCACATCACATCATTGGCCATATCACATCACAATCATACCCTGCAAAAACAAGTTAGACGTCCTCTAATTTTGTTCTTGCATGTTTTACGTGGTGACCAAGGGTATCTAGTAGGATCGCATCTTACTTACGCAAACACCACAACGGAGATATATGAGTTGCTATTTAACCTCATCCAAGGACCTCCTCGGTCACATCCGATTCAACTAAAGTTGGGGAAACCGTCACTTGCCAGTCATCTTTGAGCAAAGGGGGTTACTCGTAACGATGAAACCAGTCTCTTGTAAGCGTACGAGTAATGTCGGTCCAAGCCGCTTCAATCCAACAATACCGCGGAATCAAGAAAAGACTAAGGAGGGAAGCAAAACGCACATCACCGCCCACAAAACCTTTTGTGTTCTACTCGAGAAGACATCTACGCATGAACCAAGCTCATGATGCCACTGTTGGGGAACGTCGCATGGGAAACAAAAATTTTCCTACGCGCACGAAGACCTATCATGGTGATGTCCATCTACGAGAGGGGATGAGTGATCTACGTACCCTTGTAGATCGTACAGCAGAAGCATTAGAGAACGCGGTTGATGTAGTGGAACGTCCTCACGTCCCTCGATCCGCCCCGCGAACAATCCCGCGATCAGTCCCACGATCTAGTACCGAACGGACGGCACCTCCGCGTTCAGCACACGTACAGCTCGACGATGATCTCGGCCTTCTTGATCCAGCAAGAGAGACGGAGAGGTAGAAGAGTTCTCCGGCAGCGTGACGGCGCTCCGGAGGTTGGTGATGATCTTGTCTCAGCAGGGCTCCGCCCGAGCTCCGCAGAAACGCGATCTAGAGGAAAAACTATGGAGGTATGTGGTCGGGCAGCCGTGAGAAAGTCGTCTCAAATCTGCCCTAAAAGCCCCATATATATAGGAGGAGGGAGGGGGACCTTGCCTTGGGGTCCAAGGGAACCCCAAGGGGTCGGCCGAGCCAGGGGGGAGGACTCTCCCCCCCCAAACCGAGTCCTACTTGGTTTGGTGGGAGGGAGTCCTTCCCCCTTCCCACTTCTCCCTCCTTTTTTTTTCTTCCTTTGATTTTTTTCTTCCTTGGCGCATAGGATTTGGTGGGCTGTCCCACCAGCCCACTAAGGGCTGGTGTGACCCCCACAAATACCTATGGGCTTCCCCGGAGTGGGTTGCCCCCCTCCGGTGAACTCCCGGAACCCATTCGTCATTCCCGGTACATTCCCGGCAACTCCGAAAACCTTCCGGTAATCAAATGAGGTCATCCTATATATCAATCTTCGTTTCCGGACCATTCCGGAAACCCTCGTGACGTCCGTGATCTCATCCGGGACTCCGAACAACATTCGGTAACCAACCATATAACTCAAATACGCATAAAACAATGTCGAACCTTAAGTGTGCAAACCCTGCGGGTTCGAGAACTATGTAGACATGACCTGAGAGACTCCTCGGTCAATATCCAATAGCGGGACCTGGATGCCCATATTGGATCCTACATATTCTACGAAGATCTTATCGTTTGAACCTCAGTGCCAAGGATTCGTATAATCCCGTATGTCATTCCCTTTGTCCTTCGGTATGTTACTTGCCCGAGATTCGATCGTCAGTATCCGCATACCTATTTCAATCTCGTTTACCGGCAAGTCTCTTTACTCGTTCCGTAATACAAGATCCCGCAACTTACACTAAGTTACATTGCTTGCAAGGCTTATGTGTGATGTTGTATTACCGAGTGGGCCCCGAGATACCTCTCCGTCACACGGAGTGACAAATCCCAGTCTTGATCCATACTAACTCAACTAACACCTTCGGAGATACCTGTAGAGCATCTTTATAGTCACCCAGTTACGTTGCGACGTTTGATACACACAAAGCATTCCTCCGGTGTCAGTGAGTTATATGATCTCATGGTCATAGGAATAAATACTTGACACGCAGAAAACAGTAGCAACAAAATGACACGATCAACATGCTACGTCTATTAGTTTGGGTCTTAGTCCATCACGTGATTCTCCTAATGACGTGATCAAGTCATCAAGCAACAACACCTTGTTCATAATCAGAAGACACTGATTATCATCGATCAACTGGCTAGCCAACTAGAGGCATGCTAGGGACGGTGTTTTGTCTATGTATTCACACATGTAAATGAGTCTTCATTCAATACAATTATAGCATGGATAATAAACTATTATCTTGATACAGGAATTATAATAATAACTATACATTTATTATTGCCTCTAGGGCAAAATTCCAACATATGATACCCTGCATGCTTGCCCACGATCACGACCACGCCTCAGTCTTCTGGATAGTTCACGTACAAGCGGTCATTCTCCTCATCGTACTGCCACGCCAGCTGTGTGCCGTCGGGATCACATGTCTCGGGGGTACCTGAACATGTTGGTGTTATGAAGGAATCTGTGAGCCACGGGGACTCAGCAATCTATGACCTTGGTGCCAGAACAAGTCAAGTTATTAGGTAAGGAAGGTGGAGTATTTAGGTTGCAGTATCCTAAGCAGTATGGTGGCTAACTTACGTAGAACATGAATTGAAGGTGGTCTATTCTATTGATCGATGATTAGCTGATCACTAAGTGATCCTAAACACCTACTTACGTCAATCATAACCCCACCGTGTTCCCGATCGAAGAGAGGTCTTCGAAGGGGACAGTCACAGTTATGCACACAGTTGGCAATTTTATTAGAGTTATGTTTAAGTAATCTATAACCGGATGTTAACAAATATTCCAAGTTGCCACATAACCACGGGCACGGCTTTCCGAAAGATTAAACCCTACAGGGGTGCTCCAACTAGTCCATCACAAACGGTCACGGGCCGCAAAGTAATCCTCTATCACGAATCTCGTGATCTTGTCGGATTCCTTAGAGGAAAACCTCAAATCTGGGGAGAACCAAAGCTTCACCGGGATTCCTATACGAAAGATATATCGCTAAGGTAAGACAAGACCAGCAGGACCTCCCATCGTGTCGACGACCGCGATAAGAGCCGCGTATCTTAGTCTCAGGACACGACGGATGGAAAAGCCTACACGAGCCAAACCTCAAGTTTCCCTGTGGTGGCCCCCGCAGTCTGTACATTTTGGACCAACACTCATGAGGAGCACTGGCCCGGGTTGTTGATTAAATTCCGAGGGGAGGCCATTCCCTATGCAGATTATTATTAAGTGATTAGAAAATTAACACCAAGGTTGGGTCCTGCCGGACAAGTCTTAAAAATTCACGCAATTTATCAAGGAGGTTCCCCTAACAACCCAGAACATGTTAGGAGCGATCAGTTATGGAATCAAACACCGGTAGCCGGTAACTATGGCGGCAATAAGGGAACAAAACACCCAGCAAAAGGCTAGGCCTTCCGTTATTTACCAAGTATATAGGTGCATTAGTTAAATAATAGATTTAGCATAATGATATCAAGCTCATGTTATCACATGAGACAAAGCACTTGCAACTAGCAACGCTAACATTAGAAGCTTAGAAAAGCCTACTTAGCCATTCAAGATTTGCTAGCAAGGGATAAGTGTTTGTGTTTCATGGCAATTCAGGAGGCAATTATTTTAGTGGTAGGCAGCGAGCATATGATGTAGGAAACATGAATCTAGCATAACAAGTCTAGAGATGGAATCAAGGTCATATCAACTTGCCTGTGATGTCCTCAGCTTGGAACTGCTCCTGTTCGTCCTACCCGTACTCTCCTGGATCCACGCACTCGTTCTCCGATCCCGGTGCTACCCAACATAAATATAGCATCCAATGAACAATAGCACCTCAAGATGCAACAAGCACATGATGCATGAGATGAAAATGAACATGCATCTCTATTCCAATCAGTAGCACAAGCATGAGAAGTAAATACAAGTTCCTGGACAGAACTGCACTCTAAGCTATCTTTACATGCATGAGGATGACATTAACATATGCGTCACGTGAAAACAATGTAAAACCATATAAAGAACGTTACAAACGGAGCTACGGATCAACCGGAAACAATGAAACAAGAAATAGAGTCCTACGTGTCAAATCCTTCACAACACACACCAATGGCATACTTCTGGTATTTCCAGGTTTCCAAGACATAAAACAAACCAACATGGATGGGGTGGTGCAAAGAATATCACCACACCATCAACTATGCACTCACAAGCATCAAAACATCAAAATTATACAATCTGCCATAAACAGCATCATAGCCTTTTGAGAGCTACATGCAAAACACCTATAGCCACTCAAACATGCCAAATAAGATATGTGGCAGAAGCTATCCAAGAGTACTACAAGCACAAGTAAAAAGATAATGCAAAGGAGTTTCACACAGATAGTTACACAGCTGCTAACTTGGCCAAAAATATCAGTTTTCTGGGACTTAGTGAAAATTCCAGATTCTCACTAGCTGTTTATGCTCTGAAGCATTTTGACAGCACCCAAAACAATATCTACAGAACTCCAAATGGAATGAAAATTTACAAAGAGCTAGACAAACACAAAAGCTACAACTTCCCAGTTGAAAGCTATGGCTGATTCCGAACACATGGATCTCTACAAGCTCAACAAGAGGGGAAGAAAATATAAACAGATTCTCAGACTTAGTGAAATTTCAGCCAGATGCCTACTTTGACTAGGCACAACTTGCACATAAGAACTACTAAGCCTGAAACAAGACTAACATGCCATAGAGGGGGTCACCCTCTAATGCCACAACAAGGAATCAACCTCTTGGGCTCACCACATCTTATGGAACCAAGCTCCAAACATAGAACAAATCTGATATATGTCATCTCCAGAAATTGTTCCAAAGGCAAAACTGACTTCACCAATGGATTCCTGGGATGATTCTACCCCAAAAATATATATAATACATGAGCACTTGCATAGAACAAAAGGGCACAAACTAGAAAAGATAAACTACATGGAATCATATGTAGTGAATAGTGCATCATCACATGTGCTATTCACTAGAACAATACCTACACAAGCACTTGCACACTCTCACAAGTCAAATGGTCACATGAGGGTTTAGATCTCATGTATGTGTGCCATATCACATCACCATCCCACACACATACAACAAGCACAAGCATAAAAGTCACCTACACATGCTAAATAGAATTCACTACTAACTTATACTCCTACACATATAATCTGCTCATGTGCTCTCCAAGGCACAAGCAAGCCTGGGCATATGTGAAACACACACACACAAGCTCACACAACAACCATAGGCACAAGCACATCACCTATGCACAAGGCTACCACTTCATCACTACACTACACCACTTGTAAACTAGCAAACATATCTATACATGCACCCAATCCTGTACATGCATTCCTAAGCATAGATATTTACACATGCACTCCTAGTGCAAACACACACACACACACATTCAAACTATAACAACATATGCACATATGCTCCAAATCCTACACATGCATCCACTACTTGCTAGCAAAAGAAATAGACACAACATGCTGTTTTGAGGGGAGACAAAACACCCTCATGGTGTATAGCACACCACAACAACAACTACATCAGTGCCAAAGGAAAACAGCACAAGAATGAAAAATAAAAAATAAAAAATAAAAAAAAGGAGGGGGTAGGAATCGAAGCCTAGACCTCCTGGATCACAACACTGCAACAATACCACTGGGCTGAGGTGCACTGGCTCGATAGCTACAGACAAGAGAGCAGCGAATGCTCTCTGCTAAGCTATTTTGCCGAACAAATAAAATGCAAAAGGGGTGCCGAGGGGAATCGAACCCCCGACCTGACACTGCACCAAAACCACCTCTACCGCTCTGCTGCTCGATGGGATCTTAACATGGGAGGGGAGTAAACTCTCTTGAGTACCCCCTCGTGCCTATCCTCTGCCCGACGGTGGCCGGAACAGGGGACGGTGCTCGCCGACGACACACTACAAATCCAGCTACGGCTGCTCGATGGAAGGGAATAGGAGTTCCCACGGTTCCATTTCAACTAGCAGCTCTGATCGAGAGGCCCTACAATGACGACTCGATGTGACACGGCGGCTCCGGCGACAGAGAAGGAACGGCGTCGAGCCTATGGCCTACTGCTCGCGATCTGAGACAGGGAGGAAGGGGAGATGGATCTACCTCACCTGCTAGACGAGGTGGATGCTTCGGCCGGAGAGGAAGTAGAGGAAGAAGGGGGAAGTAGCCGCTCGGGGAAGTTCGTCAGGGAAGAAAGCCGCCGTCATGGAGGGAGTGGAAGCAGGCCGATCTCGTCGAAGTAGCTGCGGGAACGGGCTCGTGGAAGTACTCGCGTGCTCGCCGAGGTGTCGGAGGGGAAGAACATGTACGGGCGCGACGGCGAGGAGCTCCTTATCTCTCGGCCATGGCGGAGGAGGTCGATCCCCTTACCTGGTGTCGTCGACAGAGAGGGAGCAGGCGATGGGATGGAGGCGGCGACGCGAGAGGGAAACCCAAAGCTGCACGGACAACAAGGGGAGCCTTTTATGGAGGGGGAGAGGTGAGGGACGCGCCTCGACGTTCGTGATGGCGTCTGCAGCCGTTGCTCTTCCTCTGTCTCTGAAGAAAGATCGACGGAGGAAGGAGAACAGGAAGGCGTCTACAGGAGAAGGAGGCAGCTGGGCCTGCTAGTGGGAGGAGGCCCACTAGTTAGGCGCCGGATAGAAGGAAAATAATTCCTTGGGGTTTTTCAATTACAAAATGACCAGAGAAAGATAATAAAGCAAAGACAAATCTGTTGGGGTTAAAAACAAAACAAAAATGCCCCTGGTCATAAGAAATTATGACCTATTTGAATAAAATGGAAAAGAATTATTTGGAGCAACTAAATATTTACAAAACAGTATTATTGGATCTGTTTTGTAATTATTTGCACCATTGAAACACCTGTTCAAAACAGCAAATCCACATCTCATCTCCACCACAAAACAATGCTAACACATGGGCATTTTAGAAATAGGAATGGAACAAGAGGAACTTGACCTTGAGATAAATAAGCGGAAGATGGTTTGGAAGCCTATGCAAACCACAAAGTTATTCCTACTATCCAACCACACCTACACATTGCAATAATTACACACATCATCACATGACAACTGATGTCAACACATCACCACATATGATAACAAAGCAACAAACCAAGACAAGGATGAAATGAAAGTGATGCATGCATGCAAAGGAAGAATAATGCAAGGTGACACATGAAATCATAACACACAGAAGCTCTCATAACAATGACAAGTTGGACCCACGTGGAGAAGGTTCCAAATAGGGAAAGATACACTCTTGGGGCATTACACCAAGTGAGCATGTGTAAAGGAGATGATTCACCTTCATGTATGTCGAGTAGATGTGGCACGTGTTACTTGCCGGATGGACTCTTTTCATGGTGATGTCCATAGGATGCTCCCCATCATCCCCTCCTGCTTGGGAAAGATCCATCCTCAGATCAAAATCCAAATCACCATGGGAAAGATATGTCATAGTCGTGTAGTCATGGATAATTAGCAAGCGTTCATCATCTAGAAGATCGAAAAGGGAACTCTCCCATGTTGCATCATATTGTAATTCTTTCAAATGGGGCAAACATGATAAATAGTTGGGAAAATGTGGTTAGGATTACAGCAAAACCAAGCATTCAAGTGGTGAATCACCGAACAAGTGTTGTCATCATGCATATCATATGGTGTGACAAGGGATTCTGGCATGGCAGGTAAGCATATAAATTGAGTACAATCTAAGGCATCATGGAAGCAATTATGCAAAGCTACGGTAGGGATGCACATATGTGTGACTAGATAACAAGCATCTATCTCATGGTCATAGCAAGCATGCCGAAAGTGCTCAACGAAAGGTCTATGGTAGGCATAGGAATCATTCACAACACCAAGTAATATGAAGTGTCTAAACACATGGTGTATTCCAAAGTGCAAGGCAATCCAAGCATAATGTGCATATGGTATAGTGAAGATAATGTGGTACTCAACACAATAGAAAGAGAAATTGGTCACATATGTGAGGCAATCAAGTCAATCATGTAGCTAGCAATCAGGCATAGCATATGTGAAGACATGGCATTGTTGCAACCAAGCATATGATAAGAGAAAGTAATCCACAAGTTGGATGCAACACACAAGGTATATATGTCACGAGGCATGGAAATATGGCAATCAAGAATGGAAGCAACATCTCTATCATGTGTGCAATGATGTTATCCAAGATGACCAATATGTATCATGGTGCAAGGAACACAAGTTGATCCACAATATCCATCCTCAAGAAGGATGTCACCTCAAAAGCATGACCTTGTGCGTCCTTCACAATGTCGAAACACAAGCAAGTGTGATGTAGAAACGCGTCGGTGTAGCATGACTCGCTCTCAAGAGCTCAAATGGTCAACTCACGTGAAGTGAAAGTTGACATGTAGTCGAAGTATCCTACACATATACACAACAAAGGAAATAATGTATGTGCATGGTAGACAAACACATCATCCATCATGATGGTTCTCTTCTCTTGCACATAACCATTAGAATCACAAATGCATGAATAATATGATGCAACAATGGTTATATTCATGGCACTTGGACTATCATGGAAAGAAGGAAAGCAAGCAAGCTTCACATGAAAGATGGTAAAAGCTCCAATAATATGAGAGAAAGCTATGGGGGCAATCTCATTAGCAAGATTAGAAGCATTGTTGCACTCAATACAGGGCAAATCATCTAGCACAAGAGAGGCAACACATGGATGCATATGACAATAAGCAATATCTATGATGTGTCAAGCATTGCAATTGTTTTCATCAAACGCATGAAAGTAGCAAGTAGTACTCATCTCGTGATGCAACATAAGCAAACATAATAATCATATCGTGTCACCTAGTAGTGCGAAAATGCAACATACTAGAGGAAATCATGGCAATCATGTATGTAAGCAAATGATACGCATAGATAATGTTCATGACATATCGCAAGCAAGGAAACAAAACATGATCAATGTATCATCATAATAATGGGGCACAAAGCAAACATGGCAATAAAAAGTAATATCTCTACCAAGCTTGCAAATACACATACAAGTCATATAATCAAGTGCCATGTGAGATGCAAAGCATGGCTCACAAATGCATTTCATCCAAATGGAAATGAGCACATCATGCAAAGTGAACATGGCAATATGGGCATAATATGTGTAATGGACAATGACCCATAACTATGTGAGGACCATGTAGAAGAAATGTTCGATGTCTTTGCGCAATGAGGGTGGATGGAGGGTAAGCATTCCATGGTGGCAGACGTATTCCTTGCTCTTTGGATCTTGTTTCGTCAACTCGTTTGCTTGCGAGGTTGACGAAGAATCATGTGTACCTACACAACAAGGAGACACACGAAACAAAGTTTGTGCATGGTAGATGTACACATCATCCATCATGATGTGTATGTTCATGTGAGAGTTATCACAATATAAGCAATGCTCAGAGAAATTTGAGGCACGGTAGATAAAAACGTCATCCATCATGCACTCATAGTTATTGTGTTCAACATGATTGGGACGCAAATTATAGCAAGTATGTGGCACATGCATATTATTCAGGGGGAATATTGTGCACACAAGTTTGGGGATCATGCAATGGATGGGTTGTAAAAAAATATCCTAACATGTATGAGGGAACTGTGAGGGTCTCCTCATGTGCAATAATGGAAGCATGATATGGAGAATATAGACAACATCCAAAACAATGCATATCTAAAGCATGGTGATCATGGCATGGAATATGTGAACAATGGCGCAAATGATGCAAAGGAAGCATGGCAATTGAGGGAGTTCCGGATTAAGGGATCCTCAAACAGTCGGGTTGTCCCTTATGGGCCGATCATATGGGTTGCGCCATTAAAGACCGGATTATCTAACAACTGCGTAATCAAGGATGGAAAGCTCCGAAGACTAGGCGTGCAGTCCATGGCAGGAGGACCAGTTCGGCCCATCTACCCTCGATCTAAGTCGATAACATGTAACCCTAGGGGGCGGTGTATATATAAACTAGAGGCTCTTATACGTAGAGGCAGGTTATCTCATCTAGGGTTTAGTTCGTACGATATCGAGGTAGATCAAGTATGTAACCATTGTTCCCCATCAATATAATCAAGAAGGACGTAGGGTTTTACCTCCTTAGGAGGGCCCGAACCTGGGTAAACATCGTCTCCCCCTCTTTCCAGCAACCCATTGATCTAAGCTCCATAGTTCGAGACCCCTGACAACCCACAAGCAGATGGGATTGCAACAGTTTTCGAGGGTAGAGTATTCAACCCAAATTTGTTGAATCGCCAAGGGAAGCGAAAAAATATTCTCAAGTATTAGCAGCTGAGTTTATCAGATTCAACCACACCTAAAAGATTAATGTGTGCAAGCAAAGTATCAGTAGCAAAGTAGTATGGTAACAACGGTGCCAGAAACGATCTGTTGACGACAGACTATTCCTAACTGTTGTATCAATGGCACCAGGAAAAGGTACGTTGACGAGCAAATATTCTTCCCCGACAACAGTGTCGGAGAAGATCTTGCAACGAGTAACAGTGGAGTAGCAAGGAACAGCAGTAGCAGCAGCAGCAAAGTAACAGCAGTAGCAACAGTAGTAGCAAAGTGACAGCAGTAGCAACATTAGCACCAAAGTGGCCCAATCCCTTTTGTAGCAAGGGACAAGCCTAGACAAAGTAACGTATCAAGGACCAGTAGTAAAAGACTCGTAGGCAGTGGATCGGTGATGGATGAGTGTGACGGATGTGATTCATCATGTAACAGCTATAACACGGAGAGATATGTAACTAGCTCCCGTTCGTCAATCTAATGTAGGCATCTATTCCATATGTAGTCATACGTGCTTAGGGAAAAGAACTTACATGACATCTATTGTCCATCCCTCCCATGGCAGCGGGGTCCTAATGGAAACTACGGGATATTAAGGTTCTCCTTTTAATAAAGAACCGGACCAACGCATTAACATGCGGTGAATACATGAACTCCTCATACTATGGTCATCTCCGGGAGTGGTTCCGGCTATTGTCACTCCGGGGTTGCCGGGTCATAACACATAGTAGGTGACTACAATTTGCAAGATAGGATCTAAAACACACTTATATTGGCGACAACATAATAGGTTCAGATCTGAAATCATGCCACTCGGGCCCTAGTGACAAGCATTAAGCATAGCCAAATAGTAGCAACATCAACCTAGAACATAGTGGGTACTAGGGATCAATCCCCGTCAAGAAGTAACTCGATTACATGATATATCTCATCCAACTCATCACCGTCCAACAAGCCTACGATGAGGTTACTCACGAATGATGAAGACCATCATGGAATTGTCGATGGAGAAAGGTTGATGATGACGATGCCGATGATTTCCCCTCTCCGTAGCCCGAAACGGACTCCAGACCTGCCCTCCAGACGAAGAACAGGATGTGGCGGCGCCTCCGTATCGCAAAACGCGATGAAACCTTCTCTTTGATTTTTTCCGGTGAGACGGAAGATATAGAGCTGAGTTTGGGGGCGGTGGAGCCACATGGGCCCCACAAGCCCTCATGGCGCGGCCAGGGGTGTGGCCGCGGCTTGTGGGCTTGTGGCCCACTGGGGCACCTCCTCCGGTGGATCTTTGCGCAGGTATTTTTCTTTTATTCCAGAAAAATCTCCGTAAATTTTCAGGACATTCCGAGAACTTTTATTTCTGCAAAAAAACAACACCATGGCAATTCTGCTGAAAACATCGTCAGCCTGGGTTAGTCCCATTCAAATCATGCAAATTAGAGTCCGAAACAAGGGTAAAAGAGTTCGGAAAAGTAGATACGACGGAGACGTATCAACTCCCCCAAGCTTAAAGCCTTGCTTGTCCTCAAGCAATTCAGTTGACAAACTGAAAGAGACAAAAGAAAACCTTTGACAAACTCTGTTTGATCTTGTTGTTGCAACTATGTCTAACTCATATCCAGAGTTTCAACAAGATCACACGCAAACCACATAAGCAAATGACATCTAGATCTCATGGTAAACTCATATCAATGGCATAATCAACTAGAGAGCAAATAATAATAAGCCTCAAGTGTCAACACTTCAATCAAAACAACATGAAGCAGTACGAATAGATGGTATCTCGTTAGCTCTTTCTGAGACCGCAAAACATAAATGCAGAGCACCTTCAAAGACCAAGGGCCGACTAAACATTGTAATTCAAGGCAATGAAGATCCAGTCACAGTCATACTCAACACAGTTAAAAGCAAAGCATAAAAATGACAGAGGTGTTATCTAATTGGTGCTTTTATAAGAGGACGATGACTCAACAGGAACATAAATAGACAGGCTCTTCGCAGAGGGAAGCATTGATTTGCAGAGGTGCTAGAGTTCAAGCTTTTAAAACAGAGATAATAATTTTCGGTGGCATTCTTTCATTGTCAATGCAATGACTAAGAATTCTCAACATCTTCCACGCTACACATGCTATAGGCGGTTCCCAAACAGAAAAGTAAAGTTTTGACTCACCCACCACCAATCAATCACACTCCACGGCTAGCCGAATCCTCGGATACCGTCCATACCAACATTAATTCTGGGGGAGTTTTGTTTGCAATTATCTTTTCGATTTGAGCATGGAACTGGGAATTCCAATTACCGGCCCCTTTCTCGTGAATGATAGTGAATAAACACATATCGAGGATAACACGCCTAGCATGGAAGATACCAATAGCCCCCTGTCACCACATGAGCGGTTCGAGGATGCAAAACAGATTATTTCTTGAAGATTTAGAGAGCGACAGATGCAAATTTACTTGGAACAGAAGGTAGATACCGCACATAGGTAGGTATAGTGGACTCATATGGAACAACTTTGGGTTTATGGAAGTGGATGCACAAGCAGTATTCCAGCTTAGTACAAGTGAAGGCTAGCAAAAGACTAGGAAGCGACCAACTACAGAGCGACAACAGTCATCAAAATGCATTGAGAGTAACTAACATTGAGTGCAAGCATGAGTAGGACATAAATCACCATGAACATGAACATCATAGAGGCTATGTTGATTTTGTTTCAACTACATGCGTGAACATGCGCCAAGTCAAGCCACTTGAAACATTCAAAGGAGGATACCATCCTATCATCCTACATCATAGTCATCTCAACATTCATGTGGGCAACCAAGACAAACCATTATAAGCTCCTAGATAAGTAAGCATGGCATAAGCAACTATGATCTCTAAGTTGTCATTGCAAACATGTTTCTCTCACAACAAAGCTAAATCAGGCAAGATGAGCTAGTCATATTTACAAAAACAAAATAGATCGAGTTCATACCAGCTTTTCCAGGCTCAGTCACTTCATCATATATCATCATTACTGCCTTTCACTTGCACGAGCGAACGATGTGAACAATAATAAGCGTGCTCGTGCATTGGACAAAAGCTTGAGTCTGCAGACAGACACAAAGGATAAGACAAAGTAATATGGCTCTTTGAAAGCTAAACAGGTATGCATGCAAGAGCCACTAAACATTGTAACCATGGTCTTCTACCTTGACCCAAAGAAAAAGAAAACTATTTACACGGGAAAGCTCCCAACAAGCAAAAGAAGAAAAAGAAAACCTTTTTGGTTTTTCTCAAACTAGACAGACACACGAAAAGAAAACGAGAAAAAGAAAATAAAACTAGTATGGATGATACAGTGGCAAAGTGTGAACACCGGCTAACAAAGTGAAAGCATAAGCAAGAATGTAAAGTCGGTGAGAACACGTACTCCCCCAACCTTACGCTTTTGGCCTAACTTGGTCTACTCCCATGGAGGGAAATAACCAGCTCCGGGGTACTCCGGAGTGGACTGAGGATGCCACTGCTGTGTGAGCTCCTCTGGCTCCCACTGATAAACTGGAGTCTGGTACTCGACTGGTGGCTCGGGCGCAGGCACCTATGGTTGGTCTAGGCCCCAATATGCATAGATGTCTGAGGGCATAATAATGTACCTGTCTGCATGAAGATTGAACAAAGAAGGAGCAGGCAAAGTAATAGTCTCATGAGTACCCTGACTACACACCAGGTTATAAATCATCCTTCTATTTATATCTCTATCAAGAAAGTCATGGCGAACCATGCTATCGTAATCTAGATATCTCTCGGGAAGAAGAATCTCTTCTTCCTCCTCCAGTCTAATAGGTATCTCAAAGTGTCTAGTAAGACGGGTAGCGTAGATACCTCCATAGACAACACCCTTAGAACGGTTCAGGTTCAACCGTTGAGCTACTATAGCGCCCAAGCTATATGTTTTATCGTTATAAAGGGCTTCGCACAAGAACTCAAGATCTGGGGAACTAAGTGACCCAGCTTTCCCACGGCCAATCAAACATTTTCCCACAAATAATGAGAAGTACCGAAGCACGGGAAAATGAATGCTAGCAGCTCTAGCGCAAGACACTCCTCTCCCCTCTCCTACAACAATTGTACCGATGAAAGCTACCAAGTCTCGTGGACGAGGTTCATGAATATCCCCAACGTAAGGTAATTTGCAAACATTGCAAAAATCTTGGAGTGACATGCACTGGGGGATATCATAAAGTTTGAACTCAACCATAGGAGGATTCTTCCTCGGATAGAAGTTAAAACTTTGTACGAAGATATTACTGAGGAGTTGGTATTGCGGACACTTTTCTTAAACGAAGGCGGTAAGGCCTGCGTTCTCCACCAAGTGATAAAACTCCTCATAAATTCCAGCAACGTGTAAGAACACGTCGCTTGGCCACTCACACACTCGAACTTCTGCGACTCGAGGGACCAAATACTTGGGCTTCTTATCTCTCCCATCTTCCTAGGGGTCACGGCTTGATGAGCCTCTTAAGAACCTCCTCATCTTTCCCCTTTTCTATCTCTGAAAATTTCTGAAATTTCTAGTGATTCTAAGGAAAAGTGAATAAGGCTCAACGAAACTCGTAGCAACTACTCCAACAAGTGCCTAGAGACCATATTACGCATCAAAACTACTTGGGACTAGCTAGAATCAGCATGCAAAGCTCAAGAACATGGTCACCAAGGCAACAAAAATACGCGGAGTATAAGGCACTAGAGCGAAAACTAATTGGACCAATGGAGGAGTCACTTACCAAGGAGTAATTTCCCCAAAACAGTTCGGAGAACGGTGGTTTGAGCAAAGAGATCGAAAATCCCAGCAAGAGGAGCAAGAACACGGGTTTGAGCTGCGAAACGATTTTTTTGGAGGTAGGAGAAGCGGATGAGAGCAAGAATGAGTGGAGGGGGTGCCTGTGGGCCCCACAAGCCTTGGTGGCGTGGCCAGGGCATGCCTGCGCCCCTAGGGCTTGTGGCCCACTATTGTGGCCCCCAGACAGACTCTTTGTCCCAGTATTTTTCAAAAATCCAGAGAAAATCATACTTGATTTTCACAGCGTTCGGAGAACTTACATTTTCGGGGTACTTTTCTATCGGACGCTAAAAGCAGAAAATAGGGAATACTAAACTAAATCTATCATTTCTCTTCTAAGCAACCGAAGGAGAAAGCTTGGAACAGAGGTTTGTGACTCCTTGATTCATCCATCTCATGGCCATCGAAAGAAATCCGTCAATGGGGTTGATCAAATCCCCTCGACAAAACTTTCTCGAATCGCAAAAGAAGACTGAGAAATTTTCGAATAGTCACTAGGTCACCTCAATGGGGATGCATATCTCCCCAACAAGCAAATCATACTTCATCTTGACACGAGGAATAGGGCATTCAAAGCTCCCAATAAGAATATATGAAGTTTTTTTGATAGCATTTATGCAATGTACTCGATATTCTTTCTTCGGAAAGTGCACCGTATGCTCATTACCGTTGACATGGAAAGTGACATTGCCTTTGTTGCAATCTATAACAGCCCCTGCGGTGTTTAAAAAGGGTCTTACAAGGATGATAACCATGGCGTTGTCCTCGGGAATATCCAAGATAACAAAGTCTATTAAGATAGTGGTGTTAGCAACCACAACAGGCACATCCTCGCAAATGCCGATAGGGAAAGCAGTTGATTTGTCGGCCATTTGCAGAGAGATTTCAGTGGGTGTCAAATTATCTAGTTCAAATCTATGATAAAGAGAAAGAGGCATAACACTAACACCGGCTCCGAGGTCACACAACGCAGTTCTAACGTAGTTGCCTTTAATGGAGCAAGGTATAGTGGGCACACCAGGATCACCTAGTTTCTTAGGAGTTCCACCCTTGAAAGTGTAATTGGCAAGCATGGCGGAGATCTCAAGATCAGGTATCCTCCTCTTATTAGTCACAATATCTTTCATGTACTTAGCATAAGGAGACATTTTGAGCAAATCTATCAAATGCATGTGCAGAAAGACAGGTCTGATCATTTCAACGAATCGCTAAAAATCCTCATCATCCTTTTTCTTGGATGGTTTGGGAGGAAAGGGCATAGGTTTCTGAACCCACGGTTCCCTTTCTTTACCATGCTTCCTAGCAGCAAAGTCATTCTTATCGTATCTTCTATTCTTAGGCTGTGGGTTATCAAGATCAACACTAGGTTCAATCTCCACATCCTTATCATTGCTAGGTTGAGCATCTTCACGAACATCACTATTGATATTATCATTAGGCTCATGTTCATCACCATATTGTGTTTCAGCATCAGAGACAGAGGCATCGTTTGGACTCTGAGGTGTAGCAGCAACATGGTTGCTAGCGTGCAGGTTCCTATCATCTTTCTTCTTCTTTCTAGGATGACTAGGTGCATCAGTGCTAACTCCTTGAGAATCTTGTTCAATTCTTTCCGGATGACCCTCAGGATACAAAGGTTCCTGGGTCATTCTACCGCCTCTAGTAACAACTCTAACGGAATTGTCATTCAACTCATTGAGCAAGTCATTTTGAGCTTTAAGTACTTGTTCTACCTGAGTAGTAACCATAGAAGCATGTTTACTCAGAAGTTTAAGATCATTGACGTTTCTGTCCACACAAGCACTTAAATGACTAAGCATACGAGCATTTTGTTCCAATTGTCTGCTAACATAATCACTGAAACTCTGTTGTTTGGCAACAAAGTTATCAAATTCATCCAGGCATAAGCTAGCAGGTTTATCAAAAGCAATATCACTCTCATCAAACCTACGCAGAGAATTTACTTCTACTACCTGTATCGGGTTATCGAGACCATGGATCTCTTCGATAGGTGATAGATTTTTGACATCTTCAGATTTAATGCCTTTCTCTCGCATAGATTTCTTGGCTTCTTGCATATCTTCAGGACTGAGGAATAGAATACCTCTTTTCTTTGGAGTTGGCTTAGGAGGTGGTTCGGGAATAGTCCAAGCATTCTCATTGCACAAGATGTTATTCAGTAGAATCTCAGCTTGTTCTACAGTTCATTCCCTAAAAACACTACCGGCACAACTATCTAGGTGGTCTTTGGAAGCATCGGTAAGTCCATTATAGAATATATCAAGTATTTCGTTGTGCTCAAGAGAGTGATCAGGCAAAGCATTCAGCAGCTGGATGAGCCTCCCCCAAGTTTGTGGGAGACTCTCTTCTTCAGCTTGAGCAAAGTTGTATATTTCCTGCAAGGCAGCTTGCTTCTTATGGGCAGGGAAATATTTTTCAAAGAAGTAGTAGACCATATCCTGGGGACTATGCACACAACCAGGAGCAAGAGAAGTGAACCAAGTCTTAGCATCATCCTTTAGCGAGAAAGGAAACAGCTTGAGCATATAGCAGTGGCGGATCTTTTCGTCACTAGAGAATAGGGTAGCTATATCGTGCAGTTTGGTAAGATGGGCTACAACCGTTTCAGACTCATAATCGTGAAAAGGATCAGATTCGACCAGAGTGATTAACTCAGGGTCGACAGAGAATTCATAATCCTTATCGGTCACAAAGATAGGCGAAGTGGCAAACTTCGGGTCGTATTTCATCCTAGCGTTCAGAGATTTTTCTTTCCACTTGCGCAGTAATTTCTCAACATCATAGCTATCCTTACACGCAATAAAATCCTTAGCTATCTCTCCCTCCATAACATAGCGCGTATCAGGCATAACAGGCAATTCAGGCATAGTAGCAGGTTCTACTTCAATAGTATCAACAGTTTCAGAAGTATCATCACATCTAGCAGCAACTCTAGCAATATGTGCATCAAGGAATGCACCAAGTGGCAAAGCAGTATCACGCATAGCATCATCAGGCATAGTATCTAGCATAGCATCATCAGGCATAGTATCAAGCATAGCATCATCAGGCATAGTATCAAGCATAGCATCATCATAAGCATCATAGGCAGCTGAAGTAGCATCATCAAGCACAGGCAACATATCAAGATTTCTAGCAGGAGGTGAAGTCGCAAACTTACTCAAAACTCAAGGTGAATCTAGTGCAGAGCTAGATGGCAGTTCCTTACCTCTCCTCGTAGTGGAAGGCAGGATTTTAGTTCTTGGATCTTTCGGATTCCTCATAGTGATCAGCAGACGTCAATCCCAAGTGACTCAGAGAATATAGCTGTGCTTCCCCGGCAACGGTGCCAGAAAAAGCCTTGACAACCCACAAGCGTATGGGATCGCAGCAGATTTCGAGGGTAGAGTATTCAACCCAAATTTGTTGGTTTGCCTAGGGAAGCGAAATAATTTTCTCAAGTATTAGCAGCTGAGTTTATCAGATTCAACCACACCTGAAAGATTAATGTCTGCAAGCAAAGTATCAGTAGCAAAGTAGTATGGTAACAACGGTGCCAGAAACAATCTGTTGACGGCAGACTATTCCTAATTGTTGTATCAATGGCGCCAGAAAAAGGTACGTTGATGAGAAACTATTCTTCCCCGACAACAGTGTCGGAAAAGATCTTGCAACGAGTAACAACGGAGTAGCAAGGAACAGCAGTAGTAGCAGCAGCAAAGTAACAGCAGTAGCATCAGTAGTAGCAACAGTAGCAGCAAAGTGGCCCAATCCCTTTTGTAGCAAGGGACAAACCTAGACAAAGTAACGTAGCGAGGACCAGTAGTAAAAGACTCGTGTGCAGTGGATCGGTGATGGATGAGTGTGACGGGTGTGATTCATCATGTAACAGCTATAACACGGAGAGATATGTAACTAGCTCCCGTTCGTCAATCTAATGTAGGCATGTATTCTGTATGTAGTCATACGTGCTTAGGGAAAAGAACTTGCATGACATCTATTGTCCATCCCTCCCGTGGCAGCGGGGTCCTAATAGAAACTACGGGATATTAAGATTCTCCTGTTAATAAAGAACCGGACCAACGCATTAACACGCGGTGAATACATGAACTCCTCATACTATGGTCATCTCCGGGAGTGGTTCCGGCTATTGTCACTCCGGGGTTGCCGGGTAATAACACATAGTAGGTGACTACAACTTGCAAGATAGGATCTAAAACACGCATATATTAGCGACAACATAATAGGTTCAGATTTGAAACATGGCACTCGAGCCCTACTGACAAGCATTAAGCATAGCCAAGTAGTAGCAATATTAATCTAGAACATAGTGGATACTAGGGATCAATCCCCGTCAAGAACTAACTCGATTACATGATAGATCTCATCCAACTCATCACAATCCAGCAAGCCTACGATGAGATTACTCACAAACGATGAAGAGCACCATGGAATTGTCGATGGAGTAAGGTTGATGATGACGATGGCGACGATTTCCCCTCTCCGGATCCCGAAATGGACTCGAGATCTGCCCTCCAGACGAAGAACATGATGTGGCAGAGCCTCTGTATCGCAAAACGCGATGAAACCTTCTCTCTGATTTTTTTTCGGGCGAGACGGAAGATATAGAGCTGAGTTTGGGGGCGGTGGAGCCACATGGGCCCCACAAGCCCTCACGGCGCGCCAAGGGGGGTGGCTGTGGCATGTGGGCTTGTGGCCCACTGGTCCACCTCCTACGGTGGATCTTTGTGCAGGTATTTTTCTTTTATTCCAGAAAAAATCTCCGTAAATTTTCAGGACATTCCGAGATCTTTTATTTCTGCACAAAAATAACACCATGGCAATTCTGCTGAAAACAGCGTCAGTCCGGGTTAGTTCCATTCAAATCATGCAAATTAGAGTCCAAAAAAGGGCAAAAGAGTTCGGAAAAGTAGATACGACGGAGACGTATCAACCCCCTACCCGAGATGTGCTGGTTTTGACGCCGACATTGGTGCTTTCATTGAGAGTTCCACCATTGGATCACGGAAAGGATTGATGGATCGCATGATCATCAACAATCGAGTCTGCAACGGGGGCATCTTCGCCCCCGAGTAGGTCCCTGCGATCGGCAGCTTCACGCCACGCGCGGACCTTACTGGCCGTCCTGGCCAGATCAGAGATTTTGTCTCCAGTCACCAAATAAGGTTCGAAGACTTTGAAGTCTCTACCGACTTGCGAGATAATATGTTCCCCGCCAACATCACGGACTTGGCCGATGAAACCCCAAATCCCAAAGCCTTGACTTTGGTTCCCTCATCCGGACAAGGTATCGGTCCCATGCGCGTCGGAAAGAGGACTTGAGCTCGGAATCAACCACATTGTCCAGACAATAGGGAACGACCATTGCCGAACCGTCTTCCCCTACAGAAGTCATGGAGGTCAACCCCAAGAATCTCGAAAGAATCGGTCAGGTCAACCCCAAGTTCGACCTGCTCAAAGATTGGCCCCGAGGTGGATTATGGGAACTTTTGCAACCCACCCACCGCCCACTTGATCGCCAGCGTCGTAGATCTAACTGACGCATTGGAGTATGCCTCCAAAGAGCTCGAGGATTTGGACGATGAGGCCTACTACCCCACCCACATAAAACTGGCCGGTGGACCGCAACATCTACCTACGATGTTTACATGGTAGACATGCCTCGCGATACAGATAACGTCACACCCAAGCAAAACGGTGATACGCCCGTGGAAGAACCCTAAAAAAAGCCACATAAGTGCACCACGGCAAATAAGGGGTGGAGCTCCGCACAAGCCACACGAGAGAACGCAACCCCGGATGGGCACGACAACCCCGAAGCTCCCGATCACCAAGCAAAAGAAGCGACTAATGCCGATCCTGGCAACCACAAGAATTCGGACAACGACGATGATTATCTCCCTCCCATCGACGACCTAGACGGCCTTGAAGCCGATGAATTCATAATTCCCAAAGACCCTGAAGGCCAGAAGCAATTCCGAGAGCAGCTTATAGCCACAGCCTAAAGCTTAAAAGGAAAACAACAACAGCTCCACCACGAACAAGACACCATCAATAATAGGTGGACCAAAATCTTAGCGGTCGAAGAAGGATACATCACAGATTGGCCGGACCATAAGAAAACATACCCATGCTGATGACTACTCCCGCAGTTCAATGACGAGGCTCCAGAACAAGTGTCCCCCCGGTGCACCGACTATGACCAGCCTAACTGCCCACCTTGAAGCTGCAACAGAATGACCGAAGAAAATGAGTACGGACCCGAACCTCCATGCAGAAAAGGCAAAGAGCATGTGCACCCTGGGGAAAGACATGACCCGCGATATGTCAAATCAGGTCGCAACAAGTCCATCTACGAATCCAAGAGGTAGTCTCCCACTCAATGGGATGATGAACCACCTCGGGTCGGTTACAAGAGCAAAGGCCGGGAAACCTATCGGGTTCAACCCGGAACCGATCTCCGACACAGCATAGCCCGGATCAGAGGTGCTGCTCACCCATTGTGTTTCACAGATGAGGTCATGCAACACCAGTTCCCTAAAGGGTTTAAACCCGTAAACATTGAACAATGCGATGGGACAATAAACCCCGCCATGTCGATAGAAGATTTCTTTCTCCACATTCATATGGCCAGAGGAGACGATATCCACGCCATAAAATATTTGCCGCTCAAACTCAAAGGACCTGCACGGCATTGGCTAAACAGCCTACCTAAAGATTCCATTGGAAGCTAGGAAGACCTCGAGGAAGCTTTTATATCTAACTTTCAGGGAACATATGTTCGGCCACCGGATTCATCCCACCTAAGCAACGTCATTCAGAAGGCGGGAGAATTAGCCAAATAATTCTAGAACCGGTTCCTCACCAAGAAAAATCAAATCGTATACTGTTCAGATGCCAAAGCAATAGCTTATTTTCGACACAACATATGACACGAATGGCTGGCCAGACAGCTCGTCTAGGCCAGGTCAAGAACAATCTCCGCTCTTACTTCCCTCATGACCCGCTTTTGAGCAGGTGAAGATGATTGGCTAGCTCGGTACAACCATAATGGGGACAACCCCAAAGCCTCTAAAGTTCGGGACGGAAACGGCAAGCCAAGGGAAAAAATGTCGTCACCGTAATGGTGACGCCAACGACACACCAACGAATGCTGGATTCCGCAGTACAAAGCCTGGACAGCAAAAGAAACCTTTCAAGGGGAACAGGGATGGACCAACTCCATGGGATAAGAACATAGAACGGCCATGCCTGATTCATGGCACCCAAGACAAGCCCGCCACCCACACCAATCATAATTGTTGGGTGTTCAAGCATGCTGGCAAGCTCGCCATCGATGAACAAAATAGGGGACCACGAAGTGAAGACGACGAGGAGCCCCGTGGCCCGAATAATGGAGGCCAAAAGCGGTTTCTTCCTTAGGTCAAGACCGTGAACAGGATCTATGTCACCCGTATACCCAAAAACGAGAGGAAACGGGCCGTGGGGGAGGTATATGCCGGAGAGCCCATAGCATCTAAATACAATCCATGGTCGGCTTGCCCGATCAACTTCAACCACACGTATCATCCGACCAGTATCCGTCATGGAGGGTCAGCCGCTCTGGTCCTCAACCCCATCGTCAATGGTTTCCACCTCACTCGAGTCCTCATGGATGGAGGAAGTAGCCTTAATCTGATTTATTCGGATACAGTGAAAAAGATGGGCATAGACCCATCACGAATCAAAACAAGCCGCACTACCTTTAAAGGAGTGATTTCACGCGTCGAAGCCCGCTGGTGAGGTACAATAACACTCGAAGTTGTGTTCGGCTCACCCAAAAACTTCCATAGCGAGGACTTGATCTTCCACATCGTCCCCTTTCCGTAGTGGATAGCATGCCCTTCTCGGCCGCACAACTTTCACCCACTTCAATGTTGTACCCCACTATGCCTATCTGAAGCTCAAAACGTGTCGACCCAACAGAGTCATCATTGTCAACGGCAATATGAAGTGTTCTCTCCGAACTGAAGAGCATACGGGCGCACTAGCACCCGAGTGTCAACATGACAACAAAACTTCAAGCCACGGGTCGGCAATAAAGGCGCAGAGGGAAGGCAAGCGAGCCCGAGCTCAATTAGATCAGCCGAATAGTTCTTCGGCTCATAGTACATAGGGATACGGCTCCCACGGCACGAACCGAACACCTTCTAGGTATGTCCCTCGTAAACACAATTCCATCATTAAAATTCCATGGGCAGCAGTGGGAGCAACCCGCCAGGGATTATGTGATCGGGTCAACCGAGCATCGGTCCAACATACCCCTACGGACCAAAGGCAGGGCATCATGAAGAGCCCCAAGCGTCAAGCTCCTCCTTTTCCATCAGCAGCTCCTCAAGGCCCACTATTCAAGGTCTGCATGCTGACAACAACTTCCTCTAAAGGATAGTACCTCCACTCCTAGCAAGGGTAATAGATATAGTACGGCCGAAAAAAGGGCGAACGTCAAGTAGCCCATGTAAGGTCACTGGGCAAAGTTGCTTTAAAAACTTGTATCGATAGTTCTCTGTAATAGTTCCTGTGGTGCTACGAGTTATAAAAATTCATCGCAGACATTATTCCAATTACTTTTGTATAGATACATTTTATGCTTATCGGCGCTGACAGGTTAAAAATTAATTCTTACACACGATAAAGTGCTATCGATCATAGACCCGGGGCTTGGATGGTAACAACCCCGACCACTATGTCGCCACTACTTTATAAGTGTCCGGACTCTCGGGTCTTGCATTATATGCATCGGTTACAAATTATGTCTTAAAACTAGATTTTCAAAAAATTTATAAAAAGATTTAACCAGTGTAAAAATATAATTTTTCCACTGATAATCTTCTAAAAATATGTAGTATTTAATAGGACCATTGGTTGAATTTTTCAATAACTATTCTATTTTACAATAATAAAAAGGATTAAGTTGGAATATTTTTGCTTCTATTTAGTTGATTTTAAAAATATTCCTTCATTGGGATCAGAGGCAAATATTTTTTTAAATAGCAACTTAGATTTATCAGAAATAATCAACATTTTTAAAATGACTTTCTGATCTGCTTTGAGTGAGCTATTTCTTATTTATTTTTTTGTCGACGATAGAAAATCCGTGTGACGAGGGACTCGGAGCGGAAGACCTCGAAGACCCTGGATACCTAGCTGACCAAGGCAGGCAGCCCTTTGACCATGACTGAGCATATGTTATATTGCATGTTAGTACATCAAGTATTTCCGTTGCATAAGATCATAAGTGCCGGTAAATCATTGAAGAGATGTAACCGATGGCTCCTCCGGAGCACAGGCATTGAGCTTGAACCTACCACCTATGAGGATCATGCTAGTATCATGTTGACAAGTAAAGTTAGAGTATTATTAGCATGAGCATGTTGTTGGTATAATTCAAAGATTTAGAAAAAAAACCGTCAGGTGCCACTAATGCCCGAGGGTGATGATGAGTTAGGTGGCCACTTTTGGTGAAGTGGTGCACCGGGTATTTGTGTGAGTATGGTTTCGGAAATGGGAATAGATTTATGATGTGTCGACCGTCCCAACCTTACATGTACGAACACGTTACCCCTTATGGGACGGGGCTGTGTTGATTCCTGTGGTCGGTGCTAGCAAAGAGCCACATTACTAGTGGCGGGAGTGATGTGTGGTCACTCTCTTGATAAGGTCATGCCAGGTAGGGCGACTATGCCGTTTTTACGTGTTCCAGGCACACCGTTGGTCCCCGCATGGTTGGTACTATACAGAGTCGGTGCTCGTAAGACGTATAACATGTGGGCTGGGTACCAATCGAGTGGACCTCCTTGTCTAGTATCGTTAAGGGAAAGTGATTGATCGGGTACTTACCTCGGGTATGTTATATACCGAGAGTCGTGGATGACAAGGAAGTTTCCCGGATATCGTGGGTCCAGCGTACTACCTCTGCAGAGTGTAAAACTATTCGAATAGTCGTGTCCACGGTCAAGGACAGTTGGGTAATCCTGCTTAAACTACGTCGAGTTGTTTCCGCATAAACCAAGTGTGTGTGAGTTGTGATAAAAGGAGTTATTATGAAAGTATGATATGACCAAGTTTGGTGACTTGGCAAATAGGGTGAACCTGGATGGTTCAGCCCGAGGCAGATACATTGATATCTGTAACCTGTTCTTCAAAAGTAGTTCTTAACTTATGATGCATACATGTGATCATGTTTATTTACCACCAAGAGATATCCACCAAAGAAGCATGTTATTGTTATCCTTCACTTTCATTGTTCATCATGGGCTATTTGTGAGTACATTCAAAAGTACTCACTGGCTTGCCACTGGTTATATTATTGACCAGACATGGAAGGACCGAAGGTTGGAGATGAGTACGTCTTCGGAGACGCCCCTGCGAACTAGGACGCTTCCCAGTCAGAATGCTTGTCGGTGTAGGCTTGATGGCATGGGCACCCGCTTAGCCCTACGATTTCCGCTATTAGTTGTATCAGTATGATTTGGCCTTAGGCCCTACCTTGTGAACCTGACCATTCGGTCATGTGATGTAATAATTCGGTACTTCGATGTAAGACTCTTATTATTCAGTATTTGTGTGTTCGGTGAGCATTGATCTCTGGGATCACTGAGCACGTTCATTCAGCCATTTCGACTCATAAGTCGGGGTCCCCACAGTGGGAAAGCTAGATCTACTTGCTAAACACTAGATCCATGGATTCAAATCAACAAAAACTCACAAGAACCATCAAAATGCAAGAAACAATTTAGGGTTCTTTTTTGGGGATTTTCGAAATTGGGAAGAAAAACTCGAACTAAAGCAAGAAAATTGGGGGTAGGGCGCCAAATTTGTGGCAACATGGCTCTTGATACCAATATGACACGGGGCGAAACCGAGGGTGGCCCGATCTTCATGAATTGGAGGTGGATTCGGGGAAGAACACGAAGAACCTAAGGGGAAAACACAGAGAAATCAAAAGGAAAACACTCTATTGGACAAGATCCACATCAAGTACTCCTCAAATCACAAGCAATACATGAGGTGCATTAAGATCCAAGAACAACGATGGAAATAAAGATACATGGTAGTTCATCCAAATCTCTAGGGGAGATGGACCTTGAAATCCGTAATGGATCTTCCCTCGGAAGGGGCCTTGACATCCACTAAGGGGTCTTCTCACATGGAGGCATCATCCCCATGGGATAGGTAGTGGAAGGAGCAATGCTCAACTAATCTATGAGCTAAACCATTGATAACCCTAGAAATGAGGAGGGAATGGAGTATTTATAGTCCAAGCCATGAAGGGGTAAGTGAAAGGGAGAGGGGATACATGGGTGAAAGGACGTGGATCTCTCTTAGAGGGGGGTGAATAGGCACTTTACAAAAATTACGATTTAGGCTTAAACAAATGTGGAATAAAACTAACGTTTAATTTGTCAAGCACAAAACCTAAAACAACTAGGCTCACCTATGTGCACCAACAACTTATGCTAAGCAAGATAAACAACTAAGTGATAGCAAGATATAAAACAAGAAACAATATGGCTATCACAAAATAAAGTGCATAAGAAAAAGGCTCGGGTAAGATATAACCGGCACGCGGAGACGATGATGTATCGCGAAGTTAACACCCTTGCGGATGCTAATCTCTGTGGAGCGGTGTGGAGGCACAATGCTCCCCATGTTGGGGAACATTGCATGGGAAACAAAAATTTCCTATGCACATGAAGACCTATCATGGTGATGTCCATCTATGAGAGGAGATTAGATCTACGTACCCTTGTAGATCGCTAAGCGGGAAGCGTTAAGAAACGTGGTTAAATGTAGTGGTACAGCTTCGTGATTCAAATGACCGTCGTCCCATGATCCATCCCACGAACGGTTGATGTAGTGGAATAGGCTAGAGTTGCCTGTGGCAAAGTTGTGTCTCAAAAAGCCCTAAACCACCAATAAATATAGGAGGAGGGGAGGGGCTAGCCTTAGGGCACAAGGAGCCCAAAGGTGCATTAGCCGAAGGGGTGGAGGAGGACTCCTCCAATTCGGTTTGGGAAGGAGGAGTCCTCCTCTTCCTTCCTTCGCACCTCCCTCTTTCCTTTTTTTCTTCTTTCCTTTGGTATTTTTGCTTGTGGCGCCATAGCCCTCTTGGGCTGACTCCACCATCCCACTAAGGACATGGTGCGCCACCCTAAGGCCATGGGCTCACTCCCGGGTGGGTGGGCCCCTCCCGGTAAACATCCGGAACCCATTCGTCACTCCTAGTACACTTCCGATAATGCCCGAAACTTTCCGGTGACCAAATGAGACCATCCTATATATCAATCTTCGTTTCCGGACCATTTCAGAAACCCTCGTGACGTCTATGATCTCATCCGGGACTCCGAACAACATTCGGTAACCACACATATAACTCAACTATTCTAAAACATCATCGAACCTTAAGTGTGCAGACCCTGCGGGTTCGAGAACTATGTAGACATGACCTGAGACACTCCTCGGTCAATATCCAATAGCGGGACCTAGATGCCCATATTGGATACTACATATTCTCCAAAGATCTTATCGGTTGAACCTCAGTGTCAAGGATTCATATAATCCCGTATGTCATTCCCTTTGTCCTTCGGTATGTTACTTGCCCGAGATTCGATCGTCGGTATCCACATACCTATTTCAATCTCGTTACCGGCAAGTCTCTTTACTCGTTCTGTAATACAAGATCCCGTGACTTACACTTACTTACATTGCTTGCAAGGCATGTGTGTGATGTTGTATTACCGTGTGGGCCCCGAGATACCTCTCCGTCACACGGAGTGACAAATCCCAGTATTGATCCATACTAACTCAACAAACACCTTCGGAGAAACCTGTAGAGCACCTTTATAGTCACCCAGTCACGTTGTGACGTTTGATACACACAAGGTATTCCTCCGGTGCGAGTGAGTTATATGATATCATGGTCATAGAAATAAATACTTGAAACGCGGAAAACAATAGCAACAAAATGACATGATCAACATGCTACGTTCATAGTTTGGGTCTAGTCCATCACATGATTCTCCTAATGATGTGATCTAGTTATCAAATGACAACACTTGCATATAGTCAGAAAACCTTGACTATCATTAATCAATTGGCTAGCCAACTAGAGGCTTTCTAGGGACATTGTTTTGTCTATGTATCCACACATGTATCTATGTTTTCATTCAATACAATTATAGCATGGATAATAAAGATTATCTTGTAACAGGAAATATAATAATAACTATTTTATCATTGCCTCTAGGGCATATTTCCAACACCCCAAGATGCCACTAAGGCCACCGTAATCTCCTCATGCCCTCGCAGAATGGAAGATGTCGTGATTCCACTAAGGGACCCTTGAGGGCGGTCACCGAACCCGTACAAACAAGGTTGGGGCAATCTCTTAACTTAATTGGAGGCTCCCAACAACACCACGAAGCTTCACCACAATGGACTGTGGCTCTCAGATGACCTCAAATGCTCGGGGAAATCTCCACAACTTAATTGGAGACCCCCAACGCTTGCCCGGAGCTTTACACCACAATGATGGAGAACCGAGGCACCACCAAGCTTCTAGGATGCCAAAGCATCCACGAAGGACAATTTCTAGGGTACCAAGTAGCCAAGGGTAATAAGCTTCTCAAACCTCAATTCCACGTATCACCGTGGATAACTCAAACCGATGCAACTAATGCAATGGAAAGAACACACAAAGTGGTCAAGTCCCTCACACTCAAATCCCTCCACAACAACAAAAGCTATGGAGAAATATGAGAGGAAGAACAAGGAACTCGCAAAAGAACTCCAAGATCAAGATCCAAGGGGTTCCCCTCACATAGAGGAGAAAGTGATTGGTGCAGATGTGGATCTATATCTCCTCGCTTTTTCCCTCAAGAACTAGCAAGAATCATTGGAGGGATTGAGAGTTAGCAAGCTCCAAGAAGGTCAGCAATGGGGGGATGCAAGCTAAAGAGATGTGGAAACATTGGGGAAGAAGACCCCCTTAAATAGGTCCCCACAAATCTGCCTGTTACAACCGTTTTTACACGGCAGCGGTTCAACCGGTTGCCAGGGCGGTTCAAGCGGTTGCCTGGGCGGTACAACTGGGCTGCCTATATTAGTGGCACAACCGCCCAGCCACCAGCCAAAACCCGGACCACAATAGAAGGTTGGCCAGCAGTTCCACCTGCCACGGCTGCTGGACACGGCTAAGTCGCAAGCGGTCGACCGCTAAGAGCACTGGTAGTACTGGCTATAGCGGTACAACCAAGCCACCACCGCCAAACCACTGCAGCACAACAGAACTGTGGCCGGTTGTGGACCGGTGCTAAGCCGGTTCAACTGCCTAGGGTGTAGGCGGTACAACCACCCGGGGTAGCAGTACAACCACTAGAAGAAAACAGGAAATACGAGAACTGCCATAACTTGTGCAAATGAGATTCGAATTGAGCAAACTCAAGCTTGTTGGATTCAGGACGACAAGAGCAATCCAATAGTTATGAAATCTTAAGAAGAGGCAGTTATGAAAAATGACAATGATATAGATATGTGAAACCTCTATGAATGAAGAACTAGCAAAAACTCCAACATCGAAAACATCATAGAAGATGTACATGAACTCCGTTTTTGATGAACTCTAGCTTGTCCTAAAGATGACCATAAGCTCTAAAACAAACAAAGATAAACACCAAACAAAAACATAGAAATATGATGCAAGGATGCAAATGGTTTGAGCTCTCAACGAACAATACGATCAACCTACTCACTTGAGAGCCCCCCTTGACAGTACGACAATCTATCCTAAAATAAAAAAAAACTATCAAGGGTAAACCTACACCTTGCACATAGTCCACTTGAGATAGATTTTGACGATATTGACTTCCTCAAGATGGACCACCTTTATTTATTGTGTTGGCTTTGCTCCCCCATACTCACTAGGAGTGAGTCACTCTTCAGCACATCTTCACAAGTCCATTGCTACCACAATGGATGGCAAGCTTCAAGCATCATATCTTTGTGATGCTCCACTTGGACTTGTACACCGCAATCTTGATGACCATCAACACTTGATGTCATCCTTCATGGGTTGAACGAGATCTTCCTCTTGAGGAAAACCCACGGAAACACACCTAACCCCACATAGAACTCTCACGAAGACCATGGGTTAGTACAGAAAAGAGTTCTGGACAATTCTTACCATACCATGGGATCACTTGATCCCTCTCGGTACATCTTGTATGCTTTGTGTGTTGATCATCTTGATTTACTCTTTGTCTTAGTCTTGATCAACCTTGTGTCTTTATGACCATTCTTTGGATAATACCTTCATAGCACCTTGGTCATCACATAAACTCCTTGAAACCAACATATGGACTTCAAGAAGTGCCTATGGACAAATACTTCGAATATAACACAATGCAATCATTAGTCCATAGCTGAACGCGGGTTATTTGATGTGTTTATCGCCTCCTCACCATGGCCATGCTCCTATTCTTGCTCTACGCCCGTCTCATTGCATCCCCTGTGTTGCCATCCTCCTGGTCTGGCTCGCAGGAACACTCTTGTACATCATGCCGCTTCGTATTAGTGTGTTCTGCATCACGGCTCACAGACTTGTGTTGGTCCGTGGCCATTCCTGTGGGTGAGGAGAATCCAAGGCGGAGGGGTAGGGGGTATTTGGAATTTGGTTGTCACTGGACAAGGGTGTTGGATGATGAAGTGTTGCTGACCCATACCATGTGTAGAAGTAAAGGCTGGAACTACCGACAGCTTAATCTAGGGTTGCGGGATGAGTAAATTAAGGGGACAAAAATGATGCTTAGACTACCCATAATGGGAAGTAACATAGAGTAGTAACATGCATATGTTACTAGTCTATGTTACTACCTCCACAGTGGGCACTAACATAGGGATAGTAACATCGAGACTTTCATTTATTAGCTTATAGAGTAATCTTGTCTTAGTATGTGTTATGTTACTCATCATATGAGTAACTAACTATGTTACTTGATTTCTCTCTCTCTCTTCACATTAGTTAGCTACCACACCATATTTTTTGCTTAGGTGGCTAATGTCTACTACACAACTTTATTCATGTAGACTATGTTGGGCCTCCAAGCGCAGAATTTTGTAGGACAGTAGCAATTTTCCCTCAAGTGGGTGACCTAAGGTTGATCAATCAGTGGAAGGTGTAGGATGAAAAGGGTCTCTCTCAAAAAACCCTACAATCAAATACAAAAAATCTCTTGTGTCCCCAACACACCCAATACAATGGCAAATTATATAGGTGCACTAGTTCGACGAAGAGATGGTGATACAAGTGTAATATGGATAATAGATATAGGTTATTGTAATCTAAAAATATAAAAAATAACAAGGTAGTAAGTGTAAAACAGCGAGCAAAATGTTGTATAAATGCTTGTAAATATGGCCTAGGGTTCATATACTTTCGCTAGTGCGATCTCTCAACAATGCTAACATAGTAGAATCATATGATCATCCCTCAATGTGCAACAAAGAACCACTCCAAAGTTCATATCTAGAGGATAACAATAAGATGAAATTGGTGTACGTAGTAGAAATACCTCAAATTTATTCTTTCTGATCAATCTTTTGAGCTATTCATATAAGTGTCACAAATAGTCGTAGAGTTCATACTAGAATAACGCCCATCATACATATCAATCAACCCTAATGCCACCTAGATACTCCTATGTCACCTCAAGTATCTGTGGGTAAATTATGCGACATGCATCAAACAATTTTAGATCTATCATATTCAATTCAACATAAAGAACTTCAACGAACACCCAAAGATTTCTATCGGAGAACGTAGTATGAAAACGTGCAATCAACCCCTATGCATAGATCCCCAAGGTCATCGGAATCCGTAAGTTGATGCCATAGCATATATCAAGTGAATCATTTGAATACCCTAATGCCACTACGGGTATCCACATGCAAGACATACATCAAGTGTTCTCAAACCAAAATATTCAATCCAACATAACGAGGTCTTAAAGGGAAAGATTCAATTCATTACAACAAGATGGCAAGGGAAGAATACCGTATGATCCGACTATATTAACAAAGCATGTGATAGATCAAGATCGTTCCATCTCAAGAACACGAGAGAGAGAGAGATATTGAACACATACCTACTGGTACATACCCTCATCCCCGAGGGTAAACTAGTCCCTCCTCGTCATGGCCTCGACTGGAATGATGAACATGGCCACCGAAGACAATATCCCCTCTCTGGCACAGTACTGGAAAGGCTCTAGATAGGTTTTTGGCCTATACAGAGAGTTGCAGTGGCGGAGCAGAAGTTCTCTCTTTATTTCTGGGGTTTCTCGTATATATAGGATTTTTAGCATTGGAATCACGTCAAACGGAGCCACGTAGGCCCAGAAGCCATCAAGGCGCGGCATAGGGGGCGCCCTCCTGGCTTGTGACCCACACGTGGCTCCCCTACGATGGTTCTTCCCTCCAATATTGCTTATTTCCTCGAGAAAAAATATAAAATAAGTTTCGGGAAATTTCGAGAACTTCCATTTTATGCACAAAAACAACGCCATGGTAATTCTGCTAAAAACAACGTGAGTGCGGGTTATTTCTAAATAAATCATATAAAGTGCATCAAACTCATAAAAGTATTGTAAACAATGACAAAAATGGCATGAATACTTCATAAATTATTAATACGTTGGAGACATATCAGCATCCCCAAGCTTAATTCCTACTCGAGTAGGTAAATGATAAAAGAAATAATTTATGAAGTGTGAATATTAGCACAGTATATAAGTTTGATAAATGATAATTCCAATCACTTTTCTAGCATCATAAGCAACAACTTTTTCATAAAAATCATCATGGTTCAGTAGAAATTGATTCACATTTCATGGTTCAAACAATGCATTCTCTTGAAACTCAACATCATATTTTCTTAGTCATCAAACAATGTCAATGCATCATCAAGTCTAAGTAAGAGGTTCACATACTCATATCATATAGTCTTCTATGATTGCTAATACTCAAAGCATATTTTTAGAACAAATAACATCCATCCAACACAGAGAAAGATAGGGGCTTAATGTATCGCCTCCCAACATATTTATCATAAAAATAATTGTCAATGATAATGAATCATGATCAAATATATTTGAGTGGACATATATGTTTGGATCTTTCCCCACCACATGGTGCTTTCCAACTAAGAGACCGAGGTTGGAGTAAGAATTTGACTCAACATGAAAACTAAGTAACAACAAAGTAAATAGATTGTCCTTTCGCACAGGGAAGCCGGGATTTCAGAGGTGCCACAACTCATTGTGTTAAAATAGAGATGAATATGTAATTTTGGGTGGTGTGCCTTTCATGTCAACTTCACAATAGAGTTTTCAACATCTTTCATGCTAATCACATTATTGGCGGTTCCCAAAAAAAGAAATTTTACTCCCCCTCCACCATTCAAACACATTCCATGGCTAGCCGTATCCACGGGTACCATCCAAACAATCAACTTTCTAAGGGAGTTCTTGTTTATTTATTTTTGCATTATGCAGGACTAGGAATCCTTTTTACCAGCCTCTCTCGTGCAATGAAAAGTTAATAAACACTCATCTTGATAATAACTCACTTAGCATGGAAGATATTGACTGTTTCGTCGCTCCATGAGCGGTATGAGCACACAAAACGGAAGTGTAGTTGAAGGTTTTAGAGGTGGCACATGCAAATTTCCTTGGAATGGAAGTGAACTACCATATATAGGTAGGTATGGTGAACTCTCATGGAAAAATCTTGGTTCAAGGATTTGGATGCACAAGTAGAATTTCTACTTAGTACGAAGTTTTGGCTAGCAAAAGGTTCCAAACAAGCACCACACGTTGGAGGATCAGTAACAATATAACTTCTATGCAAATATACCCAAACATAACAATTACGTTGTATTCCTTGTCCAACTTCAACTATTTGATCAAGGTTGAAAATAATTGATGGGTATTCACAATCATAAAAGATGTCCAAGATAATATATTTGTATGTGAAAATTCTCTTTCTTATAATAATCATTCATGAATTGCTCATATGACCAATACAGTGATTGTCAAACTTCAATAGATCTTACTTTCTACACCAAATGTGAAACTACTACAATACATAAAACAAATTGATAATTTCATTCATTCACAATTTACTATTAGGATATAAGTGAAGCACAAGAGCAAACAATCAAACTACTCTCAAAAGATATAATTGAAGATCACTGAGTAGCCAAACAATAAAGTAACCACGTGAGGACTCTCTCTCAATTTTGTAGGGTTAACTTTCATTGGCCTTGTTATTTTGAAAGTTCATGATTACCTTGCTAGTTTGCTTGGAGTATTATTGTTTTCATGTCAATAGCAAACTATTGTTTTGAATCTTACGGATCTGAACATTCATGTCACGTGAAAGAAGTTGCAAAGGACAACTATGCTAGGTAGCATTCCACATACAAAATTCATTCTTTATCACTTCCCTACTCGAGGACGAGCATGAGTTAATCTTGGGGATGCTTGATACGTCTCCAATGTATCTATAATTTTTGATGGTTTCATGCTATTATCTTGTCAAACTTTGGATGTTTTGCATGCCTTTTATATATTTTTTGGGACTAACTTATTAACTCAGTGCCAAGTGCCAGTTCCTGTTTTTTCCATGTTTTTGACCCCTTTCAGAGGAGATATTGAAATAGAGTCCAAACGGAAGAAAATCCCCGAAAAGATTTTTTCTGTAACGGAAGAAGATCGGGAAGCTTGAGAGCCAAGGTAGGGGCCTCAGTGGCCCCCACAAGCCCCCACCCCGCGGACAGGGGGGAGGCCGCGGCCCACAGGCTTGTGGGCCCCCTGGGCGCCCTCTATCCTAGTGGTTGCGCCTATATATTCCCTAAAAATCCCAAAAAAATCAAGAGAACATCGAAAGTACTTTTCCGCCACCGCAAGCTTCTGTCTCCGCAAGATCCCATCTGGGGCATGTTCTGGTGCCCTGCCGAAGGGGGGATTCAGATACGGCGGGCTTCTTCATCAACGCCATGACCTCTCCGATGATGCGTGAGTAGTTCACCATAGACATACGGGTCCATAGCTAGTAACTAGATGGCTTCTTCTCTCTCTTGGATCTTCAATACAAAGTTCTCCATGATCTTCATGGAGATCTATCCGATGTAATCTTCTTTTGCGGTGTGTTTGTCGAGATCCGATGAATTGTGGATTTATGATCAGATTATCTATGAATCTTATTTGAGTTTTTCCTGATCTCTCTTATGCATGATTTCATATCATTGTAATTCTCTTCGAGTTGTGGGTTTTGTTTGGCCAACTAGATCTATGATTTTTGCAATGAGAGAAGTGCTTGGTCCCGTAGGTCTATGGTGATCCCACATGTAATTATTATGAGAGAGGAAAATATGGTGATAGAAACTTTCATATCACTAAATCACCTCTCGTTATGTTGAGATTGCTATTGTCTCTTTCTTCTTCCTTGCATATGGTAACTATTGGTTGTCTTGACAATCTGTTTTCCTATAAAATGCCTATGCATAGGAAGTATGTTAGACTTAGATGTGATTTTTACATGTTTTATGATGCTCTCGTTGTGCTTCAATTCTTGTCTTTTGTGTGAGCATCATTGAATTATCAATGCCTAGCTAAGGGCGTTAAACAATAGCGCTTGTTGGGAGGCAACCCAATGAATTTATCTTTTTCTTTCTGCTTTGTTGCATCCACACCATCACAATTCTGTTGTGATTGTGTTTTTTGTGTTTCTTTTTGTGTTTGAGCCAAGCATAACCTCTATGGCTAGTCTTGGTATTGGTTATTTGATCCTGCTGGAAAGAGACAACAACTTTTCGCTCACGAGATGATTTTTCATTTTTATTAAGAAAGAGGTTTTGAGTTGATTATTTTTGCTGCTGGTTGCTATGCATTTTTCCCAAGACGTCGTAATGTTTCAGAATTTTGAGGTACCATAATTATACGAAGTACACAGATTGCTACAGACTGGTCTGTTTTTGACAGATTCTGTTTTTGTTGAGTTGGTTGCTTGTTTTGATGACACTATGGTTAGTATCGGGGGGTACTAGCCATGTAAAAGTGAGAATACAGTAGCCCAACACCAATATAGATAGAATTCAAGTTTTCTACAGTACCAAAAGAAGTGGTAGTTTGTTTTCTTGTGCTAATGTTATCACGAGTTTCTGTTTAAGTTTTGTGTTGTGAAGTTTTCAAGTTTTGGGTGATGTTCTCATGGACAAAGAGATAAGGAGTGGAAAGAGCTCAAGATTGGGGATTCCCAAGGCATCCCAAGCCAAATTCAAGGACACCCAAAAGCCTAAGCTTGATGATGCCCCGGGAAGGCATCCCCTCTTTCGTCTTCAATCCATCGGTAACATTACTTGGAGCTATATTTTTATTCACCACATGTATGTGTTTTGCTTGGAGCGTCTTGTATCTTAGGAGTATTTTCTTTTTGTTATGTCACAATCATCCTTTCTGCACACCTTTTTGAGAGAGAGAGACATGCACTCATCGTGATTTTGCTAGAATTCTCATAGTGCTTCACTTATATCTTTTGAGCTAGATACTTTTGCTCTTTGTGCTTCACTTATATCTTTTAGAGCACGGCGGTGCGTGATTTGGTAGTTGGCTTATACTATGAAAGTAGTCCCAAATGTGATAGGTACCCAAAGAGGATGCAAAAACCTCCATCTTCATGTGCATTGAGTAGAAAGAGAAGTTTTGATTCCTCTCAATTAGTTTTGAGACATGGATTTGGTAATATTAAAAGCTATGTTAGTAGGGTGTTGTGAATCTAGAAATACTTGTGTTGAAGTTAGTGATTCCCGTAGCATGCACGTATGGTGAACCTCTATGTTAGGAAGTCGGAGCATAATTGATCTATTGATTGTCATCCTTTGTGTTCAGATCGGGATCGCGCGATGGTTAAGACCTACCAACTCTTCCCCTAGGAGTATGCGTTTAGCACTTTGTTTCGATTACTAATAGAAAACTTTCACAACAAGTATGTGAGTTCTTCATGACTAATGTGAGTCCATGGTATAGATGCACTTTCACCTTCCACCATTGCTAGCCTCTCTAGTGCCGCGCAATTCCCGCCGGTGCACAAACCCACCATATTCCTTCCTCAAAACATCCACCATACCTACCAACTATGACATTTTCATAGCCATTCCGAGATATATTGCCATGCAACTCCCACCGTTCCGTCTCATGACTTTTGCTGTCAGTCTCATATTGCCTTTGCATGATCGTAAGATAGCTAGCGAGATGTTTCAACGTCATACGCCATGCTAGATCGTTGCACATCCCGGTAAACTGCCGCAGGCATTTCTTATGGAGTCATCATTGTGAGTTTTGAGCTGTGAGTAAATAAAAGTGTGATGATCATTATTATTAGAGCATTGTCCCATGTGAGGAAAAAAAAGAGGCCAAAGAGCCCAAAAATAAATAAATAAAATAGAAAAAAAAGAGGTCTAAGTGCCCAAATGAAAAAAAGAGAGAGAAAAGAGAGAAGGGACAATGCTACTATCTTTTTCACACTTGTGCTTCATAATAACACCATGTTCTTCATGATTGATAGCCTCTCATTTCGTCACCACCATATGCTAGTGGGAATCTTCATTATATGACTTGGCTTGTATATTCCAATGTTGGGCTTCCTAAAAATTTCCCTAGGTCTTCGTGAGCAAGCAAGTTGGGTGCACACCCACTAGTTTTCCTTTTGAGCTTTCACATACTTATAGCTCTAGTGCATCTCTTGTATGGCAATCCCTACTGATTCACATTGATATCTATTAATGGGCATCTCCATAGCCTTTTGATACGCCGAGTCAATGTGACCATCTCCTTCTTTTTGTCTCACAACCACCACCACACTCTATTCCACTTATAGTGCTATATCCATGGCTCACGCTCATGTATTGCGTGATAGTTATAAAAAGTTTGAGAAAGTAAGAGTGTAAAAACAATTACTTGGCCAATTACGGGGTTGTGCATGATTTACATTAGTTGTGTGAGGATGATGGAGCATAGCCAACCTATATGATTTTGTAGGGATAACTTTCATTGGCCTTGTTATTTTGAAAGTTCATGATTACCTTGCTAGTTTGCTTGGAGTATTATTGTTTTCATGTCAATAGAAAACTATTGTTTTGAATCTTACAGATCTGAACATTCATATCACGTGAAAGAAGTTGCAAAGGACAACTATGCTATGTAGCATTCCACATCAAAAATTCATTCTTTATCACTTCCCTACTCGAGGACGAGCAGGAGTTAAGCTTGGGGATGCTTGATAAGTCTCCAACGTATCTATAATTTTTGATGGTTTCATGCTATTATCTTGTCAAACTTTGGATGTTTTGCATGCCTTTTATATATTTTTTGGGACTAACTTATTAACTCAGTGCCAAGTGCGAGTTCCTGTTTTTTCCATGTTTTTGACCCCTTTCAGAGGAGATTTTGAAACAGAGTCCAAACGGAAAAAAATGCCCGAAAAGATTTTTTCCGTAACGGAATAAGATCGGGAAGCTTGAGAGCCAAGGCAGGGGGGCCTCAGGGGCCCCACAAGCCCCCACCCCGTGGCCAGGGGGGAGGTCGCGGCCCACAGGCTTGTGGCCTCCTGGGCGCCCTCTGTCCTAGGGGTTGCGCCTATATATTCCCTAAAAATCCCAAAAAATCAGGAGATCATCGAAAGTACTTTTCCGCCGCCGCAAGCTTCTGTCTCCGCAAGATCCCATCTGGGGCACGTTCTGGTGCCCTACCGGAGGGGGGATTAGGATACAGAGGGCTTCTTCATCAACACCATGACCTCTCCGATGATGTGTGAGTAGTTCACCATATACCTACGGGTCCATAGCTAGTAACTAGATGGCTTCTTCTCTCTCTTGGATCTTCAATACAAAGTTCTCCATGATCTTCATGGAGATCTATCCGATGTAATCTTCTTTTGCGGTGTGTTTGTCGAGATCCGATGAATTGTGGATTTATGATCAGATTATCTATGAATCTTATTTGAGTTTTTCCTGATCTCTCTTATGCATGATTTCATATCCTTGTAATTCTCTTCGAGTTGTGGGTTTTGTTTGGCCAACTAGATCTATGATTCTTGCAATGGGAGAAGTGCTTGGTTTTGGGTTCATACCGTGCGGTGACCTCACCCACTGACAGAGGGGGTAGCAAGGCACGCATCGTGTTGTTGCCATCAAGGGTAAAAAGATGGGGTTTTCATCATTGGTTTGAGATTATCCCTCTACGTCATGTCATCTTGCTTAAGGCGTTACTCTGTTCGTCATGAACTCAATACACTAGATGCATGCTGGATAGCGGTCGATGTGTGGAGTAATAGTAGTAGATGCAGAAAGTATCGGTCTACTTGTCTCGGACGTGATGCCTATATGTATGATCATTGCCTTAGATATCGTCATGACTTTGCGCGGTTCTATCAATTGCTCGACAGTAATTTGTTCACCCACCATGATATTTTCTATTTCGAGAGAAGCCTCTAGTGAACACTATGGCCCCCAGGGTCTACTCCACACCATATTTTCAGCCTTACACTTTTTACTTCGTTGCACTTTCCGCCTTCAGATCTCACTTTGCAAACAATCTTGAAGGGATTGACAACCCCTTTGAAGCGTTGGGTGCAAGCTTGTTTGTGTTTGTGCAGGTACTCTGGACTTGACGAGACCCTCCTTTTGGATCGCTACCTTGGTTCTCAAACTGAGGGAAATACTTACTGCTCCTGTGTTGCATCACCCTTTCCTCTTCAAGGGAGAAACGGACGCAAACAAGAGAAGTAGCAAGATGAATTACGAGCGCCGAGGAAGGACTTTTTTTTACCGTAGCAGTGTGCATTGGGAATCCCCAATCTTGAGCTTTTATATCTCGTTCAATCCTCTCATATCCCGGTTTCACCTAAGTTTCAAATACATCATCCACACAAAACTTGAAAAGAACCCGTGAGATAGGTTAGTACACATAAAAGTAAATCAAAACTTCATGTACTGCCAAGACAAGTTGCATAATAATTTCCAAACATTAGGTAATGTATACTATCATTTCCACAATTTATATCTACCAATATAAGCCATGAAAACTATAGGATAAGTAGATAACAAAACTATGGCAGCAATTTGTCCAAACAGAATAGTTTGTAGCAATCTATTCAAACAATGTACTTCTGTAAATCCAAAAATTATGAAAAGTTTGGACATGCTAAATAATATGTATGACAACATTGTGTAAAAATTCCAGAAACTTTCCACGTTCCACTAAAATCTGATAATTCAAATGCTACAGCAAAAGTTTCTATTTTTGTACATCACACATGCAATTCAAGCATTCTACATTCAATTCTTGGAACATTTTATTGAAAAAAGATTATAAATGAAATCTAACAGAGAACAACAAAATAAAATGATGCTCCAAGCAAAACACATATCATGTGACCATTAAAAATATAGCTCCAAGTAAGATATACCGATGATGTTGGAGACGAAAGAGGGGATGCCTTCCGGCGCATCCACAAGATTAGACGCTTGATTATTCCTTGGATATTACCTTGGGGGTGCCTTGGGCATCCACACACTTAAGTTATTGTTATCCTTATTCTCCCCATATCGGTATCTCACCCAAAACTTGAAAACTTCAATCACACAAAACTTAATGGGACTTCGTGAGATAGGTTAGTGTAATAAAGATAGATCATTCTCTTAGGTACTGTCAATACAAGATTCATAATTGTTGTCACATGATACCTACTGTATTCCATCACTCATTAAAACAAGCAAACTTCGCATGCAAAACTGAATCTATCAAAAATAGAACAGTCTCTCAAGATCTGAATGAAATCCGTACTTACCTATCTCTAAAAATTCTTACCAATTAGGAAAATGCAGAGAATTTGCATATCAAAACTGTGTAAAAATATTAGAATTTTTAGACTCTCCAGTAAAATTAAAGAAATTCCACATTGGATGTAATTTTTTTGTTTTTGCACAGAATCAAACTAGCAAGTATCCACACTACCCCAAAGGCTTTACTTGGCGTTTTATTGAAATATAAGACACAAAACATGATTACTAAAGTAGCTTAATCATGTGAACACACAAAAACATAGAGGATAAATATTGGGTTGTCTCCCAACAAGCGCTTTTCTTTTATGCCTTTTAGCTAGGCATGATGATTTCAATGATGCTCACATAAAAAGTAGCAATTGAAACATGCAAGAGAGCATTATGAATCACATGACAAAAACATTTAAGTCTAACGAACTTCCTATGCATAGGGATTTTTGCAACCAAACAAGTTATTGTAGCAAGAATCAACTTGCATAGGAAGGCAAAACAAGCATGACTTCAATACTTTGAAAACATAGGGAGGAAACTTGATATTGTTGCAACACCTATAAGCACATGTTACTCTCTCATGATAATTTCCAGTAGCATCATGAAGGAATTCAACAACATAACTATCACATGAATCATTCTTTTCATGATGCTCAAGCATATAATTTTTATTACTACTCACACAAGTAAAATTCTTATAATCCATAGTAGTGGGAGCAAACTCAACAAAATAATTGTCATAAGATACTTGATTGATATAATCCAAGTGAAAATTAAAATCATGATGAAAAGTTTCATGGTGATTCTTTATAGCATAAATGTCATTAGAATAATCATCATAGATAGGAGGCATGCTTTCATCATAATAAAGTTGCTCATCAAAACTTGGGGGACTAAAAATAGCATCTTCATCAAACATAGCATCCCCAAGCTTGTGGCTTTGCATATCATTAGCGTCATGGATATTCAAAGAATTCATACCAACAATATTTCTATCATGCTCATCATTCAATGATTTCACATTAAGTATTTTCATAAATTCTTCCTGTAGTAGTTGAGCACAATTTTCCGAACCATCATTTTCACGAAAGACATTACAGAGACGAAGCAAATGAGGCAACCTAAATTCCGTTTTTTGTAGTTTTCTTTTATAAAACCAAACTAGTGAAAAACAAGAATCTAAAATATTTAATTGCAAGATCTAAAGATATACCTTCAAGCACCCACCTCCCCGGCAAGGCCGTCAGAAAAGAGCTTGATGTCTACTACACAACTTTATTCTTGTAGACTATGTTGGGCCTCCAAGCGCAGGGTTTGGTAGGACAGTAGCAACTTTCCCTCAAGTGGATGACCTAAGGTTTATCAATCCGTAAGAGGTGTAGGATGAAGATGATCTCTCTCAAACAATCCTGCAATCAAATACAAAAAATCTCTTGTGTCCCCAACTATAACACCCCAGATGTAATCCTTGCCATATTTGGATCCTATGCTATGTTGTGGAACCATGTTTTGAATGTTATAAAGTCATCATTTCATGTGGATCATTTCATGTCATCATGTTTGCATCATGGCATCATTCTTTTCTTTTGCATTGTTTCATTCTTGTAGGTTTGCTAGCTTGCTTGTGGTGGTGTGTGATGATGTGGAGGTTACCCAAACAATGCTTTCAAACAACATTGCTTTTCTAACTATGTTAAAACCTTCTCCCCCTTTTTATTTATTTAACTTGTGTGTCAAACCTTGAGTGAATCTGTTTTAAAAATGTTAAACATTCAGAGTATTAACTTATGGTTCAGGGGGTATTTGTATTGATGTTTTAAAGCTTTAAGTCATTTGGGGTTTTTATTAAAAAACAACATTATAAATCCTGTTTTGAATATAATTTACTTGTTCTAAAAATCAGATTTGTATTTTACTTAAATAGGGCATAAATCCCTCATTCCCTAGGTGTTTTTATTTTATTTTCAAAAACCATGTGTTTCTCTGGGTATTTCATTTGCTGATTTAGTTATTTAAAAAGGCAAAACCCTTTTCTTTCCGTTTTAGCCGACTACAGAGAGAAGCCCAGGTGGGTCGGCCTACTCCTCCTCCACCTGGGCTTCATCCCTTTCTTTCTTTGCTAGCGCAGCCCGTTCCTCTTTCCTTCTCCTCCCCTCTTGACGTCGTTCCTTCTTTCTTGCGTTAGACCGAAGTGTGAGAGCGCTAGAGAGATCGGCATCCTTGATGCCGTGAGTACATGGACGTTGAGGGGCTAGAAAGCCTCGTCAGCTGTGCCCCTCCTCCTAGGGTTCCACACCTCCCTCTCCTCTGCCGCCAGCCCCCTTCTTCTCCCTCCTTCTTCTCCCTCGTCAGGTAGGTTCAGAGAGAAAATGGAGGGGTTCAGGTTCATAGATCTTCAGAGAAGCCCGGGTCGTCACCGGCTCTCCCCCTCATTGCTGGCAGATCCCCGTGGAGGCCAATATGGGAATGAGGATGCAGGAAGCATCCTCGTTCCATTCCAGTCGCTAGCGGGGCTGCTCCCCTACCTGGCGTCTCCACCACGTCGACACCGCCGGAGCAGAGCAGCGGGTCGTCGCAGGCGCCCCTCCCCTTCTTCTTCTCCGCACCCGATCTCATCTCCGAATCAACCCCCAGGGTGAGCGCGTCCTCCCCCTCCTTCCTTTTGCCTCCGTCGAAGAACCTCTGATCACGTGTAGCCATCGCCGTAGTCCTCTGTTGTCGCCGTCGTCGCCATAGAAAGGTGCGCCGTCGCGCCGTTGCCGTGGGCCTCCTCCCAGGGAGCTAACCCCGGGAATGGAACCCCCAGGTTGTGGTCACCCCCCTCGAGGTAGCCGTCATAGGTTGTGGTCACCGGAGAGCCACCGGAGCGTCTCCCCTATTCCGGCCGCCGTGGTAGGGAGAGGTTGTAGAGGGGCTGCTCAAGAGTGCACGCTCCCCCTCTCTGTTAAGTTTCTCCCCCGTAGCGCAGTGGCAACCGAGCCTTGGCACGCTACAGGGCCTCGTGGGTTCGATCCCCCGCAGGCCCCTTTTTCTTTTCCTGTTTTTCGCTAATGGCAGGTGCTGCGCCAGAGAGACTTAACCTGCTTCTTTCCCCCTCTCTGTCAAGCTCCGAAGCAGTAGCAGAGTGGTATTGTGCCTGTGGTGTAAGCAGGGCGTTGTGGGTTCGATCCACACCCAACCCCTTTTTATTTTTTTTCTTTCGTTTTCTTTCTTTCACTGTTTTGTGTGGTTCTTTCTACATTTTGTGGTGTGTTGATGTTGTTGTTGGGGAACGTCGCATGGGAAACAAAAAAATTCCTACGCGCACGAAGACCTATATATCATGGTGATGTCCATCTACGAGAGGGGATTTCCGATCTACGTACCCTTGTAGATCGCACAGCAGAAGCATTAATAAACGCGGTTGATGTAGTGGAACGTCCTCACGTCCTTCGATCCGCCCCACGAACCGTTCCACGAACCGTCCCGCGATCCGTCCCACGATCCACTCCGATCTAGTGCCGAACGGACGGCACCTCCGTGTTCAGCACACGTACAATTCGATGATGATCTCGGCCTTCTTCACCAGCAAGAGAGACGGAGAGGTAGATGAGTTCTCCAGCAGCGTGACAGCGCTTCGGAGGTTGGTGGTGATCTAATCTCAGCAGGGCTCCGCCCGAGCTCCGCAGAAACGTGATCTAGAGGAAAACCTGTGGAGGTATGTGGTCAGGCTGCCGTGGCAAAGTTGTCTCAAATCAGCCCTAATACCTCTGTATATATAGGAGGGAGGGGAGGGGCCTTGCCTTGAGGCTCAAGGAGCCCCAAGGGGGTCGGCCGAAGGGGGGGAGGAGGAATCCTCCTCCAATCCTAGTCCAACTAGGATTGGAAGGTGGAGTCCTTCCCTTCCTTCCCACTTCCCCTTTTTTTTCTTTTCTCTTTGATTTTCTTGTATCCTGCGCAAGGGCCCTCTTGGGCTTGCCCACCAGCCCACTAAGGGCTGGTGCGGCACCCCTAAGGCCTATGGCCTTCCCCACGGTGGGCAGCTCCCCCCCGGTGAACATCCAGAACCCATTCGTCACTCCCGGTACATTCCCGGTAATGCCGAAAACTTTCCGGTAATCAAATGAGGTCATCCTATATATCAATCTTCGTCTCGGACCATTCCGGAAACCCTCGTGACGTCCGTGATCTCATACGGACTCCGAACAACATTCGGTAACCAACCATATAACTCAAATACGCATAAAACAACGCCGAACCTTAAGTGTGCAGACCCTGCGGGTTCGAGAACTATGTAGACATGACCTGAGGGACTCCTCAGTCAATATCCAATAGCGGGACCTGGATGCCCATATTGGATCCTACATATTCTATGAAGATCTTATCGTTTGAACCTCAGTGCCAAGGATTCATATAATCCCGTATGTCATCCCCTTTTTCCTTCGGTATGTTACTTGCCCGAGATTCGATCGTCAGTATCCGCATACCTATTTCAATCTCGTTTACAGGCAAGTCTCTTTACTCGTTCCGTAATACAATATCCCGTGACTTACACTAAGTCACATTGCTTGCAAGGCTTGTGTGTGATGTTGCATTACCGAGTGGGCCCCGAGATACCTCTTCATCACACGGAGTGACAAATCCCAGTCTTGATCCATACTAACTCAACGGACACCTTCGGAGATACCTGTAGAGCATCTTTATAGTCACCCAGTTACGTTGTGACGTTTGATACACACAAAGCATTCCTCCGGTGTCAGTGAGTTATATGATCTCATGGTCATAGGAATAAATACTTGACACGCAGAAAACAGTAGCAACAAAATGACACGATCAACATGCTACGTCTATTAGTTTGGGTCTAGTCCATCACATGATTATCCCAATGATGTGATCCAGTTATCAAGCAACAACACCTTGTACATAGTCAGAAGACCCTGACTATCCTTGATCAACTGGCTAGCCAACTAGAGGCTTGCTAGGGACAGTGTTTTGTCTATGTATCCACACATGTATCTAAGTCTTCATTCAATACAATTATAGCATGGATAATAAACGATTATCTTGATACAGGAATTATAATAATAACTTATTTATCATTGCCTCTAGGGCATAATTCCAACAGTCTCCCACTTGCACTAGAGTCAATAATCTAGCCCTCGCATCACCATGCGAATTACATTGTAATAAATCTAACACCCATACAGTTCTGGTGTTGATCATGCTTTGCCCGTGGAACAGGTTTAGTCTGCGGGTCTGCTACATTCAGATCCGTGTGCACTTTGCATATATTCACGTCCTCCTCCTCGACGTAGTTGCGGATGAGGTTGAAGCGTCGTTTGATGTGTCTGGTCTTCTTGTGAAACCGTGGTTCCTTTGTTAAGGCAATGGCGCCCGTGTTGTCACAAAACAGGGTTATTGGATTTAGTGCGCTCGGCACCACTCCAAGATCCGTCATGAACTGCTTCATCCAGACACCCTCCTTAGGTGCCTCCGAGGCAGCCATCTACTCCGCTTCACATGTAGAATCAGCTATGACGCTTTGCTTGGAACTGCACCAGCTTACCGCACCCCCATTAAGAATAAATACATATCTGGTCTGCGACTTAGAGTCGTCCGGATCTGTGTCAAAGATTGCATCGACTTAACCTTTTACGGCGAGCTTTTCGTCACCTCCATACACGAGAAACATCTCCTTAGTCCTTTTCAGGTACTTCAGGATATTCTTGACCGCCATCAAGTGATCCACTCCTGGATTACTCTGGAACCTGCCTGCCATACGTATGGCCAGGCTTACGTCCGGTCTAGTGCACAGCATTGCATACATGATAGAACCTATGGCTGAAGCATAGGGGACGGTGCTCATATGCTCTCTATCTTTATCAGTTGCTGGGCAGTGAGTCTTACTCAATCTCGTACCGTGTAAAACTGGCAAGAACCCCTTCTTGGACTGTTCCATTTTGAACCTCTTCAAAACTTTATCAAGGTATGTGCTTTGTGAAAGTCCTATCAGGCGTTTTGATCTATCCCTATAGATCTTTATGCCTAGAATGTAAGCAGCTTCTCCTAGGTCCTTCATAGAGAAACTTTTATTCAAGTAATCCTTTATGCTCTCCAAAAAGTCCATGCCGTTTCCAATCAGTAATATGTCATCCACATATAGTATTAGGAACGCCACAGAGCTCCCACTCACTTTCTTGTAAATACAAGATTCTCCAACCACTTGTATAAACCCAAATGCTTTGATCACCTCATCAAAGCGTTTATTCCAACTCCGAGATGCTTGCACCAGTCCATAAATGGATCGCTGGAGCTTGCACACTTTGTTAGCATTTTTAGGATCGACAAAACCTTCGGGTTGCATCATATACAACTCTTCCTTAAGGAAACCGTTAAGGAACGCCGTTTTGACATCCATCTGCCAGATTTCATAATCGAAAAATGCAGCTATTGCTAACATGATTCGGACGGACTTAAGCATCGCTACGGGTGAGAATGTCTCATCGTAGTCAATCCGTTGAACTTGTGAAAAACCCTTTGCCACAAGCCGAGCTTTATAAACGGTCACATTACCGTCAGCATCCGTCTTCTTCTTAAAGATCCATTTGTTCTGAATAGCCTTGCGGCCTTCAGGTAGTACTTCCAAAGTCCACACTTTGTGTTCATACATAGATCCTATCTCGGACTTCATGGCCTCTAGCCATTTGTTGGAATCCAGGCCCACCATTGCTTCCTCATAATTCACAGGCTCATTGTTGTCCAACAACATAATTGATAAGATGGGATTACCGTACCACTCTGGAGTAGTACGCGGTCTCGTTGACCTGCGAGGTTCGACAGGAACTTGATCCGGAGTTTCTTAATCATCATCATTAACTTCCTCCTCAACCGGCGTCGCAATGACAGGGGTTTCCCCTTGCCCTGCGCCACCGTCCAGAGGGATGAGAGGTTCGACAACCTCATCAAGTTCTATCTTCCTCCCACTCAATTCTCTCGAGAGAAACACCTTCTCGAGAAAAGCTCAGTTCTTAGCAACAAACACTTTGCCCTCGGATTTGAGATAGAAGGTATACCCAACTGTCTCTTTTGGGTAACCTATGAAGACGCACTTTTGCGCTTTGGCTTCTAGCTTTTCAGGCTGAAGCTTTTTGACATAAGCATCACATCCCCAAACTTTAAGAAACGACAACTTTGGTCTTTTGCCATACCACAATTCGTATGGTGTCGTCTCAATGGATTTTGATGGTGCCCTATTTAAAGTGAATGCAGATGTTTCCAATGCATAACCCCAAAACGATAACGGCAAATCGGTAAGAGACATCATAGATCGCACCATCTCTAATAAAGTACGATTACGACATTCGGACACACCATTACGCTGTGGTGTTCCAGGCGGTGTCAACTGTGAAACAATTCCACATTGTCTTAAGTGAGCACCAAACTCGAAACTCAGATATTCACCCCCACGATCAGACCGTAGGAACTTGATCTTCTTGTTATGATGATTTTCAACTTCACTTTGAAATTGCTTGAACTTTTGAAACATTTCAAACTTGTGTTGCATCAAGTAGACATAACCATATCTACTCAAATTGTCAGTGAAGGTGAGAAAATAACAATATCCGTCGCGTGCCTCCCCATCATCGGACCACACACATCGGTATGTATGATTTCCAACAAGTCACTTGCACGCTCCATTGTTTCGGAGAACGGAGTTTTAGTCATCTTGCCCATGAGGCATTGTTCGCACGTGTCAAGTGAATCGAAGTCAAGTGACTCCAAAAGTCCATCAGTATGGAGTTTCTTCATGCTCTTTACACCAATATGACCTAAGCGGCAGTCCATAAAAATATGGTGCTATCATTGTTAACTCTAACTCTTTTGGTCTCAATGTTATGTATATGTGTATTATCACTATCAAGATTCAATATGAACAATCCTCTCACATTGGGTGTATGACCATAAAAGATATTACTCATAGAAATAGAACAACCATTATTCTATGACTTAAACAAGTAACCATCTCGCAATAAACAAGATCCAGATATAATGTTCATGCTTAACGCAGGCACTAAATAACAATTATTTAAGTTCATAACTAATCCTGATGGTAACTGAAGTGAGACTGTGCCGACGGCAATTGCATCAACCTTGGAACCATTTCCCACGCGCATCGTCACTTCATCCTTCGCCAGCCTTCGCTTATTCCGCAGTTCCTGTTTCGAGTTGCAAATATGAGCAACAGAACCGGTATCGATTACCCAGGCACTACTACGAGAGCTGGCTAAGTACACATCAATAACATGTATATCGAATATACCTGATTTTTTTGGCCGCATTCTTATCAGCCAAATACTTGGGGCAGTTGCGCTTCCATTGACCCATACCCTTGCAATAATAGCACTATGTTTCAGGCTTAGGTCCAGCTTTGGGTTTCTTCGTCGGATTGGCAACAGGCTTGCCCCTCTTCTTCGAATTACCATTCTTTCCATTGCCGTTTCTCTTGAAACTAGTGGTCTTATTCACCATCAACACTTGATGCTCTTTACGGAGTTCTGACTCTGCGACTTTCAGCATCGCGAATAACTCACCGGGTGACTTGTTCATCCCTTGCATGTTATAGTTCAACACGAAGCCCTTATAGCTTGGTGGTAGTGATTGAAGAATTCTGTCAGTGATAGCCTCTTGCGGGAGTTCAATCCCCAGCTCAGCTAGACGGTTTGAGTACCCAGACATTTTGAGCACATGTTCACTGACAAATGAATTCTCCTCCATCTTGCAAGCATAGAATTTATCGGAGGTCTCATACCTCTCGATCCGGGCGTTCTTCTGAAAGATAAAATTCAACTCCTGGTACATCTCATATGCTCCATGACGCTCAAAGCGACGTTGAAGTCCCGGCTCTAAGACATACAAGACTGCACATTGAACTACTAAGTAGTCCTCCTTACGTGTTAACCAAGCATTCTTAGCATCTTACTCAGCCGTAGCGGGTGGTTCATCTCCTAGCGCAGCATTAAGGACATAATCCTTCTTCCCAGCTTGCAGGAGCAACGTAAAATTATGCGCCCAGTCTACAAAGTTGCTTCCATCATCTTTCAACTTAGCTTTCTCTAGGAACGTATTAAAATTCAGGGTGACTGTCGCGTGAGCCATTGATCTACAACACAAATATATTCAAAGTGGACTTAGACTATGTTCAAGATAATTACAGTTTACCTTAATCAAATTACTTGCTAAACTCCAACTCAAAAAGTACATCTCTCTAGTCATTTGAGTGGTTCATGATCCAATTCCACTAGCTCAAGTCCGATCATCACGTGAGTTGAGGATAGTTTCAGTGGTAAGCATCCCTATGCTAATCATATCAACTATATGATTCATGATCAACCTTTCGGTCTCATGTGTTCTGAGGCCATGTCTGCACATGCTAGGCTCGTCAAGCTTAACCCGAGTGTTCCGCGTGTGCAACTGTTTTGCACCCGTTGTATGTGAACGTTGAATCTATCACACCCGATCATCACGTGGTGTCTCGAAACGACGAACTGTAGCAACGGTGCACACTCGGGGAGAACACAATTTTGTCTTGAAATTTTAGTGAGAGATCACCTCATAATGCTACCGTTGTTCTAAGCAAAATAAGGTGCATAAAAGGATTAACATCACATGCAATTCATAAGTGACAGGATATGGCCATCATCACGTGCTTCTTGATCTCCATCACCAAAGCACTGGTACGATCTTCTGTCACCGGCGACACACCATGATTTCCATCAACGTGTCGCCATCGGGGTTGTCGTGCTACTCATGCTATTACTACTAAAGCTACATCCTAGCAATATAGTAAACGCATCTGCAAGCACAAACATTAGTTTAAAGACAACCCTATGGCTCCTGCCGGTTGTCGTACCATCGACGTGCAAGTCGATATTAACTATTACAACATGATCATCTCATACATCCAATATATCACATCACATCGTTGGCCATATCACATCACAAGCATACCCTGCAAAAACAAGTTAGACGTCCTCTAATTGTTGTTGCATGTTTTACGTGGTGACCATGGGTCTCTAGTAGGATCGCATCTTACTTACGCAAACACCACAACGGAGATATATGAATTGCTATTTAACCTCATCCAAGGACATCCACGGTCAAATCCGATTCAACTAAAGTTGGAGAAACCGACACTCGCCAGTCATCTTTGAGCAACGGGGTTGCTCATAGCGATGAAACCAGTCTCTCGTAAGCGTACGACTAATGTCGGTCCGAGCCGCTTCGATCCAACAATACCGCAGAATCAAGAAAAGACTAAGGAGGGCAGAAAATCGCACATCACCGCCCACAAAAACTTTTGTGTTCTACTCGAGATAACATCTACGCATGAACCTAGCTCATGATGCCACTGTTGGGGAACGTCGCATGGGAAACAAAAAATTTCATACGTGCACGAAGACCTATCATGGTGATATCCATCTACGAGAGGGGATTTCCAATCTATGTACCCTTGTAGATCGCACAACAGAAGCATTAATAAGCGCGGTTGATGTAGTGGAACGTCCTCACGTCCCTCGATCTGCCTCGCGAACCGTCCCACGAACCGTCCCGCGATCCGTCCCACGATCCGCTCTGATCTAGTGCCGAACGGACGGCACCTCCGCGTTCAGCACACGTACAGCTCGACGATGATCTCGGCCTTCTTGATCCAGCAAGAGAGGCGGAGAGGTAGATGAGTTCTCCGGCAGCATGACGGCGCTCCGGAGGTTGGTGGTGATCTAATCTGAGCACGGCTCCGCCCGAGCTGCACATAAACGCGGTCTAAAGGAAAAATCGTGGAGGTATGTGGTCGGGCTGCCATGGCAAAGTTGTCTCAAATCAGCCCTAATACCTCCGTATATATAGGAGGGAGGGGAGGGGCCTTGCCTTGAGGCTCAAGGAGACCCAAGTGGGTGGGCCGAGGGGGGGAGGAGGAATCCTCCTCCAATCCTAGTCCAACTAGGATTGGAAGTTGGAGTCCTTCCCTTCCTTCCCACTTCCCCTTTTTTTCTCTTTGATTTTCTCTTATCCTACATAGGGGCCTTCTTGGGCTTGCCCACCAGGCCACTAAGGGCTGGTGCGGCACCCTAAGGCCTATGGGCTTCCCCAGGGTGGGCTCCCCCCGGGTGAAAATCCGGAACCCATTCGTCACTCCCGGTACATTCCCGGTAATGCCGAAAAATTTCCTTTAATCCTATATATCAATCTTCATCTTTGGACCATTCCGGAAACCGTCGTGACGCCCGTGATCTCATACGGACTCCGAACAACATTCGGTAACCAACCATATAACTCAAATACGCATAAAACAACGCCGAACCTTAAGTGTGCAGACCCTGCGGGTTCGAGAACTATGTAGACATGACCCGAGGGACTCCTCGGTCAATATCCAATAGCGGGACCTGGATGCCCATATTGGATCCTACATATTCTATGAAGATCTTATTGTTTGAACCCCAGTGCCAAGGATTCATATAATCCTGTATGTCATTCCCTTTGTCCTTCGGTATGTTACTTGTCCGAGATTCGATCGTCAGTATCCGCATACATATTTCAATCTCGTTTACCGGCAAGTCTCTTTACTCGTTCTGTAATACAAGATCCCGTGACTTACACTAAGTCACATTGCTTACAAGGCTTGTGTGTGATGTTGTATTACCGAGTGGGCCCCGAGATACCTCTCCGTCACACGGAGTGACAAATCCCAGTCTTGATCCGTACTAACTCAACGGACACCTTCGGAGATACCTGTAGAGCATGTTTATAGTCATCCACTTACGTTGAGACGTTTGATACACACAAAGCATTCCTCCGGTGTCAGTGAGTTATATGATCTCATGGTCATAGGAATAAATACTTGACACACAGAAAATAGTAGCAACAAAATGACACGATCAACATGCTACGTCTATTAGTTTGGGTCTAGTCCATCACATGATTCTCCCAATGATGTGATCCAGTTATCAAGCAACAACACCTTGTACATAGTCAGAAGACCCTGACTATCCTTGATCAACTGGCTAGCCAACTAGAGGCTTGCTAGGGACGGTGTTTTGTCTATGTATCCACACATGTATCTAAGTCTTCATTAAATACAATTATAGCATGGATAATAAATGATTATCTTGATACAGGAATTATAATAATAACTTATTTATCATTGCCTCTAGGGCATAACTCCAACAGTTGTGTAGTATTTTTAGGCCTTGTGTGTGTGCACATGAGTGTATGTGTGTATACATGTGAGTGTGTGTGTGCATGAGGGTGCACATACACATGTGCAGGAGGGCCTAACCCATCATGTTGCACCTAGGCATATGGTGTGGTGTGAGTAGTGCTTATGTGTGTGCATGTGTAGGTGTAGATGTTGTGGTATGAGTCCATATACACATGTGCATGTGTATGTGAGTGCACATGTATGTGTGTGTGTGGACAACCATATTTCTATATGATGGGTGACATGTAGTGATTCCATGCTATGCCTAGTTGGGTTGTTCTAGCCCTAGTGATGTGTATGTGTAGGTGATGCAATATGTGCTAGTTTTCACATGAGATGATAGTCATTTGTAGCTTATAGGATTCTATGTGATATTTTCGAGCTAGCTTTGTGCAAGGTTGTTACATGCAAGTACCCATGTATGATATATGATTTTGGGTAGAATCATCCCAGGAATCCATTCGTGCAATCACATTTCACTTTAGAGAAACTTCATAAAACTGTTATTTTCTGATATGATGCCATGTTTAGAGCTTTACATTAGGTGGTGCTGTGGCCCTTTGTGTATGATTCCTTGATGGAGTGGTAGTGGGTGAACCCCTCTACATCATGGGACCTTTGTTTTGTTCTTAGAAATTTGTATGCACCTATTATGCCCTGTCAAAGTTGACACTTGGCTGAAAATGTCAGATTTGTGAAACCCTGTGATTTTCACTAAGTTTGAGATTCTGATGTTTTTCTTCCCGTGTTGTGTTGTGTGTATTAGCTCCTGTGTTGGGAATTAGCCCATGCAACAAACTAAGGTTTGTGAGATTTTATATTTGTTTAGCTCCCTATTAAATTTCATGCTTATGCACTTCCTGTAGATATCATTTTGGAGGCTGCCAAAATGCTTCAAAGCATAAGCAGCTAGTGAAAATCTGTGATTTTCACTAAGTCCCAGAATCTGTGATATTTTGTCCAAGTTAGTGCCTATAGATCTGCTCATGGGTGATTCCTTTGCATTAGATTCTCGTACAGGATTGTAGAGATTTTGGATGGCTTTTGCCTCATATCTTATTTGAATCATTTAGATGGTTGTAGCTACTTTAAATATTGTAGACAAACTGCTATGTTGCTGTTGAAAACAGATTGTATGTTTGTGTTGATTTGAAGCTTGTGTGGGCATTGTTGATGGTGTGGTGTGTTCCCATGCACCACCCCACTTATATTTTGTTGCTTGATCATGTGGCAACATGGTAATACCAGGGAGTGCCCATTAGAGTGTGTTTGTGGCTGATTTGAACTGTAGGTCTCCATAACTTGTTTTGTAGTTTTCGGTTGATCCGTGACTCCGTTCTCTACGTTCTTTATATGTTTTTTGCGTCGTTTTTCTTGTGATGCACATGTTCATGCCATATCCATGCATTTTTAGATAACTTAAAATGAGGTTCTGTCCAGAATTCAATTAACTCAACTAATGCATATGAAAGTGACCAGAATAGTGATGCATGCTTCCTTCTTCACACATGCATCATATTGATTGTTGCATTATGTTTTGCCGGTGTTCATTGGCTGTTATCTTATCTTTGGTAGCATTAGGAACGAAGAGCGAGTACGTGGATTCTGGAGAGTACGTGCAGGAAGAACAAGAGCGGTTCTAAGGTGAAGAAATCACAGGCAAGATGACCGTGACCTTGACACCGTATCTTGCTTTGTTATGCTTAGAATCATGTTTCCTTCGTTACATGCTCGCTGCCTACCACCTAATATAAATGTCACCTGTCTTAGCCATGAACCTCAAACACTTCCCTCTCCTAGCAAATGTTGTTTGGCTAAGTAGGCTTGCTCAACCTCTAATGAGTAGCTTTGCTAGTTGCAGGTGCCAGCTATCTCATGTGATAACATGAGTATTTTGATATCATTATGTTTAAACTACTATTTAATTAATGCGCCTATATACTTGGCAAATAACGGAAGGCCTAGCCTTTTGCTGGGTGATTTGTTCTGTTGTTGCCGCCTTAGTTTCGGTTACCGGTGTTTGATTCCATAACTGATCGCTCCTAACACGTTCGGGGTTGTTATGGGACCCCCTGGATAAATCGTGTAGTGTTAAGGCTCGTCTGGCAGGACCCAGCATTGGTTTTTAATCTTCTAATCACCTAATTATAATTTTCATAGGGAATAGCTACCCCGAGGAATTAATCAACAACCCGGGCTAGTGCTCCTCATGAGTGTTGGTCCAACCCAGAGCAGCTTATTACGCTCCCCGGGGCAACTCGGTGTTTTGGCGTGGTAACCATCGCTCATCTGTCGTGTCCTGAAACTGAGATACGCGGCTCTTATCGGGGTCAACAACACGACGGGGGGTCCTGCTAGAGTTGTCTTACCTTAGCGATATATCTTGCGTATAGGAACCCCGGTGAAACTTTGGGTCTCCTCAAAGCTGAGGTTTTCCTCTAAGGAATCCGACGAGATCATGAGTTTCGTGATAGAGGACTACTCTGCGGCCCATGGCAGTTTGTGATGGACTACTTGGAGCACCCCTGCAGGGTTTAATCTTTCGGAAAGCCGTGCCCGCGGTTATGTGGCAAACATGGATAATTTGTTAACATCCGGTTCTAGACAACTTGAAGTAACTCTAATAAAACTGCCAACTGTGTGCGTAACCGTGACCGTCTCCTTCGGAGATCGTTCTCCGATCGAGAACACGGTGGGGTTATGTTTGACGTAGGTAGGTGTTCAGGATCACTTAGTGATCAATTTAGTCCTCAATCGCTCGCGTAGACCACCATATGAATACTCTGATCATCGTAAGTTAGCTACCATATGTGCTTAGGATGCTGCAAACCCATACACTAAACCTTCCTCACCTAATAACTTGGCTAGATTCGATACCAAGGTCATTAGATTGCTGAGTCTCCGTGGCTCATAGATTACTACAAACCCCAATAGGTACAGGTACGCCCGACGTAGGAGATTCCGATGAGAACCAGCTGAAGTGGGAGTTCGATGAGGACTCTGGCCGTCTATATGTGAACTATCCGAAAGACTGAGGTCGTGGTCATGATCGTGGCCAGTATACGGGATGTTTTAGATCATCTGTTTTATGTTTAAGTCTGTAGCTGGACCTTCTGCTACTCTGAATAATGTGTGTCTATAAGCTATATGTTATATTCGTAACAGATGGAAAGTGTATGCCCTACTTGTTACTCTTTTAATTATGTATTGTGATGATTATCCCGTTTGTGAAACACATAGATGCGCCCCTTTCCCCTTTTGAGGCCTCGCCCCCAAATAAGGAAAGGGTCGCATCTTAGTAGTTACACCAACAAACCCAATACAATGGCAAATTATATAGGTGCACTAGTTCGGCAAAGAGATGGTGATACACGTGTAGTATGGATAGTAGATATATGTTATTGTAATCTGAAAATATAAAAAAATAGCAATGTAGTAAGTGGAAAACAGCGAGCAAAATATTGTATAAATGCTTGGAAATAAGGCCTTGGGCTCATATACTTTCGCTAGTGCAATCTCTCAACAATGCTAACATAGTAGAATCATATGATCATCCCTCAATGTGCAACAAAGAATCACTCCAAAGTTCCTATCTAGAGGAGAACAATAAGATGAAATTGGTGTACTTAGTAGAACCACCTCAAAGTTATTCTTTCTGGTCAATCTTTTGAGCTATTCCTATAAGTGTCACAAACAGCCCTAGAGTTCGTACTAGAATAACACCCATGATACATATCAATCAACCCTAATGTCGCCTAGATACTCCAATGTCCCCTCAACTATACGTGGGTAAATTATGCGACATGCATCAAAAAATTTCAGACCTATCATATTCAATCCAACACAAAGAACTTCAAGGAGCACCCCAAGATCTATATCCGAGAACGTAGTATAAAAACATGCAATCAACCCCTATGCATAGATCCATAAGGTCACCGTAATCCACAAGTTGATGCCATAACACATATCAAGTGAATCACTTGAATACCCCAATGTCACTAACGTTATCCGCATGCAAGACATACATCAAGTGTTCTCAAACCAAAATATTCAATCCAACATAACGAGATCTTAAAGAGAAAGATTCAATTCATCACAACAAGATGGCAAGGGAAGAACACCATATGATACGATTATATTAACAAAGCCCATGACACATCAAGATCATGTCATCTCAAGAACATGAAAGAGAGAGAGAGAGATTGAACACATAGCTACTAGTACATACCCTCGGCCCCGAGGTGAACTACTCCATCCTCATCATGGCCTTCGCCGGGATGATGAAGATGGCCACGAGAGATGAGTTTCCCTCTCTGATAGGGTACTCGAAAGGCTCGTGATGGTTTTTTCATCAATATAGAGAGTTGCAGCGGCGGTGCGGAAGTTCTCTCTTTATTTCTGGGGTTTCTGGTATATATTGGATTTTTCGGCATTGGAATCACACTAAACGGAGCCATGTGGGCCCCACAAGCCATCAGGGCGTGGCCTAGGTGGGCACCTTGTTGGCTTGTGGCCCGCAGGTGGCTCCCCTCCGGTAGTTCTTCGCTCCAATATTGCTTATTTCCTCCAGAAAAAAATATAAAAAAAGTGTCGGCGATTTCAAGGACCTTCATTTTCTACACGAAAAGAATACCATGGTAATTCTGATGAAAACAACGTCACTAGGGGTTAGTTCTAAATAAATCATATAAAGTGCATCAAAACCATGTAAAAGTATTGTTAACATAGGCAAACGTGGCATGAATAGTTCATAAATTATCGATATGCTGGAGACGTATGAGTAGCACTTATGTTACTACCTATGTTACTCCCATGATGAATAGTCTTAATGACGATTCGCAATGGGGAGACAGAAGAATGTGAGGAGGCAACGGAGTAAGTACTGTGGGGAATGGGGAGGGATTGTGCAATTTTTTTGTAAAGAAAAAATCATTCGAAGATGGGATAGTCAAAACCATTACATTTCCCCCACATGTCATACTATCGGGTCGGGTCGGGTATATCCACGGATACATAATTATGCGTATGCCCTATTCACGAGTAATCGGTCGGGTTCGGTGTTCTCCATGGGTGTAAAAACGTATCCAAACCCTAACCATTTGGTTCAGGTATCTGCGGGTATCAGTGTTTATGGATAAAATTTCCATCCTTACATATGATATTACTCTATGATACTACCTCTGAGTGCATTGTATCATAACTTGGCATCATAGTAATATTATTTATTGTCATGCAAGACACATAATAGTAAATCATTTAATATGATAAGGTATCATATCATGATACTCAATCCTTCCTTTTCTCATTTAATTGTATGACACATAATCAAAAAACGCTTAATTGACATACATAATACTTTCATTATGAATAATCTGATGCTCTCATTACGACCAGCCTCATACCATCCATGGTAAAAGGAGGAGGTTGCACATGGATTGGACATTACTCACATGAAGAACCTGGTAAGTTGGTGCATAGGTAGACAAGGACGTTGCACAACTAAACATTTAATTGTATTACATTATTGAAAGCATAATTAAAAGAAGGAACTCATACCATGTATGGTATAGCAGGATGTTGCACTCATTTATTTTCAGTTGAAACCCATGACATTGATGTAGATTATTTATGATGTACTTTGTACCATCATGATATTTAATGAATAAACTGATACTTTGATAAAAAAAATTGTCAATCAGATCAATTTATTTCGAATCATAACCAATATACTAAGCTCCATGCCATGATCCTCAAATGATGCATATTTTTATCATCATCGACCATTGTCCGATGACCTCCTCAACCTGATCAATCGTGGTTCATAAAAACTAATATTTATATTTCGTTGTAACACATGGACTTTTGTATTGTTATAAATATGCCCAAGAGGCAATAATAAATTAGTTATTATTATATTTCCTTGTTCTTAATAATCATTTATTATCCATGCTAGAATTGTATTGATTGGAAACTCAAATACATGTGTGGATACGTACACAACACACTGTCCCTAGTGAGCCTCTAGTTGACTAGTTCGTTGATCAAAGATGGTCAAGGTTTCCTGACCATAGGCAAGTGTTGTTACTTGATAATGGGATCACATCATTAGGAGAATCATGTGATGGACAAGACCCAAATTATATACGTAGCATATTGATCATGTCATTTTATTGCTATTGTTTTCTGCGTGTCAAGTATTTATTCCTATGACCATGAGATCATATAACTCACTAGCACCGGAGGAATACCTTGTGTGCATCAAATGCCACACCGTAATTGGGTGACTATAAAGGTGCTCTACAGGTATCTCTGAAGGTGTCCGTTGAGTTAGTAAGGATCAAGACTGGGATTTGTCACTCCGTGCGACGGAGAGGTATCTCGGGGCCCACTCGGTAATACAACATCACACACAAGCCTTGCGAAAAATGTGACTAAGTGTAAGTCACGCGATCTTGTATTACGGAATGAGTGAAGAGACTTGCCATTAACAAGATTGAAATAGGTATGCAGATACCGACGACCAAATCTCGGGAAAGTAACATACCGAAGGACAAAGGGAATGACATACGGGATTATATGAATCCTTGACACTGAGGTTCAACCGATAAGATCTTCGGAGAATATGTAGGATCCAATATGGGCATCCAGGTCCCGTTATTGGATATTGACCGAGGAGTACCTCGGGGCATGTCTACATAGTTCTCAAACCTGCACGGTCTGCACACTTAAGGTCCGATGATGTTATAGTATAGTTCAGTTATATGTGTTGTTACTGAATGTTGTTCGGAGTCCCGGATGAGATCACGGACGTCACAAGGGTTTCTGGAATGGTCCGGAAATGAATATTGATATATAGGATGGTTTCATTTGGTTACCGGAAAGTTTTGGGCAATTCCGGTAGTGTATTGGGAGTGACGAATGGGTTCCGGGAGTTCACCGAGAGGGGCCCACCCACGTGGGACTGAGCCCAAGGCCATAGGGTGGCGCCAAAAGTACCTAGTGGTCTGGTGGAGTCAGCCCAAGGGGGCCATCGCGCCACTTAAAGAAATTCCAAAAGAAAAGAAAAACAAAAGGGGAAATTGTGAGGTGGGAACGAAGAGGAGGACTCCTCCTTCCCAAACCGAATTGGAGGAGGAGTCCTCCTCCTCCTTGGCCGGCGCACCCCTTGAGGGCTAGGCCCTCAAGGCAAGCCTCCTCCCCCTCCCTCCTATATATAGTGGTGTTTTAGGGCTGATTTGAGACAACTTTTGCCACGTGCAACTCAACCCTAGACCACATAGTTTTACCTCTAGATCGGATTTATGCGGAGCTCGGGCGGAGACAATGACTTAACCCTGTGGAGCTCTAGTTTTACCTCTAGATAGTCACCACCAGCGGCGCGCCGTCACGCTTCCGGAGAACTCATCTACTTCTCCGTCTTGCTTGCTGGATCAAGAAGGCGGAGATCATTGTCGAGTTGTACGTGTGCTGAACGCGGAGTTGCCGTCCGTTCGGCGCTAGATCGGGACGGATCATGGGACGGTTCGTGGGGCGGTTCGAGGGACGTGAAGACGTTCCACTATATCAACCGCATTTCTTAACGCTTCCTACTGTGCGATATACAAGGGTACGTAGATCCAAATCTCCTCTCGTAGATGGACATCACCATGATAGGTCTTCGTGTGCGTAGGAATTTTTTTGTTTCCCATGCAACGTTCCCCAACAGTGGCATCATGAGCTAGGTTCATGCGTAGATGTTATCTCGTGTAGAACACAAAAGAGTTTATGGGCGTTTATGTTCAATTTTCTGCTCTCCTTAGTCTTTTCTCGATTCGGCGGTATTGTTTGATTGAAGCGGCCCGGACCGACATAACTCGTATGCTTACGAGAGACTGGTTTCATCGATTGACATGCAACCTCATTGCATAAGGATGACTGGCGGGTGTCGGTTTGTTCAACTTTAGTTGAATTGGTTTTGACCGAGGTGGTCCTTGGAGAGGTTAAATAGAAATTTGCACAGCTCCATTGTTCTTTTTGCGTAAGTAATATGTCATCATACTAGATACCCATAGCAGCCACGTAAAACAAGCAACAACAAATTAGAGGACGTCTAACTTGTTTTTGTAGTGTATGCTTGTGATATGATATGGACGCTGACATGATGTGATATATTGGATGTACGAGATGATCCTGTTGTAATAGTTAATATCGACTTGCACGTCGATGCTACGGCAACCGGCAGGAGCCATAGGGTTGTCTTTAAACTAACGTTTGTGTTTGCATATGCGTTTACTATATTGCTAGGTCATAACTTTAGTAGTAATAGCATAGATAACACGACAACCTCGATGGTAACACGTTGATGGAGATCATGGTGTGGCGTCAGTGACAAGAAGATAATGTCGGTGCTTGAGTGATGGAGATCAAGAATCACAAGATGATGGCCATATCATGTCACTTATGAATTGCATGTGATGTTAATCCTTTTCTCCACCTTATTTTGCTTAGAACGACGGTAGCATTATAAGGTGATCTCTCACTAAAATTTCAAGATGAAATTGTGTTCTCCCTGACAGTGCACCGTTGCGACAGTTCATCGTTTCGAGATACCATGTGATGATCGGGTGTGATAGACTCAACGTTCACATACAACGGGTGCAAAACAGTTGCACGTGCGGAACACTCGGGTTAAACTTGACGAGTCTAGCACGTGCAGACATGGCCTCGGAACACATGAGATCGAAAGGTCGAGCATGAATCGTATAGTTGATATGATTAGCATAGGGATGCTTACTATTGAAACTATTCTCAACTCACGTGATGATCAGACTTGAGTTAGTGAATTTGGATCATCTACCACTCAAATGACTAGAGAGATGTACTTTTTGAGTGGGAGTTCTTAAGTAATATGATTAATTGAACTAATTATCATGAACATAGTCAAAAGGTCTTTGCGAATTACGATGTAGCTTGCGCTATAGCTCTACTATATTTTATATGTTCCTAGAGAAAATTTAGTTGAAAGATGAAAGTAGCAACTTTGCGGACTGAGTCCGTAAAACTGAGGATTGTCCTCATTGCTGCGCAGAAGGCTTATGTCCTTAATGCACCAATCGGTGTGCTGCACCTCGAACGTCGTCTGTGGATGTTGCGAACATCTGACATACACGTTTTTGATGACTACGGGATAGTTCATTGTGTAATACTTAATGGCTTAGAAGCATGGCGCCGAAGACGTTTTTCAAACGTCATGGAACATAAGAGATGTTCCAAGAGATGAAATTGATATTTCATACTCGTGCCCTTGTTGAGAGGTCTGAGACCTCCGACAAGATTGTTTGTCTAGAAAGTAAAGGAGAAAATCTCAATCATTGAACATGTGCTCAGATTGTCTGAGTACAACAATCGCTTGAATCAAGTGGGAGTTAATCTTCCAGATGAGATAGTGATGGTTCTCCAAAGTCACTGCCACCAAGATGCTAAAGCTTCGTGATGAACTATAACATATCAAGGATAGATATGATGATCCTTGAGCGATTCGCAATGTTTGACACCGCAAAAGTAGAAATCAAGAAGGAGCATCAATTGTTGATGGTTAGTAAAACCACTAGTTTCAAGAAGGGCAAGGGCTAGAAGAGATACTTCATGAAACGACAAACCAGTTGTTGCTCTAATGAAGAAACCCAAGATTGAACCCAAACCCGAGACTAAGTGCTTGTGTTATGAGGGGAACGGTCACTGACGTGGAGTTACCCTAGATACTTGGTAGATAAGAAGGCTGGCAAAGTCGACAAAAGTATATTTGATATACATGATATTGATGTGTACTTTACTAGTACTCCTAGTAGCACGAGGGTATTGGATACCGGTTCGGTTGCTAAGTGATTAGTAACTCGAAATGAAAGCTATGGTATAAACGGAGACTAGCTAAAGGCGAGGTGACGATACGTGTTGGAAGTGTTTCCAAGGTTGATGTGATCAAACATCGCACGCTCCCTCTATCATCGGGATTGGTGTTAAACCTAAATGATTGTTATTTGGTGTTTGCATTGAACATGAACATGATTGGATCATGTTTATTGCAATACGATTATTCATTTAAAGAGAAGAATAGTTATTCTATTTGCTTGAATAATTACCCTCAATGGTTTATTGAATCTCGATCGTAGTATTACACATGTTCATAATATTGGTGACAAAAGATACAAAGTAATAATGATAGTGCCACTTAGTTGTGCCACTCCCAGTTGAGTCATGTTGGTGTAAAATGCATGAAGAAGCTCCATGCTGATGGATCTTTGTACTCACTCATTTTTGAAACGTTTGAGACATGCAAACCATACATGTTGGTATAAGTGCATGAAGAAGCTCCATAGAGATGGATCGTTTGGACTCACTTGATTTTGAATCACTTGAGACATGCAAAACATACCACATGGAATAAGAGAGTGACTTGTTGGAAGTAATACATTTTTTATGTGTGCGGTCCAATGAGTACTGCGCACGCAGTGGATATCATTATGTTCTTACTTCACTAACGACTTGAGTAGATACATGAGTGTTTTCTTGATGAATCACAAGTCTGAAGTATTGAAAAAGTTCAAAGCTATTTCAGAGTGAAGATCGTCATGATAAGAGGATAAACTGTCTACGGTATGATCATAGAGATGAATATCTGAGTTGCGAGTTTTGGTACACAGTTAAGACAATGTGGAAATTGTTTCGCAATTCATGCCAACTAGAACACCATAGTGTGATGGTGTGTCCGAACGTCATAGACACGCCCTATTTTGATATGGTGCATACTATGATGTCTCTTATAGAATTACCACTATCGTTTATGGGTTATGCATTAGAGACAACCGCATTCACTTTAAATAGGGCACCGCGTATTTCCGTTGAGATGACACAATATAGACTATGGTTTGGAGAAACTTAAGCTGTCGTTTCATAAAAGTTTGGGGCTGCAACACTTATGTGAAAAAGTTTCAGTCTCATAAGCTCGAACCCAAAGCAGATAAATGCATCTTAATAGGATATCCAAAACATTTGGATACATCTCCCACTACAACAAGAACCCTCTTTTAGCAACGCATTGATGTGTTGTTGTATGTCCATGTAAGTGTTGCTAAGGTCTACACCAACGGATTAATATGTGTTGCCGTAGGTGGCGTTGGAAGGGCCTATAACAACGTATATAAATGTGTTGGTAGACGACATGAAAAAACGTTGCATGCTAGCAACGTATATAACTAGTTTCTAACAACACTTCGTATGTGTTGCTCGCGGCATTGTAGAACATGATTTACAAATGGATACAACAGATCAATGCAACATGTAAAGGTGTTGCTAAAGTTTATGAACTACGATTTCATATATTGTTATCAGAATGATATGGTCAGTGCTGACAATACATGGAGCCACAATATAACAAACATAAAGGTCTAATATATTAAGTTGACTTTGTTGCATTGCAAAGAACATGATCCAAAGGTTACAATAAGTGATACTAACATAGTAGCTAAGTCTGGACGTTTCAATCAATGCCTCGACCATTCTAAAACATAATATTTGAATTATCCATAGTGCAAATGACATCATAAAACTCTACATAAGACTATAGAATAGCAGCCCCATTCTCGACCTTGCAATCCACATCTGGGCCATGCATCATCAATTTATCTCAGCAATCTACAACAATAAAGAAATGATATCACAAGTTATTGTAGAGAAAACAAGGTTAAGAACGACAAAATTAAAGGAGTAGAAACATACAAAGGTTGAAGGTTAAGAATGGAAAAACTAAACCGTTGTGTAGATTTGCTAAGAAATACTCCCTCCATCCCAAAATTCTTGTCTGAAGTCTGCAACAACAGTTTAGTAATTATTTTTTCATGTATGAAGTCTACAACATTATGCAAACGAAAGACTGAAATAGAAAAGTGAAGGGATTTTCATCTTGGTGAGAGTAGATGCGCTTTATCTCTTAGGTTGTTATCTCAGATAGTTTTACTCAATATTGAAATTGTTATATATGTCAGACATCATTTCTAGCATTCGTATGCACTGGAAATGTGCAAAAGAAAGCTGGACGCATGAGAGCAGAGATGCATTGTGCAAATAAGATTTAGAAGTTTAGAAGATATGGAGTGCACTAACCTTATTTGCACTAGAGTTTTCCTTCTATTGTTGCACATTTGCATCATGGATAGAAGTATCTTTGTTCTGTAACAAAAGATATATCATAAGATTTGGAAGAATTGTAATAAACATTCCTACCATGAAATGAGTAAGTAACAATTGACTATGAACGTCGCTACATACTCTTTGTAGATTGAAACAAAATAAGAAAATTGTAGTATTTATCTAAATGACTTGGACATTATTATTATAATATTCTATAGAGAAATACTTTTTGTTTCAAATTTGTATTGCCAACACAAAGATTATCTTGAGATGTAGACTTCTGACCAAAAGAATCCTGTAACGAGAACCTAACAATTAGTACATGTATTGAATAATGAAGAGCATTCTAAAGATAAACATTTTTCTTGTTTTGAGAGTTGAGAATAAATCAGCATACATAAGATAATCATATAATGAAAAGAAGCAACAACAGCTACGCAATGAGTATCTAGTGTTTTAGATCTCATTTCATTGATGTATCATCATAAAATTTTGTACGATAATCTTCTCAAGATTCTCTACATTGGTAATAAGTTCATAAAGGGAAGGAGTTACTAACCTTATCTGCATTAGTGTTTTCCCACTTTTGCAGCCCATTTTCATCATGGCAGTCATGTGTTTTTAGCTCAGAATTTTTTCCTTCAACAGGCTTCACACATTTAGATATATTTCCACAATAGCAATCGGGAACCATTATAGACTCAAGAACTTCAAGAATCAATTTTATCTCACTTCTGGAATTAAATCCATCAGTACTCAAGCCAAACTGTGTATTACGGCAATTATATGCTATTTTTGAGTACCTTTCATCTAAAACCTTCCATGCTGGGGAATCAGCCGGATGTCGGAGTGATAGCTGTGATAATCCACATCCCGACCATAAAGGCTTCTTAGAATCATTGATCAATCTGTAAAATTCCTCAGCTTCTAAATTTGGTCAATGTTGATTCGGTTGATCTGAACTCTCACGCATTGGCATATCACAAACTAGTTTCACTAGATCCATCAAAATTACTCGGTCCATGGTCAACCAAATGAAAACAAACATTCATATGGAACGCTGATGAATCTGGAGAAGATGAGATGTACCTTGGGAGAGTGGGGTGATGCGGATGCATAAGAAAGCAGGACGGAGAAGAGGAAGCATGGCTGATCCGCGCTGGCTACCCATGGTGAATTGGTGGCCGGCGGTGACCTTGGAAGAGGAGGCCGGGGACCTTGGAAGAGGATGATGAGCTGAGGCGGCCGGCGGCGGCGCACCGTCAGCCACATAGGACCATGGTGGTGGTGAACAGCAAGACAAGGAAGACAGGGCCGATCCACGCTGGCTACCCCTGGTGAATCAGTGGCCGGCGGCGATCTTGGAAGAGGAGGCCAGGCTGAGGTGGCCAGCGCCGGCGGCATCACACCATGAGCCGCGCAGGAGCATGCTGATGATGGCAAGACGGCAGCGGCGGGGACGGTGAACCCTAGAATCGCCAGAGAAGGGAGAGGACGAAAGTGGCGAGCGGTTTGGGCAGTCTCGTCTCGATGTGCTGGTGAATAAAAAAAGACGTAGTCAATGGCAAAGTGGGTAATTTCACGTATAGATTACGAAAATTATAGGTATTCAATTCTTACATTACTACTAGCAAATATGCCCATGCGTTGCAACGGGAAAAAACTATTAGATTATGCACGTGTGGTAGATATAAAGAAGTATGATTTCATAAACTAAAAGTATTATGCTCATCGCGACTTGATTTCTTAAGGCGTCACAACATAATATTTTGTGACTGAGCAAACTGCATTTACGGACAATACCTGAGCTATACCGATGAATGATGTGCCTCGTCTTAACTTAGGGTAATGGTACATACCATAACCAGTATTCTGGTACGAGAATAAACATAATTGAATACAACACTAGCCCATAAAAGTAGTGTCAATTTGGTTGGGGCTCGGCGTTGTACGAAACACCAAAACCTTTTTTTACCTAACGCGAGGGACTAAATAAAATCATAAAACGACCTCCAAAGATCTCGTAATAAAACCTTTATGTAAGCGACAGTTAGTTTTGTTTATTATTTACGGATGTGTTTTAATATTTGCGAAATTTTCTAAAAATGATGGAGATGTTTTTCAAATTCCTAAATATGCTTTGAATACCGGATCATTTTAAAAAAATTAAACATTTCTTATTTCATGAAAATTTATTTGAAATTTGGATTTTTTTTATAATGTGTGAGCAATTTATGAACTCATGAACTTTTTATGATTTTTCGAATATTTTTCTAAATTCACAAATGGTTTATCATTTTCCTATTTTTTTAAAAACTCGCAACTTTTTTATATGCAAGGGTCTAAACAAAATCATGAAATGACCTTTACAGATCTCCTAATAAAACCTTTACGTAAGCGACAGTTTGTTTTCTTTTATAATATGTGAGCAATTTTTAAACTCATGAATATTTAATGACTTTTTGGATATCTTTTTGGATACACAAACAATTTTTGCTTTTTCCTACATTTTATACTCATAAGTTTTTGATATTTTGTTCTTTTGAAATCTAGAATTAATTTAGAGAATAAAAAACCAAGAATGAAATAAAAAGAAAAAAAATACAAAACAGGGGCGTCCCAACCTGCACATGGGTCGGTCCATGCTTCACACAGGTAAAGAAAATGGAGAGAAAAATAGACGAGAACCAGGATCGAACCTGGGTCTCCCGTGTGGATAGCTGAGCTGTTAACCATCACTCTAGGTGTCGGTTGTTATTCGGTTGCTGTAGCGGTTGTTTTAATAATAAAGAACGGCGCCGACTTCTGAAATAAAAAAACGAACCGTTTTTTGACTTATGAGTGGCATTGGTGGGTAATTTTAGCCAACTTCGGCGGCAATTTAAATGACGGACGACCAGAAATCCTATTTGCTTTATTATTAGGGAGAGATACGACTTATTGGAAAAAAATATAACTAATAAATAAGGTAAACAAAAAAGCGTTATTATTATTTTAGGGGCGAGGAGTGAGAATTCTAGATGGGAGGACGATCTATTCCTCCCGTTCATTAGCACATAGCAACACAAAATCACAACATATGATATTCTATTCGTTGTTGTCCATACAATGACAACGGATGTCCTCACCAATTTATATATGTGTTGTAAAGATGATATATTGCAGCGCATTCTCAAAGCGTTGCAAACTATGCATTGCTATTTGGGGGTTCTTGTTGTAGTGTCCTATCTCAGATCCGGAAGCAAAGGGTTTGTTTCTAGAAACGGGTCCTTTCTCGAGGAAAGGTTTCTCTCAAAAGAATTGAGTGGGAGGATGGTGGAACTTGATGAGATTATTGAACCGTCACTTCAACCAGTGTGTATCACGGTGCACGAAGTTGTTCCTTTAGCGCCTACACCAATTGAAGTGGAAACTGATGATGGTGATCGTTGAGCTTCGGATCAAGTTACTACAAACCTCGTCAGTCAACAAGGTCGCGTACTACTACAGAATGGTACGGTAACCATATCTTGGAGGTCATGTTGTTGAACAACAATGAACTTACGAGCTATGGAGAAGCGATGGTGAGCCCGGATTCCGACAAATGGCTGGAGGCCATGAAATCCGAAAGAGGATCCATGTATAAAAACAAAGTGTAGACTTTGGAAGAACTACTTGATGGTCAAAGGACTATTAAGTAAAGATGGATCTTTAAAAGGACGACAGACGATGATGGTGAAAAGTCACCATTAAGAAAAGCCCGACTTGTCGTAAAGATGTTTCCGACAAGTTCAAAGGGTTGACTATGATGAGACTTTCTCACTCATAGCGATGCTAAAAGTCTGTTGGAATTAGATTAGTAGTTGCTGCATTATTTATAAAATATTGCACATACGATGTCCAAATGTTGTTTCCTCGACGGTTTCCTTGAGGGAAGCTTGTATGTGATACAACCAGAAGGTTTTGTCAGTCCTAAGGATGCTAATAAGTATGCAGGCTCCAACGATCCTTCAATGGACTAGTGCACGCATCTCGGAGTTGGAATATACACTTTGATGAGATGATCAAAGCTTTTGGGTTCGTACAAGGGTTACGAGAAACTTGTATTTCCAAAGAAGTGATTGGGAGCACTATAGAATTTCTGATAAGTATATGTGGTTGACATATTGTTGATCCGAAGTAATGTAGAATTTCTGTAAACCATAAAGTTTGTTTGAAAGGGGTTTTTCAAAGGAAGACCTGGATAGAGCTACTTGAACATTGAGTGTCGTGGGTATAAGCCTGACAGTAGATGTGTAGGGTACGAAAAGGATGGGCAGATCCTTAGCTACGGCGAGGTTGTATGAGTTCAGGCCCCTCTGCGGTGGAGGTAATAGCCCTACGTCTCAGTGCTCAGGGAGCTTGTTGTCGAGTGGAAATATAGAATACAATGAGTTGCTAACCCCTCTACCAGCGGGGGAGGGTGGCTTATATAGAGTGCGCTGCCCTCCACAACGGTTCCGGTACAGGGGTGGAGTAGTGGCGATTGAATGCGTACGTTACAGGTAACGTACGCCCTAAATGCTAATAAATGCACCTGGAAACGTACGACCATTTCCCTCCAGGGGGGTTACGATGTACCGAGTGGTATCCAGTCGGTTAGCTTGATATCCTCCGAATGCTAGTCTCCGACTGGATGATCGAGGACCTGTTACCGACTGGATGATGGGGACTCCTTAATTCAGTTGGAGCCGACTAAGGGCCTTGTCCTTTGTGAGGGGTATTCCTTGGGTAGGACCTATAGGGCAGGCCTATGACCCTACCCTAGGACTATAACCCATCATTAGTCCCCGAATGGATTGGCGTTGGAACGACGAAGTGATGCTTGAAGTTTGGATCCGACTGGAGCGGACTTGGCTTGGGTGTTGCTTGCCTCGATCCATTTTATCTTTTCTGACCAACGGCCCGAGTGGAAATCTTCGTGGAACAAACTGTTGGAAACCGAGTGTATTCAGGGTATCTCTTGACGCGACCCATCAACTGACAGCAGCGGATTTTCCGGGAACTTCAAATTTCGGTTTCCGCGTGCTCAGCGGGGATGACGTCAGCGTGCTCGATTAGCGTCTGACGCCTCGATTCTCGCGCCTTCAACTCCTCCACTGATATCGCCGCGGCCGGTCGGGGGATAAGGTTTCGGGGCCACCTGCCAGCGACCCAGTCGGAACCTTACTTAAATCCCGGCGGCAAGGGTTTTTCGTTACGCCCGCCGGATCTTTTGCTGTTGCTTCGTCCTCCTCACCTCCTCCAGCGCACCTAACCGCCCCACTCCTCCTCTCTCTCCGCGAACTCGCAACTTCTGCCATGACCAAGGGTGAAACCAGCAAGATGGAGGCGAGGAAGAAGAAGGGGAAGGTGGCGGCTTCTGCTCAGCGGCGGCTGCGGCCGTTGCCGGCGGGGTGGATTCAAGGCGACTTCCTCCCCTCTACGGTGACGGAGGGGGATCTGCTGCAGCTGGTGGAGGACGGGATGATCGTCCACAAGTCTTGGAGGCTGCCGGCTGAGAACGAGGTCGAGCCGGCACCCCGGGAGGGGGAGCGCGTCTGCTGCTCAGCCATGTCTACCGAGGTTTCTCCCTGCCCTCGCATCCTTTCTTTAAGGGCATCATGAACCACTTCGGGGCATAGCTTCACCACTTTCCTCCGAATGCTATTGCCCATCTCTCTGCTTTCATCGTTATGTCCGAGTGTTTCATCGGCTGCCCCCCCCCCATTGGGGGTTGTTCAAACATATATTCTCTGCTAGATCTCAGACTATCAAACGACTCAGCCAGTCGGATGATAAAACGCATCTTCTCCAACTCTGTGGAGGTTTAGGTTTCCAGAAAAAGAGTCGGAGTAGTTATCCTGCTCTTCAGCTGAGCGAGTCGGTCAGGAACTGGCAGTCGACGTGGTTCTACTGCCAAGACGTTGCCTGTCCGAACGCCTCTTCAGGGTTGCCCCCTTTTAGACTTGATCGTCCCGCTCCACCTAAGCAGCTCGCGCTCACGAAGGCGGAGAAGCTCGACATCCAGCCCTTGGTCGATGCACTCGTAGACGTCGTCAGGAGGGGAGTCACCGGCATGGATTTGCTGGAGACTTTCCTTGGTCGGCGCATACAACCACTGCAGGCTCGCGACCACGCCATGTGGCACTACTCGGGGACCGAGGACTCCACTCGGACTAACGTCTTGAGCGTGACCGAGGAGAAGGTGGCGTCGTGGGTGCTGCAGATCACAGGCGCCTGCGAGAACCCCAGAGGGTCTCGGCCAGTGAGGGCTTTCAGCGCGGACAATCCTCCTCCGAATCAGGTGAGTACCATGTGTCGAGTGCATGTATCTGTTTTAGTTTTATCGCTTTCTTGAATCTCTGCTTGTCGCTTGATGTCGCCAACTGTATTTCACGCAGAAGTGGACCAACTGGTTTTCTCCTGTCTCGAACGGGAACCCGGACGAGGAGGAGGAAGAAGGCAGCCAAGAGGGCAGCGTGGAGAGTGGCGAGTATGTCTCCGACAGTGGGGAGACGGAGGAGGAGTCTGGTGAAGAAGGGGAGGATGACGAAGAGCAGGACTCGCCGCCTCCGCCGCCTGAGCACCGGACCAAGCGTCGACATGAACCTGTGGTTCCCTCGGCTCCTCCGACATCTTCGAGTGCTCCGCCTGCTGCTCCCGCGGTGTCAAGTGCTCGGAGCACCAAGAGGGCCAGGGACGCTGCTGTCGAGTCCATGGGTCAACCTTCCAAGGTGGCCAAACCGAGTGGGTCTAAACCTCGGAAGGCTTTGCCGTGGATAAAGGTCGTCGTCCCTGTCACCTCGACGTAAGTGCTTTGAACTTCTAACTTCTTATGATATTCGGTTGAACTCATGTTTGAAGGTCGAATGAATTTTACTCGACAGGGTTGCCACCTCCTCCACCTCTCCGGCGCGCCAAGAAGGTGATCCCATGGAAGCAGACAACGTCATCTCGTCCCAGCCAGGTGCGTTGTAGAGACCGCGAGAGTGTTATACTATCGCGTCGCCAATTCTATCTTTGGTCTTGTCCTTCTCTTTTTCTGAGATCTCGTGACATTCGGTCTGGCAGGGGCGATTTATGTGGGCGAGGGTGACCAGGAGGGGCCTGAGCCAGCCACAGAGCCTATCCTTGAGGCCGTCCCGCCAGCTGCTGGTCCCGCCGCGGACGTGCCGCCGATTGAAGCAATGCCGCCGACTGAGGAGGCGCTGGTGGCGGCTGAGCCGACTGGAGCGGGCCTTGGGATGCCCAGGGAGCTTCCGACGAAGCCAGGCCCGTCCAATGTCGAGTTCAACATCTAGCACATCTCGGAGGATCAGGTGGGAGAAGCCAAGGGGGCCATGGTGCAGGCCGAGCTGATGGCGGGAGAAGCCAAAAAGGCGTACGACTCCATCGCCTCCTTGTACCAGCGGAGCTTGGAGCTGCGGGACGATATCCGAGTAAGTGGGCTAGTAAGTAATTACTTTTCTCTTGTCACCCACTGGGTGTTCTCGGATATCAGATGATGTTTGCAATGGGTTCACTCTGGGTGAACCCAGTGGGTGTAGTCCCCGAGACTTCTGCCGAGTGCTTGCACCGGTAGTTGTCTTTATGCATATTGTCTTTGACTTGTTCATATTCGTGGATAATATAGTCGACTGCTAACAGTTGGGTACTCGGAGTACACTTACTGTAAGAGTCCCCGAGAGTAAATTTACTCGGGTGGGATAGTATTAGCTTCATAGGCTTAGGTGTTGTCATGTAGCTCAATAGGGCGGACCTATTTGAGTTTCATGCGAGTGGGGTCACTCTTAGTGAACCCACTGGGTGTAGTCCCCGAGACCGCTGTCGACTGCTTGCGTCGGCAGGGGTCTGAAGAACTTAGACTTGGTATTGTTGGATTTATCTGATTGTCGCTTGGCGCTGACTGGCAGAAAACTTGCGAGATGGGGACAGCATATGAGACTCTCAGGGCAGAAAAGGTGCAATTTGCTGGTGAGCTGGATGCGGCCCTGCTTGCAATGGCTGGTATGAAGGAGGTTCTGGCGGAAAGAGAGAAGTCACTGGAGCAGGCTCGTGAAGCGAACAAAATGCTGACTGAGGAAGTTGAAAAGATGGGGAAACAAAGGAGTGCTCTGATGAGGCAAATAAACGTGCTGAACAAACGGTGCAGAGCGCAGGAGAAATATGTCAGCGACTGGGCTCAGCAGATGATGACGCGTTTGGCTGGTAAGTCCTGGTTTTTCCGAGTGCTTGTGTTATGCACGTCACACTCGGTGCTTATTGTTTGCTTGTCCTGTTGTCGCAGATTTTTGCATTGACGCTGAAGCTGAAGCAGCTGATGTGGAGCAGTCGATTCTCGAGAACGTTCCACTCGACGAGGATGGCAACCGAGATCTGCTCCGAGCGCACATCCGCGTGGGCAAAGTTGGCCCTTTCATCGGTCGACTGAAGGAAGTCGTCGGCCAGATCGACAAGGAGCTTTGGCCTGAGGATGAGTCGCGGCAGGAGATGGAAAACTTGCTGAGTCGACTGGAGGAGGTCCCCGACCGAGTGCAGTCATGGAAGAAATCTGCGGCTCGTTGTGGTGCAGATGTTGCTCTGTCCTTGGTCCGAGTTCATTGCAAGGAGGTGCGCGAGGAGAAGCTGAAAACGTTGAAGGTGGCCAACATGAAGAAACTTCAATTCGAAGACTTCATGGAAACCTTCCTTGAAAGTGCCACCCGCATCGCCGACGGAATCGACATGGACACCTTCGTGGAGCCCTCCAGTCCTGGCGCCGATCCAGACGACGCGTAAGAAAACTTTATCCTCGGTATGCCGAGTGTTGATTTGTAAGAAACTTTGGCCACTGCTGTTGGTCGTCACATTCTTGTTTCGGTGTGGGTAAGCTTGATCCACACTAAGCCACTATCTTTGGTTGAACTTTGAATCGAATCTTTTGCTCTTGTGTTGCAATTTTGACTCGATTTTTTTGTTTGGCGTTTCTTGGTGAAGCCAAAGGCAAACATTCGGAACATTTCAGTTGTCTTGACATCTGCATGAGCCTCATTGAGGGTCCGAGGAATTTCCGATTGGATCTGTAATGTCACGGAGTGGATCGGTAGGATCGCCGAGTGGGTCGGTAGGGCGTACTCGGAGGTTGAATAGTACTTGGGCGATGCGGGATCGCAGCTAGGTTGTCGAGTGCGACTATCAGGTCGCACTCGGGGTGAGTTGGTACTCATGTAGTTGTCAGTTGTTTTGACATCCAAATGAGTCTCAATAAGGGTCTGCAAGTCATGTAGTTGTCAGTTGTTTTGACATTCACATGAACCTCAATGAGGGTCTGCAACTCATGTAGATGTCAGTTGTTATGACCTCCACATGAGCCTCAATGAGGGTCTGCAACTCATGTAGTTGTCAGTTGTTTTGACATCCACATGAGCCTCAATGAGGGTCTGCAACTCATGTAGTTGTCAGTTGTTTTGACATCCACATGAGCCTCAATGAGGGTCTGCAACTCATGTAGTCTCCGAGTGTGGCGTGAAGTGCACACTCGGAGGAAGTGAAAACTTAGGGGATTCTGGATCGCAGCTAAGTCCTCGAGTGTGGCGCTAAGTGCACACTCGGAGGAAGTTCATATTTAGGCGATTCTGGATCGCAGCTAAGTCACCGAGTGTGACATTAAGTGCACACTCGGAGAAAGTTCATACTTAGGCGATTCTGGATCGCAGCTAAGTCCCCGAGTGCGACGTTAAGTGCACACTCGGAGAAAGTTCATACTTAGGCGATTCTGGATCGCAGCTAAGTCCCTGAGTGTGGCGTTAAGTGCACACTCGGAGAAAGTTCATACTTAGGCGATTCTGGATCGCAGCTAAGTCCCCGAGTGGGATGTTAAGTGCACACTCGGAGAAAGTTCATACTTAGGCGATTCTGGATCGCAGATAAGTCCCCGAGTGTAACGTTAAGTGCACACTCGGAGAAAGTTCATACTTAGGCGATTCTGGATCGCAACTAAGTCCCCGAGTGTGACGTTAAGTGCACACTCGGAGAAAGTTCATACTTAGGCGATTCTGGATCGCAGCTAAGTCCCCGAGTGCGACGTTAAGTGCACACTCGGAGAAAGTTCATACTTAGGCGATTCTGGATCGCAGCTAAGTCCCCGAGTGTGGCGTTAAGTGCACACTCGGAGAAAGTTCATACTTAGGCGATTCTGGATCGCAGCTAAGTCCCCGAGTGGGACGTTAAATGCACACTCGAAGAAAGTTCATACTTAGGCGATTCTGGATCGCAGCTAAGTCCCCGAGTGTGACGTTAAGTGCACACTCGGAGAAAGTTCATACTTAGGCGATTCTGGATCGCAGCTAAGTCCCCGAGTGTGGCGTTAAGTGCACACTCGGAGAAAGTTCATACTTAGGCGATTCTGGATCGCAGCTAAGTCCCCGAGTGGGACGTTAAATGCACACTCGAAGAAAGTTCATACTTAGGCGATTCTGGATCGCAGCTAAGTCCCCGAGTGTGACGTTAAGTGCACACTCGGAGAAAGTTCATACTTAGGCGATTCTGGTCGCAGCTAAGTCCCCGAGTGTGACGTTAAGTGCACACTCAGAGAAAGTTCATACTTAGGCGATTCTGGATCGCAGCTAAGTCCCCGAGTGTGACGTTAAGTGCACACTCGGAGAAAGTTCATACTTAGGCGATTCTGGATCGCAGCTAAGTTTTTTTTTTTGAGACCGGAGTCTGCGACCGCGGAAGAACTTTGAACCTGCAAAAAACTCAATCTGCTTTATATTAGTTCACCAATACTTGTTCTTTACATTGCTTCAGTCGACGGTCACGTGTAGAAGCGCTTCAGGAGATCTCCGTTCCATGCTCGCGGCTCGTCTATCTCCCTATCGACATTGTAGAGTCTGTATGCTCCATTGTTCAGCACCTTTGAGATGATGAAGGGTCCTTCCCAGGCAGGAGCCAACTTGTGAGGTCTTTGCCGATCCACTAGGAGCACCAGGTCGCCTGCTTGGAACGTACGACTCCTGACATGTCGCGCGTGAAAACGCCGCACATCTTGTTGATAAATGGTTGAGCGAGTTAGTGCCATCTCGCGCTCCTCCTCTAGAAGGTCCACTCTGTCTTGCCTTGCTTGTTCTGCTTCAGCTTCGGAGAAGAGTTCGACTCGTGGAGCGTTGTGAAGTAAGTCACTCGGAAGGACTGCTCCTGCTCCGTAGACGAGGAAGAACGGTGATCGCCCTGTAGATCTGTTCGGGGTTGTGCGGAGACCCCAAAGTACTGAAGGTAACTCGATGACCCATGTGCCAGCGGCGTGTCCCACCTCTCGCAGGAGTCGGGGCTTCAAACCTTGAAGAATAAGCCCATTTGCCCGCTCTTCTTGTCCATTGGACTGCGGGTGCGCCACGCAAGCAAAGTCCACTCGGATACCTTGGCTTGCACAGAAACCTTTGAATCTGTCCGAATCAAAGTTTGTCCCGTTGTCCGTGATTATGCTGTGAGGTGCATCGAATCTGAAGATGATGTCCCTGACAAACTTGACGGCTGTTGAGGCGTCGAGCTTCTTGATGGGCTTGGCTTCGATCCATTTCGTGAACTTGTCGAGTGCCACCAACAGATGTGTGTATCCACCTTGGCCTGTCTTGAATGGACCGACTGTATCTAATCCCCACCCTGCAAACGGCCACACAAGAGGGATCGTCTTCAACGCAGACGTCGGCTTGTGGGACTTATTGGAGTAGAACTGGCAGCCCTCACATCGGTCAACCATATCTTTAGCCATCTCGTTTGCCTGCAGCCAGAAGAAACCAGCCCTGAATGCGTTGGCGACGATTGCTCTCGAAGAAGCGTGATGACCGCAGGTTCCCGAGTGAATATCTTCCAGGATCAGCTGCCCCTCTTCTGGGGAGATGCATCATTGAAAAACACCTGAAACGCTTTCCTTGTACAATTGGCCATCAATGACAGTGAATGACTTTGACCTGCGGACTATCTGCCTGGCCTGGACTTCGTCTTCTGGTAGTTCCTGCCTCAGGATATATGCAATGATCAGCACAGTCCAATCGGGGATGACAGCAAGAATCTCCATGACCAGATCAACCACAGCAGGTACATCGACTTCAGTCGGATCTGTTGAACTCTTTGGTTGTACCGGTTCCTGTGTAAAAGGATCTTCTTTGACTGAGGGAAGGTGGAGGTGCTCGAGGCAGACGTCACTCAGGACTGGTCTCCGATTGGATCCGAGTTTTGCCAACACATCCGCTGCTTGGTTCTTCAGTCTCGGAACATGGTGAAGTTCTAGACCTTCAAACTTCTTCTCAAGCTTCCTCACTGCATTGCAGTATGTGGTCATGGTGGGGTTCCTGACGTCCCACTCTTTCATCACTTGATTGACCACCAAATCCGAATCGCCGTAGACCATCAGGCGACGGACGCCGAGTGAGATGGCCATACGCAACCCGTAGAGGAGATTTTCATACTCTGCCTGATTGTTGGAGGAATCGAAGTGTATCTGTAGCACGTACTTGAGCTTGTCGCCCTTTGGCGATATGATCACAACGCCAGCGCCGGAGCCATTCAACATCTTGGACCCATCGAAGAACATTGTCCAATGGGCCGAGTAGATGTGGGTCGGTTGCTGTTGTTCTACCCATTCTGCTATGAAGTCAGCGAGAGCTTGAGACTTAATCGCTTTCTTGGCCTCGAACTTGATATCGCAGTACAACATCTCCATCGCCCACTTCGCCACTCGGCCTGACGCGTCTCGATTGTGGAGAATTTCCGACAATGGAGCATCGGAAACAACAGACACTGAGTGGTCTTGGAAATAATGGGCCACCTTCTTCGCAGTCATGTAGATCCCGTAGATAAGCTTTTGATAGTGGGGATACCTCTGCTTGGAAGGAGTCAGGACTTCGGAGACGTAGTACACTGGCCGCTGAACTTTGTATGCTTTGCCTTCTTCTTCTCGTTCGACTGTAAGAACAGTACTGACGACTTGATTTGTAGCCGCAATGTACAGAAGAAGGGGCTCTTTACTGAGCGGAGCAGTAAGAACCGGCTGGCTGGAAAGTAGGACTTTGAGGTCGTCGAATGCGACTTGGGCTTCTTCTGTCCACTCGAAAGTATCTGATTTCTTCATGAGTCGGTACAGAGGAAGTGCTTTCTCGCCGAGTAGACTAATGAACCTGCTCAAAGCCGCTAGGCAACCTGTGAGCCGTTGAACATCGTGTATTCTGACCAGCCTCTCCATTCGAACGATGGTCCCGATCTTTTTGGGGTTGACATCGATCCCTCGTTCGGAAACGAAGAAACCGAGTAACTTTCCGCTGGGAACGCCGAATGAACATTTGGCGGGGTTGAGCTTCATATCGTACCTACGAAGGTTGGTGAATGTTTCTGCCAAGTCAGTCAGCAGGTCGGAACCTTTGCGTGACTTGACTACGATATCATCCATATATGCCTCCACATTCCGACCGATCTGGTCGAGAAGGCATTTTTCGATCATGCGCATAAAGGTAGCTCCTGCATTCTTCAAACCAAATGGCATTGTGATGTAGCAGAAGCACCCGAATGGGGTGATGAAGGTTGTTTTTAACTCATCAGGACCATACAGACGGATCTGATGATAGCCCGAATAGGCATCAAGAAACGACAGACGCTCGCAACCCGTAGTTGAATCGACAATTTGATCTATGCGGGGGAGCGGAAAATGGTCTTTCGGGCAGACCTTATTGAGATGCTTGAAGTCAACGCACATTCGGAGCGACTTATCCTTCTTGGGCACCATGACAACATTGGCGAGCCACTCGGAGTGATGAACCTCATGAATGAAGTTGGCCGCCAGCAGCTTGGCCACCTCTTCCCCGATTGCCTTCCTCTTGTGCGCGGCGGACCGGCGCAGGCGCTCTCGGACTGGCCGAGCAGTGGAATCCACGTGCAGTCGGTGCTCAGCCAACTCCCTGGGTACACCTGGCATGTCAGAGGGCTTCCTTGCGAAGATGTCCCAGTTCTCACGAAGGAATTGGGTGAGCTCGGCTTCCTATTTAGGACCGAGGGTGGTGGAGATGTTCGTCGGGGCAGCAGTGGCGTCCGTCGGGTGGATGCTGACTTTCTTCGTCTCTCCCGCTGACTGAAATGCACACTCTGAAGCTAGCTTCTTCGAACGCATCAAGTCGGCGGGGTCGACTGTTTTCTTAAACTCGTCAAGCTTGAGGACGGCCATCTGCTGGTCGGCGATTCTTGATCCCTGCTGCAGACACTCTTCGGCTCACTGCCGATTGCCTGTGATGGTGATCACACCCTTCGGGCCTGGCATCTTCAGCTTCAGGTATACGTAACATGGACGGGCCATGAAACGTGCATACGCTGGACGGCCCAGAATTGCGTGATAAGCGCTCTGGAAGTCGACCACTTCGAGCGTCAGCTTTTCCTTGCGGAAATTCTTGTCGCAGCCGAAAACGACGTCCAACGTGATCTGACCGAGTGACTTGGCCTTCCGTCCAGGGACGACTCCGTGGAACTGCATGCTGCTCTCGCTGAGTTTGGACATCGGGATGCCCATCCCCTTGAGTGTGTCGGCGTACATGATGTTCAAGCCACTGCCGCCGTCCATGAGGACTTTGCGCAGTCGAACTCCTTCCACCACCGGGTCGACGACCAGAGCCTGTCTTCCCGGGGTGGGTACATGTGCCGGATGATCCGACTGGTCGAAGGTGATCGCAGTCTGAGACCATTTGAGGAACTTGGGGTTGGTGGGGGTGTCCATGTTCACCTCTCTGTTCACCAGCTTCAGTCGACTCTTGCTCTCAACGTTAGCAAAAATCATGAGAGTTGCATGGACTTGGGGGAACGGATCCTCCTTGTCCTCCTCATCCTGTTCGTTGTCCTTTTCACTCGGTTGCCCTTCACCGAACCCCTGGATTAGGAGGCGACACTGTCGAGTGGTATGCTTCGCATATATGGGGTTGCCCTCTTCATCCATCTTTGTATGAACCGGACATGGCTGGTCCAGGATGGGGTTATTGAACTGCTTCTTCTTGGGGGTGAACTGAGCCTTCCCTTTGCCCTTGAACTTGGCATTGGTTACGGCTACGGCTTCTGCTTGCGGAGCAGTCGGAGCTTTCTGCTTCTGCTTCCGAGTTGCCTCCATCTCCATCAGCGACTGTTTTGTGCTTGCCGCTTCGGATGCGGTCTTCTTCTTCGCCAGTAGCATAGCGCGTCGCTATTTCCATCATCTTTCTCATGGAGATGTCGCCTGTTCGGCCGAATTTCAGATACAAATCTCTGTACCGCACGCCTGCCTTGAAGGCGCAGACTGCTTGATGCTCGGTGACGTTCTCCACCGTGTCGTAGAGAGTTGTCCAATGCTGGATGAAGTCTCGCAGGGGCTCATTCTGCTTCTGGACGCAGTGCTGGAGCTCCACGAGGCCAGCAGGGCGCTTCCACGTCCCTTCAAAGGTCCTGATGAACACCCGGGCCAGATCTGCCCAGCTGTAGATGCTTGAGGGGGCCAACTGGTTCAGCCACGCTCGAGCCGAGCCATCGAGCATCAGAGGGAGGTGCTTCATGGCGACATGGTCATCCCCTCCTCCGATCTGGGCCACCACTCGGTAGTCATCTAGCCATGTTTCCAGCTTGGACTCTCGTGTAAACTTGCTGATTCCCGTCGCCAATCGGAAGTTGGGCGGGATGTCAGCCGAGCGGATGGCTCGACTAAAACACTCGGGACCAGACACGATGGTCCTGCTTCCACTTGGACGGTCCATATCGTGACCATCGCGGTGGGCTCGGCCCCTGTCGACCCTTCGCTGAGCGATACGCCCTCTTGCGTTAGGCCTTGGGTCGTAAGTGTCACCGACTGAATGCCGATCATCATGATGTCGGGGCCCGTAGGGCCCACCCCGCGGAGGGTTGCGTGAACGGCGGCGATCTTCGTGATTTATGGAACGGCTGCCTCCTCTGTGCCGCTGATGGGAACCAGGGTTGTGAACCGACCGATGCGTATTCGCATGAACGGAACTATTATGGATCCTGTTATGCGACTGGGAGACTGCCGAATTCTGCTGCTGCGCCGTGTGCAACAGGGCTTGGATCTGCTCGATTCCCCTACCAGCCTCTGAATCAGTCGGCTGGAGGGAATCGACTATCTTGGCAGCTGCAGCCAAGTTGAGGAGGGGTGTGCGGAACAACTCCACGTTGCTCCACCGAGTGTGTCGACTGGCAGAACGGCGAGGTGGACGACGCGCGCCGGACGTTTCGCCTATCTCGTGCTCGTTCCGGCCAGCTTGACGGGGATCTTCATGGGAGTTGGCCATGTGTACTTCTGCTGCAGGCCCGCGACCCGCGTATTCGGAAGGAAACTCAGTCGGAACCGAGCCCGAGTGTTGGGACTGCGGGGCAACCACAACAGACTCTAGAACTTCCACTTGTGAAGACGCGTTCTGGCGCGCCTGGGCGTGTTGCACCCAACGCTGAAGTCGCGGGCGGCGGGACCTCTTGCTGCGCTGCGTGATGGCGGTGTAGGTCGACACCGGAGCCGACTGTTGGAGAAGAAGAATGCCATGGGCGCCGGCACGAAAGTGCGCAGCCCCACGACGGGGAAGCGCCTCGACGTCGAGAGGAGCATCCCGAAGCCACGCCGAATCGTCGATGATGATGGAGACAGCGCCGAAGAAGATCTGGTGACCCATGCTCGAACCCCCACTGGACGAATTGACGAAAGGAAGTAGTCGCAAACTCGCCGGAAGTTGCTTAGACGCCTGCCCCAAGGTGGGCGCCAACTGTCGTGGGTATAAGCCTGACAGTAGATGTGTAGGGTACGAAAAGGATGGGCAGAGCATTAGCTACGGCGAGGTTGTATGAGTTCAGGCCCCTCTGCGGTGGAGGTAATAGCCCTATGTCTCAGTGCTCAGTGAGCTTGTTGTCGAGTGGAAATATAGAATACAATGAGTTGCTAACCCCTCTACCAGCGGGGGAGGGTGGCTTATATAGAGTGCGCTGCCCTCCACAACGGTTCCGGTACAGGGGTGGAGTAGTGGCGATTGAATGCGTACGTTACAGGTAACGTATGCCCTAAATGCTAATTAATGCACCTGGAAACGTACGACCGTTTCCCTCCAGGGGGTTACGATGTACCGAGTGGTATCCAGTCGGTTAGCTTGATATCCTCCGAATGCTAGTCTCCGACTAGATGATCGAGGACCTGTTACCGACTGGATGATGGGGACTCCTTAATTCAGTCGGAGCTGACTAAGGGCCTTGTCCTTTGTGAGGGGTAGTCCTTGGGTAGGACCTATAGGGAAGGCCTATGACCCTACCCTAGGACTATAACCCCATCATTGAGCATCAAAATCTATGGAGATAGATCAAAATGCTAAACAGAACTTTCAAATGAAATGCATGCCTTGACAAGTTTTTGAAGGAGTTCAAAATAGATCAGCAGAGAAAGAGTTCTTGGTTGTGTTGTAAGGTGTGAATTTGAGTAAGAATCAGAAGCCCGACCACGGCAGAAGAAAGAGAAAGGACGAAGGTCGTCCCCAATGCCTTAGCCGTAGACTCTACAGTATGCCATGTTGTGTACCGCAACTGATGTGTGGCTTGCCACAAGTCTGTTAAGAGGTACACAGAGTGATCCAGGATTGAATCACTGAATAGCGGTCAAAGTTATCCTTAGTAACTAATGGACTAAGGATTTTTTTTTCTCGATTATGGAGGTGGTTAAAGAGTTCGTCGTAAAGGGTTACGTTGATGCAAGCTTTGACACTAATCCGGATAACTATGAGTAGTAAAACGGATTCATATAGTAGAGTAGATATTTGGAGTATTTCCGAATAGCACATAGTAGCAGCATTTATAAGATGACATAAAGATTTGTAAAGCACACACGGATCTGAAAGATTCAGAACCGTTGACTAAAACCTCTCTCACGAGCAAGACGTGATCAGACCCCATAACTATATGGGTGTTGAATTCGTTAAAATCACATGGTGATGTGAACTAGATTATTGACTTTAGTGCAAGTGGGAGACTGTTGGAAATATGCCCTAGAGGCAATAATAAATTAGTTATTATTATATTTCCTTGTTCATAATAATCGTTTATTATCATGCTAGAATTGTATTGATTGGAAACTTAAATACATGTGTGGATACATAGACAACACAATATACCTAGTGAGCCTCTAGTTCACTAGTTCGTTGATCAAATATGGTCAAGGTTTCCTGGCCATAGGCAAGTGTTGTCACTTGATAACGGGATCACATCATTAGGAGAATCATGTGATGGACAAGACCCAAATTATATACGTAGCATATTGATTGTGTCATTTTATTGCTTTTGTTTTTTGCGTGTCAAGTATTTATTCCAATGACCATGAGCTCATACAACTCACTCGCATGGGAGGAATACCTTGTGTGCATGAAACGTCGCAACGTAACTGGGTGACTATAAAGGTGCTCTATCGAAGGTGTCCGTTGAGTTAGTATGGATCAAGACTGGGATTTGTGACTCTGTGTGACGGAGAGGTATCTCGGGGCCCACTCGGTAATACAACATCACTCACAAGCCTTACAAGCAATGTGACTAAGTGTAAGTCACGGGATCTTCTATTACGGAACGAGTAAAGAGACTTGTCGGTAACGAGATTGAAATAGGTATGCGGATACCGACGATCAAATCTCGGGCAAGTAACATACCGCAGGACAAAGGGAATGACATGATTATATGAATCCTTGACACTGAGGTTCAACCGATAAGATATTCGGAGAATATGTGGAATCCAATATGGGCATCCAGGTCCCGCTATTGGATATTGACCGAGGAGTACCTCGGGGCATGTCTACATAGTTCTCGAACCCACAGGGTCTGCACACTTAAGGTTCGATGATGTTTTAGTATAGTTGAGTTATATGTGTGGTTACCGAATGTTGTTCGGAGTCCCGGATGAGATCACAGACGTCACGAGGGTTTCCGAAATGGTCCGAAAACGAAGATTGATATATAGGATGGTTTCATTTGGTAACCGGAAAGTTTCAAACAATTCTGGCAGAGTACCGGGAGTGACGAATGGGTTCCGGGAGTTCACCGGGAGGGGCCCACCCACCGGGAGTGAGCCCAAGGCCATAAGGTGGCGCCACAAGTCCCTAGTGGGTTGGTGGAGTCAGCCCAAGGGGCCCATGGCGCCACTTAAAGAAATTCCAAAAGTAAAGAAAAAGAAAAAGGGAAATTGGGAGGTGGGAAGGAAGAGGAGGACTCCTCCTTCCCAAACCGAATTGGAGGAGGAGTCCTCCTTCTCCTTGGCCGGTGCACCCCTTGAGGGCTAGGCCCTCAAGGCAAGCCTCCTCCCCCTCCCTCCTATATATAGTGTTGTTTTAGGGCTGATTTGAGACAACTTTTGGCACGTGCAACTCAACCCTAGACCAGATAGTGTTACCTCTAGATCGAATTTCTGCGGAGCTCCGGCGGAGCCCTGCAGGAGTAGATCGTCACCACCACCGGCGCGCCGTCACGCTGCCAGAGAACTCATCTACTTCTCCGTCTTGCTTGCTGGATCAAGAAGGCCGAGATCATCGTCGAGTTGTACGTCTGCTGAACGCGGAGGTGTCGTCCGTTCGGCGCTAGATTGGAACGGATCACGGGACGGTTCGTGAGACGGCTCGTGGGGTGGTTCGAGGGACGTGAAGATATTCCACTAGATCAACCGCGTTTCTTAACGCTGCCTGCTGTGCGATCTACAAGGGTACGTAGATCGAAATCTCCTCTCGTAGATGGACATCACCATGATAGGTCTTCGTGTGCGTAATAATTTTTTGTTTTCCCATGCAACGTTCCCCAACATTTTATACTATATATTTTAACATAATACAAACTCAAACGCTCATATATATACATATACATGTGAATATACTCATTCTATGAACGCATATATGCATACCCTATCCTATAGATCGCAAGTTTTCCAAAGAAAAAAACACTCATCATCAAATGTACAAGGCGCGTGCATATGCTTCTTGCGGCCCGACATGTATTCAATTCATAGGTTTGAAGGAATCAGATTAAAGCGAACGGGAAGCGCTTCCAGCCGGCGCGCCGGCCGAATTGTTCGACCGGCCGCGCGCGGCCGTACGGCTGGCTGGTCAGGGCTTGCAACATTTTCTCATTCAGATTTGCTTCAACCACGTTTAAATTTGCTATAACCGTTTCTCATTTTGCTACAATTTGTCGATTAAAAAAGTTACATCCACGTTTGGTTACAACTCGAGTTTATTGGATTTTTTTGGTACAACCGACGTTTGATTTTTGTTACAATCGTGTTAATTTTTGCTACCACCGGTATAATTTTTTGTTGCAACCGTTCATTAAAAAGTTGCATACACGTTCGTGATAGTTGCAACCCGAGTTCACCGGATTGTTTTGTTACAACCCACATTTTTGTTTTGCTACCACGCATCATCAGGGTCTTTTTTTTGCTACGACCACATTGATATTTTTTTGCTACAATCGTATTTCTGTTGCAACCGTGGCCTAAATTTACAACGTCGTGGTCTAAATTTGCTGCATCGAGAAATTTTTGCTGCATGGAAGATCTGACGGTGCGGCCCGTGAATCTGACAAGGGGCTACAACCCACACGAGCGCTCGGGCGGGCGCGCCGGCGACCACTCCTGCCCAAAGCGAATTGACGCGTGAGACAAGTCCACGAGTTATGAGTTAATCCATGATGTCATGGATTAGTTCACAATCAGCTACTCCGTATACTTCGTCTCGAGAGACCAGGTGTAACATCAGAGAGTAATTGAAGACATGGTGATAGAGTGCATATGCATATTTGCTGCACGTGACAGATGTGGACGAGATTTTTTTGTAGAAAGAGTTGACGGTGCAGCGAGAGAACAGAGAAATTACTACTCCTATTACTAAGTTGATGACATGCGAGTTGGTCGTGTCACTCCAACCAATCGGCTGCCGACTGCTCGCGTGAGGATTAGAACATTTGCTTCTCCTGCTAGCACCCTCCTTCTGGCACCATCGATAGCTTAGCCATGACGCACACCTTCTCTTTTTACTAAATTAAGAGCATCTACAGAAAATACGGCCCTTCAAAAGTCCCAAGACACGTCATTGACCAAACGCGTCTTATTTTTTACCTCTTACATCCATACGAATGCATGCAACGCTACGTAAAACAAGAGATCGACATCTTCCATCCGATCGGATTGCTTCACCGAACAAAAGAATTATAATTCATACTAGAAACTACTTAAGCATAACTAAAATATACACAACACGGGGAAGGGCGGAGGAAATCACCATTTCCTCGCCGCCCCCTTCCCCTCTCGGTTGTCCACGCGGCTGTGCCCATCCTCCGTGTAGGCGTCGGCGTGCGGTGGAACGTCATCATCGTCATCGGAGCCGGAGGAGGAGGCGTCCCTGTCGTCGTCATCGTCCTCGCCGGAGTTGTAGTAGGCGGGCCTGCTCCTTGGCGTGGCGGGCCGCTTTCGCCTTCGTCGCCACCTCCTTCGTTGCCCCCCGCTCTGATAATTGGATGGCCAATCGGAGCACATCGGCATTCTTACGACGGAGGCGGCGTGCATCTGACTCCGTCGTCGTCAGCGAGCGACGCAGGACGCCCGCGAGGAGCGCGTTCTCGGGGTCGACCAAAGCGCTCAAGGTCGAAAGTCGCGAGGCCACCACCTCCCCCCTCTCCCTCTCCCAATGCCGCTCAAGACGAGTTGCACGCACCTCGTACTCCGGCGTCCTGGTGCGCCCCATCCCCGATGCGGGCACAAGGACCGAGCGGTGGCTGGGCACCACTTCCAGAGCAGAAGGTGGAGGTGTTGGAAATATGCCCCTAGAGGCAATAATAAATTGGTTATTATTATATTTCCTTATTCATGATAATCGTTTATTATCCATGCTATAATTGTATTGATTGGAAACTCAAATACATGTGTGGATACATAGACATAACACTATCCCTAGTAAGCCTCTAGTTGACTAGCTCGTTGATCAAAGATGGTTAAGGTTTTCTAGCCATAGACAAGTGTTGTCTCTTGATAATGGGATCACATCATTAGGAGAATCATGTGATGGACAAGACCCAAACTATGAACGTAGCATATGATCGTGTTAGTTTATTGCTACTGTTTTCTGCATGTCAATGTATGTGTTCCTATGACCATGAGATCATGCAACTCCCCGACTCCGGAGGAATACCTTCTGTGTATCAAACGTCGCAACATAACTGGGTGACTATAAAGGTACTCTACAGGTATCTCCGAAGGTGTCTGTTGGGTTGGCATGGATCAAGACTAGGATTTGTCACTCCGTGTGACGGAGAGGTATCTCGGGGCCCACTCGGTAATACAACATCACAACAAGCCTTTGCAAGCAATGTGACTAAGGAGTTAGTCACATGATCTTGTATTACGGAACGAGTAAATAGACTTGTCGGTAACAAGATTGAACTAGGTATAGAGATACAGACGATCGAATCTCGGGAAAGTATCATACCGCAGGACAAAGGGAACAACATACTGGATTAACTGAATCCTTGACATAGAGGTTCAACCGATAGAGATCTTCGTAGAATATGTAGGAGCCAGTATGGGCATCCAGGTCCCTCAAATGGTTATTGACCAGGGAGTGTCTTAGGTCATGTATGCATAGTTCTCGAACCCGCAGGGTCTGCACACTTAAGGTTCGGTGATGTTTCGGTATAGTTGAGTTATAGGTGTTGGTGACTGAAGGTTGTTCAGAGTCCCGGATGAGATCCTGGACATCACGTGGAACTCCGGAATGGTCCGGAAGTAAAGATTGATATATAGGAAGTCCTATTTTGGTCACCGGAAAGGTTTCGAACTCATCGGTAGTATACCGGGAGTGTCGGAAGGGTACCGGGGGACCACCGGGCGGGGTGTGACGACCCAAATACCGGTTCGGGTCCTCATCGTCATCCTCCATGTCATCATCAACATTTGCTTCTTCGACAGCGGGGGCGACATGATGTGACACTAATGGAGGCTCTCCCTCGCGTCGTACGCTACCATCATCCGCCACGACAGGTGTAGGTAATTTGGTAGGTGGGGTGGTGTTCATACCTTCTTGAGAACTTTGCGTTGGCGTGATACTAGGCTCCTCGAGACGAATAAGAGACTTCGGCCAAGTCAAGAACCAATTCTTGCATCCGCCAATAAGCGTAGGGGTCTTGTCGTCACCGGCTGGTATCGGAGGAGGCAAATTCTCGAAGCCCGCTAAGACACTGGCCACGTCAACCTTGAATACACCATCGAGCATCTGTCGGTTGTGGAACATGCGGTGCTTTGGCTTCATGATGGTTGCCTTTCCCACAGCCACCTTCTGGCCCTTGATGTCGTAGAGTAGGGTGCATGGGGTGTCGTCGGCCTATACGAAGGAGACATGTGTGCGACATCAAACATCTGAAAGGCAACTGAAACGGAACACTATAAACATGTTGGTGAAAAGGGTATGACACGTAATTACCATGAGGGCGTCGAGCTCAGCCAGCGAGGAAGGCCCACCGAGCATGCCAGAGACGGAGGTCGGGCTGCTATGAACAGGAACGGGACCTTTTGCGGTTGCCTGGGCAGATGTTGGTGCTTTGGTGTTCGCCCAGTTGCTCGCGCCAAAGCTGGGAATTGGGTAGTCCTCCGGCCGTGCATTTGGATTGCTCTTTGACCAACTGAACATTGCCGGAATCAAGCTGGCCACCGCGTCAGTGACCAACCCACTTACTATGTCGACCAACTCTTCTTTGGTCTCAGCTTTGGTCTTATTGACCGCAATCGTGACCTTCTCGTCGGTGCTCTCCTGAGTGACGATCAACCGGCTCTTCCTTCTATCCTCTGGCCCCTCGTGTTGGGGAACGTTGCATGGGAAACATAAAAATTCCTACGCACAGGAAGACTTATCATGGTGATGTCCATCTACGATAGGAGATTTGGATCTACATACCCTTGTAGATCGCATAGCAGGAAGCGTTAAGAAACTTGGTTGATGTAGTGGAACGTCTTCACGTCCCTCGAACCGTCCCACGAACCGTCCCTCGATCCATCCCACGATACATTCCGATCTAGCACCGAACGGACGGCACCTCCGCGTTCAGCACACGTACAGCTCGACGATGATCTCGGCCTTGTTGATCCAGCAAGCAAGACAGAGAAGTAGATGAGTTCTCCGGCAGCGTGACAACACTCCAGTGGTGGTGATGATCTACTCTTGCAGAGCTCCGCCCGAGCTCCGCAGAAATCCGATCTAGAGGTAAACCTATGTGCTCTAGGGTTGAGTTGCACGTGGAAAAAGTTGTCTCAAATCAGCCCTAAAACACCACTATATATAGGAGGGAGGGGGAGGGCTAGCCTTGAGGGACAAGCCCTCAAGGTGCGCCGGCCAAGGGGAGGAGGAGGACTCCTCCTCCAATTCGGTTTGGGAAGGAGGAGTCCTCCTCTTCCTTCCCACCTCCCTCTTTTCCCTTTTTCTTTTATTTTCCTTTGGTCTTTTCTTATGTGGCGCCATGGCCCCCTTGGGCTAACTCCACCAGCCCACTAAGGACCTGTGGCGCCACCCTAGTGCCTTGGGCTCACTCCCAGGTGGGTGGGCCCCTCACGGTGAAGTCCCGGAACCCATTCGTCACTCCCGGTACACTGCCGGAATTGCCCGAAACTTTCCGGTGACCAAATGAAACCATCCTACATATCAATCTTCGTTTCCGGACCATTCCGGAAACCCTCGTGACATCCTGATCTCATCTGGGACTCCGAACAACATTCGGTAACAACACATATAACTCAACTATAGTAAAACATCATCGAACCTTAAGTGTGCAGACCATGCGGGTTCGATAACTATGTAGACATGCCCCGAGGCACTCCTCGGTCAATATCCAATAGCGGGACCTGGATGCCCATATTGGATCTTACATATTCTCCGAAGATCTTATCGGTTGAAACTCAGTGTCAAGGATTCATATAATCCCGTATGTCATTCCCTTTGTCCTTCGGTATGTTACCTGCCCGAGATTTGATCGTCGGTATCCGCATACCTATTTCAATCTTGTGACCGGCAAGGCTCTTTACTCGTTCTGTAATACAAGATCCCGTGACTTACACTTAGTCACATTGCTTGCAAGCCTTGTGTGTGATGTTGTATTACCGAGTGGGCCCCGAGATACCTCTCAGTCACACTGAGTGACAAATCCCAGTCTTGATCCATACTAACTCAACGGACACCTTCGGAGATACCTATAGAGCACCTTTATAGTCACCCAGTTATGTTGCGACGTTTGATGCACACAAGGTATTCCTCCGGTGCCAGTGAGTTATATGATCTCATGGTCATAGGAACAAATACTTGACACGCAGAAAACAATGGCAATAAAACGACACGATCAATATGCTACGTTGATAGTTTGGGCCTAGTCCATCACATGACTCTCCTAATGATGTGATTCAATTATCAAGTGACAACACTTGCATATAGTCAGAAAACCTTGACTATCATTGATCAACTCGCTAGCCAACTAGAGGCTTGCTAGGGACATTGGTTTGTCTATGTATCCACACATGTATCTATGTTTTCATTGAATACAATTATAGCATGGATAGTAAATGATTATGTTTAAACAGAAAATATAATAATAACTATTTATCATTGCCTCTAGGGCATATTTCCAATAGTCTCCCACTTGCACTAGAGTCAATAATCTAGTCCTCACATCGCCATGTGATTTACATTGTAATAAATCGAACGCCCATACAGTTCTGGTGTTGATCATGTTTTACCCATGGAAGAGGTTTAGTCAGCGGGTCTGCTACATTCAGATCCATGTGCACTTTGGAAATATTCACATCCTCTCCTTCGACGTAGTCGTGGATGAGGTTGAAGCGTCGGTTGATGTGTCTGGTCTTCTTGTGAAACCTTGGTTCCTTTTCTAAGGCAATGGCACCAGTGTTGTCACGTAATAGAGTTATTGGATTTAGTGCGCTTGGCACAACTCCAAGATCTGTCATGAACTGCTTCATCCAGACACCCTCCTTTGCTGCCTCCGAGGCAGCCATGTACTCCGCTTGACATGTAGAATCTGCTACGACGCGTCGCTTGGAACTGCACCAGCTTACCGCACCCCCATTAAGAATAAATACGTATCTGGTTTGCGACTTAGAGTCATCCGGATCGGTGTCAAAACTCGCGTCGACGTAACCTTTTACGACGAGCTCTTTGTCACCTTCATAATCAGAAACATTTCCTTAGTCCTTTTCAGGTACTTCGGAATATTCTTGACCATCGTCTAGTGATCTACTCCTGGATTACTCTGAAACCCGCCTGCCATACTTATGGCCAAGCTGACGTATGGTCTAGTGCACATTATTGCATAAATGATAGAACCTGCGGCTGAAGCGTAGGGGACGGAACTCATTTGTTCTCTATCTTCCGCAGTTGCTGGGCACTGAGTCTTACTCAATTATGTAGCTTGTAATACTGGTAAGAACCCTTTCTTGGACTGATCCATTTTGAACTTCTTCAAAACTTTATCAAGGTATGTGCTTTGTGAAAGTCCTATCAGGCGTCTCGATCTATCCCTATAAATCTTAATGCCTAGAATGTAAGCACCTTCTCCTAGGTCCTTCATAGAGAAACTTTTATTCAAGTAATCCTTTATGCTCTCCAAAAACTCCAAGTTGTTTCCAATCAGCATATGTCATCCACATATAATATTCGAAACGCCACAGAGCTCCCACTCACTTTCTTGTAAATACAAGATTCTCCAACCACTTGTATAAACCCAAATGCATTGATCACCTCATCAAAGCGCTTATTCCAACTCCGAGATGCTTGCACCAGTCCATAAATGGATCGCTGGATCTTGCATACTTTGTTAGCATTCTTTGGATCGACAAAACCTTCGGGTTGCATCATATACAACTCTTCCTTAAGAAAACCGTTAAGGAACGTTGTTTTGACATCCATCTCCCAGATTTCATAATCGAAAAATGCAGCTATTGCTAACATGATTCGGATGGACTTAAGCATCGCTACCGGTGAGAACGTCTCAGCGCAGTCAACTCCTTGAACTTGTGAAAAACGCTTTGCCATAAGTCGAGCTTTATAAACGGTCACATTACCGTCTGCGTCCGTTTTCTTCTTAAAGATCAATTTGTTCTGAATAGCCTTGCGGCCTTCTGGTAGTACTTCCAAAGTCCACACTTTGTTTTCGTACATGGATCCTATCTCGGACTTCATGGCCTCCAGCCATTTGTTTGAATCCGGGCCCACCATTGCTTCTTCATAATTCGCAGGTTCATTGTTGTCTAACAACATAATTAATAAGACATGATTACCATACCACTCAGGAGCAGTACGTGATCTTGTCGACCTGCGAGATCCGATAGGAACTTTATCCGAAGTTACATGATCATCATCATCAACTTCCTCCTCAACCGGCGTCGCAATGACAGGGGTTTCCCCTTGCCCTGCGCCACCATCTAGAGGGATTAGAGGTTCGACAACCTCATCAAGTTCTATCTTCCTCCCACTCAATTCTTTCGATAGAAACTCCTTCTCAAGAAAAGCTCTGTTTTTAGCAACAAACACTTTGCCCTCGGATTTGAGATAGAAGGTATACCCAACTGTATCTTTTGGGTAATCTATGAAGACGCACTTTTCCGCTTTGGGTTCCAGCTTTTCAGGCTGAAGCTTTTTGACATAAGCATCACATCCCCAAACTTTAAGAAACAAAAACTTTGGTCTTTTTCCATACCACAGTTCGTATGGTGTCGTCTCAACGGATTTTGATGGTGCCCTATTTAGAGTGAATGCAACAGTCTCTAATGCATAACCCCAAAACGATAATGGCAAATCGGTAAGAGACATTATAGATCGCACCATCTCTAATAAAGTACGATTATGACGTTCGAACACACCATTACGCTGTGGTGTTCCACACGGTGTCAACTGTGAAACAATTCCACGTTGTCTTAAGTGAGCACCAAACTCGAAACTCAGATATTCACCCCCACGATCATACCGTAGGAACTTGATCTTCTTGTTACGATGATTTTCAACTTCACTCTGAAATTGCTTGAACTTCTCAAACGTTTCAGACTTGTGCTTCATCGGGTAGACATAACCACATCTACTCAAATCGTCAGTGAAGGTGAGAAAATAATGATATCTGCCGCGCGCCTCCACACTCATCGGACCGCACACATCGGTATGTATGATTTCCAATAAGTCACTTGCACGCTCCATTGTTCCGGAGAACGGAGTCTTAGTCATTTTGCCCATGAGGCAGGGTTCGCACGTGTCAAGTGTATCAAAGTCAAGTGACTCCAAAAGTACATCGGAATGGAGTTTCTTCATGCGCTTTACACCAATATGACCTAAGCAACATTGCCACAAAAAGATGGTGCTATCATTGTTAACTCTAACTCTTTTGGTCTCAATGTTATGTATATGTGTATCATCGCTATCAAGATTCATTATGAACAATCCTCTCACATTGGGTGCATGACCATAAAAAGATATTACTCACAAAAATAGAACAACCATTATTCTCTGACTTAAAGGAGTAACCGTCTCGCAATAAACAAGATCCAGAGATAATGTTCATGCTTAACGCAGGCACTAAATAACAATTATTTAAGTTCATAACTAATCCTGATGGTAACTGAAGTGAAACTGAAGTGAAACTGTGTCGACCGCGATTGCATCAACCTTGGAACCATTTCCCACGCGCATCGTGACTTCATCTTTCACCAGCCTTCGCTTATTCCGCAGTTCCTGTTTCGAGTTGCAAATATGTGCAACAAAACCGGTATAGAATACCCAGGCACTACTACGAGAGTTGGTTAAGTACACATCAGTAACATGTATATCGAATATACCTGATTTTTCCTTGGCCGCCTTGTTATCAGCCAGATACTTGGGGCAGTTGCGCTTCCAATGACCTAGTCCCTTGCAATAATAACACTCTGTTTAGGCTTAGGTCTAGCCTTGGGTCTCTTCGTCGGATTGGCAACACGCTTCCCGCTCTTCTTGGAATTACCCTTCTTGCCTTTGCCATTTCTCTTGAAACTAGTGGTCTTATTGACCATCAACACTTGATGCTCTTTACGGAGTTCTGACTGTGCGACTTTCAGCATCGCGAATAACTCGTCGGGTGACTTGTTCATCCCTTGCATGTTATAGTGCAACACAAAGCTCTTGTAGCTTGGTGGCAGTGATTGAAGAATTATGTCAGTGATAGCTTCTTGCGGGAGTTCAATCCCCAACTCACCTAGACGGTTTGAGTACCCAGACATTTTGAGGACATGTTACTGATAGACGAATTCTCCTCCATCTTGCAAGCATAGAATTTATCGGAGGTCTCATACCTCTCGATCCGGGCGTTCTTCTGAAAGATAAACTTCAACTTCTGGAACATCTCATATGCTCCATGACGCTCAAAGCGACGCTGAAGTCCCGGCTCTAAGCCATACAAGACTGCACATTGAACTACCGAGTAGTCCTCCTTGCGTGTTAACCAAGCGTTCTTAACATCTTGATCAGCCGCAATGGTGGTTCATCTCCTAGCGCAGCATTAAGGACATAATCCTTCTTCCCAGCTTGCAGGAGCAACTTAAGATTACGAGCCCAGTCTACAAAGTTGCTTCCATCATCTTTCAACTTAGCTTTATCTAGGAACGTATTAAAATTCAGGGTGACTGTCGCGTGAGCCATTGATCTACAACACAAATATTACAAAGTAGACTTAGACTATGTTCAAGATAAATAGAGTTTAACTAATCAAATTACTCGCTAAACTCCCACTCAAAAAGTACATCTCTCTAGTCATTTGAGTGGTACATGATCCAAATTCACAAACTCAAGTCCGATCATCACGTGAGTTGAGAATAGTTTCAGTGGTAAGCATCTCTATGCTAATCATATCAACTATACGATTCATGCTCGACCTTTCGGTCTCATGTGTTCCGAGGCCATGTCTGCACATTCTAGGCTCGGCAAGCTTAACACGAGTGTTCCGCGTGTGCAACTGTTTTGCACCTGTTATATGTGAACGTTGAGTCTATCACGCCCGATCATCACGTGTGTCTCGAAACGACGAACTGTAGCAACGGTGCACAGTCGGGGAGAACACAATTTTGTCTTGAAATTTTAGTGAGAGATCACCTCATAATGCTACCATCGTTCTAAGCAAACTAAGGTGCATAAAAGCATTAACATCACATGCAATTTATAAGTGACATGATATGGCCATCATCTTGTGCTTCTTGATCTCCATCACTAAAGCACCGGCACGATATTCTTGTCACCGATGCCACACCATGATCTCCATCATCATGATCTCCATCAACGTGTCGCCATCGAGGTTGTCGTGCTACTTATGCTTTTACTACTAAAGCTACGTCCTAGCAATATAGTAAACGCATCTGCAAACACAAACATTAGTTTAAAGACAACCCTATGGCTCCTGCCGGTTGCCGTAGCATCGACATACAAGTCGATATTAACTATTACAACATGATCATCTCATACATCCAATATATCAGATCACATCATTGGCCATATCATATCACAAGCATACCCTGCAAAAACAAGTTAGACGTCCTCTAATTCATTCTTGCATGTTTTACGTGGGTGCTATGGGTATCTAGTATGATCGCATCTTACTTACACAAAAACCACAACGGCGATGTGCAAATAGCTATTTAACCTCTCCAAGGACCGCCTAGGTCAAAACCAATTCAACTAAAGTTGAAGAAACCGACACCCGCCAGTCAACTTTATCCAACGAGGTTGCATGTCAATCGATGAAACCAGTCTCTCGTAAGCATACGAGTTATGTCGTTCCGGGCCGCTTCAATCCAACAATACCGCCAAATCAAAGAAAGACTAAGGAGGGAAGCAAATCGAACATCACCGTCCACAAAACCTTTTATGTTCTACTCTAGATAACATCTATGCATGAACCTAGCTCATGATGCCACTATTGGGGAACGTTGCATGGGAAACAAAAAAATTCCTACGACAGGAAGACCTATCATGGTGATGTCCATCTACGAGAGGAGATTTGGATCTACGTACCCTCGTAGATCGCACAGCAGGAAGCGTTAAGAAACACGGTTCATGTAGTGGAATGTCTTCACGTCCCTCGAACCGTCCCACGAACCGTCCGTCAATCCATCCCACGATCTGTTCCAATCTAGCGACGAACGGACGGCACCTCCGCGTTCAACACACGTATAGCTCGACGATGATCTCGGCCTTGTTGATCGAACAAGCAAGACGGATAAGTAGATGAGTTAACCGGCAGCGTGACGGTGCTCTGGTGGTGGTGATGATCTACTCCTGCGGGGCTCCACCCGAGCTCCGCAGAAATCCGATCTAGAGGTAAAACTATGTGGTCTAGGGTTGAGTTGCACGTGGCAAAAGTTGTCTCAAATCAGCCCTAAAACACCACTATATATAGGAGGGAGGGGGAGGTCTAGCCTTGAGGGACAAGCCCTCAAGGTGCGCCGGCCAAGGGGAGGAGGAGGACTCCTCCTCCAATTCGGTTTGGGAAGGAGGAGTCCTCCTCTTCCTTCCCACCTCCCTCTTTTCCCTTTTTATTTTATTTTCCTTTGGTATTTTCTTATGTGGCGCCATGGGCCCCTTGGGATGACTCCACCAGCCCACTAAGGACTTGTGGCGCCACCCTCGTGCCTTGGTCTCACTCCCGGGTGGGTGGGCCCCTCCCGGTGAACTCCTGGGACCCATTCGTCACTCCCGGTACACTGCCCGAATTGCCCAAAATTTCCAGTGACCAAATGAAACCTTCCTGTATATCAATCTTCGTTTCTGGACCATTCTGGAAACCCTCGTGACGTCCGTGATCTCATCCGGGACTCCGAACAACATTCGGTAACCACACGTATAACTCAAGTATACTAAAACATCATCGAACCTTAAGTGTGCAGACCCTGCGGGTTTGAGAACTATGTAGACATGCCCCGAGGCACTCCTCGGTCAATATCCAATAGAGGGATCTGGGTGCCCATGTTGGATCCTACATATTCTTCAAAGATCTTATCGATTGAACCTAAGTGTCAAGGATTCATATAATCCTGTATGTCATTCCCATTGTCCTTCGGTATGTTACTTGCCCGAGATTTGATCGTTGGTATCCGCATACCTATTGCAATCTCGTTACCGGCAAGTCTCTTTACTCGTTTTGTAATACAAGATCCCATGACTTACACTTAGTCATATTTCTTGCAAGGCTTGTGTGTGATGTTGTATTACTGAGTGCGCCCCGAGATACCTCTCCGTCACACGGAGTGACAAATCCCAGTCTTGATCCATACTAACTCAACAGACACCTTCGGAGATACCTGTAGAGCACCTTTATAGTCACCCAGTTACGTTGCGACGTTTGATGCACACAAGGTATTCCTTCGGTGCCAGTGAGTTATATGATCTCATGGTCATAGGAACAAATACTTGACACGCAGAAAACAATAGCAATAAAACGACACGATCAATATGCTACATTCATAGTTTGGGCCTAGTCCATCACATGATTCTCCTAATGATGTGATGGAGTTATCAAGTGACAACACTTGTATATAGTTAGAAAACCTTGACTATCATTGATAAACTGGCTAGCCAACTAGAGGCTTGCTAGGGACATTGTTTTGTCTATGTATCCACACATCGATCTATGTTTTCATTCAATACAATTATAGCATGGATAATAAACAATTATCTTTAAACAGGAAATATAATAATGACTATTTATCATTGCCTCTAGGGCATATTTCCAACACCTCGGGGTAGCACGTCTTCCACGAGGCGCCATCTCCGACGCCGTGCACACGTCCATAGAAATGTGGCTTGTCCACCGGGAACTTTTTTAGTATTTTCACGGACCGGTTGAAAGGGGTGTCCCACTTGGGCCTCGCCGACGAATCTGACGACTCGTCGCTTTCCGCTGCCTTTTGGTGTTGCTCTTTCTGCAAAAGGAACGTGGATGGTTTACTAATGTGACAAAACTTGCAGTCAAATTGATTGGAAGCTAATGTGATAATGTGGTAATATAACAATTACCAGAAGTCTCATGAACTCCCTCGTGTTTGGGTCCGTATAAAAGATCTTTTTGACTTTTGTCCAACTTGTACCGGGCCCTGATCGAACCATGCTCCACCGGGTCGGTGAACTCCGCCAAGGGGTCTGGGATCCCGAGGCTTTCATGTTCGGCGTCCTCCTTGGCCCATATGTGCCTCTTCCCCTCGTAACAACGGCTTCCGAGGCGGTGGGGAGGCGTGTTCCTGGCCTGGAGCGCCTTCATTTTCTCCGACTTTGCCTTGACCTCTTCTTTTTCGCAATTTAAAAGGAATTTTGCAAAGTCCTCTTCCGTTATTATCGGATTATCAGCATGAATCTTGGACCACGGTTCATTCTTCCCAATCGCTTTTTTCACCCGAACTTTCCAGGAGGACAAGTCATTGGTGAATGTCACCATCGCCTTCTCGTTTATCTTTGTCATGGAGGGGTCGTTCCACGGATCTTTATATTCCTTTTCGTTCCGGCCGGGGAACATGAACCTATTGTGCAACTTCTTTAGGAACATGTGCTCCATATGTGGTATCTGCTTCAACCTCTCGTCGTTGATGTTGGCGGTTTCCCTGAGGATGCATCCAAGTTGATTGCCCCAGCACTTGCGCGCTTCCTCCTGCGTCGTTGGCTCTAACTTCAAGGGGTGAATCTCCGTGACCACAATTTGTCCGAGGCCCAGCTCGTTTGGTTTTCGTGTCCTCTTTTTCTTCGGTGCTTTACCGGCTACGACATCATCGGTGCCGGTCTCGGGGGCGGTGTCGGTGCTGGTGCCGGTGTCGGTGCCGGGGTCGGGATTGGGACCACTACCACCACCATGCAACCCCATCTGGTGTTTGTCCAGGTATTCAAAAAAGTGATTTGCTGCCTCGACGGGGTCTGCGGAGTGAGCAAAACCACCCATGACTTCAGCGTCGGTATACAGGTTTCCTATGCAACAATTGTAAATAAAATATATAATGAAGAGAAAAAAAGGTCCTATATTTGGTCGGAATGTTGATTCATTCCCCTTCCGACAAATCTCGGGTACTCCATATGTCCTAGTTTATACCACAAGTCATGCCGAAAATTTCGGCATGACCTTTGCTAAAAAGTGGACATATGGAGCGCCGGAAATTTGCCGGAACGGAAATGAATCAACATTCCGGCAAAACATAGGCCACTCGGATACCATGAGGAAAATAAATGGAATTCTCTTGACACCATCACAAGATTAATTATACAAATATAAACAGAAAATAATAAATGGAATTCTCTTGACATCATCGCAAGTACTAGCAAAGGGATGCAATGACCTATGCCGAATCTACACTAGTTCAAAACACTATCTACACTAGTTCGAAACACTATCTACACTAGTTCAAAACACTATCTACACTACTTCAAAAATTTCCATCAAGCACTATCTACACTAGTTCCATCAAGCACTATCTACGCTAGTTAAAAAAAGTCACTAGTTAAAAAAATCCATCAAACACTATCTACACATCATCCATATGCATGCATACCAAAGCAAAACATTTCAAGTTCAGCAAGCTTTGGACCTTGCCGGGGGGAGGGGTGGGGGTCGGGTACCTGCTACCGAAGAGCACCTTGCCGGGGGGTCGGGTACTGATAGGTCTCGATCGTATCTACTTTTCCAAACTCTTTTCCCCTTGTTTTGGACTCTAATTTGCATGATTTGAATGGAACTAACCCGGACTAACGTTGTTTTCAGCAGAATTGCCATGGTGTTGTTCTTGCACAGAAATACAAGTTCTCGGAATGACCTGGAAATTTACGAGGATTTTTGTGGAATATATAAAAAATACTGGTGCAAGAATCAATCAGAGGGGTGGAGCTAGGAGCCCACAAGCCCACCAGCCGTGGCCCCCCTGGCCGCGCTAGCAGGCTTGTGCGGCCCTCAGAGCTTCGCCGCCTCCAACTCCAGCTCTATTTATTCCCTTTCGTCCGGAAAAAAATCTAGGAGAAGAGTTTATCGCGTTTTACGATACGGAGGTGCTGCCACCACCTGTTCTTCCTCTGGAGGGCAGATCTAGAGTCCGCTGTGGGCTCCAGAGAGGGGAGATCGTCGCCATCGTCATCACCAACCTTCCTTCACCGCCAATTCCATGATGCTCTTCACCGTTCGTGAGTAATCTCATCGTAGGCATGCTGGACGGTGATGGGTTGGATGAGATCTATCATGTAATCGAGTTAGTTTTGACGAGGAATGATCCCTAGTATCCACTATGTTCAGAGATTGATGTTGCTACTACTTTGCCATGCTTAATGCTTGTCACTAGGGCCCGAGTGCCATGATTTCAGATCTGAACCTATTATGTTCTCATCAATATATGTGTGTTGTTGATCCGATCTTGCAAGTTGTAGTCACCTATTATGTATTATGACCCGGCAACCCCGGAGTGACAATAGCCAGAACCACTCCTGGAGATGACCATAGTATGAGGAGTTCATGTATTCACTAAGTGCTAATGCGTTATTCCGGTTCTCTATTAAAAGGAGAACCTTAATATCCCATAGTTTCCATTAGGACCCCGAAGCCACGGGAGGGATGGCCAATAGATGTCATGCAAGTTCTTTTCCCTAAGCACGTATGACTATATAATGCATGCCTACATTACATTGACGAATTGGAGCTAGTTACTTTTCTCTCCGTGTTATAACTATTGCATGATGAATATCATCCGACATAATTATCCATCACCGATCCAATTCCTACGAGTTTTTCCTACTGGTCCCTGCTACTGTTACTCTGTCGCTACCGATGTCACTGCTGCTACTGTTACTCTGTCGCTACTGCTGTCACTGCTGCTACTGTTACTCTATCGCTACTGTTGTCACTGTTGCTACTATTACCGTTACTACTGTTGCTATCACTACTTTGCTACTGATAGTTTGTTGCAGATACTAAGTCTTTCAAGTGTGGTTTAATTGACAACTCAACTGCTAATACTCGAGAATATTCTTTGGCTTCCCCTTGTGTCGAATCATCAAATTTGGGTTGAATACTCTATCCTCGAAAACTGTTGTGATCCCTGATGACCCACAAGTATAGGGGATCAATCGTAGTCCTTTCGATAAGTAAGAGTGTCAATCCCAACGAGGAGCAGAAGGATCTGACAAGTGGTTTTCAGCAAGGAAAAATCTGCAAGCACTGAAATTGTCGGTAACAAGTGATTGTGTGGTGAGATGATTCGTAGCAAGCAACAAGTAACAAAAGTAGCAACGGTGCAGCAAAGTGGCCCAATCCCTTTTCTAGCAAGGGACAAGCCTGGACAAAGTCTTATAAGAGGAAAAACGCTCCCAACGACACACGGGAATTTCTGTCATGCTAGTTTCATCATGTTCATATGATTCGCGTTCGTTACTTTGATAGTTTGATATGTGGGTGGACCGGCGCTTGGGTACTGCCCTTACTTGGAAAAGCATCCAACTTATGATTAACCCATCTCGCTAGCATCTGCAACTACGAAATAAGAATTAAGACAAAGTCTAATCATAGCATTAAACTAGTGGATCCAAATCAACCCCTTACGAAGCAACGCATAAACTAGGGTTTAAGCTTCTGTCACTCTAGCAACCCATCATCTACTTACTACTTCCCAATGCCTTCCTCTAGGCCCAAATAATGGTGAAGTGTTATGTAGTCGACGTTCATATAACACCACTAGAGGAAAAACAACATACAACATATCAAAATACCGAACGAATACCAAATTCACATGACTATTATTAGCATGACTTATCTCATGTCCTCAGGAACAAAAGTAACTACTCACAAAGCATAATCATAATCATGACCAGAGGTGTCATGAGTAGCATCAAGGATCTGAACATAAACTCTTCCACCAAGTAATCCAACTAGCATCAACTACAAAGAGTAATCAACACTACTAGCAACCTTACAAGTACCAATCGGAGTCGCGAGACGGAGATTGATTACAAGAGATGAACTAGGGTTTGGAGATGAGATGGTGCTGATGGAGATGTTGATGGTGACGAGTCCCCTCCGATGAGAGGAGTGTTGGTGATGACGATCGCAACGATTTCCCCCTCCGGGAGGGAAGTTTCCCCGGCAGGATCGTCCTGCCGGAGCTCTAGATTGGTTCTGCTCAAGTTCCGCCTCGTGGCGGCGGCGAAACCACGAAAAATCTCCCTTCTGATTTTATTCTGGATGAAACCCTCCACATAGGAAAAGAGGGGGGCAGTGGGCCAGTGGGCACCCCCTGGTGCCCCTCCGGCACTTCTTCGGCCCAGTATTTTTTATAAATTGGGAAAAAATCTCCGTTGATTTTGACGGCCTTTGGAGTTGCGCAGAATAGGTATCTCAACTTTGCTCCACTTTCAGGCCAGAATTCCAGTTGCCGATATTCTCCCTCTTCATGTAAACCTTGCAAAATAAGAGAGAAAAGGCATAAGAATAGTACCGTGAAGTGAAATAACAGCCAAAGAAGCGATAAATATCAACATGAAAACATGATGCAAAATGGACGTATCAACTCCCTCAAGCTTAGACCTCGCTTGTCCTCAAGCGAAAGCCGAGCTCAATAAATATGTCCACATGTTTAGGGAGAGAGGTGTCGACAAAACAAGATACGAACATGCATGTATCATGATCATGATCAGAACAGCAATACCAACATATAATCCCTCATGCTAAAGTGATAATTCCTTCACAAAGTAAAGCATGGATCAAGAACCTTACCGAGAAGTAACAACCGATAGCCTTTAGTCATTGAAGCAATTGCAATTTATCACAACATCAGAAAGAGTCAAGTAAGAGCTTGTAAAGCAAATCCACATACTCAATCATTCTTTCGTTCTCTACAATTTCTGCAACTCACGTGGTACTCATGAGATCAAAGGTTCAGCTGAACATAGAGAAAGATAGGGGCTTATAGTTTTGCCTCCCAACTGCTTACCTCAAGGGTAATGTCAACAATAATAATTCATGAATACTTACCTCCAAGTTGACATATGAATATAGATATTTCCCAAGCATGTGACGGTAGCCAAGATAAAGGCGAAACAAGGAATTGGTGAAGATCACCATGACTCTTTCAAGGGCAAAAAGTAAAGGTACAAGATAGGCCCTTCGCAGAGGGAAGCAGAGGTTGTCATGCGCTTTTGAGGTTTGGATGCGTGTCCTCTTAGTGCGGAGGAATGTCACTTTGTATTGCCCCTTGTGATAAAGAACTTTATTATGCAGTCTGTCGCTTTTATGTCTTCCTCATCACAGGTTTGTACAAAGCTTATTTTCCACACTAATAGATCATACATATTAGAGAGCAATTTTTATTGCTTGCACCGATGACAACTTACTTGAGGGATCTTATTCAATCCATAGGTAGGTATGGTGGACACTCATGGCAAAACTGGTTTGAAGGTTTATGGATGCACAAGTAGTATCTCTACTTGGTGCGGGAGTTTTTGCTAATATGAGGTGGAAGCAATCGTCACATGCTAAGGGATCTCTAATCATATAACATTGTTCACAGCCAAGCAAACACAATTAATTATGTTGTCTTCCTTGTCCAACATCTACTTCTAGGCATGCAATAGTTTGGTGAGTGTTCACAATCGTAGATGGTGTCAGAGATGATATATTTATATGTGAACCTCTCCTTCCTTATCACTTCCTATTAATTGCAACAATGACCAAGGTCTACATTTGCCTACCCTCAACAAGTTTCAATCCTCATTCTTTTTATATGTGAAGCCATCACTTCTCATAAGATCATTACATGATCTTTCATGCCTTTGTTCTATTCTCACTCTTTTGATCATGGCAAGAGGCAAAGCCCTTCAACTAAGACAGTATTTATTATATGGCTCACAAGCAAGAATACATCGGGGGTGACACAAAGCAAAACTCAAGACTAAAACAGTAAGACTTTTAAACTACTAGAGAAAGAGAAAACTGAAAAGGAAAGCTAAAACAAAGGTAAAGGCAAAAGATGTGATGGTGATACGATACTGGGGCAACTCCCCCAAGCTAGGCACAAGCCAAGGGGATTGCCCATACCAATGCTCAGTTGTCCTCCTTTGGTGGTGATGGTGATGAAGTTGTTGCAACATGAGTTTAATCCTCCGTCTTCCAAGGTATAGGTGCTCCACCATGGAAAGATGAACGAGTCTCCGGAATCCTCAAATCTGTAGCCAACCTTATTGATTTAAATCTATACTCATACTCACAGTTTTGGTTCTACAGGTCATAGATCTGGCCCTGGAGTTGATCAACCCTGTCATAGAGCCTCGAGAGATGCTTCCCAATGTCATTGGCATCAATCTTGTGCTTGTTGGTGAACTCCGTGATCATCATGTGGTTGGCGTTGAGTCCATGCTCCACCATCCCTTGGCACTTGAAGACTTGTTGCTCCATTGCTTCGAGCCTCGTCTCCATGCTTCCGGTCTTCTTAGGCCCCTCAACATCACGGATGTGCAACATCCCCTCACGCATCTCGATAGATTGAGGGTGTTGCAGCACTTCCGTGAGGTAAGGATTGATGACCTTCTCGAAGATCTTGTCCTTAGGAGCTTTTGGGGAAGTCATGACGATCTAGATCTGCAACAGAAACAGGCTCGAAACGAAAAACAGAGGAAATCTGCATGATGCAGGGGTCAGACCAAACGGAAGTATATATGATGATTTTTTCCAGACCAGAAGGAGTACCCTGCACGAAAACAGAGTCCGAGAGGCGCACGAGGTGGCCACAAGCCCTCACGGCGCGGCGAGGGGGTGGGCCCGCACCGTGCAGGCTTGTCGCCTCCTCACGCACTTTCCGGACTACTACCATTTTTTGTATTTTTTCAAATATTCCAAAACGGAGAAAATTTCCTATTGGAAAAGTTTTGGACTCTGTTTTCTTACCGAATCACATAGCTCTTCGTTTTCGGAGTCTGAAACAGGCTCATAAATATCCCTTAGGTATTCTTCCGGAGTTATGGTATTGATGATATTGCTTTCAATATTTATGGGAGTACCTGAGATATAATGCTTGATTCTCTGCCCATTTACGACTCTCGGACAATTACCTTCCGTGTTGTTGATCTTGATAGCACCGGAACGATATACTTCCTCAACAACATAGGGACCTTCCCATTTAGAGAGAAGCTTGCTTGCAAAGAATCTTAAACGAGAGTTATATAGCAAGACATAATCACCTACATTGAACTCACGCTTTTGTCTCCTCTTATCATGCCACCTCTTAACCTTCTCTTTGAAAAGCTTGGCATTCTCATATGCTTGAGTTATCCACTCATCAAGCGAGCTAACATCAGATTACCTCTTCTCACCGGAAGTTTGAAATCAAAGTTGAGCTCTTTGATTCTCCAATAAGCTTTATGCTTTAGCTCAAGAGGTAAATGGCATGCTTTCCCATACACCATTTTGTACAGAGACATGCCCATGGGATTCTTATAGGCAGTTCTATAAGCCCACGGTGCATCATCGAGCTTCTTAGACCAATTCTTTCTAGACGTGTTGACAGTGTTTTGCATAATTAGTTTAATCTCTCTATTACTTAGCTCTACTTGACAACTGGACTGAGGGTGATAGGGAGACGCAATTCTATGGTTGACATCGTAGTTAGCAAGTGTTTTACGGAAAGCACCATGAATGATGTGTGAACCACCGTCGGTCATTAGATATCTAGGAAATCCAAATCTAGGGAAGATAACTTCTTTTAGCATCTTGATAGAGGTGTTGTGATCAGCACTACTAGTGGGGATAGCTTCTACCCATTTAGTGATGTAATCAACAGCAACTGAGATGTGAGTATACCCATTGGATTTTGGAAAAGGTCCCATATAATCAAAGCCCCAGACATCAAATGGTTCAATGACAAGTGAATAGTTCATAGGCATTTCCTGACGTTTGCTAATATTACCTATTCTTTGACATTCGTCACAAGACAAGACAAACTTACGGGCATCCTTGAAGAGAGTGGGCCAATAGAAACCTGATTGCAATACCTAGTGTGCAGTTCTATCTCCCGCATGGTGTCCTCCGTAGGCCTTGGAGTGACACTTCTGTAGGATATGTCCCTGTTCATGTTCAGGTACACAACGTCTAATAATACCATCTACTCCTTCCTTATAAAGGTGAGGATCATCCCAGAAGTAATGTCTCAAGTCAAAGAAGAATTTCTTCTTTTGCTGGTACGTGAAACTAGGTGGTATGTATTTGGCAACGATATAGTTCGCATAATCAGCATACCACGGTGCACTACGTGAAGCATTGATGACATTCAGTTGCTCATTGGGAAATCTATCATCAATAGGTTGTGGGTCATCAAGAACGTTCTCCAACCTAGACAAGTTATCTGCTACTGTGTTATCAGCACCCTTTCTGTCGACAACGTGCAAATCAAATTCTTGTAGCAAGAGAACCCATCTGATAAGTCTAGGTTTAGCGTCCTTCTTCTCCATGAGGTACTTAATAGCAGCATGATCAGTGTGAATAGTGACTTTGGAATCAACTATGTAAGACCTGAACTTTTCACATGCAAACACGAGTGCTAAAAATTCCTTCTCCGTAGTAGCATAGTTTCTCTGGGCACTGTCTAGAGTTTTACTAGCGTAGTGAATAACATTCAACTTCTTATCAACTCTTTGCCCTAGAACAGCACCAACAGCATAATCGCTAGCGTCACACATGATCTCAAAAGGCAAGTTCCAATCAGGTGGTTGAACAATAGGTGCAGTTATCAAAGCCCTCTTAAGTATTTCGAAGGCTTCCTCACAATCATCGTCAAAGACAAAAGGAATATCCTTTTGCAAGAGATTGGTAAGAGGCCTAGAAATCTTAGAGAAGTCTTTAATGAACCTTCTATATAAACTAGGATGACCAAGGAAACTTCTTATACCTTTGATATCTGTGGGGTATGCCATTTTCTCGATTGCATCAACCTTAGCCTTATTGACTTCAATACCTCTTTCGGAAATTTTATGTCCTAAGACGATGCCTTCATTAACCATAAAGTGGCACTTCTCCTAATTCAAGACAAGATTGGTTTCTTTACATCTCTGTAAGACTCGATCAAGGTTGCTGAGGCAATCATCAAAGGAAGACCCGTAAACGGAGAAGTCATCCATGAAAACCTCGATAATCTTTTCATAAAAGTCAGAGAATATAGCCATCATACATCTTTGAAAAGTGGCATGTGCATTGCATAAGCCAAAAGGCATACGTCTATAGGCAAAGGTACCGAAAGGGCAGGTGAAAGTGGTTTTCTCCTGATCAGATTGTGCAACTGGTATTTGGGAGAAACCAGAATAACCGTCTAGAAAGCATAAGTGTGTGTGTGTTTGGACAGCCTTTCTAGCATTTGGTCGATAAAAGGCAGAGGGTAATGATCTTTCGTAGTGGCTTTATTCAATTTCCTGAAATCAATCACCATCCTATAGCCAGTAATAATCCTCTGTGGGATCAACTCATCCTTATCATTAGGGACAACGGTAATGCCTCCCTTCTTAGGAACGCAATGCACCGGACTCACCCAATCGCTGTGAGCAACAGGATAGATAATACCCGCTTCCAGGAGCTTTAGTATTTCTTTTCTCACTACTTCTTTCATCTTAGGATTCAATCTCCTTTGATGATCAGCAACTGGTTTGAATTCAGGATCAATTTTGATCTTGTGCTCGCATAGAGTGGGACTAATGCCCTTAAGATCATCAAGAGTATATCCAATAGCAGCACGGTGCTTCCTCAGAGTTTTTAGTAACTTCTTTTCTTCATGCTCCGAGAGGCTAGCACTAATAATAATAGGATATATCTCTTTTTCATCAAGATAGGCATACTTAAGAGTATCAGGCAACTGTTGAAGCTCGAACACAGGATCACCCTTTGGTGGGGGTGGATCCCCAAGCAGTTCAACAGGCAGATTATTCTTAAGGATAGGATATTGTTCTAAGACAACTCTATCTATTTCATCCCTTTCATCCATATGCATATCATTTTCATGCTCAAGCAAGTATTGCTCTAAGGGATCATTAGGAGGCACGACAATAGAGGCTAAGGCAATAGTTTCATCCCTACTAGGCAACTCCTTTTCATGAGGTTGTCTACCAAACTTAGAGAAACTGAACTCATATGACACACCTTCAAAGCCAACAGTGACAGTTTGCTTCTCACAATCAATATGAGAATTGACAGTATTGAGAAAAGGTCTACCAAATATGATGGGACAAAAGCTATCTTGAGCGGTAGCAAGAACGAGGAAATCAGCAGGATACTTCGTTTTACCACACAAGACTTCAACATCCCTAAAAATTCCCACAGGGCAGATAGTATCTCTATTGGCAAGTTGAATAGTGGCATCTATAGGTTCTATCTCAACAGGTGCAATCTCATCTTTGACTTCATCGTATAAGGATTGAGGTATTGCACTAACACTAACACCCAAGTCACATAAACCATGATAACAATGATCTCCTATCTTAACAGAAACTATAGGCATGCCAACAACGGGCCTATGTTTGTCTCTAACGTGAGGTTTAGCAATTCTAGCAGCATCTTCACAGAAGTCAATATTATGCCCCTCAACTTCTTCAGACAGAAGATCTTTGATAATAGCAATGCTAGGTTCAACTCTAATTTGCTCAGGAGGTGTAGGTGTTCTAATGTAGCCTCTACGTATGACAGTTGAAGCTTTAGAATGATCCTTTATCCTAACAGGGAAAGTTGGTTTCTCAATGTAAGCACTGGGAACCACAGGATCATTATAAGCAATGACTTTCTCTTCAACTGGAGTGGGTTTAACTACATTGACTTCTAAAGGAGGATGAAATTTAAACCACTTCTCATTGGGGAGATCAATATGAGCAGCAAAAGATTCACACAATAAAGCTACTATCTCAGAATCAAGTCCATACTTAGCGCTAAAGTCACAAAAAGTATTTGTCTCAACAAAGGATTTAACGCAATCAAAAGTGAAATTCATACCTGACTCCTTGCCTTCTTCAAGCTCCCAATCTTCAGAGTTGTGTTTAATTATCTCCAATAAATTCCATTTGAAGTCAATATCTCTCTTCATAAAAGAACCGGTACAAGAAGTGTCAAGCATGGTGCGATCATCATGAGAAAGCCGAGCATAGAAGTTCTGAATGATAATTTCTCTCGAGAGCTCATGATTGGGGCATGAATATAGCATTGATTTAAGCCTCCCCCAAGATTGAGAGATGCTTTTTCTATCACGAGGCCAAAAATTATAAATATAATTCGGTGCACGATGTACTAAATGCATAGGATAAAACTTTTGATGAAATTCCAATTTCAACCGATTGTAGTCCCATGATCCAGTATCATCACATAGCCTATACCATGTCAACTCCTTATCCTTCAAATATAAAGGAAATACGTTCTTCTTGATCTCATCCTCGGGCACACCTGCAAGCTTAAATAAACCACAAACCTCATCTACATAGATTAGATGCAAGTCTGGATGTGATGTTCCATCTCCTGTAAAAGGATTAGCCAGCAGTTTCTCAAGCATACCCGAAGGAAATTCAAAGCAAATATTTTCAGTAGGTGCAGAAGGTGGAGGACCAACTATTTGTGCTTCCGTTCGAAGTGAAGATACCCCGAACAAGCCCCTCGAAGGATTAGTATCCATAGTGACAAGTGACAGTAAATTTCAGCACAATATATGAATGTTTCCTTACCAACTTCCACTTACCAAAGGAGCTTCACTCCCCGGCAACGGCGCTAGAAAAGAGTCTTGATGGCCCACAAGTATAGGGGATCAATCGTAGTCCTTTCGATAAGTAAGAGTGTCGAACCCAACGAGGGGCAGAAGGATCTGACAAGTGGTTTTCGGCAAGGAAAAATCTGCAAGCACTGAAATTGTCGGTAACAAGTGATTGTGTGGTGAGATGATTCGTAGCAAGCAACAAGTAAAAAAAGTAGCAACGGTGCAGCAAAGTGGCCCAATCCCTTTTGTAGCAAGGGACAAGCCTGGACAAAGTCTTATAAGAGGAAAAACGCTCCCAAGGACACACGGGAATTTTTGTCATGCTAGTTTCATCATGTTCATATGATTCACGTTTGTTACTCTAATAGTTTGATATGTGGGTGGACCGGCGCTTGGATACTGCCCTTACTTGGACAAGCATCCCACTTATGATTAACCCATCTCGCAAGCATCCGCAACTACGAAAGAAGAATTAAGACAAAGTCTAATCATAGTATTAAACTAGTGGATCCAAATCAGCCCCTTACGAAGCAACGCATAAACTAGGGTTTAAGCTTCTGTCACTCTAGCAACCCATCATCTACTTACTACTTCCCAATGCCTTCCTCTAGGCCCAAATAATGGTGAAGTGTTATGTAGTCGACGTTCACATAACACCACTAGAGGAAAACAACATACAACATATCAAAATACCGAACGAATACCAAATTCACATGACTATTATTAGCATGACTTATCCCATGTCCTCAGGAACAAAAGTAACTACTCACAAAGCATAATCATAATCATGATCAGAGGTGTAATGAGTAGCATCAAGGATCTTAACATAAACTCTTCCACCAAGTAATCCAACTAGCATCAACTACAAAGAGTAATCAACACTACTAGCAACCTTACAAGTACCAATCGGAGTCGCGAGACGGAGATTGGTTACAAGATATGAACTAGGGTTTGGAGATGAGATGGTGCTGATGAAGATGTTGATGGGGACGAGTACCCTCTGATGAGAGGAGTGTTGGTGATGACGATGGCGATCATTTACCCCTCCGGGAGGGAAGTTTCCCCGGCAGGATCGTCCTCCCGGAGCTCTAGATTGGTTTTGCTCAAGTTCCGCCTCGTGGCGGCGGCGAAACCACGAAAAAGCTCCCTTGTGATTTTTTTCTGGACGAAACCCTCCATATAGCAAAAGAGGGGGGCCAGTGGGCCAGTGGGCTGCCCACAAGCCCCCATGGCGCGGCCTGGGGGTGGTCGCGCCGTGCAAGCTTGTGGGCACCCCCTGGTGCCCCTCCAGCACTTCTTCGGCCCAGTATTTTTTATGAATTGGGGAAAAAATCTCCGTTGATTTTCACGGCGTTTGGAGTTGGGCAGAATAGGTATCTCAACTTTGCTCCACTTTGAGGCCAGAATTCTAGTTGCCGGTATTCTCCCTCTTCATGTAAACCTTGCAAAATAAGAGAGAAAAGGCATAAGAATAGTACCGTGAAGTGCAATAACAGCCAAAGAAGCGATAAATATCAACATGAAAACATGATGCAAAATGGACGTATCAGTCCCCTATACTTGTGGGTTATCAAGACTATTTTCTGGCGTCTTTGCCGGGGAGGCATAGCTCTATTCTCTGAGTCACTTGGGATTTACGCATGTTGATCACTATGAGGAATCCGAGAGATCCAAAAACTAAAGTCTTGCCCTCAACTACGAGGACAGGTAAGGAACTGCGATCTAGCTCCGCACTTGATTCACCTTCAGTTATGAGTAAGTTTGCGACACCACCTCCTGCTAGAAATTTTTATGTGTCGCATGTGCTTGATGATGCTACTTCTGCTGTCCATGATGCTTGTGATGATGCTTTGCTTGATACTGCTTTGCCACTAGGTGCATTCCTTGATGCACAAATTGCTAGAGTTGCTGCTTGATGTGATGATACTTCTGAAACTGCTGAGATTATTGAAGTAGAACCTGCTATTTTGCCTTTTAGAACTAGCTCTCCTAGATATGAATTGCCTGATATGCCTGAGGGTTATGTTATAGAGGGAGAGATAGCTCAGGACTTTCTTGCTTGTAAGGATAACTATCATGTTGAGAATTTACTGCGCAAGTGGAAAGAAAAATCTTTGAACGCTAGGATGAAATACGACCCGAAGTTTGCTACTTCGCCTATCTTTGTGACCGATGAGGAATATGAATTCTCTATCGACCCTGAGTTAATCACTCTGGTCGAATCAGATCATTTTCATGGTTATGAGTCTGAAACGGTTGTAGTCCATCTTACTAAGCTGCACGATATAGCCACCATATTCACGAGTGAGGAAAAGATCTGCCACTACTATATCCTTAAGCTGTTTCCTTTCTCGCTAAAGGATGATGCTAAGATTTGGTTCACTTCTCTTGCTCCTGGTTGTGTGCGTAGTCCCCAGGATATGATCTACTATTTCTCTGAGAAATATTTTCCTGCCCATAAGAAGCAAGGTGCCTTGCAGGAAATATACAACTTTGTGCAAGTTGAAGAAGAGAGTCGCCCACAAGCTTGGGGGAGGCTCGTCCAGCTACTGAACGCTTTGCCTGATCACCCTCTTGAGAAGAATAAAATACTTGATATCTTCTATAATGGACTAAGCGATGCTTCTAAGGACCACCTAGATAGTTGTGTCGGTTGTGTTTTTAGGCAACGAACTGTAGAACAAGCTGAGATCCTATTGAATAATATATTGTGCAATGAGAATGCTTGGACTATTCCCGAACCACCTCCAAAGCCAACTCCTAAAAAAAGAGGTATCCTATTCCTTAGTCCCGAAGATATGCAAGAAGCTAAGAAATCTATGAAAGAGAAAGGCATTAAATCTGAAGATGTCAAAAATCTACCACCTATCGAAGAGATCCATGGTCTTCATAACCCGATACAGGTAGTAGAGGTAAATTTTCTTCGTATATTCAATGGGAGTGATATCCCTTTTGATAAACCTGTTAGCTTATGCCTGGATGAATTTGATAACTTTCTTGCCAAACAACAAAGTTTCAATGATTATGTTAGCAAACAATTGGAACAGAATGCTCGCATGCTTAGTCATTTAAGTGCTTGTGTGGACAGAAACGTCAATGATCTTAAGCTGTTGAGTACACATGCCTCTATGGTTACTACTCAAGTAGAACAAGTACTTACGGCTCAAAATGACTTGCTCAATGAGTTGAATGACAATTTTGTCAGAGTCGTCACTAGAGGCGGTAGAATGACCCAGGAACCTTGTATCCTGAGGTTCATCCTAAGAGAATTGAACAAGATTCTCAAGGAGTTAGCACCGAGGCACCTAGTCATCCGAGAAAGAAAAAGAAAGATGATAGGAACCTGCAGGCTAGCAACCTTGTTGCTGTTACACCCGAGGGTCCAAATGATATCTCTGTTTCTGATGCCGAAACACAATCTGGTGATGAACATGAGCCTAATGATAATATCGATAGTGATGTTCATGTTGATGCTCAACCTAGCAATGATAAAGATTTGGAGATTGAACCAGTTGATCTTGATAACCCACAACCTAAGAATAGGAGATACAGTAAGAATGACTTCGTTGCTAGGAAGCATGGTAAAGAAAGGGAACCATGGGTTCAGAAACCCATGCCCTTTCCTCCCAAACCATCCAAGAAAAAGGATGATGAGGATTTTGAGCGATTTGTTGAAATGATTAGACCTGTCTTTCTGCAAATGCGTTTGACAGATATGCTCAAAATGTCTCCGTATGCTAAGTACATGAAGGGTATTGTGACTAATAAGAGGACGATACCTGAGGTTGAGATTTCCACCATGCTCACTAATTACACCTTCAAGGGTGGAACTCCTAAGAAACTAGGTGATCCTGGAGTGTCCACTATACCTTGCTCCATTAAAGGAAACTACGTTAGAACTTCTTGATGCGACCTTGGAGTCGGTGTTAGTGTTATGCCTCTCTCTCTTTATCGTAGACTTGAACTGGATAAGTTGACACCTACTGAAATCTCTCTGCAAATGGCTGACAAATTAACTGCTTTCCCTATCGGCATTTGCGAGGATGTTCCTGTTGTGGTTGCTAACGTTACTATCTTAACGGACTTTGTTATCCTGGATATTCCCGAGGATGATGCCATGGCGGTCATCCTTGGAAGACCCTTTCTAAACACTGGAGGGGCTGTTATTGATTGCAACAAAGGCAATGTCACTTTCCATGTCAACGGTAATGAGCATACGGTGCACTTTCCGAAGAAACAATATCGAGTACATTGCATCAATGCTATCGAAAAAACTTCATCGATTCTTATTGGGAGCTTTGAATGCCCTATACCTACTGTTAAGATGAAGTATGATTTGCTTGTTGGGGATATGCACATCCCCATTGAGGTAACCTAGTGACTATTCGAAAATTCTCCGTTCTTTTTTTATGTGATTCCAAAAAGTTTGTCAAGGACACTTGATCAACCTCATTGACGGATATCTTTCGATGACCATGGGATGGATGAATCGAGGAGTCACAACCCTGTGTTCCAAGCTTTCACCTTCGGTTGCTTAGAAGAAAAACGATAGATTTAGCTTTAGTTTTCCCTGTTTTCTGTTTTTGCGTCCCGTAGAAAAGTATCCCGAAAATAAAAGTTCTCCGAATGTCCTGAAAATCAAGTATGATTTTTTTTGGAATTTTTGAAAAATTCTAAGACGGAGAGCTAGTCAGGGGGATGCACCAGTTGGCCACAAGCCCTAGAGGTGCAGGCACCCCCCTGGCCGCTCCTACCAGGCTTGTAGGCCCCACGTGTCCCCCCTCCACTTATTCCAGCTCCCATCTCCTTCTCCTACCTCCAAAAAAATCGTTTCGCAGCTCAAACCCGTGTTCTTGCTCTTCTTGCTACGATTTTCGATCTCCTTGTGCAAAGCCCCATTTACCAAACTATTTTTGGGAAATTGCTCCTTGGTATGTGACTCCTCCATTGGTCCAATTAGGTTTTGCTCTAGCGCCTTATTCGCTGCGTATTTTTGCTGCCTTGTTGACCCTGTTCTTGAGCTTTGCATGCTAATTTTAGCTGGTCCCAAGTAGTTTTGATGCGTGATATCGCCTCTAGGCACTTGTCGGAGTAGTTGCTATGAGTTTAGTTGAGCCTTGTTCACTTTTCCTTTGAGTTACTAAAAATTTCAGAAAAGGAAGATGTTCAGGAGAAACTATCATGGTGGTTCCTCAAGCAAGAGGGGTCCCCGTCTCACGATTCGGGAACCCGATCCTTACCAACCGAGGAACGCCCAGGTACAACCATGTGAATGGCCTTCCGATGAATTCATGATTGATGCAGGTTTCACAATGTTGGACTTGAAGAATTCATCTCCGATAAAAGTGAAAAGTATACTACTCTCAGTGCCTCTTTTGTTCGTAGATTCAAATTTTCAGCTAGCCGTGACACATCTGTACTTTTGATCTCTATGACAAATTGTATACCATGGATTTAGAGGATTTCAATAGAATTTGCAAGATACCTGATTGGGGTAGTCTCAATGATCCTCCTAAATCTTCGGTTAGAGATTTTTTTCTCTAGTATAACTGTTGGAGAAACTAGAGATATTACGCAGGCTACCATGGGGAGCATTCATTTTCCTGCCTTGCATTACTTTGCCCTGTTCATAGGTACATGCATTAACGGCAAGATTGAGCATTGTCACCTCTGCGCACCTGACCTTAGTATTCTTAAGAGCGCGGTAATGGGTGATAGAAGTTTGAACATGGGAGCTATAATAGCAAGGAGGCTGAATAATAATGCTAATGAAGGGGATTTCTTTGGTGGGATCTATGCCACTCGCATAGCAAATTTTCTTGGAGTACCCATCCGCGAAGGAGATCCCCCGCTCCATACAGCTTTCCTTGATCGAGCCGCTATGACACGCTATTAGTTCCTTGAGAGGGATGATGAATCCCTCCTATACCGGTTAATATTTAACCGACAACGTTTTTTCCATCTTACCCTTCCTGCTCCTGCCTTCTTTGACTTTCAAGTAAACGGAGATATTACATAACCAGAGGAGAGGCAGAGGAGTATGAGAGGGAGGCAAAGGTTGGTCGCCTCCGTGAGGCGGATATTCAGGCGGTAGCTGCAGCGCTCCCGTACAACCCCCATTATGATTTTGGGTATCGCCCGGACCATCCATGGGAGTAGACCAACTTAGGCCAAAGCCTAAGCTTGGGGAAGTACGTGTTTCTCACCGACTTTATATTCTTGTTCACACTTTCACTTTGTTAGTCGGTGTTCACACTTTTCCACTGTATCATCCATGCTAGTTTATTTCGTTTTCTTGCTTTCTTCTCGTGTGTTTGTCTAGTTTGAGAAAACCCAAAAAGATTTCTTGTTCTTCTTTTGCTTGTTGGGAGCTTTCCCGTGTAAATAGTTTTTTTTTCTTTGGGTCAAGGTAGAAGACCATGGTTACAATGTTTAGTGGCTCTCGCATGCATATCTGTTTATCTGTCAAAGAGTCATATTACTTTGTCTTCTCCTTTGTGTTTGCTTGCAGATTCCAGCTTAGTCCAATGCACGAGCACTCTTATTCTTATTCACATCATTCGATCGTGCAAGTGAAAGGCAATAATGACGATATATGATGAAGTGACTGAGCCTGGAAAAGCTGGTATGAACTCAATCTATTTTGTTTTTGTAAATATGACTAGCTCATCGTTCTAGATTCAACTTTGTTGTGAGAGAAGCATGTTCGCAATGACAACTTAGAGATCATAGTTTCTGATGACATGCTTAATTAGCTAGGAGCTTATAATGGTTTGTCTTGGATGCCAACATGAATTTTGAGATGATTATAATGTAGTATGATAGGATGGTATCCTCCTTTGAATGATTCGAGTGGCTTGACTTGGCACATGTTTACGCATGTAGTTGAAACAAAATCAACATAGCCTCTATGATATTCATGTTCATGGTGATTTATGTCCTACTCATGCTTGCACTCAATGTTGGTTAATTTCAATGCATTTTGATGACTGTTGTCGCTCTCTAGTTGGTCGCTTCCCAGTCGTTTGCTAGCGTTCACTTGTACTAAGTGGGAATACTGCTTGTGCATCCACTTCCATAAACCAAAAGTTGCTCCATATGAGTCCACCATACCTACCTATATGCGGTATCTACCTGCCGGTCCAAGTAAATTTGCATGTGCCACTCTATAAACCTTCATGAAATAATCTGTTTTGCATGCCCGAACCGCCCATGTGGTGACAAGGGGCGATCAATATCTTCCATGCTAGGTGTGTTATCCTTGGTATGTGTTTATTCACTATCACTCATGAGAAAGGGGACGGTAATTGGAATGCCCAGTTCCATGCTCAAATCGAAAAGATAATTGCAAACAAAAATCCCCCTGGATTGTTGTTGGTATGGACGGCGCCCGAGTATTCGGCTAGTCGTGGAGTGTGATTAATCGGTCGTGGGGGAGTCAAAACTTTACTTTTCTGTTTGGGAACCGCCTATAGTATGTGTAGCATGGAAGATGGTGAAAACTCTTGGTCATTGCGTTGACAAAGAAAGCATGCCACCCAAAATTATTTATCTCTGTCTTGAAAGCTTGAGCTATGGCACCTGTGCAAATCAATGCTTCCCTCTACGAAGGGCATGTCTATTTATGTTTCTGTTGAGTCATCCTCTTCTTATAAAAGCACCAATTAGAGAGCACCTCCGTCATTTTTATGCTTTGCTTTTGATTGTTATTGAGTGTGACTGTGACTGGATTTTCTAAGCCAGGAATTACAATGTTCAGTCAGCCCTTGGTCTTTGAAGGTGCTCTGCATTTATGTTTTGCAGTCTCGGAAAGAGCTAGCGAGATACCATCTGTTCATATTGCTTCATGATTGTTTTGTCTGAAGTGTTGACATTTGAAACTCATTATTATTGCTCGCTAGTTGATTTTGCCATTGCTATGAGTTCCTCTTGAGACCAAAATGTCATTGCTTATGTGGTTAGCTTATGATCTTGCTGAAATTCTGAATATGAGTTAGACATAATTGCAACAACAAGATCAAACAGAGTTCGTAAAAGTTTTTCTTTTGTCTCTTTCAGTTTGTCAACTGAATTGATTGAGGACAAGCAAGGCTTTAAGCTTGGGTGAGTTGATACGTCTCCATCGTATCTACTTTTCCAAACTCTTTTGCCCTTGTTTTGGACTCTAATTTGCATGATTTGAAGGGAACTAACCCGGACTAACGTTGTTTTCAGCAGAATTGCCATGGTGTTGTTTTTGCGCAGAAATAAAAGTTCTCGGAATGACCTGGAAATTTACGAGGATTTTTTGTGGAATATATAAAAAATACTGGCGCAAGAATCAAGCGGAGAGGTGGAGTGAGGATGTAACGACTAAGATGCGGTCCTTTCTGATTTAGGGAACGAGACCCCAAAATGGAAAGAAGCGCATCTAAGCGTTTCGCAAGCAAGATAAACATAGCACATACATAATAAAAGAATGACAAATAGGGAATCGTTTGCCATCTCATAGATAATATTAGAGTTTACATCACACATTTATTCAGACAAGGTAGTTCCTCTACGGACTACATAACATGAGAAAAGGCTATGCTATCCCGCATGCTTGCCCACGATCACGACCATGCCTCAGTCTTCTGGATAGTTCACGTACATGCGGTCGTTCTCCAAATCGTACTGCCACGCCAGCTGCGTGCCATCGGGATCACCTGTGTCAGGCGTACCTGTACCTGTTGGGGGTGTTGAAGTAATCTGTGAGCCACAGGGACTCAGCAATCTATGACCTCAGTACCGAAACTAGTCAAGTTATTAGGTGAGGAAGGTTCAATGTTTAGGTTGCAGCATCCTAAGCTTTATTGTGGCTAACTTACGTAGAACAATTTATTGATGTGGTGATCTACGCTAGCGGTCGAAGACTAGCTGATCACTAAGTGATCCTAAACACCTACTTACGTCAAACATAACCCCGCCGTGTTCCCGATCGAAGAGAGGTCTTCGAAGGGGGACAATCACGGTTACGCACACGGTTGGAAGTTTTATTAGAATTAGTTCAAGTTATCTAGAACCGGATGTTAACAAATATTCCAAGTTGCCACATAACCGCGGGCAGAGCTTTCTGAAAGATTAAACCCTGCAGGGGTGCTCCAACTAGTCCATCACAAACGGTCACGGGCCGCAAAGTTATCCTCTATCACGAATCTTGTGATCTCATCGGATTCCTTAGAGGAAAACCTCAACTCTGGGGATAACCAAAGCTTCACCGAGATTCCTATACGCAAGATATATCGCTAAGGTAAGACAAGACTAGCAGGACCTCCCGTCGTGTCGACGACCCCGATAAGAGCCGCGTATCTCAGTCTCAGGACACGACGGATGAGCACAGCGTACAGTGGCCTGATAGACATCTCCCGAGTTGCCCCGGGTTGGCCCCGCACACGAATCTAGTTTGGGCCAACACTCATGAGGAGCACTGGCCTGGGTTGTTGATTATTTCCTCGGGGTAGCTATTCCCTATGCAGATTATTATTAAGTGATTAGCAGATTAAAACCAATGTTGGGTCCTGTCGGACAAGTCTTAACACTACACGATTTATCAAGGGGGTCCCCATAACAACCCCGAACGTGTTAGGAGTGATCGGTTATGGAATCAAACACAGATAACCGGAAACTATGGTGGCAATAACGAAACAAAACACCCGGCAAAAGGCTAGCCCTCCCATCGTTACCAAGTATATAGGTGCTTTAATTAAATAACAGATTTAACATAATGATATCAAAACTCATGTTATCAAATGAGACAATTGCACCTGCAACAAGCAACGCTAACATTAGAAGCTGAGCAAGCCTACTTAGACATTTAACATTAGCTGGGAGGGGAAAGTGTTTGGGTTTCATGGCAATATCAGGAGGCAATTATTTCAATGGTAGGCAGCGAGCATATGACGAAGGAAACACGAATCTAGTCATAACAAAGCTAGAGACAGTATCATGGTCATGGACAACTTGCATGTGATGTCTTCACCTTGGAACTGCTCTCGTTCGTCCTGCACGTACTCTCCCGAATCCACATAATCGCTCTCCGATCCCGATGCTACCCAACATAAAAATAGCATCCAATGAACAACAACACAACATGATGTATGAGATGAGAATGATCATGCATCTCTATACTAATCACTTGCATATGCATGAGTAGAAAATACAAACTTCTAGACAGAACTTCACTCTAAGCTATCTTCACATGCATGAACATGACATGAACTGATGCATCACAAGAAAACGATGCAAAAACATATAACGAACATTGACAACGGACCTACGGATCAACCGGAAACTACGAAACAAGAAATGGAGTCCTACGGATCAAATTCACCACAAGCACTCTCCAATGGCAAATTCTGGTATTCCCAGGTTGCCAAATGACCAAACAAACAAGTATAGATGGGGTGGTGCAAAGAAACTCACCACACCACCAACTATGCACTCCCAAGCTTCAAAACTACAAAACTATACATTCTGTCCTAAACAGCAACATAGCAGTTTGAGAGCAACATGCAAGGCACCTAGAGCCACCCAAATGTGCCAAATAAGATATGTGGCACAAGCTATTCAAAATTTATACAACCATGAGCAAAAATATAATACAAAGGAGTTACACACAGAAAGATCTACAACTGCTAACTTGGCCAAAAATATCAGATTTCAGGGACTTAGTGAAATTCTGAGACTTTCACCAGTTGTTTATGCTCTGAAGCATTTTGACAGCACCCAAAACTATATCTACAAGAAGTGAAATGGAATTAAAATTGACAGAGATCTAGACAAACACAAAATCTCTAACTTTCCAGTTGATTGCAAGGGCTGATTCCCAACACATGAACTTTTGCAACCACAACTACAAGGGAAGAAAATATCAGCAGTTTCTCAGACTTAGTGAAAATCACAGATTTTCACTAAGCTGATAATTTCAGCCACATGCCTACTTTGACAAAGCACAACTTGCACATGCAAACTCCTAAGCATGAAACAACAACACCATGCTCTAGAGGGGTTTACCCTCTACTGCCACAACAAGGAATCATCCTCTTAGGCTCATCACATCACATGGAACCAAGCTCTAAACTTATAACAAAACAGAAAAATGACATTCCCAGGAAGTGTTCCAAAGGGAAATCTGATTCCACCAATGGATTCCTAGGATGATTCTACCCCAAAACATATATAATACCTAGGTACTTGCATAGAACAAATAGGCACAAAGCTAAGATGGAAAACTACATGGAATCACAAAGATGCAAATAGTGCTATATCACCTGTGTTGCACACTAGTTCATCACCTACACATGCACTTGCACACTCTCACAACTCCGATGGTGACATGAGGGTTTAGACCTCATGTATGTGTGCCATAGCACATCACCATACACACACACACACGTCAAGCACCTACACATGCTAGTTTCCACACACACATACTTACACCCACACCACAATCACTACACACACATACAAGCTTGCACACAAGTGCTCCTAAGGCAAAGCCATGCCTTGGGCATGTGGGTGTCACACACACACATGCACCACAAGGACACATACACACTCACACAACACATGGGTGCTTGCACACTCTCAAGCACACACCCCATGCACATGCTCTAGTACACACATGCACAAGCACACACACATCACCACATGCACCTACACATGCTCTTGGGTGCTTGCACCACACAAGCACACATGCACATAGATGCTTGCACACACAAATACTAGCATCACCTACACACACTCATCAATCACTAAATCCTACACATGCATATAACTAGAACAAGGTGAAAAACATACTGGTTTGAAATCCTAGTAGCAAAAATGGAGATGCCCAAGCAATATAACCAGCAACCTATCTACAGAACAGCAAGCAACAAGCTACAGAACAGCAAAAGAAATAAGAAAATAAAAGGGGCAGAGGGGATTCGAACCCTCAACCCACTACACCAACACACCACTACACACCACTAGGCTAAGCTACTCTGGCTCGACAGAACAGAGGGAGTATGCAGGATATACTCTTCCCTTGACGCTATTGTGCCACAAACCCACAAAACAAAAAGGAGCGCCACTGGGTTTCGAACCCACGGCCAAACGTTGCGCAAAACACCACCTACCACTACGCCGTGCTATCGAGTGTTAACAGAGAGGGGGGCTCCGCTCTTTTGAGCCACCCCCTCTGGATTTATCCCAACCCGACGGTGGCCGGAACAGGGGAGGCTCACCGCTTGCGATCCACACCGAATTGAGCACGGACTCGTTCTGGGAGGAAGAGGGAACATCCCCGGTTCCATTTCAGCACTAAGCACGGCGCGAGAAAATCTGCAACTACTACTGCAACGTGCACGGCGGCGCCGGCGACAGAGAGAAGAACGGCGGCGTGGCTACGGGTTCTACGCTGGATCTGCCGACAGGGGAAGGGAAGGTGTGATGTTGCTCACCCATTGGTCGAGGAAGTCGATGTTCGTTGGAGCGGAAGAAGGGCGTCATCGAGGAAGGGGAAGCAGGGCAGATCGGCGACGGCTAGCTACGGGAACGGAACCTCCTGTCGTCCCGCGTGCTCGCTGAAGGCTTGGAGAGGAAGCAGGGGCTCGGCAACGACGGCGAGGAGCTCCTCAAGGTTCGGCCATGGCGGAGGAGGGGCTCGCTTACCTGCTATCGACGTGGGAGAGGGAGGAGGAAGATGGGGAAAGAAGTGGGGGCGGCTTGGAGGAACCCTAGGCCACTTCACGGACGCCAAGGTTAAATAGAGGGGCGAGGGAGCCACCACGATGTCCATAAGCACGGTGTCGATCTCTGTCTCGCCTCTCTCTGACAAAACTGACGGAAAGAAGGGAGGAGGGAGACGGCGTCTACAGGTGCAGGCCGCTGCGCGAGAGAGGTAAGTTGGGCCAGCGAGGGAAGGAGGCCCACTCGGATGCCCACGTAAGAAAAAGAAAAACCCACTTGGGTTTTTCTATTTAAAACAAACAGAGACAAAAACAATTACACATGCAACACTGTTGATGCTAAAATAAAACAAAAATGCCCCTGGTCATAAGGGAATTGTGACCTATTTAAATAAAATGAAACATGAATTTTTGGAGCATTTAAATATTTGCAAAACAGAATTAATTAGCCTGTTTTGTGAATATTTGCCCCTCTCAAACATGGATTCAAAACACTTTAAACCTAGCATCACATCCACCACAAATCACTTTGAAATATAAACATTTTTGAAACAGGGATAGGGCAAGTAAAACTTGAGCTTTGAGAAATAGAGGAGGGGGGTTTTAAAATCTAGTTGCAAACCAACATAGTTGCACCCCACTTTCAAATACAACCTCCAACAACACATAGCACATCAACATCAACACCACACCATGGATTCACAATGGCAACAAACACAAAGAAGGCATGGAATGAAATGGATGCATGCATGCAAAGGGAAACAAGACAAGGTAAGCATCACATAAAATAACACATGCATATCTCACAAGGCACTAACAAGGTGGACCCACATACAAGAATGTTCCAAATATGGCAAATTACACTCTGGGGCATTACAAACTCTCCCACACTACAAAAAGATCTCGCCCCGAGATCTAGGACTGAAAGAACTCTGGGAATTCAGAACAGAGGTGATCCTCGCGTTCCCAAGTGGCCTCTTTATCGGAATGATGTGACCACTTCACCTTCAGAAATTTGATACACTTGTTGCGGGTCTTGCGCTCAGTCGCCTCGAGAACCACAACTGGATGCTGACGATAGGATAGGTCGGGTTGAAGGTCGATGTCTTGCAGATGAACTGTGCGCTCGGGAGTCTTGAAGCATCTCCGGAGCTGAGAGACATGGAACACGTCATGCACATTTGCAAAGTTTGAAGGGAGCTCGAGCTGATACGCAAGGTCGCCTCTCTTGCCAACAACTCCGAAAGGACCAACGGAACGAGGCGCAAGCTTGCCTTTGATGCCAAAACGCTATGTACCCTTCATAGGGGACACCTTGAGATAGATGAAGTCATCGAGCTCATAAGACATGTCACGATGCTTGCTATCATAGTAGCTCTTCTAACGGGACTGCGCTGCTCTGAGATTATCCCGAATAACCCAACACATCTCTTCAGCTTCTTCTATCAAGTCATTCCCAAGAATATGATGCTCTCTGGTCTCGGACCAGTTGAGCGGGGTACGGCACTTCCGGCCATAGAGAATCTCAAGCGGAGCTTTGCCTGAACTAGCTTGATAACTGTTCTTATACGAGAACTCAGTGAAAGGCAGGCAGTCTTCCCACTTCATGCCAAAAGAGATCACACAGGCTCTCAGCATATTCTCAAGGACCTGATTGACTCTCTCCACTTGCCCACTAGTCTAAGGATGAAAAGTTGTGCTGAATCGTATCTTCGTGCCCATCGCAGACTGAAAAGAGTCCCAAAACTTGGAAGTGAAGATACTTCCATGATCCAAAGAAATCAACATAGGCACGCCGTGCAAAGATACAATCATGGAAGTGTACATCTCTGCAAGCTGAGCTGCCGAGATGGATTCCTTGACTGGAAGAAAATGAGCCAGTTTATCAACTTGTCGATGACGACGAAGATGGCATCGTTGCCCTTCTTAGACTTCGGAAACCCGGTGACGAAATCCATCTCAATATGGTCGAACTTCCACTCGGGAATGGGCAATGGATGCAAAAGACATGCTGGACGTTGATGCTCTGCTTTCACCCTTCGACATACATCACATTCATTTACGAACTAAGCAATCTCACGCTTCATGCGAGTCCACCAGAAGGTCTGTTTCAAGTCCTGATACATCTTGGAGCTTCCTAGATGTATTGAGAGCAGAGAGTTATGAGCTTCTTCCATGATTACCTTTCTGAGATCACCTTTCGGAATGACAAGACGATCCTCAAAGAATAACGTGTCTCTGGCATCAACACTGAAGCACTTATATTTGGGAACTCCCTTTGCCAAGCCAATCTTAACTTTCTTCACCATTGCATCAAGAAGTTGTGCTGCTCGGACTTGATCTTCTAAGGTAGGAGAGATCTGAAGATTTGCAAGAAATCCATGAGGTACTAACTAAAGGTTGAGCTTTCTGAAAGATTCACAAAGGTCAGGCTGGAGAGGCTTCAGAATGAGACTGTTTCAGTAAGCCTTCCTGCTCAAAGCATCTGCCACGACATTAGCTTTGCCTGGAGTATACTCAACGCTCGGATTAAAATCTTGGAGCATTTCCACCCAACGAGTCTAGCGGAGATTCAGGTTAGGCTGGGTGAAGATGTACTTGAGACTCTTGTGATCGGTGAACACTTCAACCTTTCGTTCCAACAAGAGGTGTCTCCAAGTCATTAGAGCATGTACCACTGCTGCCAGCTCAAGATCATGCACAGGATAATTCTTCTCACTTGGCTTCAACTGCCTCGAGGTATAAGCTACCACTTTCTTCTCTTGCATCAGAACTGCACCAAGACCTTGAAGAGAGGCATCGCAGAACACTTGGTAAGGTTTGGAGTCATCAGGAGGAACCAAGAGTGGAGTAGAGGTGAGCTTCTCTTTGAGTGTGTCGAAGGCCAACTGACACTACCATGCATACTTCACATCCTTCTGAAGAAGACTTGAGAGAGGCTTAGCAATCTTGGAGAAGTTCTCAATGAACCTTCTACAATAGCTTGCAAGCCCAAGAAAGCTTCGAAGCTGCTTCACATTCTGCGGAGGCTCCCACTCAACAATGGCATGCACCTTCGACGGATCAACTTTGATGCCCTCGGCAGAGATGATGTGCCCAAGATAGACGACTTCTTTCAACCAGAACTCACATTTGGAAAACTTGGCATAGAACTTATGCTCTCTCAGCTTATCAAGCACCAGCCTGAGATGTTCTTCATGCTCTTCCTCAGTTTCCGAACATACCAGAATATCATAGAGGTACAGCAAGACGAACTCATTCTTGAACGGAGAGAATATGTAGTTCATCATTCTACAAAATGTCGGTGGAGTATTTGCCAGACCAAAAGACATGACCGTATACTCATACGAGCCAAAACTTGTCCTAAAAGCAGTCTTTGGAATATCCTCTTCGCGAATGCGAATTTGATGATAGCCCATCCTGAGATCGAGTTTGGAGAAGACCTTAGCCCCTTTCAATTGCTCGAACAACTCATTTATGTTAGGAAGTGGATAGTTGTTTCTGATTGTCTTCTTGTTCAATGGACGGTAATCGACACACAATCGGTACGTGCCATCCTTCTTCTTGACAAACAATACTCCACAGCCCCAAGGAGACGAGCTTGGTCTGATCAGACTTAAACGCTCCTGCTCATCGAGTTGCCTCTTAAGTTCCTTCAGCTCTTCTAGACCCAATTTGTACGGCCGTTTGCACACAGGCTCAGTACCTGGTTCAAGCTCAATAACAAATTCAACTTCCCGGTGCGGAGGCATTCCTGGCAGTTCTTCTGGAAACACATCTTCATATTCGCAGACCACTTGGACTTGCGAAATAGGATTAATCTCACCCTTTTCATTCAAAGAGAACAGACGGATTGTGTCATCGCGCGCCGCGAAGATAATCACGTCCTTTGAAGAGTGAGTAAGCTTCACTTCTTTAGCTTCACAATCAATCGATGCCTTGTTCATGGCCAGCCAGTCCATAGCAAGGATCAAATCAATGTCGGAATTTCCCAAGACAATAGGAGACGCCAGAAAAGAATAACTACCCATCTTGAGAGAAACATCCAGAACCAAACAATTGCAATTCATCAATCTCCCAGGAGAAACTACTGAGACCGGCTTAAGAAAATCTTGACAAACAAACTCATGCTTTGCAAAGAATGGATGGGACATGAAGCAATGCGATGCACCAGAATCAAATAACACTTTAGCAGGAATATCATTAACGAGGAGGTTACCCATAATCACATCTGACGAGTTCTTTGCCTCAGCCGCATTCACCATCTTGACTCAAGCAGACCTGGGGTTGAACTTCACGATAGCATTGCTTGGAGGTTTTCCTGGAGGAGGACGTGGAAGACGGAGCTGAGAAGTGCACTTGTTAGCATAGTGATCCTTCTGCCCACACTTGTGACAAGTAACATCTGCCGGCTGACGGTACTGTGTCTGAGGAGGCCCTTGCTTCTGCTCCTGAAACCTCTACTGGAAAGCTGGGTTGGGTGGGTGGGAAGAACCACGGCCACCTGAATGCTTGAACTGCTACGTGTGCCGAGGAGGAGGAGGAGACAGCCAATATTTATGTTGCTTCTGAACCACCTGAGTTGAGGAAAACGAACTGGAATCTCTGAAGCTCTTCTTTGAATTCTCCACCCTGAGCAAAGCTTCCTCAGCCCTGAGAGCTAAGTTGTAGAACTTGTCGAACTCCTTAGGATCGTGCAAAGCGAGAGCTAGCTGCAAATCCTCTTTCAAACCACCTTTGAACTGGTAAATCTTGCTCTTCTGGTCAGGAATATCCTACAAGGCGTATCGGGCCAGCTCGTGGAACTCGACGTTGTACTTGTACATGGAGTTATCACCTTGCTTTAAGCGCCTGAACTTCTCACGCATATCCTCCAAAAAGCTAGACGGGATGTAGTGGGATCTGCAGTCTGTGCAGAACTCATCCCAAGAGATGACTCTGGCACCCCTAGAATCCTTCAACTGCTGCCACCAGATAGATGCTTGCTCCTTCAGCTGGAATGTTGCAAACTTGACGAAATCCTCTAGACAAACATTGCTACATTCAAAGTGCTTGTTCATGTCGTGGATCCAATCCTCGGCATCAAACGGCTGGTCACACGACGTGAAGGTCTTCGGCTGATTTGACAGGAACTGACTCACATTAGCAAATTGATAGCCCACATGATTGAAGTTGCCTTGCTGCTGATTAGTCCTCTCTTGCAACCACTGTATCAGCATCTGAGTGTTTGCATTTGTAGCAGACATCACCGCTTGGCAAGTGATACGTCTCCATCTTATCTACTTTTCCAAACTCTTTTGCCCTTGTTTTGGACTCTAATTTGCATGATTTGAATGGAACTAACGTGGATTGATGTTGTTTCCAGTAGAATTGCCTTGGTGTTATTTTTGTGCAGAAATCAAAGTTCTGCAAACGTCCTGAAAATTTACGGGGAGCATTTTTGGAAAATATGAAAAATATTTGCGCCAAGTTCCACCACAGGGGGTGGGCCAGTGGGCCACAAGCCCTGGCTCCGCCACCAACCCCCTGGTGGCGGTGGGCAGGCTTGTGGGGCCCACACGGCTCTGCCGCCCCCAACCTCAGGTCTACAAGTTCACTTTTGTCGCAGAAAAAATAAAAAGAGGAAGTTTTCGTCGCGTTTGCTATATGGAAGCGCCACCACAACCTGTTCTTCATCTGGAGGGCAGATCTGGAGTCCGTCTTGGGCTCCGGAGAGGGGAAATCGTCGTCATCGTCATGATCAACCTTCTTACCTCTCCAATTCCATGAAGCTCTTCGTCGTTCGTGAGTAATCTATTCGTAGGCTCGCTGGGCGGTGATGAGTAGGATGAGATCTATCATGTAATCGAGTTAGTTTTGATGGGGATTGATCCCTAGTATCCACTATGTTCTGAGATTGATGTTGCTACTACTTTGCCATGCTTAATGCTTGTCACTAGGGCCCGAGTGCCATGATTTCAGATCTGAAATTATTATGTTGTCACCAATATATGTGTGTATTAGATCCGATCTTGCAAGTTGTAGTTACCTACTATGTGTTATGATCCGGCAACCCCGGAGTGACAATAACCGGAACCACTCCCGGTGATGACCATAGTTTGAGGAGTTCATGTGTTCACCAAGTGCTAATGTGTTGGTCCGGTTCTTTATTAAAAGGAGAACCTTAATATCCCGTAGTTTCCTTTTGGACCCCGCTGCCATGTGAGGGATGGACAATAGATGTCATGCAAGTTCTTTTCCCTAAGCACGTATGACGACACACGGAATGCATGCCTACATCACATTGACGAATGGGAGCTAGCCACATATCTCTCCGTGTTATAACTGTTGCATGTTGAATATCATCCAAACAAATCACCGACCCATTACCTACGTGTTTGTCCTACTGTTGTTGTTACTTGTCTTGCTCTGCTGCTGTTACTACTGTTGCTTCTACTGTTACTTGTTTTGCTCTGCTGCTACTGTTGCTACTACTGTCGCTTGCTACTGTTGCTACTTGCTACTGCTGTCACTACTGCTTTTCCTTGCCGCTGCTATTGCTTGTTACACTGCTGCTACCTGCTACAATTTTGGTTCGCTGGTCGTTGACGGGAAGTGACAATTTCTGTCAACGAGGCAAGTTGGTTTCATTGATAACAACCGTTAGAAATAGTCTGCCGTGTCAACATATCGTTTCTGACACCGTTGCTATCATACTACTTTGTTGTTACTACTTTGCTTGCGGATACTAATCTTTCAGGTGTGGTTGAATCTGACAAATTCAGCTGCTAGTACTCGAGAGTATTCTCTCACCTCCTATTTTGGCGATCTAAAAATTTGGGTCGAATACTCTACCCTCGAAAACTGCTACGATCCCACGCGCTGGTGGGCCGTCAACAACATTCTTCTAGTTTCGATTGTCGGGGAGTGCTAGCAGCATTCTTCTGGTGCCGTTGCAAGGGGAAGAACAATTGACATCAAGCATTTTTCTGGTGCCGTTGCTGGGGAGGTATTGCTATATTCTCTGAGTCACTTGGGATTTATATCTGCTGATCACTATGAAGAATCTGAAGGATCCGAAGACCAAAGTCTTGCCCTCAACTACGAGGGGATGTAAGGAATCGCCATCTAGCTCTGCACTTGATTCACCTTCAGTTATGAGTAAGTTTGCGACATCACCTCCTGCTAGAAATCTTGATATGTCGCCTGTGCTTGATGATGCTTATGATGCTACTGCTAGAGATGTTATGCTTGATATTATGCCTGATGATACTATGCTTGATACTATGCCTGATACTGCTAGACATGCTATGCTTGATACTGCTAGAGATACTATGCCTGATACTGCTTTGCCTGATGATGCTAGAGATGCTATTTTGCCTGATGTTCCACTAGGGGTGTTCATTGATGCTCATATTTCTAGAGTTACTGCCAATGCTCGTGATGCTTCTGATACTACTGATACTATTGAGATAGAACCTGCTTTTGCTCCTGCTAGATCTAGCTCTCCTAGATATGAATTGCCTGATATACCTGAGGGTTACGTTATGGAGGGAGAGAAAGCTAAGGATTTTCTTGCGTGTAAGGTTGCCTATGATGCTCAGAAATTACTTCTCAAGTGGAAGGAAAAATCTCTGAAAGCTAAGATGAAATACGACCCGAAGTTTCCCACTTCACCTATCTTTATCACCGATAAGGATTATGAATTCTCTGTCGATCCTGAGATAATCTATCTAGTCGAATCTGATCCTTTTGACGGTTATGAGTCTGAGACGGTCGTAGCCCATCTTGCCAAACTACACGATATAGCCACCCTTTTCACTAATGAGGAGAAGATCCGCCACTACTACATCCTTAAGTTGTTTCCTTTCTCTCTAAAGGATGATGCTAAAGCCTGGTTCACCTCTCTTGCTCCTGGATGTGTGAGTAGTCCCCAGGAGATGGTCTATTACTTCTGTGAGAAATATTTCCCTGCCCATAAGAAGCAAGCTGCCTTGCAGGAAATATACAAGTTTGCTCAACTCCAAGAAGAGAGTCTTCCACAAGCTTGGGGGAGGCTCGTCCAGCTACAGAATGCTTTGCCTGATCACCCTCTTAAGAAGAACAAGATACTCGATATCCTCTATAACGGACTTACCGATGCCTCTAGAGACCACCTAGATAGTTGTCCCAGTTGTGTTTTAAGGGAACGAACTGTAGAACAAGCTGAGACTCTACTGAATAACATCTTGATCAACGATAATGCTTGGACTATTCCCGAACCACCTCCTAAGCAAACTCTGAAGAAAAGAGGTATTCTATTCCTCAGTCCCGTAGATATGCAAGAAGCCAAGAAATCTATGCAATAGAAAGGCATTAGATCTGAAGATGTCAAAAATCTACCACCTATCGAAGAGATCCATGGTCTCGATAACCCGATACAGGTAGTAGAAGTGAATTCTCTGCGTAGGTTTGATGAGAGTGATATTCCTTTTGATAAACCTGCTAGCCTATGCTTTGATGAATTTGACAACTTTGTTTCCAAACAACAGAGTTTCAATGATTATGTTAGCAGACATTTGGAACAAAGTACTCGTATGCTTAGCCATTTAAGTGCTTGTGTAGACAAAAATGTCAATGATCTGAAGCTTCTGAGTAAACATGCCTCTATGATTACTACTCATGTAGAACAAGTACTTAAAGCTCAGAATGACTTGCTCAATGAATTAAATGACAACTCTGTCAGAGTCATTACTAGAGGAGGCAAAATGACTCAGGAACCTTTGTATCCTGAAAGTCATCCTAAGCGAATTGATCAAGATTCTCAAGGAATCAATGCTGATACACCCAGTCATCCTAAGGAGAAGAAGAAGGATGATACAAACCTACACGCCAGTTCACCAAATACTTTCACACCTGAAGAACCTAATGATATTTCTGCGTCTGATGCAGAAACACAATCTGGTGATGAACATGAACCTGGTGACAATATGGACAGTGATGTTCATAATAATGCTCAACCTAGCAATGATGAGGATGTGGAGATTGAACCTACGGTTAATCCTGATAATCCACAACCTAAGAGATACAATAAGAATGACCTTACTGCTAGGAAGCATGGTAAAGAAAGGGAGCCATGGGTTCAGAGATCTATGCCCTTTCCTCCTAAGCCATCCAAGAAAAAGGATGATGAGGATTTTGAGCGCTTCGTTGAGATGATAAGACCCATCTTTCTGCAGATGCGGTTAACTGATATGCTCAAGATGTCTCCGTATGCCAAGTACATGAAAGATATCGTGACAAATAAACGAAAGATACCAAATCTTGAGATCTCCACCATGCTTGCCAACTACACTTTGAAGGGTGGAACTCCTAAGAAACTTGGTGATCCCGGAGTGCCCACTATACCTTGCTCTATTAAAGGAAACTACGTAAGAACTGCCTTATGTGACCTTGGAGCCGTTGTTAGTGTTATACCGCTTTCTCTTTATCGTAGACTTGAGTTGGATAAGTTGACACCCACTAAAATTTCTCTGCAAATGGCCGACAAATCAACTGCTTTCCCTATCGGCACTTGCGAGGATGTGCATGTTGTGGTTGCTAACACCACTATCTTAACAGACTTTGTTATCTTGGATATTGCCGAGGACGATGCCATGGCTGTCATCCTCGGAAGACCCTTTTTAAACACTGCAGGGGCTGTTATAGATTGCAACAAAGGCAATGTCACTTTCCACGTCAACGGTAATGAGCACAAAGTGCACTTTCCGAAGAAACGATATCAAGTACATTGCATCAATGCTATCGAAAAGACTTCATCGATTCTCATTGGGAGCTTTGAATGCCCTATTCCTCGTGTCAAGATGAAGTATGATTTGCTTGTTGGGGAGATACATATCCCCATTGAGGTGACTTAGTGGCTATTCAAAAATTCTCTGTTCTCTCTTGCGATTCGAGAAGATTTTGTCATAAGGACTTGATCAATCCCATTGACGGATTTCTTCCGATGACCATAAATTGGATGAATCAAAGAGTCACATACCTCTGTTTTGAGCTTTCATTTTCTTTTGCTTAGAAGAAAAATGTTAGAATTAGTTTAGCTTTTCCTGTTTTCTGTTTTAGCGTCCCGGAGAAAAATACCTCGAAAATAGAAGTTCTCCGATGGTCCTGAAAATTTAGTATGATTTTTTCTGGAATTTTTGAAAATTACTAGGACTGAGAGCTGGTCTGGGGGCCAGACCAGTGGGCCACAAGCCCTGCCATCGCCACCTACCCCCCTGGTGGCGGAGTGCAAGCTTGTGGGGCCCACAGGGACCCCCTCCACTCATTCCAGCTCCCAGCCTCTTCTTCCACCTCCAGAAAAAATTGTTTCGCAGCTCAAACCCATGTTCTTGCTCATTTGGCTCTGATTTTCGATCTCCTTGCTCAAAGAACCATTCTCCAAACCGTTTTGGGGAAATTACTCCTTGGTAAGTGAGTCCTCCATTGGTCCAATTAGTTTTTGCTCTAGTGCTTTATCCTTCGCGAATTCTTGCTACCTTGGCCACCCTGTTCTTGAGCTAGAAATGTTGATTTTAGCTGGTCCCAAGTAGTTTTAGCGCGTGATACGGTCTCTGGGCACTAGTAGGAGTAGTTTCTACAAGGTGTGGTGGGTCTTCATTCACTTTTCTCTTGAACTTCACAAATTTCAGCAAAAGGAAATTATGTTCAGGAGGAAGTTTCATGGTGGTTCCTCAAGTAAGAAGGGTCCTCGTCTTTCTTTTCGGGAGCCCGAACCTTTTCAACTAAGGGACGCACCGGTACAACCATGTGAATGGCCTTCCGATGAGTTCATGATCGAAGCAGGTTTCAAGGATGAGTTTGATACACTTGTCCGCAATGTCGGGTTAGAAGAATTCCTCTCAGATAAATCTGAACAGTATGCTATGCGCACTGCCTCTTTCGTGCGTAGATTTAAATTCTCTGTTGGTCGTGACTCATCCATACTGTTTGATCTGTACGATAAATCCTATACCGTGGATCTAGAGGATTTCAATAGGATTTGCAAGATACCCGATGGGGGTACTATTAATGATCCTTCTAAGTCTTCGGTCAGAGACTTTGTCTCCAGTATAACTGTTGGAGAAACCAGAGATATCACGCAAGCCACCATAGGAAGCATCCATTTCCCTGCCTTGCACTACCTTGCCCTCTTCATAGGTAGGTGCATTAACGGCAAGGGTGCACATTGTCACCTATGCGCTTCCGAACTTAGTATTCTTAAGAGCGCAGTAACAGGTGACAAGAGCTTCAATATGGGAGCTATAATAGCAAGGAGGCTGAATAAAAATGAAAGTGAGGGGGATTTCTTTGGTGGAGTTTACGTTACACGCTTAGCAAATTTTCTTGGAGTATCCACCCGTCCAGAAGACCCTCCTCTCCGTACAGCCTACCTTGATCGTGTCGCTCTAACACGCTACCAGTTCATTGAGAGAGATCATGGATCCCTCCTATACCGCTTGATATTTAACCGGCAACGTGTTTTCCATATTACCCTTCCTGCTCCTGCTTTCTTTGACTTTCAGGTAAAACGAAGATACTACATAACCATAGGAGAGACAGAGGAGTATGAGAGGGAGGCGACTGCTGCTCGACTTCGTGAGGCAGCTATTCAGGCAGTGGCTGCAGCACTCCCGTATAACACCCATTATGGTTTTGGGTTTCGCCAGGACCATCCTTGGGAGTAGACCAAGCTAGGCCAAAAGCCTAAGCTTGGGGGAGTACGTGTTCTCACCGACTTTACATTCATGCTTATGCTTTCACTTTGTTAGCCGGTGTTCACACTTTGCCACTGTATTATCCATGCTAATTTATTTTCGTTTTCTTGTTTTCTTGTTTTGTGTCCTTTTGAGCAAACCCAAAAAGATTTTTCTTTCTTCTTTTGCTTGTTGGGAGCTTTCCCGTGTAAATAGTTTTGTTTTTCTCTGTGTCAAGGTAGAAGATATTGGTTACAATGTTTATTGGTTCTTACATGCTTACCTGTTTAGCTTTCAAAGAGCCATATTACTTTGTCTTCTCCTTTGTGTTTGCCTGCAGATTCAGCTTAGTACAATGCGCTTATTATTGTTCACATCGTTCGATCGTGCAAATGAAAGGCAATGATGATGATATATGATGAAGTGACTGAGACTGAAAAGCTGGTATGAACTCTATCTATTTTGTTTTTGAAAATATGACTAGCTTGTCGACCCAGATTCAGCTTTGTAGTGAGAGAACCATGTTTGCAATGACAATTTAGAGATCATAGTTTCTGATGCCATGCTTATTTAGTTGAGAGCTTATAATGGTTTGTCTTGAATGCCAACATAGATTTTGAAATAACTATGATGTAGTATGATAGGATGGTATTCTCCTTTGAATGTTTCAAGTGGCTTGACTTGGCGCATGGTCATGCATGTAGTTGAAACAAAATCAACATAGCCTCTCTGATGTTCGTGTTCATGGTGATTTATATCCTGTTCATGCTTGCATTCAATGTTAGTCAAACTCATTGCATCTTGATGACTGTTGTCGCTCTCTAGTTGGTCGCTTCCCAGTCTTTTGCTAACCTTCACTTGTACTAAGCGGAATATTGCTTGTGCATCCACTTCCATAAACCCAAAAGTGTTTCCATGAGAGTCCACCATACCTACCTATTTGCGGTATCTACCTGCCGTTTCAAGTAAATTTGCATGTTCCATTCTCTAAACCTTCAAGAAATAATCTGTTTTGCATGCCCGAACCGCTCATGTGGTGAGAGGGGGCTATTGGTATCTTCCATGCTAGGAGTGTTATCCTCGACATGTGTTTATTCACTGTCATTCACGAGAAAGGGGCCGGTAATTGGAATGCCCAGTTCCACGCTTAAATCGAAAACATAACTGTAAAACAAGACTCTCCGCGGATTGATGCTAGTATGGACGGTACCCGAGGATTCGGCTAGCCGTGGAGTGTGATTGATTGGTGGTGGGGGAGTTAAAACTTTACTTTTCTGTTTGGGAACCGCCTATAGCATGAGTAGCATGGAAGATATTGAAAACTCTTGTCATTGCGTTGACAATGAAAGCATGCCACCCAAAATTACTATCTCTGTTTTCAAAGCTTGAGCTCTGGCACCTCTGCAAAATCAATGCTTCCCTCTGCGAAGGGCCTCTCTATTTATTTTCCTGTTGAGTCAGCCTCCTCTTTTATAAGCACCAATTAGAGAGCACCTCTGTCATTTTTATGCTTTGCTTTTGATTGATATTGAGTATGACTATGACTGGATCTTCGTTGCTATGAATTACAATGTTTAGTCAGCCCTTGATCTTTGAAAGTGCTCTGCATTTATGTTTTGCGGTCTCAGAAAGAGCTAGCGAGATACCACCTATTCATATTGCTTCATGCTTGTTTTGATTGAAGTGTTGGTATTTGGAACTCATTATTATTTTCTCGTTAGCTGATTATGCCATTGATATTAGTTTACCGTGAGACCTTTGTGTCATTTGCTTATGTGGTTAACTTGTGATCTTGCTGAAATTCTGGTTATGAGTTAGACATAGTTGCAACAACAAGATCAAACAGAGATTGTCAAAGTTTTTCTTTCTCTCTCAGTTTGTAAACTGAGTTGCTTGAGGACAAGCAAGGTTTTAAGCTTGGGGGAGTTGATACGTCTCTATCGTATCTACTTTTCCAAACTCTTTTGCCCTTGTTTTGGACTCTAATTTGCATTATTTGAATGGAACTAACGTGGACTGACACTGTTTTCAGCAGAATTGCCTTGGTGTTATTTTTGTGTAGAAATCAAAGTTCTCCAAACGTCCTGAAAATTTACGGGGATCATTTTTGGAAAATATGAAAAATATATGCGCCAAGTTCCACCTGAGGGGGTGGGCCAGTGGGCCACAAGCCCTGGCTCTGCCACCACCCCCCTGGTGGCGGTGGGCAGGCTTGTGGGGCCCACACAGCTCTGTCGCCCCCAACCTCAGGTCTATAAGTTCACTTTCGTCCCAGAAAAAAGAAAAAGAGGAAGTTTTCGTCGCGTTTGCGATACGGAGGCACCGCCACAACCTGTTCTTCATCTGGAGGGCAGATCTGGAGTCCGTCTTGGGCTCTGGAGAGGGGAAATCGTCGCCATCGTCATCATCAACCTTCTGCCCTCTCCAATTACATGAAGCTCTTCGTCATTCGTGAGTAATCTATTCATAGGCTTGCTGGGCGGTGATGAGTAGGATGAGATCTATCATGTAATCGAGTTAGTTTTGATGGGGATTGATCCCTAGTATCCACTATGTTCTGACATTGATGTTGCTACTACTTTGCCATGCTTAATGCTTGTCACTAGGGCCCGAGTGCCATGATTTCAGGTCTGAAATTATTATGTTGTCACCAATATATGTGTGTTTTAGATCCGATCTTGCAAGTTGTAGTTACCTACTATGTGTTATGATCCGGCAACCCCGGAGTGACAATAACCGGAACCACTCCCGGTGATGACCATAGTTTGAGGAGTTCATGTGTTCACCAAGTGCTAATGCGTTGGTCCGGTTCTTTATTAAAAGGAAAACCTTAATATCCCATAGTTTCCTTTTTGACCCCGCTGCCACGAGAGGGATGGACAATAGATTTCATGCAAGTCCTTTTCCCTAAGCACGTATGACGACACACGGAATGCATGCCTACATCACATTGACGAACGAGAGCTAGCCACATATCTCTTTGTGTTGTAACTGTTGCATGATGAATATCATCCAAACAAATCACCGACCCATTGCCTACGAGTTTATCCTATTGCTGATGCTACTTGTCTTGCTCTGTTGCTGTTACTACTGTTGCTGCTATTGTTACTTGTTTTGCTCTGTTGCTACTACTTTCGCTTGCTACTGTTGCTACTTGCTACTGCTGTCACTATTGCATTTCCTTGCCGCTGCTATTGCTCATTACACTGCTGCTAGCTGCTACAATTTTGGTTTGCTGGTCGTTGACGGGAACTGACAATTTCCGTCAACGAGGCAACTTGGCGCCATTGATAACAATCGTTAGAAATAGTCTGCCGTGTCAACAGATCTTTTCTGACACCGTTGCTATCATACTACTTTGTTGTTACTACTTTGCTTCCAGATACTAATCTTTCTGGTGTGGTTGAATCTGACAAATTCAGCTGCTAATACTCGAGAGTATTCTCTCACCTCCTGTTTTGGCGATCAACAAATTTGGGTCGAATACTCTACCCTCGAAAATTGCTACGATCCCACGCGCTGGTGGGTCGTCAACAACATTCTTCTAGTTTCGATTGCTGGAGAGTGGTAGCATCATTCTTCTGGTGTCGTTGCAAGGGGAAGAACATTTGACATCACCAAGCCTCTACAGGAGGAGGAGGCGGCGGAGGAGGATTCTTTGGAGGAGGAGGTGGTGGCGGCATGTCAGCACCCTCACGACTCTGATTCTGACGAGTTGGTGGAGCCATCCTGAAGACGGACAACACATTAGCCCACAGAATAAATTGAAGGTAAAGCTGAATCAAAAAGGCAAGAATATTTGAACAGGAATTTTAGCAATTGTACTCGAACAAAATAGTAAGAATGCTTCCTCAAAGTGACTGTCAAAATAATTCTGAATAAGACCACTTGCAAACAAGTATGATCTAGAACTACTCGGAACAAACGTATGATCGAGATTTCATCCGATATCTTCATGGATAAGATCGCACGGGCTCAAATTTATAGTAGACATCCTGTGCAAGGTAGTGCACACGACTTATGAAGTATCCCCAAGTCGTAGCAAGCTACAAGGGCTCTTTAAGACACAACAATAACCGCGGTAAGACGACCGTGAACAAACATACCAACTGAATGTCGAATCCCAACCTCACATCATGCATCTGTCGGAAGTTTGTCCTATAAGTCACTACTCGATATCCCACCTATGAATTCCCGAAATATCAGGTCATGCGATCTGGTACACGGATACAAGGAGTAATATTCACACAAGTCCTATACTAACCCGTCCAATGTATCACTTCCGTCAACACATAACCAGAATCTCGGACCTTCATCTACTACAGACCCTCGTGATCACAACGATACAAAGTATGACAGTACTCCCGAACAATCTGCACCAGTACTGGGGACATCGGGGTTATCTCACCACTACTATTATTGAAGCAATTACGAACATCCTTCATTCTGAGATACTCAGAAATCTGAATGATGGCGAGGTGCACAAGAATCCCCTGGAGCTCAACTCCCCGGAAGAAATCAAGGCAGACAGGAGGCACCAAGACAGAACTCCGTCACATCGATATCATATAGATTTCAAAATACCCGCGTGATCCTAAAAAAAATTTGAACGAGAAGGGAGTAGAATTAAGATTTCCTAAGTCGGGAACCTCACCAGAGCATGGAAGAGGAGAAAAAAGAATCCTACTCTCAGATATAACTTAGACTCAAAACATTTTACTAGACTCGACTCGGCCGAGTACGATCACACAAAGGCTCCTATGGTCGTAAGGCTCTGATTACCAACTTGTAACGAGTAAGATGCGGTCCTTTCGATTTAGGGAACGAGACCCCAAATTGGAAAGAAGCACATCTAAGCATTTCGCAAGCAAGATAAACATAGCACATACATAATAAAAGAATGACAAATAGGGAATCGTTTGCCATCTCATAGATAATATCACAGTTTACATCACACATTTATTCAGACAAGGTAGTTCCGCTATGGACTACATAACATGAGAAAAGGCTATGCTATCCTGCATGCTTGCCCACGATCACGACCATGCCTCAGTCTTTTGGATAGTTCACGTACAGGCGGTCGTTCTCCTCATCGTACTGCCACGCCAGCTGCGTGCCATCGGGATCACCTGTGTCGGGCGTATCTGTACCTGTTGGGGGTGTTGAAGTAATTTGTGAGCCACGGGGACTCAGCAATCTATGACCTCGGTACCGAAACTAGTCAAGTTATTAGGTGAGGAAGGTTCAGTGTTTAGGTTACAGCATCCTAAGCTTTATTGTGGCTAACTTACGATGAACAAGTTATTGATGTGGTGATCTACGCTAGCGGTCGAAGACTAGCTGATCACTAAGTGATCCTGAACACCTACTTACGTCAAACATAACCCCGCCGTGTTCCCGGTCGAAGAGAGGTCTTCGAAGGGGGACAATCACGGTTACGCACATGGTTGGCGGTTTTATTAGAATTAGTTCAAGTTATCTAGAACCGGATGTTAACAAATATTCCAAGTTGCCACATAACCACGGGCACGGCTTTCCGAAAGATTAAACCCTGCAGGGGTGCTCCAACTAGTCCATCACAGATGGCCACGGGTCGCAAAGTAATCCTCTATCACAAATTTCGTGATCTCGTCGGATTCCTTAGAGGAAAACCTCAACTCTAGGGAGAACCAAAGCTTCACCGGGATTCCTATACGCAAGATATATCGCTAAGGTAAGAAAAGACTAGCAGGACCTCCCGTCGTGTCGACGACCCCGATAAGAGCCGCGTATCTAAGTCTCAGGACACGATGGATGACCACAGCGTACAGTGTCCTGATAGACATCTCCCGAGTTGCCCCGGGTTGGCCCCACACACGACTCTAGTTTGGGCCAACACTCATGAGGAGCACTGGCCCGGGTTGTTGATTAATTCCTCGGGGTAGCTATTCCCTATGGAGATTATTATTAAGTGATTAGCAGATTAAAACCAATGTTGGGTCCTGTCGGACAAGTCTTAACACTACACGATTTATCAAGGGGGTCCCCATAACAACCCCGAACGTGTTAGGAGCAATCGGTTATGGAATCAAACAACGGTAACCGGAAACTATGGCGGCAATAACGGAACAAAACACGGGGCAAAAGGCTAGGCCTCCCGACGTTACCAAGTATATAGGTGCATTAATTAAATAACAGATTTAACATAATGATATCAAAACTCATGTTATCACATGAGACAATTGCACCTGCAACTAGCAACGCTAACATTAGAAGCTGAGCAAGCCTACTTAGCCATTCAACATTAGCTAGGAGGGGAAAGTGTTTGGGTTTCATGGCAATATCAGGAGGCAATTATTTCCGTGGTAGGCAGCGAGCATATGACGAAGGAAACGTGAATCTAGGCATAACAAAGCTAGAGATGGTATCAAGGTCATGGTCATCTTGCCTGTGATGTCTTCAGCTTGGAACTGCTCTTGTTCGTCCTGCGCGTACTCTCCCGAATCCACATAATCGCTCTCCGATCCCGGTGCTACCCAACATAAAAATAGCATACAATGAACAACAACACAACATGATGCAACATACACATGATGTATGAGATGAGAATGATCATGCATCTCTATTCTAATCACTTGCATATGCATGAGAAGAAAATACAAACTTCTAGACAGAACTTCACTCTAAGCTATCTTGACATGCATGAAGATGACATGAACAGATGCATCACGAGAAAACGATGCAAAAAACATATAAAGAACGTTGCGAACGGAGCTACGAATCAACCGGATACTACGAAACAAGAAATGGAGTCCTACGGATCAAATTCACCACAAGCACTCTCCAATGGCAAACTTCTGGTATTCCTAGGTTGCCAAATGATCAAACAAACAAGTATAGATGGGGTGGTGCAAAGAAACTCACCACACCACCAACTATGCACTCCCAAGCTTCAAAACTACAAAACTATACATTCTGTCCTAAAGAGCAACATAGCAGTTTGAGAGCAACATACAAGGCACCTACAGCCACCCAAATGTGCCAAATAAGTTATGTGGCAGAAGCTATTCAAAAGCTATACAAGCATGAGCAAAAATATAATACAAAGGAGTTTCACACAGAAAGATCTACAGCTGCTAACATGGCCAAAAATATCAGATTTCAGGGACTTAGTGAAATTCTCAGACTTTCACCAGCTATTTATGCTCTGAAGCATTTTGACAGCACCCAAAACTATATCTACAGGAAGTGAAATGGAATGAAAATTGACAGAGAGCTAGACAAACACAAAAGCTCCAACTTTCGAGTTGATTGCAAGGGCTGATTCCCGGCACATGAACTTTTGCAACCACAACTACTAGGGAAGAAAATATGAGCAGTTTCTCAGACAGATTTTCACTAAGCTGGTAATTTCAGCCACATGCCTACTTTGACAAAGCACAACTTGCACATGCCAACTCCTAAGCATGAAACAACAACACCATGTTGTAGAGGGGTTCACCCTCTACTGCCACAACAAGGAATCATCCTCTTAGGCTCATCACATCACATGGAACCAAGCTCTAAATTTAGAACAAAACAGAAAAATGACATTCCCAGAAAGTGTTCCAAAGGGAAATATGATTCCACCAATGGATTCATGGGAAGATTCTACCCCAAAACATATATAATACCTAGGTACTTGCATAGAACAAATAGGCACAAAGCTAAGATGATAAACTACATGGAATCACAAAACTGCAAATAGTGCTATATCACATGTGTTGCACACTAGTTCATCACCTACACATGCACTTGCACACTCTCACAACTCCAATGGTGACATGAGGGTTTAGACCTCATGTATGTGTGCCATAGCACATCACCGCACACACACACACATCAAGCACCTACACATGCTAGTTTCTACACACACATACTTACACTCACACCACAATCACTACACACACATACAAGCTTGCACAAGTGCTCCTAAGGCAAAGCCATGCCTTGGGCATGTGGATGTCACACAAACACATGCACCACAAGGACACATACACACTCACACAACACATGGGTGCTTGCACACTCTCAAGCACACACCCCATGCACATGCTCTAGTGCACACATGCACAAGCACACACACATCTGCACATGCACCTACACATGCTCTTGGGTGCTTGCACCACACAAGCACACATGCACATAGATGCTTGCACACACAAATACTAGCATCACCTACACACACACACTCATCAATCACTAACTCCTACACATGCATATAACTAGAACAAGGTGAAAAACCTACTGGTTTCAAATCCTAGCAGCAAAAATGGAGATGCCCAAGCAATATAACCAACAACCTATCTACAGAACAACAAGCAACAAGCTACAGAACAGCAAAAGAAATAAGAAAATAGAAGGGGCAGAGGGGATTCGAACCCTCAACCCACTACACCAACACACCACTACACACCACTAGGCTAAGCTACTCTGGCTCATTGCTGGGAGGAAGAGGGAACATCCGCGGTTCCATTTCAGCACTAAGCACGGCGCGAGAAGCTCTACAACTACTACTGCAACGTGCACGGCGGCACCAGCGACAAAGAGAAGAACGGTGGCGTGGCTACGGGTTCTACGCTGGATCTGCCGACAGGGGAAGGGAAGGAGTGATGCTGCTCACCCACTGGTCGAGGAAGTCGAGCCTGCCGGAGAGGAAGTAGAGGACGTCGTGGAAGAAGGAAAGCAGGGGCGTTCGTCGGAGCGGAAGAAGGGCGTCGTCGAGGAAGGGGAAGCAGGGCAGATCGGATACGGCTAGCTGTGGGAACGGAAGCTCATGTCGTCCCGCATGCTCGCTGAACGCTTGGAGAGGAAGCACGGGCTCGGCAACGACGGTGAGGAGCTCCTCAAGGTTCGGCCATGGCGGAGGAGGGGCTCGCTTACCTACTGTCGACGAGGGAGAGGGAGGAGGAAGATGGGGAAAGAAGTGGCGGCGGCTTGGAGGAACCCTAGGCCACTGCACGGACGCCAAGGTTAAATAGAGGGGCGAGGGAGCCACCTCGACGTCCGTAAGCACGACGTCGCTCTCTGACGCGCCTCTCTCTGACAAAACTGACGGAAAGAAGGGAGGAGGGAGACGGCGTCTATAGGAGGAGGTTGCTGCGCGAGAGAGGTAAGTTGGGCCAGCGAGGGGAGGAGGCCCACTCGGATCCCCACGTAAGAAAAAGAAAAACCCACTCGGGTTTTTCTATTTAAAACAAACAAAGACAAAAACAATTACACAGGAAACACTGTTGATGCTAAAATAAAACAAAAATGCCCCTGGTCATAAGGGAATTGTGACCTATTTAAATAAAATGAAACAGGAATTTTTGGAGCATTTAAATATTTACAAAACAGAATTAATTACACTATTTTGTGAATATTTGCCCCTCTCAAACATGGATTCAAAACACTTTAAGCCTAGCATCACATCCACCACAAATCACTTTGAAATATAAACATTTTTGAAACACGGATAGGGCAAGTAAAACTTGAGCTTTGAGAAATAGAGGAGGGGGGTTTTAAAACCTAGTTGCAAACCAACATAGTTGCACCCCACTTTCAAATACAACCTCCAACAACACATAGCACATCAACATCAACACCACACCATGGATTCACAATGGCAACAAACACAAAAAAGGCATGGAATGAAATGGATGCATGCATGCAAAGGGAAACAAGACAAGGTAAGCATCACATGAAATAACACATGCATATCTCACAAGGCACTGACAAGGTGGACCCACATACAAGAAGGTTCCAAATATGGCAAGTTACACTCTGGGGCATTACAGAGGAGCCCACAAGCCAACTAGGTGCGGGCCCCCCTCCAGCTCCATCTCTATTTAGACCCTTTCGTCCGGAAATAATTCAAGAAGAATAGTTTATCGCGTTTTACGATACGGAGGCGCCGCCACCACCTGTTCTTCCTCTGGAGGGCAGATCTGGAGTCCGTTCTGAGCTCCGGAGTGGGGAGATCATCGCCATCATCATCACCAACCTTTCTTCATCGCCAATTCCATGATGCTCTTCACCGTTCGTGAGTAATCTCATCGTAGGCTTGCTGGACGGTGATGGGTTGGATGAGATCTATCATGTAATCTAGTTAGTTTTGACGGGGATTGATCCCTAGTATCCACTATGTTCTGAGATTGATGTTGCTACTACTTTGCCATGATTAAGGCTTGTCACTAGGGCCCGAGTGCCATGATTTCAGATCTGAACCTATTATGTTCTCGTAAATATATGTGTGTTCTTGATCCTATCTTGCAAGTTGTAGTCACCTACTATGTGTTATGACCCGGCAACCCCGGAGTGACAATAGCCGGAACCACTCCCGGAGATGACCATAGTATGAGGAGTTCATGTATTCACTAAGTGCTAATGCGTTGTTCCGGTTCTCTATTAAAAGGAGAACCTTAATATCCCGTAGTTTCCATTAGGACCCCGCTGCCATGGGAGGGATGGACAATAGATGTCATCCAAGTTCTTTTCCCTAAGCACGTATGACTATATACGGAATGCATGCCTGCATTACATTGACGAACTCGAGCTAGTTACTTTACTCTCCGTGTTATAACTGTTGCAGGATGAATATCATCCGGCATAATTATCCATCATCGATCCAGTGCCTACGAGTTTTTCCTACTAGTCCCTTCTACTGTTACTCTGTCGCTACTGCTGTCACTGCTGCTACTGTTACTTTGTCGCTACCGTTGTCACTGCTGCTACTGTTACTCTGTCGCTACTGCTGTCACTGTTGCTACTATTATCGTTGCTACTGTTGTTATCACTACTTTGCTACTCATACTTTGTTGCAGATACTAAGTCTTTCAGGTGTAGTTGAATTGACAACTCAACTGCTAATACTCGAGAATATTCTTTGGCTTCCCCTTGTGTTGAATCAACAAATTTGGGTTGAATACTCTACGCTCGAAAACTGTTGCGATCCCCTATACTTGTGGGTTATCAGGTACCTGCTGCCGAAGAGCACTGTCAGAGAGAGAGAGAGAATGTGGGGGTCGGGTACCTGTCGTGGCGTCACCTCAACCCTAGCCAATAGGGACGGGCAGCGGTGCCGATGGGAGAGCTCAGGGCGGCAACGGCGACGCTGGGTGGAGTCAGGGCCGGCACGGGGAGGAGTCAGGGGCGGCGCTGGGGGTGACGGCGACGCTGGGTGGACACGGGCGGGGGGGAGCGGGGGGAGGAATTGGGGAAGAAACAGGGGCGGCAGGGAGGAATTGGGGGATTTAGCGTGCGCGACGGTTAGCTCAAACTAGCGGTAGCGCTTTTTCAGTTCCAACGCTACTATTATAGCCGTTAGCAGTAGCACTTGTTTAGAACGAGCCCTACTCCTAAGTAGCAGTAGCGCTTCTACCAAACCAGCGCTACTGCTAACTTTATTTTCTTTATTCCTTTGTTTTTATTATGTTTCTTTATTACTTTCTTTTTATTACGTTTATCTATTACTTTATTTTTATTAATTTTCTTTTCTTTTTATTATTTTTCTTTCGTTTTCTGTTTACTTTACTTTTCTTTTTATTATTTGTTTTTCTCCCGACGACGACGGCGTCTCCCTCTCCCCCAATGCACGAATATCACCAGAACCATGCATGTGGTAACATATAATTTGACCGATAACGGTTACTTAAGTGCGTACACAAAATAGATTCAAATATATAAATGTAGGTTTCTGATCAGCTGCGTCGACGACGTTTCACATTGAGATGTTCCCTTTCTTGTTCGTTGCCGAGTAAGTGAGCCCCTCCTTGTGACTTTTTTGGAGCCATGGAGTATGATCTTTCCGCCACCATGTAGTCTTGATTCTTCTTTTCAAATATGCTTCATCGTCATCATCATCTTCCCTCATCGGGTTGCCGTATTGGTCGTAGTCTTCCTCGTTAGTGACTCCATCCATTCCGACGATGCTCCTTTTGGATCTCCTCATGACAACACGGCTGGGATTGGCGGGGTCGGTTATGAAGAAGCATTGTGTCACGTGCTTAGCGTGCACACATGGCTCATTTTTGGCGATGATGTTAACATTCATGGGAGTGCTCTTCACGTTGGGTATAGACATGGTGGTGAAATACTTGTTTTCTCTTACGACGTCTGCTACTTCTCAAACAACAGCTCCAGAAATTGACACGTTGACGGAGATTGGGCTTGCGTTGGTTTTTCCCTTGAAGAGGAAAGGGTGATGCAGCACAGGAGCGGTAAGTATTTCCCTCAGTTTGAGAACCAAGGTATTGATCCAGAAGGAGGGTCTCGTCAAGTCCAGAGTACCTGCGCAAACACAAACATACTTGCACCCAACGCTTCAAAGGGGTTGTCAATCCCTTCAAGATTGTTTGCAGAAGTGAGATCTGAAGGCGGAAAGTGCAACGTAGTAAAAAGTTTAAGGCTGAAAATATGGTGTGGAGTAGACCCTGGGGGCCATAGTGTTCACTAGAGACTTCTCTCAAAATAGCAAGTATTACGGTGGGTGAACAAATTAGTGTCGAGCAATTGATAGAACCATGCAGAGTCATGACGATATCTAAGGCAATGATCTAGCATGTAGGCATCACGTCCGAGACAAGTAGACCGATACTTTCTGCATCTACTACTAGTACTCCACACATCGACCGCTATCCAGCATGCATCTAGTGCATTGAGTTCATGACGAATAGAGTAACGCTTTAAGCAAGATGACATGATGTAGAGGGATAATCTCAAACCAATGATGAAAACCCCATCTTTTTACCCTTGATGGCAACAACACGATGCTTGCCTCGCTACCCCTTCTGTCACTGGGTGAGCTCACCGCACGGTATGAACCCAAAACCAAGCACTTCTCCCATTGCAAGAATCATAGATCTAGTTGGCCAAACAAAATCCACAACTCGAAGAGAATTACAAGGATATGAAATCATGCATAAGATAGATTAGAATAAAACTCAAATAAGATTCATAGATAATCTGATCATAAATCCACAATTCATAGGATCTCGACAAACACACCACAAAAGAAGATTACATCGGATAAATCTCCATGAAGATCATGGAGAACTTTGTATTGAAGATCCAAGAGGGAGAAGAAGCCATCTAGTTACTAGCTATGGACCCATAGGTCTATGGTGAACTACTCACGCATCATCGGAGAGGTCATGTTGTTGATGGAGAAGCCTTCCGTGTTCGAATCCCCCCTCCGGCAGGGCACGAGGGCGTGCCCCAGATGGGATCTTGCGGAGACAGAAGCTTGCGGCGGCGGAAAAGTGATTACGATGCTCCCCTGATTTTTTTGGGAATATTTGGGAATTTATAGGCGCAAGATCTAGGTCAGGGGACCTCCAGGGGCCCACAAGCCTGCATGGCGCCCCCCCAGGCCGCGGGGTGGGGGCTTGTGGGGCCCCTGGGGCTCTTCTGGCTTGGCCCCCAAGCTCTCCGATCTTCTTCTGTTCGAGAAAAAATCTTTTCGCGGAATTTCTTCCGTTTGGACTCCGTTTCAAAATCTCCTCTGAAAGGGGTCAAAAACATGGAAAACATGAACTGGCACTTGGCACTGATTTAATAGGTTAGTCCCAGAAAATAAATAAAAGGCATGCAAAACATCCAAAGTTTGACAAGATAATATCATGAAACCATCAAAAATTATAGATACGTTGGAGACGTATCAAGCATCCCCAAGCTTAACTTTTGCTCGTCGTCGAGTAGAGAAGTGATAAAGAACGAATTTTTGATGTGGAATGCTACCTAGCATAGTTGTCCTTTGCAACTTCTTTCACGTGGCATGAATGCTCAGATCCGTACGATTGAAAACAATAGTTTGCTATTGACATGAAAACAGTAATACTTCAAGCAAACTAGCAAAGTAATCATGAACTTTCAAAATAACAAGGCCAAAGAAAGTTATCCCTACAAAATCATATAGTCTGGCTATGCTCCATCATCCTCACACAACTAATGTAAATCATGCACAACCCCGGAATTGGCCAAATAATTGTTTTTGCACTCTTAATTTCTCAAACTTTTTATAACTATTACGCAATACATGAGCGCGAGCCATGGATATAGCACTATAGGTGGAATAGAGTGTGGTGGTGGTTGTGAGACAAAAAGGAGGAGATGGTCACACTGACTCGGCATATCAATAGGCTATGGAGATCCCAATTAATAGATATCAATGTGAATGAGTAGGGATTGCCATACAAGAGATGCACTAGAGCTATAAGTATGTGAAAGCTCAAGAGGAAAACTAGTGGGTGTGCATCCAACTTGCTTGCTCACGAAGACCTAGGGCGATTTTGAGGAAGCCCATCATTGGAATATACAAGCCAAGTTATAAAACAAAGATTCCCACTAGCATAAGGTAGTGACAAAGCAATAAGCTCTCAATCATGAAGAACATGGTGCTATTATGAAGCACAAGTGTGGAAAAAGGTAGTACATTGTCCCTTCTCTCTTTTTCTCTCATTTTTTTATTTGGGCTCTTAGCCTCTTTTTTCTTTTCTCTCTTTTTTTTGTTTTTGGGCTCTTTGGCCTCTTTTTTTCTTCACATGGGAAAATGCTCTAATAATGATGATCATCACACTTTTATTTACTCACAGCTCGAAGATCACAATGATGATGACTCCACAGGAAATGCCTCCGGCAGTGTACCGAGATGTGCAACGATCTAGTATGATCATGCAATGGCAATATGAAAGTGACGGCACAAGTCATTAGACGGATGGTGGTAGTTGCATGGCAATATATCTCGGAATGGCTATAAAAATGCCATAGTAGGTAGGTATGGTGGCTGTTTTGAGGAAGGAATTTGGTGGGTTTGTGCACCGGCGAGAATTGTGCGGCGCTAGAGAGGCTAGCAATGGTGGAAGGTCAAAGTGCATCTATACCATGGACTCAACATTAGTCATAAAGAACTCACATACTTGTTGCAGAAGTTTTTATTAGTAATAGAAACAAAATGCTAAACGCATACTCTGAGGGGAAGGGTTGGTAGGTGTAAACCATCGCGCGATCCCGACCTCAACACAAAGGATGACAATCAATAGATCAATTATGCTCTGACTTCCTAACATAGCGGTTCACCATACGTGCATGCTACGGGAATCACTAACTTCAACACAAGTATTTCTAGATTCATAACACCCTACTAACATAACTCTCAATATTACCGAATCCGTGTCTCAAAACTAATTGAGAGGAATATAAACTTCTCTTTCTACTCAATGCACATGAAGATGGAGGTTTTTGCATCCTCTTTGGGTACCTAGCACATGGGACTACTTTCATAGCATAAGCCAACTACCAAATCATGCACCGTCGTGCTCTAAAGATATAAGTGAAGCACAAGAGCAAAAGTATCTAGCTCAAAAGATATAAGTGAAGCACTAGAGCAAAAGTATCTAGCTCAAAAGATATAAGTGAAGCACTAGAGCAAAAGTATCTAGCTCAAAAGATATAAGTGAAGCACTATGAGCATTCTAGCAAAATCACGATGACTGCATGTCTCTCTCCCTCAAAAAGATGTGCAGCAAGGATGATTGTGACACAACAAAAAGAAAAGACTCCTATGATAGAAGACGCTCCAAGCAAAACACATATCATGTGGTGAATAAAAATATAGCTCTAAGTAATGTTACCAATGGATTGAAGACGAAAGAGGGGATGCCTTCCCGGGGCATCCCCAAGCTTAGGCTTTTGGTGTCCTTGAATTTGGATTGGGGTGCCTTGGGCATCCCCAAGCTTGAGCTCTTTCCACTCCTTATCTCTTTGTCCATGAGAACATTACCCAAAACTTGAAAACTTCACAACACAAAACTTAAAAAGAAACTTGTGATAATATCAGTACAAGAAAACAAACTACCACTTCTTTTGGTACTGTAGCAAACTTGAATTCCATCTATATTGATGATGGGCTATTGTATTCTCACTTTTTCATGGATAGTACCCCCGATACTAACCATAGTTTCATCAAAACAAGCAACCAACTCAATAAAAACAGAATCTGTCAAAAACAGACCAGTGTGTAGCAATCTGTATACTTCGTATACTTCTGGTACCTCATAAAATCTGAAAGATTTCGACGGTCTGGGGAAAAAGCATATCAATCAGCAGAAAAAAGAATCAACTCAAAAGCTCTTTCTGAGTAAAAGTGAAAAATCATCTCGTGAGCAAAAAGTTTCTGTCTTTTTCCGGCAAGATCAAACAACCATTACCAAGACTAGTCATAAAGGCTTTGCTTGGCTCAAACAGAAAAAGAAACACAAAAACACAAAAAACACAATCACAACAGAATTATGGAAGTGTGGGCGCAACAAAACAGAAAGAAAAAGTTAAATTCATCGGGTTGTCTCCCAACAAGCGCTATTGTTTAACGCCCTTAGCTAGGCATAGAAGCGATAGAATCACCTATCGTCGTCTTTGGTGCTCAAACCATAAGTAGCATGATCACTTATCATCTTTAGGTTTTCATATTTCTTGCTAGATGATTCACCACTACTTTTAGGAATGAAGGCAGGCTTGGTGATTTTATTGTGGGCAAAATTGGGAGTATTCTGCACAGCGGCAAAAGCGGAACCAAAGTTGGTTATAACATCCTCTAGTTTGCCAATCCTAGCGGAATCATGACCTAGCTTTTCGCTAACTATGGGTTCCTTCTCCGTTAAATTTTTGAAAACCATTCCCATCTTGGATCCGTACTGAGTGATTTGATTGTGGATCTTTTTATCCAAATTCTCAATGAGGTCAATCGTAGAAACTTTATTTTCAATAGCGTCCAGCCTACGCATCACATGTTCCAGAGTTAAGGTAGTTCCATTAATCATGAGTGGGGGTGAGCCTACCAAATTTATCACAGCTCTGTAAGAATCGATGGTATGGCTACCCAAGAAATTTCCACCTACGATGGTGTCAAGAATATACCTATTCCAAGGAGAAATACCCACATAAAAACTGTGAAGCAAGACGGTAGTGGATTGCTTATGAGTAGATCTACTCTGAGCATTGCAAATCCTATACCAAGCGTCCTTGAAGTTTTCTCCCTCAATTTGTTTGAAATTGAGAACTTCGCTCTCAGGAGTATCGTTTGAAGTGGTGGATCTAGCCATCAGGATAGACTATCCCACACAGACGAGCAGAAAGCAAGCGAGAGAAAAAGAGCAAACGAAAAGGCGAATGAAAAAGGCAAACGAAAGAGGCAAATTGGCGAAGTGCGCGAGAGGAAAACGAGAGGCAACTGGCAAACAAAGTAAATGCAAGAGATGAGTTTGCGACACTTACTTGGATGAGTTATTGACTTGATCTTCCTCCCCGGCAACGGCGCTAGAAATCCTTCTGCTACTTCTCAAACAACAACGCCAGAAATTGACACGTTGACGGAGATAGGGCTTGCGTTGGTTTTTCCCTTGAAGAGGAAAGGGTGATGCAGCACAGGAGCAGTAAGTATTCCCCTCAGTTTGAGAACCAAGGTATCAATCCAGAAGGAGGGTCTCGTCAAGTCCAGAGTACTTGCGCAAACACAAACAAACTTGCACCCAACGCTTCAAAGGGGTTGTCAATCCCTTCAAGATTGTTTGTAAAAGTGAGATCTAAACGCGTAAAGTGCAACGTAGTAAAAATTGTAAGGCTGAAAATATGGTGTGGAGTAGACCCTGGGGGACATAGTGTTCACTAGAGGCTTCTCTCAAAATAGCAAGTATTACGATGGGTGAACAAATTACTGTCGAGCAATTGATAGAACCACACAAAGTCATGACAATATCTAAGGCAATGATCTAGCATATAGGCATCACGTCCGAGACAAGTAGACCGATACTTTCTGCATCTACTACTATTACTCCACACATCGACCACTATCCAGCATGCATCTAGTGTATTGAGTTCATGACGAACAGAGTAACGCTTAAAGAAAGATGACATGATGTAGATGGATAATCTCAAACCAATGACGAAAACCCCATCTTTTTACCCTTGATGGCAACAACACGATGTGTGCCTCGCTACCCCTTCTGTCACTGGGTGAGGTCACCGCACGATATGAACCCAAAACCAAGCACTTCTCCCATTGCAAGAATCATAGATCTAGTTGGCCAAACAAAACCCACAACTCGAAGAGAATTACAAGGATATGAAATCATGCATAAGAGAGATCAGAAGAAACTCAAATAAGATTCATAGATAATCTGATCATAAACCACAATTCATCGGATCTCGACAAACACACCGCAAAAGAAGATTACATCAGATAGATCTCCATGAAGATCATGGAGAAATTTGTATTGAAGATCCAAGAGAGAGAAGAAGCCATCTAGTTACTAGCTATGGACCCATAGGTCTATGGTGAACTACTCACGCATCATCGGAAAGGTCATGTTGTTGATGGAGAAGCCTTCTGTGTCCGAATCCCCCCTCCGGCAGGGCAGCAGGGCGTGCCCCAGATGGGATCTTGCGGAGACAGAAGCTTGCGGCGGCGGAAAAGTGATTACTATGCTCCCCTGATTTTTTTGGGAATATTTGGGAATTTATAGGCGCAAGATCTAGGTCAGGGGACCTCCAGGGGGCCCACAAGCATGCATGGCGCCCCCTCCCCCCAGGCCACGGGGTGGGGGCTTGTGGGGCCCCTGGGGCTCTTCTGGCTTGGCCCCCAAGCTCTCTGATCTTCTTCTGTTCCAGAATAAATCTTTTCGGGGATTTTCTTCCGTTTGGACTCTATTTCAAAATCTCCTCTGAAAGGCGTCAAAAATATGGAAAAAAACAGGAACTGGCACTTGGCACTGAGTTAATAGGTTAGTCCTACAAAATAAATAAAAGGCATGCAAAACATCCAAAGTTTGACAAGATAATAGCATGAAACCATCAAAAATTATAGATACGTTGGAGACGTATCAACGTCCTTGGCCCATCTGACACGGAACATACTCGCATCATGCATTCCAGCAAAGTCAAGCTCCCAGATCTCTTCGACCCGTCCGTAGAATCTTTCAGTTGTGCCGTTAGCATCGGTCACGCATTGAACTGTCACCCCGGAGTTCTGGTAATCACTGTCCATTTCTTTGGCCTCCGTGTAGAACGTGTACCCATTGATATCGTAGGACTGATAGGTTGTGATCTTGGGCGCAGGGCCATGTGCTAAGGCGTGTATGAGCAATCCGTCCGAACTGCCCTCTTCCGGGGGATTTTCAAGAACTTGATCTTTGAACCAACGCAAGAAAGTAGCGTTGTGCTCTATAGTAACTTCGTCGTCCGTCTTGAGCATCCCCTTATCACGGTACTTCTTTGCGATGCTTTCTTTGTGTCGTGCCACATAATCATCTACCACATCTAGGTGTTGTAGCACTACTAAGTTAGCCCTGTCAAAGTCGTTCCGTAGTTCCGAATAGTCCACGTGAAATTCCCTCCGGCCGTTGTTGTGACCATCTCCTTCGAACTTCCCATCGTGCTTCTTGACGGGCAAACAAACAACAGGGTCTCCGATGCTTATATTATTCTCGCAAAAGGAGACGCACTCATGCGTCAGATACCCCTGGACGATGCTCCCTTTGGGACGGGACTTGTTACGAACGAATCCTTTGATGACCCCATTCATGCTCTCGAACGACATCATGCTGTGAAGGAATGTACGCCTGAGGTCCATGATGTCGTCCACAATGTCGACACACAGATGCACCATGACGTCAAAGAATGCGGGAGGGAAGTAAATCTCAAGCTCACATAGTATGACAACGATCTCTTCCTGTGGCCTTTGGAGCTTCTTCACACTTATGGACTTTTGAGAGATAACATCGAAGAAGTTGCAGAGACCAATAAGCGTGTCACGGACGTTCTTGTCCATTATCCCTCTAATGGAAACTAGGAGTATCTGCGTCATCATCACGTGACAGTCATGAGACTTCATCCCGCTGAACCTTTTCTTCTTGGGGTCTAGAAATCTGCTTATCTTCCCACAGTAACCGGAACTGACTTTGATTCCCATAAGGCACTTGATGAATTGATCGATCTCCTTCGGTCTTAAGGTGAAGCAGGAAGGGGGTCAATAATTCTCCTCCTTCTTCTTGACTTCTCTGCCCCTTTCCCCCTCCTCTGCCTCGGTCTCTGTCTCCTCCATCAACTTTTTACGGTGGATATCTTTCCTGATCTTCAAATCTTCCAAGTCTTTCCTTGCCTTCGGCCCATCCTTGGTCTTCTCCGGCATGTTCATCAGTGTGCCAAGCAAGGTTTCGAGGACATTCTTCGTGATATGCATATGATCAAGGAAATGAGGTGTGTCGTGATTGGGCCAGTACTCCAAGTCCCAGAAAACAGACCTCGTTTTCCATACCTTCAGCAGCGGCTCTGGCGCCTTTTTGATCTTTCACGACGCGGAGCATTGTTCCTAGTTTCTCAACAGCTCGTCGATTTTGGCGCCGCTCCTCTTACGTGGAGGTCCTTGAAGCTCAGCCAACCCATTGAATATATCTCCACGCTTTCTCCACGAGTCATCCTTCTCGAGCCATCTACGATGCCCCATGTACACGATTTTCCTAGACCCGCCATCTCTCGTTGACGTAAGCTGCTGAGACGTTGTATCATCCATGCACCTCGTGCATCAGCAGTATCCATGGCACACCTGGCCTGAGGTGTACCCGTAACCGAGATAGTCGTGCACCATCGTCATCAGCGCGGCTCTCATATGGAAATACTCTCCTTAGCTCGCGTCCCATGTCCATGCCGGTGATTTCCATACGTGTCTAGCTCCTCATGTAGAAGCCCCATATACAGGTTAATACTATTTCCCGGTTATTTCGGCCCTTGAATCTTCATGCACATGTGTACGTACTTTGTCTTCATGCACTTCCATGGGGGGAGGTTGTACATCCATACAAACACGGGCCATGTTCTGTCATTGGTATTCTGGTTTCCAAACGGATTCATGCCATCCGTACTCGCACCAAGCATGATGTTCCTTGTATCTTCTTTAGCAAATCCATATATGGTGTTGAATGCTCTCCACTGGTTACCATCTACGAGGTGTCTCAGCCTCGGATCATCTCCATCGTCGGGCTTCTTCCTCTCTGCATGCCAGCGCATGAGCTTTGCTTCCTTACGATCTACAAAATACCGCTGCAGACGGGGAGTGATCGGAAAGTACCATACAACTTTCTGAGGAGCTTTCTTTCCTGCCTTCTTGTATTGAGAAGCATTGCACACTGGACAGTTGGTTTTTTCAGCATGCTCCCCCCGATAAATGATGCAATCGTTGATGCATGTGTGGTACCTAATGTCCAGCAAATCAAAAGGGAAAACAATTTTCTTGGCCTCCTCGACACTACTCGGACACAGGTTCCCCGTGGGAAGAACTTTATTATGTAGATACTTCAAATGCTCATCGAGGCTTTTGTATGTCCATTTGTTTTTGAAGAGGGATTTATGGTGGGGAGGAGATGTGAGAGAAGTCATTTATGAAGGAGAGTTATGGTGGAGGGGGATATTAATGAGGAGAGAAGAGAGGTAGGAGGAAGAGAGAAGAAGAGCAACAATGGTGTGAGAGTGTGGAGAGGGGAGAGGAGGGGGAGAGAGGTGAAAGTGGGGGAGGGGAGGGGGGTAAAAAGGTGGCAGCCGAAACTAGCAGTAGCGCTGGATATCAGTGAGCGTTGTTGTTATTTTATAAGTACTGCGTTGCGTCATAGAGAGCGCTACTACTAAGTGAGGTCAACTAGCAGCAGTGGTGTTGCAAAACAAAGCGCTACCGCTAAACACTTAGCAGTAACTCTGGATTTTGGGCAACGCTGCCACTACAGCTACTGTCGGTGGCATAGTCTGGTCCCACGTAGTAGTAGCGTGTTTATACAAAGAAGCGCTACTGCTAAGGTGTTAGGAGTAGCAGTTAGCTGGAGACGCGCTGCTCAGTAGCGTTTTTTTCCAGCGCTACTCATAGGCTCCTGCCTATAAGGTTTTTCCTAGTAGTGTAATGATAGTGCCACTTACTTGTGGCACTACCACTTGAGTCATATTGGTATAAAACGCATGAAGAAGCTCCATGCTGATGGATCTTTGGACTCGCTCGTTTTTGAAAAGTTTGAGACATGCAAACCATGTCTATTGGTATAAATGCATGAAGAAACTCCATGCAGATGGATCATTTGGAATCACTTGAGACATGCAAATTATATCACATGGGCAAGATGACTGAATGCCTCGTTTTCCAATGAGATGGAACAAGAAAGTAACTTGTTGGAAGTAATACATTTTGATGTGTGCAGTCCAATTTGTGCTGAGGCACCCAGTGGATATCGTTATGTTCTTACTTCACAAATGATTTGAGTAGATACTAGTATATTTACTTGATGAAACACAAGTATGAATTATTGAAAGGTTCAAGTAATTTCAGAGTGAAGTTGAAGATTGTCATGACAAGAGGATAAAATGTCTATGATATGATCATAGAGATGAATATCTGAGTTGCGAGTTTGGTACACAATTAATACATTGTGGAAATTGTTTCACAACTAATGCCACCTGGAACACCATAGTGTGATGGTGTGTCTGAATGTCATAGCCGTGCCCTATTGGATGTGGTGCATACTATGATGTCTCTTATCGAATTACCACTATCATTTTTGGGTTAGGCATTAGAGACAACCGCATTTACTTTAATTAGGGCACCACATATTTCCATTGAGATGACACCGTATGAACTATGGTTTGGAGAAACCTAAGTTGTCATATCTTAAAAGTTTGGGGCTGTGACGCTTATGTGAAAAAGTTTCAGCCTGCTAATCTCAAACCCAAAGCCGATAAATGCATCTTCATAGGACACCCAAAACAGTTGGGTATACCTCCCATCTCACATCCGGAAGCAAAGTGTTTGTTTCTACAAATGGGTCCTTTCTCGAGGAAAAGTTTCTCTCAAAATAATTGAGTGGGAGGATGGTGGAAACTTGATGAGGTTATTGAACCATCACTACAACCAGTGTGTAGCAGGGCGGAGGAAGTTGTTCATGTGACTCCTACACCAATTGAAGTGGAAGTTGATGATAGTGATCATGAAGCTTCGGATCAAGTTACTACAAACCTAGTAGGTTGGCAAGGTCACGTACTCCTCCAGAGTGGTACGGTAACCCTGTCTTGGAGGTCATGTTGTTGGACAACAATGAACCTATGAACTACGGAGAAGCGATGGTGGGCCCGAATTCTGACAAATGGCTGGAGGCCATGAAATCCGAGAGAGGATCCATGTATGAAAACAAAGTGTAGACTTTGGAAGAACTACTTGATGGTCGTAAGACTGTTAAGTACATATGGATATTTAAAAGGAATATAGATGATGATGGTGAAAAGTCACCATTAAGAAAGCTCGACTTGTCGCAAAGATGTTTCCGACAAGTTCAAAGAGTTGACTATGATGAGACTTTCTCATTCGTAGTGATCCTAAAAGTCTGTTGGAATTATGTTAGCAGTTGTTCCATTATTTATGAAATCTTACAGATATGATGTCAAAACATTTTTTCCTCGACAGTTTCCTCGAGGAAAGGTTGTATGTGATAAAACCAGAAGGTTTTGTCGATCCTAAGGATGCTAACAAGTATGCAAGCTCCAGCGGTCCTTCAATGGACTAGAGCAAGCATCTCGGAGTTGGAATATATGCTTTGATGAGATGATCAAAGTTTTTGGGTTTATACAAGTTTTGTGAGAAACTTGTATTTCCAAAGAAGTGAATAGGAGCACTGTAGAATTTCTGGTTAGAATATGCGATTGACATATTGTTGATCGGAAATAATGTAGAATTTCTAGAAAGCATAAAGGGTTGTTTGAAAGGAGTTTTTCAAAGGAAAACCTAGATAGAGCTACTTGATTGAGCATCAAGATCTATAGAGATATATCAAAACGCTTAAGAGAACTTTCAAATGAATGCATACTGTGACAAGGTTTTGAAGGAGTTCAAAATAGATCAGTCAAAGAAAGAGTTCCTGGTTGTGTTATAAGGTGTGAGTATTGAGTAAGACTCAAAACCCGACCACAGCAGAAGAAAGAGAAAGGAAGAAGGTCGTCCCCTTTGCCTTAGCCGTGGGCTCCAAAGTATGCCATTATTTGTACCACACCTCATGTGTGCCTTGCCATGAGTCTCTCAAGGGGTACAAAGATTGATCCAGGATTGAATCACTGAACAGCGGTCAAAGTTATCCTCAGTAACTAGTGGACTAAGGAATTTTTCTCGATTATGGAGGTGATTAAAGAGTTCTTCGTAAAGGGTCATGTCGATGCAAGCTTTGACACTAATCCGGATAACTCTGAGTAGTAAACCGGATACGTATAGTGGAGCAGCCATTCGGAATAGTTCCAAATGGCGCATGGTAGCAGCATCTATAGGATGAGATAGAGATTTGTAAAGCACACACAGATCTGAAAGGTTGAGACCCGTTGACTAAAAACCTCTCTCACAAGCCAGACAAGATCGAACCCCTGAACTATATGGGTGTTAGATTCATTGCAATCACATAGTGATGTGAAATAGATTATTTAATCTAGTGCAAGTGGGAGACAGTTGGAAATATGCCCTAGAGGCAATAATAAATTCGTTATTATTATATTTCCTTATTCATGATAATTGTTTATTATCCATGCTATAATTGTATTGATTGGAAACTCAAATACATGTGTGGATACATAGACAAAACATTGTCCCTAGTAAGCCTCTAGTTGACTGGCATGTTGATCAAAGATGGTCAAGGTTTCCTAGCCATAGACAAGTGTTTTCACTTGATAACAGTATCACATCATTAGGAGAATGATTTGATGGACAAGACCCAAACTATGAATGTAGCATATGATCGTGCTAGTTTATTGCTACTATTTTCTGCATGTCAATGTATCTGTTCCTATGACCATGAGATCATGCAACTCCCAGACATCGGAGGAATACCTTGTGTGTATCAAACATCGCAACGTAATTGGGTGACTATAAAGGTGCTCTACAGGTATCTTCGAAGGTGTCTGTTGGGTTGGCATGGATCAAGACTGGGATTTGTCACTCCATGTGACGGAGAGGTATCTCAGGGCCCACTCGGTAATACAACATCACAACAAGCCTTGCAAGCAATGTGACTAAGGAGTTAGTCACGGGATCTTTATTACGGAACGAGTAAAGAGACTTGCCGGTAACGAGATTGAACTAGGTATAGAGATACCGATGATCAAATCTTGGGCAAGTAACATACCAAAGGACAAAGGGAACAACATATGAGATTAACTGAATCCTTGACACAGAGGTTCAACCGAAAGAGATCTTCGTATAATATGTATGAGCCAATATGGAATCCAGGTCCCTTGATTGGTTATTGACCAGGGAGTGTCTTAGGTCATGTCTGCATAGTTCTCGAACCCGCAGGGTCTAGACACTTAAGGTACGGTGACATTTCGGTATGGTTGAGTTATAGGTGTTGGTGACCAAAGGTTGTTCGGAGTCCGGGATGAGATCCTGGAAGTCACGAGGAGCTCCAGAATGGTCTGGAGGTAAAGATTGATATATAGGAAGTCTTGTTTTGGTCACCGGAAAGTTTTCGGACTCATCAGTAGTGTATCAGGAGTGCCGGAGGGGTACCAGGGGACCACCGGGAGGGGTGTGACGACCAAAGTGCTTCATGGGCTATGAGAGGAGGCAAACCAGCCCCTGGTGGACATGCCAAAGCCTCCCCTAAGGGCCCATGCAGCTAGGAGTGGAGATAAAAGGCAAAAGACCCTTTAAAAGGAAAGGAAGGAGGAGTCCTCCTATAACGCCCCAGACACACCGCCGGCGGTCGTTACTCCTGGCGGGATGTAGACTGTTTGGCATTATGCCCTAGAGGCAATAATAAATATAGTTATTATTATAATTCTTGTATCAAGATAATCGTTTATTATCCATGCTATAATTGTATTGAAGGAAGACTCATTTACATGTGTGGATACATAGACAAAACACTGTCCCTAGCAAGCCTCTAGTTGGCTAGCCAGTTGATCAAAGATAGTCAGTGTCTTCTGATTATGAACAAGGTGTTGTTGCTTGATAACTGGATCACGTCATTAGGAGAATCATGTGATGGACTAGACCCAAACTAATAGACGTAGCATGTTGATCGTGTCATTTTGTTGCTACTGTTTTCTGCGTGTCAAGTATTTTTTCCTATCACCATGAGATCATATAACTCACTGACACCGGAGGAATACTTTGTGTGTATCAAACGTCGCAACGTAACTGGGTGACTATAAAGATGCTCTACAGGTATCTCCGAAGGTGTTAGTTGAGTTAGTATGGATCAAGACTGGGATTTGTCACTCCGTGTGACGGAGAGGTATCTCGGGGCCCACTCGGTAATACAACATCACACACAAGCCTTGCAAGCAATGTGACTTAGTGTAAGTTACGGGATCTAGTATTACGGAACGAGTAAAGAGACTTGCCGGTAAACGAGATTGAAATAGGTATGTGGATACTGACGATCGAATCTCGGGCAAGTAACATACCGAAGGACAAAGGGAATGACATACGGGATTATATGAATCCTTGGCACTGAGGTTCAAACGATAAGCTCTTCGTAGAATATGTAGGATTCAATATGGGCATCCAGGTCCCGCTATTAGATATTGACCGAGGAGTCTCTCGGGTCATGTCTACATAGTTCTCGAACCCGCAGGGTCTGCACACTTAAGGTTCGACGTTGTTTTATGCGTATTTGAGTTATATGGTTGGTTACCGAATGTTGTTTGGAGTCCCGGATGAGATCACGGACGTCACGAGGGTTTCCGTAATGGTCCGTAAACGAAGATTGATATATAGGATGACCTCATTTGATTACCGGAAGGTTTTCGGAGTTACCGGGAATGTACCGGGAATGACGAATGGGTTCCGGGAGTTCACCGGGGGGGCAACCCACCCCGGGGAAGCCCATAGGCATTGAGGGTGGCGCACCAGCCCTTAGTGGGCTGGTGGGACAGCCCAAAAGGGCCCTATGCGCATTGGAAGAAAAATCAAAGAGCAAAAAAAAGAGGAGGTGGGAAGGGAAGGAAGGACTCCCACCCACCAAACCAAGTCCAACTCGGTTTGGGGGGGAGACCTTCCCCCCTTGGCTCGACCGACTCCCTTGGGGCTCCTTGAGCCCCAGGGCAAGGTCCCCTCTCTCCCACCTATATATACGGAGGTTTTAGGGCTGATTTGAGACGACTTTTCCACGGCAGCCCGACCACATACCTCCACGGTTTTTCCTCTAGATCGCGTTTCTGCGGAGCTCGGGCGGAGCCCTGCTGAGACAAGGTCATCACCAACCTCCGGAGCACCGTCACGCTGCCGGAGAACTCTTCTACCTCTCCGTCTCTCTTGCTGGATCAAGAAGGCCGAGATCGTCGTCGAGTTGTACGTGTGCTGATCGCGGAGGTGCCGTCCGTTCGGTACTAGATCGTGGAACTGACCGCGGGATTGTTCGCGGGGCGGATCGAGGGACGTGAGGACGTTCCACTACATCAACCGCGTTCACTAACGCTACTGCTGTACGGTCTACAAGGGTACGTAGATCACTCATCCCCTCTCGTAGATGGACATCACCATGATAGGACTTCGTGCGCGTAGGAAATTTTTTGTTTCCCATGCGACGTTCCCCAACAGTGGCATCATGAGCTAGGTTCATGCGTAGATGTCTTCTCGAGTAGAACACAAAAGTTTTTGTGGGCGGTGATGTGCGTTTTGCTGCCCTCCTTAGTCTTTTCTTGATTCTGTGGTATTGTTGGATTGAAGCGGCTTGGACCGACATTACTCGTACGCTTACGAGAGACTGGTTTCATCTCTACGAGTAACCCCGTTGCTCAAAGATGACTGGCAAGTGTCGGTTTCTCCAACTTTAGTTGAATCGGAATTGACCGAGGAGGTCCTTGGATGAGGTTAAATAGAAACTCATATATCTCCGTTGTGGTGTTTGCGTAAGTAAGATGCGATCCTACTAGATACCCGTGGTCACCACGTAAAACATGCAACAACAAAATTAGAGGACGTCTAACTTGTTTTTGCAGGGTATGCTTGTGATGTGATACGGCCAACGATGTGATGTGATATATTGGATGTATGAGATGATCATGTTGTAATAGATAATATCGACTTGCACGTCGATGGTACGACAACCGGCAAGAGCCATAGGGTTGTCTTTATACTAACGTTTGTGCTTGCAGATGCGTTTACTATTTTTCTAGGATGTAGCTTTAGTAGTAATAGCATGAGTAGAACGACAACCCCGATGGCGACACGTTGATGGAGATCATGGTGTGGCGCCGGTGACAAGAAGATCGTGGCGGTGCTTTGGTGATGGAGATCAAGAAGCACGTGATGATGGCCATATCATGTCACTTACGAATTGCATGTGATGTTAATCCTTTTATGCACCTTATTTTGCTTATAACGACGGTAGCATTATGAGGTGATCTCTCACTAAAATTTCAAGACGAAATTGTGTTCTCCCCGACTGTGCACCGTTGCTACTGTTCGTCGTTTCGAGACACCACGTGATGATCGGGTGTGATAGACTCAACGTTCACATACAACGGGTGCAAAACAGTTGCGCACGCGGAACACTCGGGTTAAGCTTGACGAGCCTAGCATGTGCATACATGGCCTCGGAACACATGAGACCGAAAGGTCGATCATGAATCATATAGATGATATGATTAGCATAGGGATGCTTACCACTGAAACTATACTCAACTCACGTGATGATCGGACTTGAGCTAGTGTAAGTGGATCATGAACCACTCAAATGACTAGAGAGATGTACTTTTTGAGTGGGAGTTTAGCGTATAATTTGATTAAGTTAAACTCTAATTATCTTGAACATAGTCTAAGTCCACTTTGAATATATCTGTGTTGTAGATCATGGCTCACGCGACAGTCGCCCTGAATTTTAATACGTTCCTAGAGAAAGCTAAGTTCAAAGATGATGGAAGCAACTTTGTAGACTGGGCTCGTAATCTTAAGCTAATCTTACAAGCTGGGAAGAAGGATTATGTCCTTAATGCTGCGCTAGGAGATGAACCACCCGCTACGGCTGATCAGGATGTTAAGAACGCTTGGTTAACACGTAAGGAGGACTACTCAGTAGTTCAATGTGCAGTCTTGTATGGCTTAGAACCGGGACTTCAACGTCGCTTTGAGCATCATGGAGCATTTGAGATGTTCCAGGAGTTGAAGTTTATCTTTCAGAAGAACGCCCGGATCGAGAGGTATGAGACCTCCGATAAAGTCTATGCTTGCAAGATGGAGGAAAACTCGTCTGTCAGTGAACATGTACTCAAAATGTCTGGGTACTCAAACCGTCTAGCTGAGCTGGGGATTGAACTCCCTCAAGAGGCTATCACTAACAGAATCCTTCAATCACTTCCGCCAAGCTATAAAGGCTTTGTGTTGAACTACAACATGCAAGGGATGAACAAGTCACCCGGCGAGTTGTTTGCGATGCTGAAAGTCGCAGAGTCTGAACTCCGTAAAGAGCATCAAGTGTTGATGGTGAATAAGACCACTAGTTTCAAGAGAAACAGCAAAGGCAAGAAGGGTAATTCAAAGAAGAGCGGCAAGCCTGTTGCCAATCCGACGAAGAAACCCAAAGCTGGACCTAAGCCTGAAACAGAGTGTTACTATTGCAAGGGTATGGGTCACTGGAAGCGCAATTGCCCCAAGTATCTGGCAGATAAGAAGGCGGCCAAAAAAAATCAGGTATGTTTGATATACATGTTATTGATGTGTACTTAACCGGCTCTCGTAGTAGTGCCTGGGTATTCGATACCGGTTCTGTTGCTCATATTTGCAACTCGAAACAGGAACTGCGGAATAGACGGAGGCTCGCAAAAGATGAAGTGATGATGCGCGTAGGAAATGGTTCCAAGGTTGATGCAATCGCCGTCGGCACAGTTTCACTTCAGTTACCATCAGGATTAGTTATGACCTTAAATCATTGTTATTTAGTGCCTGCGTTGAGCATGAACATTATATCTGGATCTTGTTTATTGCGAGACGGTTACTCTTTTAAGTCAGAGAATAATGGTTGTTCTATTTCTATGAGTAACATATTTTATGGTCATGCACCCAATGTGAGAGGATTGTTCATATTGAACCTTGATAGCGATACACACATACATAACATTGAGACCAAAAGAGTTAGAGTTAACAATGATAGCGCCATATTTTTGTGGCATTGCCGCTTAGGTCATATTGGTGTAAAGCGCATGAAGAAACTCCATGCTGATGGACTTTTGAAGTCACTTGACTTTGATTCACTTGATACGTGCGAACCATGCCTCATGGGCAAGATGACTAAGACTCCATTCTTCGGAACAATGGAGCGTGCAAGTGACTTGTTGGAAATCATACATACCGATGTGTGTGGTCCGATGAGCGTGGAGGCACGCGGCGGATATCGTTATTTTCTCACCTTCACTGACGATTTGAGTAGATATGGTTATGTCTACTGGATGAAGCACAAGTCTGACACATTTGAAAAGTTCAAGCAATTTCAGAGTGAAGTTGAAAATCATCGTAACAAGAAGATCAAGTTCCTACGGTCTGATCGTGGGGGTGAATATCTGAGTTTCGAGTTTGGTGCTCACTTAAGACAATGTGGAATTGTTTCACAGTTGACGCCGCCTGGAACACCACAGCGTAATGGTGTGTCCGAACGTCGTAATCGTACTTTATTAGAGATGGTGCGATCTATGATGTCTCTTACCGATTTGCCGTTATCGTTTTGGGGTTATGCATTAGAAACAGCTGCATTCACTTTAAATAGGGCACCATCAAAATCCGTTGAGACGACACCATACGAACTGTGGTATGGCAAAAGGCCAAAGTTGTCGTTTCTTAAAGTTTGGGGATGTGATGCTTATGTCAAAAAGCTTCAGCCTGAAAAGCTGGAACCCAAAGCGGAAAAGTGCGTCTTCATAGGTTACCCAAAGGAGACAGTTGGGTACACCTTCTATCTCAAATCCGAGGGCAAAGTGTTTGTTGCTAAAAACGGAGCTTTTCTCGAGAAGGAGTTTCTCTCGAGAGAATTGAGTGGGAGGAAGATAGAACTTTACGAGGTTTTCGAACCTCTCATCCCTCTGGATGGTGGCGCAGGGCGAGGGGAAACCTCTGTCATTGCGACGCCGGCTGAGGAGGAAGTTAATGATGGTGATCATGAAACTCCGGTTCAAGTTTCTGTCGAACCACGCAGGTCGACGAGACCACGTGCTGCTCCACAGTGGTACGGTAATCCCGTCTTATCAATCATGTTGTTGGACAACAATGAACCTGCAAATTATGAAGAAGCAATGGTGGGCCCGGATTCCAACAGATGACTAGAAGCCATGAAGTCCGAGATAGGATCCATGTATGAGAACAAAGTGTGGACTTTGGAGGTACTGCCTGAGGGCCGCAAGGCTATTCAGAACAAATGGATCTTTAAGAGGAAGACGGACGCTGACGGCAATGTAACCGTTTATAAAGCTCGACTTGTGGCAAAGGGTTTTTCACAAGTTCAAGGAGTTGACTACGATGAGACATTCTCACCCGTAGCGATGCTTAAGTCCGTCAGAATCATGTTAGCAATAGCTGCATTTTTTGATTATGAACTGGCAGATGGATGTCAAAACGGTGTTCCTTAACGGTTTCCTTAAGGAAGAATTGTATATGATACAACCCGAAGGTTTTGTCGATCCTAAGAATGCTAACAAGGTGTGCAAGCTCCAGCGATCCATTTATGGACTGGTGCAAGCATCTCGGAGTTGGAACAAACGCTTTGATGAGGTGATCAAAGCATTTGGGTTTATACAAGTGGTTGGAGAATCTTGTATTTACAAGAAAGTGAGTGGGAGCTCTGTGGCGTTTCTAATATTATATGTGGATGACATATTGCTGATTGGAAACAACCTAGAGTTTTTGGAGAGCATAAAGGATTACTTGAATAAAAGTTTCTCTATGAAGGACCTAGGAGAAGTTGCTTACATTCTAGGCATTAAGATCTATAGGGATAGATCAAAACGCTTGATAGGACTTCCACAAAGCACATACCTTGACAAAGTTTTGAAGAGGTTCAAAATGGAACAGTCCAAGATGGGGTTCTTGCCAGTTTTACAAGGTACGAGATTGAGTAAGACTCAGTGCCCAGCAACTGATGAGGATAGATAGCATATGCGCTCCGTCCCCTATGCTTCAGCCATAGGCTCTATCATGTATGCAATGTTGTGCACTAGACCGGACGTTAGCCTAGCCATAAGTATGGCAGGTAGGTTCCAGAGTAATCTAGGAGTGGACCACTGGACAGCGGTCAGGAATATCCTGAAGTACCTGAAAAGGACTAAGGAGATGTTTCTCGTGTATGGAGGTGACGAAGAGCTCGCCGTAAAAGGTTACGTCGATGCAAGCTTTGAAACAGATCCGGACGACTCTAAGTCGCAAACCGGATACGTATTTATTCTTAATGGGGGTGCGGTAAGCTGGTGCAGTTCCAAGCAAAGCGTCGTAGCAGATTCTACATGTGAAGCGGAGTACATGGCTGCCTCGGAGGCGGCTAAGGAGGGTGTCTGGATGAAGCAGTTCATGACAGATCTTGGAGTGGTGCTAAGCGCACTGAATCCAATAACCTTGTTTTGTGACAACACGGGTGCCATTGCCTTAGCAAAGGAACCACGGTTTCACAAGAAGTCCAGACACATCAAACGACGCTTCAACCTCATCCGCGATTACGTCGAAGGAGAGGACGTAAATATATGCAAAGTGCACACGGATCTAAATGTAGCTGACCCGCTGACTAAACCTCTTCCACGGCCAAAGCATGATGAACACCAGAACTGTATGGGTGTTAGATTTATTACAATGTAATTCGCATGATGATGTGAGGGCTAGATTATTGACTCAAGTGCAAGTGGGAGACTGTTGTAATTATGCCCTCGAGGCAATAATAAATATAGTTTTTATTATAATTCATGTATCAAGATAATCGTTTATTATCCATGCTATAATTGTATTGAATGAAGACTCATTTACATGTGTGGATACATAGACAAAACACTATCCCTAGCAAGCCTCTAGTTGGCTAGCTAGTTGATCAAAGATAGTCTGTGTCTTCTGATTATGAACAAGGTGTTGTTGCTTGATAACTGGATCACGTCATTAGGAGAATCACGTGATGGACTAGACCCAAACTAATAGACGTAGCATGTTGATCGTGTCATTTTGTTGCTACTGTTTTCTGCGTGTCAAGTATTTGTTCCTATGACCATGAGATCATATAACTCACTAACACCGGAGGAATACTTTGTGTGTATCAAACGTCGCAACGTAACTGGGTGACTATAAAGATGCTCTGCAGGTATCTCCGAAGGTGTTAGTTGAGTTAGTATGGATCAAGACTGGGATTTGTCACTCCGTGTGACGGAGAGGTATCTCGGGGCCCACACGGTAATACAACATCACACACAAGCCTTGCAAGCAACGTGACTTAGTGTAAGTTACGGGATCTTGTATTACGGAACAAGTAAAGAGACTTGCTGGTAAACGAGATTGAAATAGGTATGTGGATACTGACGATCGAATCTCGGGAAAGTAACATACCGAAGGACAAAGGGAATGACATGCGGGATTATATGAATCCTTGGCACTGAGGTTCAAACGATAAGATCTTCGTAGAATATGTAGGATCCAATATGGGCATCCAGGTCCCGCTATTGGATATTGACCAAGGAGTCTCTCGGGTCATGTCTACATAGTTCTCGAACCCGCGGGGTCTGCACACTTAAGGTTCGACGTTGTTTTATGCGTATTTGAGTTATATGGTTGGTTACCGAATGTTGTTCTGAGTCCCGGATGAGATCACGGACGTCACGAGGGTTTCCGTAATGGTCCGGAAACGAAGATTGATATATAGGATGACCTCATTTGATTACCAGAAGGTTTTCGGAGTTACCGGGAATGTACCGGGAATGACGAATGGGTTCTGGGAGTTCACCGGGGGGGCAACCCACCCCGGGGAAGCCCATAGGCATTGAGGGTGGCGCACCAGCCCTTAGTGGGCTGGTGGGACAGCCCAAAAGGGCCCTATGTGCATTGGAAGAAAAATCAAAGAGAAAGAAACAAAAGTGGAGGTGGGAAGGGAAGGAAGGACTCCCACCCACCAAACCAAGTCCAACTCGGTTTGGGGGGGAGACCTTCCCCCCTTGGCTCGGCCCACCCCCTTGGGGCTCCTTGAGCCCCAAGGCAAGGTCCCCTCTCTCCCACCTATATATACGGAGGTTTTAGGGCTGATTTGAGACGACTTTTCCACGGCAGCCCGACCACATACCTCCACGGTTTTTCCTCTAGATCGCGTTTCTGCGGAGCTCGGCCGGAGCCCTGCTGAGACAAGGTCATCACCAACCTCCGGAGCGCCGTCACGCTTCTAGAGAACTCTTCTACCTCTCCGTATCTCTTGCTGGATCAAGAAGGCCGAGATCATCGTCGAGCTGTACGTGTGCTGAACGCGGAGGTGCCGTCCGTTCGGTACTAGATCGTGGGACTGATCGCGGGATTGTTCGCGGGGCGGATCGAGGGACGTGAGGACGTTCCACTACATCAACCGCGTTCACTAACGCTTCTGCTGTACGGTCTACAAGGGTACGTAGATCACTCATCCCCCCTCGTAGATGGACATCACCATGATAGGTCTTCGTGCGCGTAGGAAAATTTTTGTTTCCCATGCGACGTTCCCCAACAGACTGTCCCCACATATCAATACTAGTCTTTTGTGCGCACTTTGTCCTCACTTATGCGCACGCGGGATCAACTTCCCGGTCGGTCACCCATCCTAGAACTAATCCAAGCCGAGCACGCTTAACCTATGAGTTTTGTTCGAATGGGCTCCCGGAAAAGAAGGAATTCCTTATTGATATGAGTAGTCTATCATCCTTAATAAGCCACGCTATCACACCTCCCAAAGTAATCCACTCCCTTGTGGGAAGGTGGACTCTTCCTTGTAGGGTTCGGTCGACCCCTTGTCCCTGGAGTAGGGGCCAAGGCTGTCTCCTCTCCGCTCCTCCTATATATACTAGAGGTTTTGAGGGTTTTGAGACACAGAAATCAGCCACGGCTGCCTCTCTTTTTCTCCTCTAGTCTAATTCGGCGGTGCTTAGGCGAAGCCCAGCTGGATTACTTCACCACCACGACCACCACGCCGCCGTGCTGGAGAACTCATCTATCTCTCCGCCCCTCTTGCTGGATCAAGAAGGCGGCGATCGTCATCGAGCTGTACGTGTGCTGAACGCGGAGGTGTCGTCCGTTCGGCACTAGATCGGGATGAATCGTGATGGGATCGCAGGACGGATCGTGATGAGATCGCGGGACTGGCACTACAAGAAATATGTCTATTTATGACAAAAATATATTGACCATGGTCAATTTTTCATAGATCTTTGACCAAAATTTACAAAATGGTCAGTAGGTGTCCAAGGAGGGTCCAAACCCTACACCATGATGACCATTTATGTCAAAAGGTCAAAGTCTGATTGATCAAATGGTCATAAACCAGTGTATCATTATACATGGTCTTATTTTGGGTCCTTATTGAGTAAAGTAATAAGGTCATATGCTTGAATGCGTGTGACATCTATTTTACTTATGTGTAGTCATGTGTTATGCATGCATGTCGATCTATCCTATGTGTGTCGGACAACGAAGTATATCTACATTGATAAGTGCGACGCATATTTGATGACTCGGATTCGCTAACATGCAGGGCCCACTATTTACGTGGGACCACCTAGAATACCGAGATAATAAAAGAACATAGCGGGATTGGAACGTTATACATTTTGTATAGGAACATAGTTTTCTTTCGATTGTTTGAGGATTTAAATTTGCTTCAAACCCAATTAGATCTACAATTAACAAATTTACTTCAAACCATTTTGTAAAGGAACATTTACAATTAACAAATTTTCTTCAAACCCAATTACATTTTGTTAATGGTAGATGAAATGTTGTCTAATATTATTAAAGCATTTTCTAGATGTTTTCTTTCAATTGTTTGAGAATTTGAATTTTCTTCAAAGCATTTTGTAAAAAATCATAGTTTGCTGCAAAATATATTTGATAGGTGCTTTACATTGATTAAAAAATACATATGAGAAACAAAAGAAACACAATTACATAAGTTTAATATTCATTGGTGGAAAAATTTGTGAGATGGATCTATGACATGGCACACATCCATCCATCCATCCATCCCACATCCATCCATACATCCATCCACCCACATCCACCAACCGCAAACCCCTTCTTTTTGCCTCGTTGGGTGCAGAGAGAGATAGAGAGAGAGCGAGAGTTGCTCTCTTCCTCTCCTCCGGTCCTCCCTTCCAGATCGCCGCCACCACCTCCTAGATCTCGCCATCTCCATCACCTCCATCGGCTATCCCTGCTATGGTGACAGAAATCCCCGGCAACGGCGCCAGAAATCCTTCTGCTGCCTCTTGAGCTTGCGTTGGTTTTTCCCTTGAAGAGGAAACGGTGATGCAGCATAGGAGCAGTAAGTATTTCCCTCAGTTTGAGAACCAAGGTATCATTCCAGTAGGAGAATCGTGTCAAGTCCAGAGTACCTGCGCAAACACAAAAGAGCTTGCACCCAATGCTACAAAGGGGTTGTCAATCCCTTCAAGATTGATTGCAAAGTGAGATCTTAAGGCGGAAAGTGCAATGAAGTAAAAGAGTAAGGCTGAAAATATGGTGTGAAGTAGATCCGGGGGCCATAGTGTTCACTAGAGGCTTCTCTCAAAATAGCAAATATTATGGTGGGTGAACAAATTACTGTCGAGCAATTGATAGAACCGCGCAAAGTTATGGCGATATCTAAGGCAATGATCATACATATAGGCATCACGTCCGAGAAAAATAGACCGATACTTTCTGCATCTACTACTATTACTCCACACATCGCCCGCTATCCAGCTTGCATCTAGTGTATTGAGTTCATGACAAACAGAGTAACGCTTTAAGCAAGATGACATGATGTACTCAAACCAATGATGAAAACCTCATATTTTTACCCTTGATGGCAACAACACGATGCGTGCCTCGCTACCCCTTCTGTCACTGGGTGAGGTCACCGCACGGTATGAACCCAAAACCAAGCACTTCTCCCATTGCAAGAATCATAGATCAAGTTGGCCAAACAAAACCCACAACTCGAAGAGAATTACAAGGATATGAGATCATGCATATAAGAGATCAGAAGAAACTCAAATAAGATTCATAGATAATCTGATCATAAATCCACAATTCATCGGATCTCGACAAACACACTGCAAAAGAATATTACGTTGAATAGATCTCCATGAAGATCATGGAGAACTTTGTATTGAAGATCCAAGAGAGAGAAGAAGCCATCTAGCTACTAGCTATGGACCCGAAGGTCTATGGTGAACTACTCACCCATCATCGGAGAGGTCATGGTGTTGATGAAAGCCCTCCGTATCCGAATCACCCCTCCGGAAGGGCACCAAAACGTGCCCCAGATGGGATCTTGCGGAGACAGAAGCTTGCGGCGGCGGAAAAGTATTTTCGTGGATCTCTCCCGCAGTTTTGGAATATTTCTGAATTTATAGGCGGAAGAGGTAGGGCAGACGTGCCACAGGGGGGCCACAAGCCTATTAGGCGCCCTCCCTGGCCGCGCCTAGGGGGCTTCTGGGGTCCCCTGCTGGCCCCTGCCTTGGTTCTCAAGTCTGGAACGTATCTTCTGTTCCGGAAAAAATGTTTTCGGAAGTTTTATTCTGTTTGGACACCGTTTCAAATCCTCCTCCGAAAAGGGTCAAAAACACGGAAAAAAACAGGAACTGGCACTTGGCACTGAGTTAATAAGTTAGTCCCAAAAAAGATATAAAAGGCATACAAAACATCCAAAGTTTGACAAGATAATAGCATGGAACTATCAAAAATTATAGATACGTTGGAGACGTATCAAGCATCCCCAAGCTTAACTCCTGCTCGTCCTCGAGTATGGAAGTGATAAAGACTGAATTTTTGATGTGGAATGCTACCTAGCATAGTTTTCCTTTGTAACTTCTTTCATGTGACATGAATGTTCAGATCCGTATGATTCAAAACAATAGTTTGCTATTGACATGAAAACAATAATACTTCAAGCAAACTAGCAAGGTAGTCATGAACTTTCGAAATAACAAGGCCAAAGAAAGTTATCCCTACAAAATCATATAGTCTAGCTATGCTCCATCATCCTCACACAACTAATGTAAATCATGCATTACCCCGGTATTGGCCAAGTTATTGTTTCTGCACTCTTACTTTCTCAAACCTTTTTCAACTATCACGCAATACATGAGCGTGAGCCATGGATATAGCACTATAGGTGGAATAGAGTGTGGTGGTGGTTGTGAGACAAAAAAGGAGGAGATGGTCACATTGACTCGGCGTATCAAAGGACTATGGATATGCCCATTAATAGATATCAATGTGAATGAGTAGGGATTGCCATACAAAGGATGCACTAGAGCTATAAGTATGTGAAAGCTCAAAAGGAGAACTAGTGGGTGTGCATCCAACTTGCTTGCTCACGAAGACCTAGGGCAATTTGAGGAAGCCCATCCTTGGAATATACAAGCCAAGTTATATAATAAAGATTCCCACTAGTATATGGTTGTCACAAAGCAAGAAGCTCTCAATCATGAAGAACATGGTGCTATTATGAAGCACAAGTGTGGAAAAAGATAGTAGCATTGTCCCTTCTCTCTTCTTCTTTTTTTATTTGGGCTCTTAGGCCTCTCTTTTTTTATCCCTTTTTTTATTTGGGCTCTTTGGCCTCTTTTTACCTCACATGGGACAATGCTCTAATAATGATGATCGTCACACTTTTATTTACTCACAGCTCAAAGCTTAGAACGATGATGACTCTATAGGAAATGCCTCCGGCAGTGTACCGGGATGTGCAACGATCTAGCTTGGCGTGTGACGTTAAAACATCTCGCTAGCTATCTTATGATCATGCAATGGCAATATGAGAGTGATGGCACAAGTCATGAGACGGAACGGTGGGAGTTGCATGGCAATATATCTCGGAATGGCTATGAAAATGCCATAGTAGGTAGGTATGGTGGCTGTTTTGAGGAAGGCATATGGTGGGTTTGTGCACCGGCGAAAATTGCGCGGCACTAGAGAGGCTAGCAATGGTGGAAGGTGAAAGTGCATCTATACCATGGACTCACATTAGTCATGAAGAACTCACATACTTGTTGTGAAAGTTTTTATTAGTAATCGAAACAAAGTGCTAAACGCATACTCCTAGGGGAAGGGTTGGTAGGTGTAAACCATCGCGCGATCCCGACCGCGACACAAAGGATGACAATCAATAGATCAATTATGATCCGACTTCCTAACATAGCGGTTCACCAAACGTGCATGTTACGGTAATCACTAACCTCAACACAAGTACTTCTAGATTCACAACACCCTACTAACATAACTCTTAATATTACCAAATCCACGTCTCAAAACTAATTGAGAGGAATCAAACTTCTCTTTCTACTCAATGCACATGAAGATGGAAGTTTTTATATCCTCATTGGGTACCTATCACCTTTGGGACTACTTTCATAGCACAAGCCAACTACCAAGTTACGCACCGCCATGCTCTAAAAGATCTAAGTGAAGCACATCGAGAAAAATTATCTAGCTCAAAAGATATAAGTGAAGCACAATGAGCATTCTAGCAATTTCACGATGAGTGCATGTCTCTCTCAAAAGGTGTGCAGCAAGGATGATTGTTACACAACAAAAAGAAAAGACTTATACGATACAAGACGCTCCAATCAAGACACATATCATGTCGTGAATAAAAATATATCTGCAAGGAATGTTACCGATGGATTGAAGACCAAAGAGGGGATGCCTTCCCGGGGCATCCCCAAGCTTAGGCTTTTTAGTGTCCTTGAATTTGGCTTGGGATGCCTTGGACATCCCCAAGCTTGAGCTCTTTCCACTCTTTATCCCTTTGTCCATGAGAACATCACCCAAAACTTGAAAACTTCACAACGCAAAACTTAAACAGAAACTCGTGATATCATTAGAACAAGAAAACAATTTGTCAAAAAAAAACAGATTCTGACAAAAAGAGACCAGTTTGCAGCAATATGTATACTTCGTATACTTCTGGTACCTCACAAGTTCTAAAAAATTACGACTGCCTGGGCAAAAGGCATATGAACCAGCAGCAAAAAGAATCAACTCAAAAGATCTTCCGGAATAAAAATGAAAAATAATCTTGTGAGCGAAAAGTTTCTGTCTTTTTCCAGCAGGATCAAACAACCATCACCAAGACTAGTCATAAAGGTTTTGCTTGGCTCAAACACAAAAACAAACACAAAAGACACTATCATAATAGAATTATGATGGTGTGGACGCAACAAAATAGAAAGAAAAAAAGATAAATTCATTGGGTTGCCTCCCAACAAGCGATATTGTTTAACGCCCTTAGCTAGGCATAAAGCGATAGAATCACGTATCGTCATCTTTGGTGCTCAAACCATAAGTAGCCCTCATCGTAGATTCATAAGGCAATCTTATTTTCTTTCTAGGAAAATGCTCCATGCCCTTCTTTAAAGGAAATTGAAATCTAATATTCCCTTCCTTCATATTGATGATAGCACCGATAGTCCTTAGGAAAGGTCTACCAAGAATGATAGGGCATGAAGGATTGCAATTAATGTCAAGCACAATGAAATCCACGGGTACATAGTTCCTATTTGCAATAATAAGAACATAATTGATCCTTCCCATGGGTTTCTTGACAGTAGAATCCATAAGATGCAAATTAAGAGAACACTCCTCAATCTCATTAAAACCCAGAACATCACATAAAGACTTTGGAATCGCAGAAACACTAGCACCCAAATCACACAAAGCATTGCATTCATAGTTTTTGATTTTGATTTTGATAGTAGGTTCCCACTCACCATGAAGCTTTCTAGGGATAGAAACTTCCAATTCAAGTTTCTCTTCAAGAGCTTTTATCATAGCTTCGACAATATGATCGGTAAAGGCTTTGTTTTGCCTATAAGCCTGTGGAGAGTTTAGCATGGATTGCATCAAGGAAATGCATTCAATCAAGGAGCAACTATCATAATTGAATTCCTTGAAATCCAAAGTAGTAATTTCATTACTACTCAAGGTTTTAATATCTTCTACTCCACTTTCAATGCTTTTAGCATCAAGATAGATGGACTCCGAATTATTGGGGTGTTTTTCAACCAAAGTGGATTCATATCCAGCCCCATCATCATTAGGTTTGACACAAGAAAACAATGTTCAATGGGAGTCGCACCAAGCACTTTAAGATCTTTGTGATTCTTATCACGAGAACACTCCCTTTTAAACCATTCATGTCTAGCATGGATTTGGGCGGCTCTTTCTTTGTTCTCACTCATGGAAACACGCATAGCTTTCAAAGTTTCATCCATATTGATCTTGGGAGGAGCACATCTAACTTTCAAAGCATCAATATCACTAGACATTATATCAATGCTCCTAGCCAAATCGTCAATCTTGAATAGTTTTTCCTCTATGGACGCATTGAAAATCTTTTCTGAGTTGATAAACTCTTTGATATTACTCTCTAGATCAGAGGGTAATCTATTGTAATTTCCATGAGTATTGTTGTAGGAGTTTCCAAAGTTATTAGAGGGGTTACTAGGAAAAGGCCTAGGAACATAGTTTCCTTTAAAAGCATTGTTGTTCCCAAAAATATTCCTACCAACAAAATTAACGTCCAAGCTAGCGTTGCTACTCTCAATCAAGGAAGACAAGGGCATATCATTAGGATCTAAAGGAGCACTTCTACTAGCAACCAAATTCATTAAGTCATCCATCTTAGCACTTAACGAGTTAATTTCTTCTGTAGCGTGTACCTTTTTACTAGTAGGTGACCTTTCAGTGTGCCACTAAGAGTAGTTCGTCATGATATTGTCTAGGAGTTTTGTGGCTTCTCCTAACGTGATTTCCATGAACGTTCCACCTGAGGTGGAGTCCAAGATATTTCTAGAAGCGAAATTCAAGCCAGCGTAGAAGATTTGTATAATCATCCAAAGGCTCAAGCCATGAGCGGGACAATTACTAATCATCAATTTCATTCTCTCCCAAGATTGTGCAACATGTTCATGATCAAGTTGCTTAAATTTCATGATATCATTACGGAGAGAGATAATCTTAGCCAGCGGAAAATACTTGGATATATAAGCATCTTTGCACTTGTTCCAAGAATCAATACTATTTTTGGGCAAAGACAAAAACCAAGTTTTTGCTCGATCTCGCAACGAGAACGGAAAAAGCTTCAATTTAATCACATCATTATCCACATCTTTCTTCTTTTGCATATCACAAAGCTCAATGAAGGTATTAAGATGGGATGCGCCATCTTCACTAGGAAGGCCGGAGAATTGCTCTTTCATAACAAGATTCAGCAAAGCAGCATTGATTTCGTATGATTCCGCACTAGTGGCGGGAGCAATCGGAGTACAAATAAAGTCATTATTATTAGTATTCGAGAAGTCACAAAGTTTGGTGTTTTCAGTCATGGTGACATCAGCAAACAAGCAAGCACACAAGCGAACAGAAAGCAAGCGAGAGAAAAGGGCGAACGAAAAAGGCAAATGAAAAAGGCAATTATTTTGGTAAATTTTTGTTTTTCAGAAGTGGGAGAGAGGAAAACGAGAGGCAAAAACGTAAATGCAAGAGATGAGTTTGCGACACTTACTTGGATGAGTTCTTGACTTGATCCTCCCCGGCAACGGTGCCAGAAATCCTTCTGCTACGGCGACAGAAATCCCCGGCAACGGCGCCAGAAATCCTTCTGCTGCCTCTTGAGCTTGCGTTGGTTTTTCCCTTGAAGAGGAAAGGGTGATGCAGCACAGGAGTAGTAAGTATTTCCCTCAGTTTGAGAACCAAGGTATCAATCCAGTAGGAGAATCGCGTCAAGTCCAAAGTACCTGCGCAAACACAAAAGAGCTTGCAACCAACTGTGGGGACTCCGACTTACTAGTCGAGAATCGCCATGCTCAGTGATCCCAGAGATTAATGCTCAATGAACACTAATACTGAATAAAGAGTCTTACATCCAAGTACCGATTATTACAACACGTGACCGGAGGGTCAAGTTCACAAGACAGGGCTAAGGCCAAATCACACGATTACACTAATAGCGGAAAACATAGTGCTAAGCGGGTGCCCATGCCATCAAGCCTACACCTGTTGGAATTATGCCCTAGAGGCAATAATAAATAAAGTTATTATTATAATTCCTGTATCAAGATAATCGTTTATTATCCATGCTATAATTGTATTGAATGAAGACTCATTTACATGTGTGGATACATAGACAAAACACTGTCCCTAGCAAGCCTCTAGTTGGCTAGCCAGTTGATCAAAGATAGTCAGTGTCTTCTGATTATGAACAAGGTGTTGTTGCTTGATAACTGGATCACGTCATTAGGAGAATCACGTGATGGACTAGACCCAAACTAATAGACGTAGCATGTTGATCGTGTCATTTTGTTGCTACTGTTTTCTGCGTGTCAAGTATTTGTTCCTATGACCATGAGATCATATAACTCACTAACACCGGAGGAATACTTTGTGTGTATCAAACGTCGCAACGTAACTGGGTGACTATAAAGATGCTCTACAGGTATCTCCGAAGGTGTTCGTTGAGTTAGTATGGATCAAGACTGGGATTTGTCACTCCGTGTGACGGAGAGGTATCTCGGGGCTCACTCGGTAATACCACATCACACACTAGCCTTGCAAGCAATGTGACTTAGTGTAAGTTGCGGGATCTTGTATTACGGAATGAGTACGGAGACTTGCCGGTAAACGAGATTGAAATAGGTATGCGGATACTCACGATCGAATCTCGGGCAAGTAACATACCGAAGGACAAAGGGAATGACATACGGGATTATATGAATCCTTGGCACTGAGGTTCAAACGATAAGATCTTCGTAGAATATGTAGGATCCAATATGGGCATCCAGGTCCCGCTATTGGATATTGACCGAGGAGTCTCTTGGGTCATGTCTACATAGTTCTCGAACCCGTAGGGTCTGCACACTTAAGGTTCGACGTTGTTTTATGCGTATTTGAGTTATATGGTTGGTTACCGAATGTTGTTCGGAATCCCGGATGAGATCATGGATGTCACGAGGGTGTCCGGAATGGTCCGGAAACAAAGATTGATATATAGGATGACCTCATTTGATTACCGGAAGGTTTTCGGAGTTACCGGGAATGTACGAGGAATGACGAATGGGTTCCGGGAGTTCACCGGGGGGCAACCCACCCCGGGGAAGCCCATAGGCCTTGAGGGTGGCGCACCAGCCCTTAGTGGGCTGGTGGGACAGCCAAAAAGGGCCCTATGCGCATTGGAAGAAAAATCAAAGAGAAAGAAAAAAAAAGGAGGAGGTGGGAAGGGAAGGAAGGACTCCCACCCACCAAACCAAGTCCAACTCGGTTTGGGGGGGAGACCTTCCCCCCTTGGCTCGGCCAAACCCCTTGGGGCTCCTTGAGCCCCAAGGCAAGGCCCCCCCTCTCCCACCTATATATACGGAGGTTTTAGGGCTGATTTGAGACGACTTTTCCACGGCAGCCCGACCACATACATCCACGGTTTTTCCTCTAGATCGCGTTTCTGCGGAGCTCGGGCGGAGCCCTACTGAGACAAGATCATCACCAACCTCCGGAGCGCCGTCATGCTGCCAGGGAACTCTTCTACCTCTCTGTCTCTCTTGCTGGATCAAGAAGGCCGAGATCATCGTCGAGTTGTACGTGTGCTGAACGTGGAGGTGCCGTCCGTTCGGTACTAGATCGTGGGACTGATCGCGGGATTGTTCGCGGGGCGGATCGAGTGACGTGAGGACGTTCCACTACATCAACCGCGTTCACTAACGCTTCTTCTGTACGGTCTACAAGGGTATGTAGATCACTCATCCCCTCTCGTAGATGGACATCACCATGATAGGTCTTCGTGCGCGTAGGAAAATTTTTGTTTCCCATGCGACGTTCCCCACAGTGGCATCATGAGCGAGGTTCATGCGTAGATGTCTTCTCGAGTAGAACACAAAAATTTTTGTGGGCAGTGATGTGCGTTTTGCTGCCCTCCTTAGTCTTTTCTTGATTCCGCGGTACTGTTGGATTGAAGCGGCTTGGACCGACATTACTCGTACGCTTACGAGAGACTGGTTTCATCGCTACGAGTAACCCCATTGCTCAAAGATGACTGGCAAGTGTCGGTTTCACCAACTTTAGTTGAATCGGATTTGACCAAGGAGGTCCTTGGATGAGGTTAAATAGCAACTCATATATCTCCGTTGTGGTGTTTGCGTAAGTAAGATGCGATCCTACTAGATACCCGTGGTCACCACGTAAAACATGCAACAACAAAATTAGAGGACGTCTAACTTGTTTTTGCAGGGTATGCTTGTGATGTGATATGGCCAACGATGTGATGTGATATATTGGATGTATGAGATGATCATGTTGTAATAGATAATATCGACTTGCATGTCGATGGTACGGCAACCGGCAGGAGCCATAGGGTTGTCTTTATACTAACATTTGTGCTTGCAGATGCGTTTACTATTTTGCTAGGATGTAGCTTTAGTAGTAATAGCATGAGTAGCACAACAACCCCGATGGTGACACGTTGATGGAGATCATGGTGCGGCGTCGGTGACAAGAAGATCGTGTCGGTGCTTTGGTGATGGAGATCAAGGAGCACGTGATGATGGCCATATCATGTCACTTATGAATTGCATGTGATGTTAATCCTTTTATGCACCTTATTTTGCTTAGAACGACGGTAGCATTATGAGGTGATCTCTCACTAAAATTTCAAGACGAAATTGTATTCTCCCCGACTGTGCACCGTTGCTACAGTTCGTCGTTTGGAGACACCACGTGATGATTGGGTGTGATAGACTCAACGTTCACATACAACGGGTGCAAAACAGTTGCGCACGCGGAACACTCGGGTTAAGCTTGACGAGCCTAGCATGTGCAGACATGGCCTCGGAACACATGAGACCGAAAGGTCGATCATGAATCATATAGATGATATGATTAGCATAGGGATGCTTACCACTGAAACTATGCTCAACTCACGTGATGATCGGACTTGAGCTAGTGTAAGTGGATCATGAACCACTCAAATGACTAGACAGATGTACTTTTTGAGTGGGAGTTTAGCGAATAGTTTGATTAAGTTAAACTCTAATTATCTTGAACATAGTCTAAGTCCACTTTGAATATATTTGTGTTGTAGATCATGGCTCACGTGACAGTCACCCTGAATTTTAATACGTTCCTAGAGAAAGCTAAGTTGAAAGATGATGGAAGCAACTTTATAGACTGGGCTCGTAATCTTAAGCTAATCTTACAAGCTGGGAAGAAGGATTATGTCCTTAATGCTGCGCTAGGAGATGAACCACCCGCTACGGCTGATCAGGATGTTAAGAACGCTTGGTTAGCACGTAAGGAGGACTACTCAGTAGTTCAATGTGCAGTCTTGTATGGCTTAGAACCGGGACTTCGACGTCGCTTTGAGCGTCATGGAGCATTTGAGATGTTCCAGGAGTTGAAGTTTATCTTTCAGAAGAACGCCCAGATCGAGAGGTATGAGACCTCTGATAAATTCTATGCTTGCAAGATGGAGGAAAACTCGTCTGTCAGCGAACATGTGCTCAAAATGTCTGGGTACTCAAACCGTCTAGCTGAGCTGGGGATTGAACTCCCGCAAGAGGCTATCACTGACAGAATCCTTCAATCACTGCCGCCAAGCTATAAAGGCTTTGTGTTGAACTACAACATGCAAGGGATGAACAAGTCTCCCGGCAAGTTGTTTGCGATGCTGAAAGTCGCAGAGTCTGAACTCCGTAAAGAGCATCAAGTGTTGATGGTGAATAAGACCACTAGTTTCAAGAGAAACAGCAAAGGCAAGAAGGGTAATTCAAAGAAGAGCGGCAAGCCTGTTGCCAATCCGACGAAGAAACCCAAACTGGACCTAAGCCTAAAACGGAGTGTTACTATTGCAAGGGTATGGGTCACTCGAAGCGCAATTGCCCCAAGTATCTGGCAGATAACAAGGCGGCCAAAGAAAAATCAGGTATATTTGATATACAAGTTATTGATGTGTACTTAACCGGCTCTCGTAGTAGTGCCTGGGTATTCGATACCGGTTCGGTTGCTCATATTTGCAACTCGAAACAGGAACTGCGGAATAGACAAAGGCTGTCAAAAGATGAAGTGACGATGCGCGTAGGAAATGGTTCCAAGGTTGATGCAATCGCCGTCGGCACAGTTTCACTTCAGTTACCATCAGGATTAGTTATGAACTTAAATCATTGTTATTTAGTGCCTGCGTTGAGCATGAACATTATATCTGGATCTTGTTTATTGCGAGACGGTTACTCTTTTAAGTCAGAGAATAATGGTTGTTCTATTTCTATGAGTAACATATTTTATGGTCATGCACCCAATGTGAGAGGATTGTTCATATTGAACCTTGATAGCGATACACACATACATAACATTGAGACCAAAAGAGTTAGAGTTAACAATGATAGCGCCATATTTTTGTGGCATTGCCGCTTAGGTCATATTGGTGTAAAGCGCATGAAGAAACTCCATGCTGATGGACTTTTGAAGTCACTTGACTTTGATTCACTTGATACGTGCGAACCATGCCTCATGGGCAAGATGACTAAGACTCCGTTCTTCGGAACAATGGAGCGTGCAAGTGACTTGTTGGAAATCATACATACCGATGTGTGTGGTCCGATGAGCGTGGAGGCACGCGGCGGATATCGTTATTTTCTCACCTTCACTGACGATTTGAGTAGATATGGTTATGTCTACTTGATGAAGCACAAGTCTGACACATTTGAAAAGTTCAAGCAATTTCAGAGTGAAGTTGAAAATCATCGTAACAAGAAGATCAAGTTCCTACGGTCTGATCGTGGGGGTGAATATCTGAGTTTCGAGTTTGGTGCTCACTTAAGACAATGTGGAATTGTTTCACAGTTGACGCCGCCTGGAACACCACAGCGTAATGGTGTGTCCGAACGTCGTAATTGTACTTTATTAGAGATGGTGCGATCTATGATGTCTCTTACCGATTTGCCGTTATCGTTTTGGGGTTATGCATTAGAAACAGCTGCATTCACTTTAAATAGGGCACCATCAAAATCCATTGAGACGACACCATACGAACTGTGGTATGGCAAAAGGCCAAAGTTGTCGTTTCTTAAAGTTTGGGGATGTGATGCTTATGTCAAAAAGCTTCAGCCTGAAAAGCTAGAACCCAAAGCGGGAAAGTGCGTCTTCATAGGTTACCCAAAAGAGACAGTTGGGTACACCTTCTATCTCAAATCCGAGGGCAAAGTGTTTGTTGCTAAAAACGGAGCTTTTCTCGAGAAGGAGTTTCTCTCGAGAGAATTGAGTGGGAGCAAGATAGAACTTGACGAGGTTATCGAACCTCTCATCCCTCTGGATGGTGGCGCAAGGCAAGGGGAAACCTCTGTCGTTGCGACGCCGGTTGAGGAGGAAGTTAATGATGATGATCATGAAACTCTGGTTCAAGTTTCTATCGAACCACGCAGGTCGACGAGACCACGTGATGCTCTAGAGTGGTACGGTAATCCCGTCTTGTCAATCATGTTGTTGGACAACAATGAACCTGCAAATTATGAAGAAGCAATGGTGGGCCCAGATTCTAACAAATGGCTAGGAGCCATGAAGTCCGAGATAGGATCCATGTATGAGAACAAAGTGTGGACTTTGGAGGTACTGCCTGAGGGCCGCAAGGCTATTCAGAACAAATGGATCTTTAATAGGAAGATGGACGCTGACGGCAATGTGACCGTTTATAAAGCTCGACTTGTGGCAAAGGGTTTTTCACAAGTTCAAGGAGTTGACTACGATGAGACATTCTCACCCGTAGCGATGCTTAAGTCTATCAGAATCATGTTAGCAATAGCTGCATTTTTCGATTATGAAATCTGGCAGATGGATGTCAAAACGGTGTTCCTTAACGGTTTCCTTAAGGAAGAATTGTATATGATGCAACCCGAAGGTTTTGTTGATCCTAAGAACGCTAACAAGGTGTGCAAGCTCCAGCGATCCATTTATGGACTGGTGCAAGCATCTCGGAGTTGGAACAAACGCTTTGATGAGGTGATCAAAGCATTTGGGTTTATACAAGTGGTTGGAGAATCTTGTATTTACAAGAAAGTGAGTGGGAGCTCTGTGGCGTTTCTAATACTATATGTGGATGACATATTGCTGATTGGAAACAACGTAGAGTTTTTGGAGAGCATAAAGGATTACTTGAATAAAAGTTTCTCTATGAAGGACCTAGGAGAAGCTACTTACATTCTAGGCATTAAGATCTATAGGGATAGATCAAAACGCCTGATAGGACTTCCACAAAACACATACCTTGATAAAGTTTTGAAGAGGTTCAAAATGGAACAGTCCAAGAAGGGGTTCTTGCCAGTTTTACAAGGTACGAGATTGAGTAAGACTCAGTGCCCAGGAACTGATGAAGATAGAGAGCATATGCGTCCCGTCCCCTATGCTTCAGCCATAGGTTCTATCATGTATGCAATGTTGTGCACTAGACCGGATGTTAGCCTGGCCATAAGTATGGCAGGTAGGTTCCAGAGTAATCCAGGAGTGGATCACTGGACAGCGGTCAAGAATATCCTGAAGTACCTGAAAAGGACTAAGGAGATGTTTCTCCTGTATGGAGGTGACGAAGAGCTCGCCGTAAAAGGTTACGTCGATGCAAGCTTTGACACAGATCCGGACGACTCTAAGTCGCAAACGGATACGTATTTATTCTTAATGGGGGTGCGGTAAGCTGGTGCAGTTCCAAGCAAAGCGTCGTAGCAGATTCTACATGTCAAGCGGAGTACATGGCTGCCTCGGAGGCGGCTAAGGAGGGTGTCTGGATGAAGCAGTTCATAACGGATCTTGGAGTGGTGCCAAGCGCACTGAATCCAATAACCTTGTTCTGTGACAACACGGGTGACATTGCCTTAGCAAAGGAACCACGGTTTCACAAGAAGTCCAGACACATCAAACGACGCTTCAACCTCATCCGCGACTACGTCGAAGGAGAGGATGTAAATATATGCAAAGTGCACACAGATCTGAATGTAGCAGACCCGCTGACTAAACCTCTTCCACGGCCAAAGCATGATCAACACCAGAACTGTATGGGTGTTAGATTTATTATAATGTAATTCACATGATGATGTGAGGGCTAGATTATTGACTCTAGTGCAAGTGGGAGACTGTTGGAATTATTCCCTAGAGGCAATAAATAATAAATTTATTATTATAATTCCTGTATCAAGATAATCGTTTATTATCCATGCTATAATTGTATTGAATGAAGACTCATTTACATGTGTGGATACATAGACAAAACACTGTCCCTAGCAAGCCTCTAGTTGGCTAGCCAGTTGATCAAAGATAGTCAGTGTCTTCTGATTATGAACAAGGTGTTGTTGCTTGATAACTGGATCACGTCATTAGGAGAATCACATGATGGACTAGACCCAAACTAATAGACGTAGCATGTTGATCGTGTCATTTTGTTGCTACTGTTTTCTGCGTGTCAAGTATTTGTTCCTATGACCATGAGATCATATAACTCACTAACACCGGAGGAATACTTTGTGTGTATCAAACGTCGCAACGTAACTAGGTGACTATAAAGATGCTCTACAGGTATCTCCGAAGGTGTTCGTTGAGTTCGTATGGATCAAGACTGGGATTTGTCACTCCGTGTGACGGAGAGGTATCTCGGGGCCCACTCGGTAATACCACATCACACACTAGCCTTGCAAGCAATGTGACTTAGTGTAAGTTGCGGAATCTTGTATTACGGAACGAGTAAAGAGACTTGCCGGTAAACGAGATTGAAATAGGTATGCGGATACTGACGATCCAATCTCGGGCAAGTAACATACCGAAGGACAAAGGGAATGACATACGAGATTATATGAATCATTGGCACTGAGGTTCAAACGATAAGATCTTCGTAGAATATGTAGGATCCAATATGGGCATCCAGGTCCCACTATTGGATATTGACCGAGGAGTCTCTCGGGTCATGTCTACATAGTTCTCGAACCTGCAGGGTGTGCACACTTAAGGTTCGACGTTGTTTTATGCGTATTTGAGTTATATGGTTGGTTACCGAATGTTGGTCGGAATCCCGGATGAGATCACGGACGTCACGAGGGTTTCCGGAATGGTCCGGAAACGAAGATTGATATATAGGATGACCTCATTTGATTACCGGAAGGTTTTTGGAGTTACCGGGAATGTACCGGGAATGACGAATGGGTTCCGGGAGTTCACCGGGGGGGCAACCCACCCCGGGGAAGCCCATAGGCCTTGAGGGTGGCGCACCAGCCCTTAGTGGGCTGGTGGGACAGCCCAAAAGGGCCCTATGCGCATTGGAAGAAAAATCAAAGAGAAAGAAAAAAAAGGAGGAGGTGGGAAGGGAAGGAAGGACTCCCACCCACCAAACCAAGTCCAACTCGGTTTGGGGGGGGAGACCTTCCCCCCTTGGCTCGGCCGAACCCCTTGGGGCTCCTTGAGACGCAAGGCAAGGCCCCCCCTCTCCCACCTATATATACGGAGGTTTTAGGGCTGATTTGAGACGACTTTTCCACGGCAGCCTGACCACATACCTCCACGGTTTTTCCTCTAGATCGCATTTCTGCGGAGCTCTGGCGGAGCCCTGCTGAGACAAGATCATCACCAACCTCCGGAGCGCCATCACGCTACCGGAGAACTCTTCTACCTCTCAGTCTCTCTTGCTGGATCAAGAAGGCCGAGATCATCGTCGAGCTGTACGTGTGCTGAACGCGGAGGTATCGTCCGTTAGGTACTTGGTCGTGGGACTGATCGCGGGATTGTTCGCGGGGCGGATCGAGGGACGTGAGGACGTTCCACTACATCAACCGCGTTCACTAATGCTTCTGCTGTACGGTCTACAAGGGTACGTAGATCACTCATCCCCTCTCGTAGATGGACATCACCATTATAGGTCTTCGTGCGCGTAGGAAAATTTTGGTTTCCCATGCGACGTTCCCCAACAACACCGACAGGCATTCTGACTCGGAAGCGTCCTAGCTCGCAGGGGTGTTGCCGAAGACATACTCATCTCCAAACTCCGGTCCTTCCATGTCTAGTCAATAACATAATCAGTGGTAAGCCAATGAGTACTTTGAATGTACTCGCAAACAGCCCATGATATGAACAATGAAAGTGAAGGATAACAATATCAAGCATTTTCTATTATAACTCATGAGGGTGGAATGATCATGAATATGCATCAAGTTAAAGAATTACTCTTGAAGAACAGGTTACGGATACCAATATATCTGTTGAGGGCTAAACCATCTGGGTTCACCCTATATGCCAAGTCTAAAAACTTGGTCATATGATTGCTATCATAACAACTCTTCTCTTATCATCACACACACACTCACACTTACGCACACTTGGTTTATGCAGAAATATCAGGACGTAGTTTAAGCAGGATTACCCAGCTGTCCTTAACCATGGACACGGCTATTCGAATTGTTTACACTTTGCAGAGGTAGTACGCTGGACCCACGAGATCCGGGAAACTTCCGTGTCACCCACGACTCGCGGTATATCACATACCCGAGGTAAGTACCCGATCAATGCCTTTCCCCTGACGATACTAGACAAAGAGATCCGCTCGATTGGTACCCAGCCCACATGTCGTACGTCTTACGAGCACCGACTCTGGACCGTACCGACCATGCGGGGACCAACGGTGTGACTGGAACTCATAAAAATGGCATAGTCATCCTACCCAGCACGACCCCATCACGAGAGTGACTACAATCACTCCCACCACTAGTAATGTGGCTCTTTGCTAGTACCGACCAGAGTAATTAACATAGCCCCGTCCCATAAGGGGTAACGTGGTCGTACTGGTAAGGTTGGGACGGTCGACACATCATAAATCTAATCCCATTTCCGAAACCTTACTCACACAAATACCAGGTGCATCACTTCACCAAAAGTGACCACCAACTCATCATCACCCTTGGGCATTAGTGGTACCCGACGGGGTTTTCATAAACTCTTGCTTTATGTCAACAACACATGCTCATGATAATGCTACTTCTATCTTTACTTGTCAATCATGGTATTAGCATGACCCTAAGGGGTGGAGTCACGCTCAATGCAAATGCTCCGGGGGAGCCTTCGGTAAAATCATATCATATGATTATCGGCACTTATGATCATATGCAACGGGAATACTTGCTATTATAACATGCAAAGTAACATATGCTTAGTCATGGTCAAAGGGTTGCTTGCCTTGGTCAGCTAAGTATCCGGGGTCTTCGAGGTCTTCCGCTCCGATTCCCTCGTCACGCGGGTTTTCTATCGTCGATAAAACAATAAATAAGGAATAGCTCACACACAAACAATCCATGAAGTCATTTTAAAAATGTTCCCTAATTCTGATAAATCTAAGATATCATTTTAAAAATACTTGCCTAAATTTTCCTTGAAGGAATATTTTTGAAAACAACCAAGCAGAACCAAAACTATTCAATTTTAGTCCTTTTTAATATTGTAAAATAGAATAGTTGCTGGAAAAAATCATCTAAGCATATCATTAAATACTACACATTCTAGAAGAATAACAATGGAAGAATTATATTTTTACACTTGTTAAATGTTTTTATAAAAATCTTAGAAATCCAGAATTAAAAATAAAAGAAAAACAGGCCAGCTCCTGGCCTGGCTCGACCCAGAGCTGGGCTGGCCCATGGCCAGCCGACGGCGTGCCCAGGCGCGCGCGCCGTTAGGTTTGAACCTGATGCGCGGGGCCCTGCGGTCAGTGGCCGAGGTGAGCGCGGGGGAGGAGGCTGGGCCACCGACAGGTGGGGCACACCTGTCGGGGTCGTCTCCTACCTCCAGCCAGAGAGGAGGAGGAGGACGCCGATGTGGCTGCCGATGTGCTCAAGCTCCAATGAGCACCGGAATGGGTTTGCCTGACCGTCGCCTACCTGCTGGTGGTCGAAAAAATGACGAGGAGGCCGGGGCGGAGGGGTTCAGGAAGTGGTCGAGGGGGTGGCTAGAGACACGGAAAAGCTCGGGCGAGTTGGTGGAAAGCTTCCTGGGATCATGGGGTCAGTTTGGTGGCTCGAGGGGCGCAGGACCCATCGTGTAGCCGGCGATCGACCGGAGCTCCGAGGCGGAGGGGCCTCGGTCGATCTCGAGCACCGGGGCTCTGCTGGGTTGCTGGGGTGGCTAGGGAGGAGCTAGTGGATGCGGCAAAGCTATCGGAGGGGTGCTAGAACGAGGGGGGGCTATTTATAGGCCCACGACGGTGAGCAGACTCGGGAGCACCGGTGACTCACTGTGGCATGCATGGGGGTGCAGAGAGACGTTGGCGTTGAAACCACGGTCTCAGGACGTGGTACTGGACTGCCTGAACCGTCTGCTGCAGGGAGAGAGAGGAGAGCGGTGCATTCGTGGCTGCGCAAGCCTGGCCGAATCTGGAGCGCGCGGGCACGAGTCACGCGAGCACTTGTGCGGGAGAGGAGGGGCCCTAAGGCTGGCCCGACGCAGAGGGGCTATCGGGGAGGAGGTTGGACATCTCGGGGGAGGCTGGAACTAGCCAAGGGCGTCGCCCCCACCTTGGTGACTCCCTATAGCGCACCCAGAGCGCAGTTTTGGCATGCCACGACATGCTGGTGCACTCTGGGGCACTTTGGACGTGTCTAGCATGTCCTGGCACTTGCTGGGGGTGTGGCTAGCCGTTTGGTTTTAGTGGGAGCTTCGGCTTGTCAAAGGAGGCAAGAAATACCGGTGCTGTCAGTCATGAACTGAGGTCTAAATTGGGGTTTTTGGCCTTTCCACTTTGAACTAGTGAGGGGCCAGTTGACTGGGGTTAGCTACTGGTGATGGCTACTTAATCTAAGAGTTTGAAGCAAAGGAGTTTGGTTTAGCTGTGGCTAAGGTGGCGTTTTCCTATCGGTCGGAAGGTGTTCGATAGTGGTCACAGGGGGTTGCACTCCACCACTGGTGCTGAGACTTAACAGGTTTAGCTTTGTAAACTTGAAATCACTCCAATATGACCAGATCTGTTCCTTCCAAAGGGAGTGTGGGCAAACTAAGTCCCACAAATCCCTTTTTTGGAGTAGAACCCTCATTTGAGGTATTAGGCACTCCTGCAAAGTTTTAGCCTCATTGGACAAACTTTGCTATGTAGAGTTGCTCTAACTTGAATCTGAACACACACGGTTTTGGGGTTATTTGGGGTCCTTATCCACCTTTGATCAAGGTGAAACTTTATATGGACACGAGACAAGGCTTAGGGACATCTCTGGAATTTCTAGGAATTTATTGAGAATATTTCCTTTGGAAATATTTCAAAATGCCAAAACAGACAGAATAGCTTTTATAGTTTTAATCAATAAATATAATATAAAATGGGGTTTAAAATCCTATGTATGGAAAATATATGTCCTTGTGATCATCTCTAAATTTAATCATATTTTCCCAAGGCAGAAAAGTATTTTTCCATGTTGGAATACCAATTCTGGCCTTAGAAATGGACAGGTTATTTAATTAGGAAATACTCACAGAAATAATTATTTTTGTGGTTTTGAAATATAAATATAGGTAGAAATCAGGTTACCAAATATGAGTAGAATAACTGCTTGCTATGAAGGACATGTAGTGCAACTCAAGGTGGTTTTACTTTGGTTATCAAAGGTTTTTGGAAATGAGTAAAATACCAAAAAGGAATTTAGGGTTTTCAAACCTCACATGATCAAGCATACAAGCATACAATGTCAATCATGGCACTCACAACATTATCTTTGAAAAAGTTTTAACAAGCTCAGAATTTTACAACACTGACAAGTGACAGCAAAAACAGGGTGTGACAGACCTATCCCCCTTACAAGAATCTCGTCCCCGAGATTCCTAAACTAGGTGCTAAAAAGGTCTGGAAACTCAGATCGGAGATAGTCTTCACGCTCCCATGTAGCTTCGGCTTCGGTGTGGTTGCTCCATTGAACCTTGAAATACTTGATGGTGCGGCTTCTAGTGCATCGCTCTGCTTCATCCAGAATGCGGATTGGCCTCTCGCGATAGGTGAGATCAGACTGAAGGTCAATGGCCCGGTGATCAATGTCCTTATAAGGATCAAAGCGACTTGGCGTTTGGAGACACTTCCGAAGCTGTGACACGTGGAAAACGTTGTGCACACCCAAAAGTTCCGAAGGTAATTCCAGCTGATAAGCGACCTCTCCACGCCTTGTCGTGACCTTGAATGGCCCAATGAACCTTGGAGCGAGTTTCCCCTTAACGTGGAAACGCTTGGTTCCCTTAAGAGCTGTGACACCGAGGTACACCAGATCTCCGGCAGTGAACTCCACATTCCTGCGGCGAGAGTCCGCATAACTCTTTTGTCGCGACTTGGCTGCCTTCAGATTTTATTGGACTAGTTGCACCTTCTCTTCTGCCTGGTGCAAAACTTCTAGTTCGAAAATCAGCACGTCTCCGGTTTCTGACCAGTTGAGCGGGGTGCGGCATTTCCGTCCGTATAGCACTTAGAACGGGGCCATCTGGAGACTAGACTGGTAGTTGTTGTTGTATGATAACTCAGCGAACAGCAGACGGTCTTCCCATTTCGCTCCATGCGCTAGGACACATGCGCGGAGCATATCTTCGAGTATCTGATTCACCCTTTCCGTCTATCCTCCCGTCTGCGGGTGGAAGGCGGTGCTGAAAGAGAGTTTAGTACCGAGGGCTTCCTTAAGTTTCCTCCAAAACCTTGAGGTGAACTGCGTGCCTCGGTCAGATACAATCTCCTTGGGAACTCCGTGAAGGCTCACTATGCGCTCGATATAGAGACTAGCCAACTTGTTCCCGTCATAAGTGCTGTTGACAGAGATGAAATGGGCCACCTTGGTCAAATGGTCGACAACAACCCATATCGAGTTATGTCCCTTGCTAGACCTTGGTAGACCAGTAATGAAATCCATCCCTACCTTGTCCCACTTCCACTCCGGCACCTGGAGAGGTTGTAGCAGTCCTGCGGGTCGCTGATGCTCAGCCTTAACTTGCTGACACACATCACACTTGGCCACATACGACGCGATTTCCCTCTTCATGCCGTGCCACCAGAATCTTTCTCGGAGATCTTGATACATCTTGGTACCACCGGGGTGAATGGAGTAGGGTGTATCATGAGCTTCCCGTAGGATGAGTTCCTTGAGTTCGGCCTTGTTGGGTACGCATAAATGTTTCCCAAACCACACCACTCCTTGATCATCCTCCAAGAATCCTGGGGCCTTGCCTTCTGGAATCTTCTTCTTGATACCTTTGATACTCTTGTGACCCTTCTGGGCCTCCTTGATGTCGTCTTCCAACGTTGGTTTGACTTCGAGATTATCTAGGAATCCCGGTTACACCAGTTCCAATCCGAAGTTCTCCAATTCTTCGTATAAGGCGGGCTGCCTTTCCTTAAGCATGACGTTTAAGGTGCTGGTCTTCCGACTCAAGGCGTCGGCCACCACATTTGCCTTACCGGGGTGATATTGAATGCTGAGGTCGTAGTCTTTGATCAACTCCAACCATCTTCGTTGCCTCATATTCAATTCCCTTTGGGTGAAAATATACTTTAGACTCTTGTGGTCGGTGTATATTTCACATCGCTTCCCCAGAAGGTAATGTCGCCATGTCTTCAGGGCATGCACTACTGCTGCTAACTCGAGATCATGGGTGGCATAATTTTCCTCATGCGGGCGCAGTTGCCGCGACAAGTATGCCACGACCCTGCCATCCTGCATTAGAACTCCACCTAGCCCGGTCCCGGAGGCATCACAATATATCACGAACTCCTTGCTGATATCTGGAGTGGCCAATACCGGGGCGGTGGTAAGCCTCTTCTTCAACTCTTGGAAGCTTGCCTCACATTCTAGCGTCCATTCGAACTTCTTGCCTTTCTTTAAGAGCTGAGTCATAGGTCGCGCGATGCGAGAGAATCCTTCTACGAACTTGCGGTAATACCCTGCGAGTCCGAGAAAACTCCTGACTTCATTCACGTCGATTGGCGATTCCCAGTTGGTTACCGTGGTAATCTTAGAGGGATCAACTGCCAATCCACTTGTCGTCATGGTATGACCTAGGAATCCAACTTCGTTCAGCCAAAACTGGCATTTGGTGAACTTGGCATACAGTTGGTGCTCTCGAAGCTTTTCCAATACTAACCTCAAGTGTTGCTCATGCTCTTCTTCAGACTTGGAAAAGATTAATATGTCTTCAATGAATACAATGACAAACTTGTCCAAATATTCCATGAAGACCTTATTCATGAGGTACATGAAGTAAGCTGGGGCATTCGTCAATCCGAAGGACATGACAGTGCATTCGTACAGACCGTACCGGGTCACAAATGCCGTCTTCGGAATGTCTTTGGGTCGAATCTTTAGTTGGTAATATCCAGATCAAAGGTCGATCTTGGAGAATACCTTTGCTCCATTGAGCTTGTCGAACAAGTCTTCAATCTTGGGGAGTGGATACTTGTTCTTGATCGTGACCTCATTGAGTGAACGGTAATCGACGCAAAGTCGGATTGTCCCATCCTTCTTGGACACGAAGAGAACAGGTGATCCCCAAGGTGGCGCACTTGGATGAATAAATCCTTTCCTGAGTTGCTCATCCAGTTGCTTCTTCAACTCTGCTAGCTCTTTGGGTCCCATCCAGTAAGGCTTCTTATAGATAGGCCTTGATCCGGGCATGAGTTCGATGATGAACTCGATGTCCCGGTCAGGAGGCATCCTTGGTAGCTCATCAGGAAAGACATCCGGGTACTCACAGACTATTGGCACTCGGTCGAGTCCTTCCTGTGATAGGCTGTTAACTCGTGGCACTCGAGTGGGTACTGGCTCAGAGACATATTTGACTTGGACCCCTTGGTCAGTTGTCATGGTAATGGCCCTCTTAGCACAGTCCAAGATACTCTGATGCTTGGCAAACTAGTCCATACCGAGGATTACTTCTAGGCCTTGCGACTTAAGCACAATGAGATCCGCTGAGAAGCTCGTCCCATTGATAACTATCCCAACCTTTCTACACCCTAGGTTGGTTCTCAAAACTGCTCCCGGGGTCTGAATTGCCATATGCCCACGAAGCAAGGTAGGTTCTAGTCCACACTTTTCCGCAAACTTTTGTGTAACAAAGGAATGCGAAGCACAACAATCAAACAATAATGTTGCTGGGGTAGAGTTGACGAGGAACGTACCCAGAATGAAGTCCGGGTCTTCCTATGCCTCTTCCACGAAAATATGATTAATCCACCCCTTGTTGTGATACTGCTGATTGCGGGGAGCCTGGTTCCTGCGTGGTGCTCCTTGGCCTGGATTTGGCGCATTGGGGCACGGAACATCGGATTTCTTATTGGGGCACTGCCTGGAATAGTGCCCTGGTTGTCCACACCCGAAACAGGTAACTTGCGCTGGAAGATTGGTCTTGCTCCCACCGTTGTTTGGCAGTGTGCTTGCTGGCTTGATGCTGACTTGCTGAGGTTAGTAATTCTGGCGAAATGTTGGGTGCTTGTATTGCTGCTGCTGATAGTTGGGTCTTGCTGGGGCTGACTGCCATGGTCGTGGCTTCGAGTTGATCGGTCCTCCACTACTTATTAGCTTGCGCTTACGGGTGTCGTCCATTGCACGACGCTTGTCTTCCAACATAAGAGCCTTATTAACCAGGTCATTGAAGGTTCGACATTCACAAACAACCAGCTGATACTGGAGTGACTACTGCAGTCCTTCCATAAAGCGCTCCACTTTGGCAGCCTCAGTGCTGACATCTTCAGGTGCATACCTTGATAGAAGGTTAATCTTCTGCAAATACTCCTTGACTGATCCACTGCCTTGCCTTAAGGCTTGGAATTCCCGCTTCTTCATTGTCATCATTCCCGGAGGAATGTGAGCGACGCGGAATCCATACTTGAACACGGCCCAAGTGATGACTTGCCCGGCTCGCATGATCTGAAATCCATCCCACCAGGCTCTGGCTGTGCCTCCGAGATAGTGGGTTGCATAGAGAACTTTCTCGTTGTCGTCAGTGCACTTGACCAACGCGAGAAGGTCTTCGATAGTGCGGATCCAGTCATCGGCATCCAAGGGCTCAGTCGTCTCCGTGAATATGGGCGGCGTAGTTTGCATAAACTCACAGAGAGTTGAGCGACCGTTGTCATTCCCGTTCTGCGGTGGGTGGTTCACCAAAGTTTGAGCAAGCTGCTGGATAGCGGCATTGTTGGCTTGACGCTCCTCCCGAAGAGCTTGAAGGAACTGAGCCATGGTCAAGCTTTCAGGGGGAGGCGGCGGAGGAGGAAAAACGTGTTGCTGCACATGGTGATCTCCAGCTTGAGCTTCCCCTCCGGTTCCCTGCTGCAATCCTGAAGAGGCAGAGCCGAGGTTGCTGAAAGTGCTGTTGCGAGTTGCATTCACCATCCTGTCAGGGGAGTAGACAGGTCAAATTCTGCTAAACCGGTTGCACTCGAAAGGGATGACGTTCTAGTAAAGAGGGGGTCTGGTGTGTGCTAGTGTGCAAAGTTTTATTACAAAGTTTTTTGAAAGAACTACTACATTAATTTAAAATCAAGTGATGCAGTCGCTCACACGCTGCTCAAGGCAGAATGCGACTTGCATCCAACAGGTTCACACAACATTCGGGTCATAAAATCCTGATACAAGAACTTCTACGTTCGGTATCCTACGCTTCTACGCGATCGACTGCGCGGTCTCATAAGCCGGCTCTATGGGATCTTCGTCTTCATCTTCATCTCTGTCTTCATCTTCATTAGTGCTTCCCTTCCTCAAAGGGGTAAGGGAAGGAAGTATACCATCTTGACGTCTCTTGGTTGGTGAGGTAGCGAAAAGCTCGGTGTACTCTTCTGCGGTTAAGCGTCGACTCTGAAGAGGAACTGCCTGAAGCGGGGGTATTCCTCCTCGGAAAGCAAAACCAGGTGATATCACAGGTGCTCCTTCTTTCTTCACCTTGCTATTCTTCATCTTCTCCATACGAAATAGGTCCTTAACTTGGTGCAGCTCTTGGCGAATCCTAGTTGACTCCTTGATCAAAAGATGTGTCAAGGTGTCTGAGGAGAGGCTGAAGTAGGTCTGAAACCTTAATGGCATCCCGTCCTTAGATGAGGGGTTGAGTGTCCATCTTCCATCTATCTTATCCTTAACAAAAGGTAAGTGGCGAGTAGCGGGTTCGTTCGCCATCTCAGGAAGGATGTCGCGGAGTCGCACGAATGCCTCTCGTGTTGCAGTCTCCACGGCCAACATCAGATCCTCCATTTGTGGCCCTTCAAAGAACTTGCTAGTTGGGGAGCCATTAGCCTTCACTATCACGTCCACGTGATATTCCTTAGTGTCGGCATTGACCCAATGTTCGTGGTAGAGAAAGACGGGCGTGCGACGCACTTGACACTTCTCGAGGCTATCACTCAAAAGCACAGGAAAGCCCGTTTCCAGAAGCGTCTCGGGTACGACGACCATCTACAAGGTGTAGAGGAGAGGGTTAGAAATATATAGTGGGTGCGGTTCTCGGGTCAATCTATGTGCACTAATTGTCCGGCTATCGTCCATACTACCTAAGGCTTCCTATAGTCAGGACGGCTCTGATACCAGCTCTGTGGGGACCCCGACTTACTAGTCGAGAATCGCCGTGCTCAGTGATCCCAGAGATCAAGGCCCACCGAACACAGATACTGAATAAAGAGTCTTACATCCAAGTACCGATTATTACAACACGTGACCGAAGGTTCAAGTTCACAAGACAAGGCCTAAGGCCAATCACACGATTACACTAATAACGGAAAACATAGGGCTAAGCGGGTGCCCATGCCATCATGCCTACACCGACAGGCATTCTGACTCGGAAGCGTCCTAGCTCACAGGGGTGTCGCCGAAGACATACTCATCTCCAAACTCCGGTCCTTCCATGTGTGGTCAATAACATAACCAGTGGCAAGCCAATGAGTACTTCGAATGTACTCGCAAACAGCCCATGATATGAACAATGAAAGTGAAGGATAACAATATCATGCATTTTCTATTATAACTCATCGAGGTGGAATGATCATGAATATGCATCAAGTTAAAGAATTACTCTTGAAGAACAGGTTACAGATACCAGTATATCTGTTGAGGGCTGAACCATCCGGGTTCACCCTATATGCCAAGTCTCCGAACTTGGTCATATCATTTCTATCATAACAACTCTTCTCTTATCATCACACACACACTCACACTTACGCATACTTGGTTTATGCGGAAATATCAGGACGTAGTTTAAGCAGGATTACCCAACTGTCCTTGACCGTGGACATGGCTATTCGAATAGTTTACACTCTGCAGAGGTAGTACGTTGGACCCACGAGATCCGGGAAACTTCCGTGTCATCCACGACTCGCGGTATATCACATACCCGAGGTAAGTACCCAGTCAATGCCTTTCCCCTGACGATACTAGACAAAGAGATCCACTCGATTCGTACCCAGCCCACATGTCGTACGTCTTACAAGCACTGACTCTGGACCATACCGACCATGTGGGGACAACCGGTGTGACTGGAACTCATAAAAATGGAATAGTCGTCCTACCCGGCACGACCCCATCACGAGAGTGACTACAATCACTCCCGCCACTAGTAATGTGGCTCTTTGCTAGTACCGACCAGAGTAATTAACATGGCCCCGTCCCATAAGGGGTAATGTGGTCGTACTGGTAAGGTTGGGACGGTCGACACATCATAAATCTAATCCCATTTCTGAAACCTTACTCACACAAATACCGGGTGCATCACTTCACCAAAAGTGACCACCAACTCATCATCACCCTTGGGCATTAGTGGCACCCGATGGGGTTTTCATAAACTCTTACTTTATGTCAACAACATCATGCTCATGATAATGCTACTGCTATCTTTACTTGTCAATCATGGTATTAGCATGAACCTAAGGGGTAGAGTCAAGCTCAATGCAAATGCTCCGGGGGAGCCTTTGGTAAAATCATATCAAATGATTACAGGCACATATGATCATATGCAACGGGAATACTTGCTATTATAACATGCAAAGTAACATATGCTCAGTCATGGTCAAAGGGCTGCTTGCCTTGGTCGGCTAAGTATCCGGGGTCTTCGAGGTCTTCCGCTCCAATTCCCTCGTCACATGGGTTTTCTATCGTCGATAAAACAATAAATAAGGAATAGCTCACACAGAAACAGTCGACAAAGTCATTTTAAAAATGTTCCCTAATTCTGATAAATCTAAGATATCATTTTAAAAATACTTGCCTAAATTTTCCTTGAAGGAATATTTTTGAAAACAACCAAGCAGAACCAAAACTATTCCATTTTAGTCCTTTTAAATATTGTAAAATAGAATAGTTGTTGGAAAAATTCATCTAAGCATATCATTAAATACTACACATTTTAGAAGAATAACAGTGGAAGAATTATATTTTTACACTAGTTAAATGTTTTTATAAAAATCTTAGAAGTACAGGTTTAAAAGTAAAAGAAAAACAAGCCAACTCCTGACCTGGCTCGGCCCAGAGCTGGGCTGGCCCATGGCCAGCCGACGGCCTGCCCATGTGCGCGCGCCGTCAGGTTTGAACCTGACGCGCGGGGCCCTGCGGTCAGTGGCCGAGGCCAGCGCGAGGGAGGAGGCTGCGCCACCGACAGGTGGGGCACACCTGTCGGGGTCGTCCACTACCTCCAGCCAGAGAGGAGGAGGAGGACGCCGACGTGCTCAAGCTCCAATGAGCACGGGAATGTGTTTGCCTAACCGTCACCTACCTGTTGGTGGTCGAAACAACGACGGGGAGGCAGGGGTTCGCCGGCGACGAGGAGGCCGTGGCGGAGGGGTTTCAGGAAGTGGTCGAGGGGGTGGCTAGAGACACGGAAAAGCTCGGGCGAGTTAGAGGAAAGCTTCCTGGGATCAAGGGAGTCAGTTTGGTGAGTCGAGGGGCGCAGGAGCCGTCGTGTAGCCGGAGCTCGACCGGAGCTCCGAGGCTGAGGGGCCTCGGTCGATCTCGAGCACCGGGGCTCTGCTGGGTTGCTGGGGTGGCTAGGGAGGTTCTAGTGGATGCGGCGAAGCTATCTGAGGGGTGCTCGAGCGAGGGGAGGGCTATTTATAGGACCGCGACGGTGAGCAGACTCGGGAGCGCCGGTGACTCACCGTGGCGTGCATCGGGGTGCAGAGAGACGTTCGTGTTGAAACCACGGTCTCAGGACGTGGTATTGGACTGCCCGAACCGTCTGCAGCAGAGAGAGAGAGAGGAGAGCCGTGCATTCGTGGCCACGCAAGCTTGGCCGAATCTGGAGCGCGCGGGCACGCGTCGCATGAGCTCTTGCGCAAGAGAGGAGGGGACCTGAGGCTGGCCCGACGCAGAGGGGTTGTCGGGGAGGAGGTTGGACATCTCGGGAGAGGCTGGAACTAGTCGAGGGCGTCGCCCCCACCTTGGTGACTCCCTGTAGCGCGCCCAGAGCACAGTTTTGGCATGCCACGGCATGCTGGTGTGCTCTGGGGCACTTTGGACGTGTCTAGCATGTCCTGGCACTTGCTGGGGGTGTGGCTAGCCATTTGGTTTTAGTGGGAGCTTCAGCTGGTCAAAGGAGGCAAGAAATACTGGTGCTGTCAGTCATGAACTGAGGTCTAAATTGGGGTTTTTGGCCTTTCCACTTTGAACTAGTGAGGGGCCAGTTGACTGGGGTTAGCTACTGGTGCTGGCTACTTAATCTAAGAGTTTGAAGCAAAGGAGTTTGCTTTAGCTGTGGCTAAGGTGGCTTTTTCCTATCGGTCAAAAGGTGTTCGACACTGGTCACACGGGGTTGCACCCCACCACTGGTGCTGAGACTTAACAGGTTTGGTTTTGGGCATAAACCACGGAGTTCCACTAAATTTGAGCTCCAATGGACAAGTTTAGCTTTGTAAACTTGAAATCACTCCAATATGACCAGATATGTTCCTTCCAAAGGGAGTGTGGGCAAACTAAGTCCCGCAAAACCCATTTTTGTTGTAGAACCCTCATTTGAGGTATTAGGCACTCCTGCAAAGTTTTAGCCTCATTGGACAAACTTTGCTATGTAGAGTTGCTCTAACTTGATTCTGGACACACACGGTTTTTGGGTTATTTGGGGTCCTTATCCACCTTTGATCAAGGTGAAACTCTATGTGGACACCAAACAAGGCTTAGGGACATCTCTGGAATTTCTGGACACCTTCGGAAATATTTCAAAATGCCAAAATAAACAGAATAGCTTTTATAGTTTTAATCAATAAATATAATATATAATGGGGTATAAAATCCTATGTATGGAAAATATATGTCCTTCTGATCATCTCTAAATTTAATCAGATTTTTCGAAGGCAGAAAAGTATTTTTCCATGTTGGAATACCAATTCTGGCCTTAGAAATGGACAGGTCATTTAATTAGGAAAATACTCACAAAAATAATTATTTTTGTGGTTTTGAAATATAAAGATAGGTAGAAATCAGGTTACCAAATATGAGTAGAAGAACTACTTGCTATCAAGGACATGTAGTGCAACTCAAGGTGGTTTTACTTTGGTTATCAAAGGTTTTTGGAAATCAGTAAAATACCAAAAAGGTATTTAGGGTTTTGAAACCTCACGTGATCAAGCATACAAGCATACAATGTCAATCATGGCACTCACAACATTAGCTATGAAAAAGTATTAACAAGCTCAGAATTTTACAACACTGACAAGTGATAGCAAAAATAGGGTGTGACACCAACGCTATAAAGGGGTTGTCAATCCCTTCAAGATTGATTGCAAAGTGAGATCTAAAGGCGGAAAGTGCAACGAAGTAAAAGAGTAAGGCTGAAAATATGGTGTGAAGTAGACCCGGGGGCCATAGTGTTCACTAGAGGCTTCTCTCAAAATAGAAAATATTATGGTGGGTGAACAAATTACTGTCGAGCAACTGAAAGAACCGCGCAAAGTCATGGCGATTTCTAAGGCAATTATCATACATATAGGTATCACGTCCGAGACAAGTAGACCGATACTTTCTGCATCTACTACTATTACTCCACACATCGACCACTATCCAGCATGCATCTAGTGTATTGAGTTCATGACAAACAGAGTAACGCTTTAAGCAAGATGACATGATGTAGAGGGATAATTTCAAACCAATGATGAAAACCCCATCTTTTTACCCTTGATGGCAACAACACGATGCATGCCTCGCTACCCCTTCTATCACTGGGTGAGGTCACCGCACGGTATGAACCCAAAACTAAGCACTTCTCCCATTGCAAGAATCATAGATCAAGTTGGCCAAACAAAACCCACAACTCGAAGAGAATTACAAGGATATGAAATCATGCATAAGAGAGATCAAAAGAAACTCAAATAAGATTCATAGATAATCTGATCATAAATCCACAATTCATTGGATCTCGACAAACACACCGCAAAAGAAGATTACATCGGATAGATCTCCATGAAGATCATGGAGAACTTTGTATTGAAGATCCAACAGAGAGAAGAAGCCATCTAGCTACTATCTATGGACCCGAAGGTCTATGGTGAACTACTCACGCATCATCGGAGAGGTCATGGTGTTGATGAAGAAGCCCTCCGTATCTGAATCCCCCCTCCGGCAGGGCACCAGAACATGCCCCAGATGGGATCTTGCGAAGACACAAGCTTGCGAGGGCGGAAAAGTATTTATAGGCGGAAGAGGTAGGGAAGACGTGCCACAGGGGGGCCACAAGCCTGCTAGGTGCAGGCCCCCCTTGGCCGCGCCTAGGGGGCTTGTGGGGTCCCCTGCTGGCCCCTGCCTTGGTTCTCAAGTCTGGCGCGTATCTTCTGTTCCAGAAAAAATCTTTTCGGAAGTTTTATTCCGTTTGGACATCGTTTAAAATCCTCCTTTGAAAAGGGTCAAAAACACGGAAAAACAGGAACTCGCACTTGGCACTGAGTTAATAAGTTAGTCCCAAAAAAGATATAAAAGGCATACAAAACATCCAAAGTTTGACAAGATAATAGCATGGAACTATCAAAAATTATAGATACGTTGGAGACGTATCAATCCCCTCTGCCACTCGTGCTCACAGGCCTCCGACCCCTGCTGCGCTCCCGGTTGGCCCTCTTCCCGATGGTGACGCGCCACCCTCGCCTCGACTCCCTCCTCCGCCCCCAAGCAGTCGGCGCGTCGCCATGACCACGGTCCGCCGAAGCTCGCCCCTCCCGATCCGTCCTTGCCCGTGCGCTCCTCCTCGATGCCATGCTCTTCTGCAGGCCGAGGTCCTTGCCGACGGACTCCGTCTCGTGCTCGAGCCGCGCTCCGCATGCCCCCTTCCCCTTGGCTAGCTTCGGCCTCCTTCCATCTCCGACCTTGTGGCCTCCCATTGATCTACTGCGTGAACACGAGGCAAGTTCTTCTAGGACGGTTCATCTCCCTGTGGCTCCAGGCTAGGGTTCGCTAGATCTGACAGTCTCTCTCTCTCTCTTGCTCTATCACGATTTCTTTATCTAAGTATCTCTCTCTCTTTGCAGGCACCCAGGGAGGCGATGATGGATCCTCACCGGAGACGAGGACGCGTGGACTACTCGGGTACTGGCCGCCAAGGAAAGATGAGGGAGGATGGCGACCCGGAGTTTGTCGGAGACCTCATTTTCATTTACAAGGCGCATGCCAACTACCACATGAGGTAAATTATTTGTAAGTTATTAGGTGAAGTTTGTAAGAGTACACGGATTTTTGATACTAAACTAGATCATAATATTGTGCAGGGTTTAATAGTTCTATGGACAAGAAGGATATGTTGGTTTCTCCCTTATCTATAAGAAGTATACTAATTAAAATAAAACATCACACAAAATTGGGTCTCCACCTCTGTGGATTGTTTTATTAGAAAACATGTTCTCTTCAAACAAGTTTTACACCGACCCTTGCAAAATTAGGACATCAGTTACAAATGTTCATTAATACATAATTGTATGCTTTGGTTTCATTTGATGTTCTATTCCTATGGGAGCACATTTAAGACCAGGAAAATAATATGATGAATAGCGATATTAAATGGTATTTATGCCAAAAAACTTATTACTATGTGCAGATTATAGATCATGAGCATGGACTGTATCTTTATCATGGTATGCTTATTTTTTGCTTCCTTCCTTAAATAGTTAGTTGATACAAATAACCCCGCCAAAAGTTATTTATGTGCAAATGATAGGTGCAATCATTACTTCACGAAAACTAACAAAACTGTTATGATATTGCAGTGACGATGAAGATCACACTGGTCACGGTATTTCTTTTGTTGGTGATGATGATGAGTAGTTCCACGCTTGTGAATTTTATCTTGTTTGTTCACATTTCTTTGAATTTTATCTCCTGTGAATTTTATCCTCCATGTTCACATCTGCCTTAGTTTCAGGAGGGTGGATTTATTATATTCTATCTTGCATTTTCGAGTTATAAGGATTTTTAATATGTTATCACCATTAGAGCAGATCCACAAACTCTGAAGTTTGAGCTATTTATTTTGCACCTGAGTATCAGTTAAAGCGTACGTTAGGACACTTGTTCTCTCAACATACTTGAAAATATCAACACCTTCTCTGTAGAATGATTCCTTTCATGTGGCCAAATGTGGCAATGCATGCATAGATGCTTGAGTAGATCGATCAAGCTATATACTATATGTAGGACTTGCTTCCCTGTCACTTAGTAGATGAAACTATATACTTGTTGTGGGTGTCATTCATTGTGCAGCCTCTGAACACTTGCTTCCCTGAAAACACACGGTTAACTGAAGCTTAAATGATGTAAGCTTTAGGTAACACTATTTTGCGGATGCTTTGGTTTTTCCTCCTAGTTAAGTTTAGTTAAACCGAATGAGCACTCAATTTCTGTTCGAACTGTGCGTCAGTACACTAATTCTCCAAACTTCCTGTCTCTGAACATACCTCAAGAAATCGACACCTTCTCTGAAGCGCCTAATACCGTTGTTCCTTTTTATTTGCAGGAAACTCCTCGTATGATCTGAGCAAGTAGCAAAACTAGGGAAGCACACACCTTGGTTATTGAGCAGCAGCAGTAGATCCGGTGCTTTGAGAGAAGAGTAATGAGCATGTGGTCTATGAAAGAAGAGTAGAGAGATTGTGGTGTTGATGTAAACTATTTTTTTTGTTCCTCTTCTTGTTGCTTTGTTTCCAACGTCAGACATGGTGATTGCTTTGTTTCCACTTGATGGTTTTGGTCAGATTTTTCTGAGAATAGTTTGTTGTACTTCATATCATTACAACAATCAGATATTTCCGTGGTTATCTTGGTTCAAAATTGCATTTGTTGGTGCCTAGTTGGTTGGATGAGATCAATGTTATGATATTCTGCCTTATTCCGCCTTATGAGATCAGTGTTATGATATTCTGCCTTATTCACAATTATCTACGATGCCTAGTGTACCAAAATTGTGCAAAAAATCATGCCTGGTCCTAGATAAAAAATTGTAATGGGCTGAAATATCAAATATTGGTCTGAATTCTTGGGCCTGGCCCATTTAGGTGTTTGATTCGGATAGGGCTAGTAAAATTGTGACCTTATTTTTTCAGTTATTGGTGATCCTCCATGTCATCATCTTAGCCATGTGGTTGATGCCATTTCAGATCCTACGTGGTTCAAGTACATATGTAATGACCAAAAAAATTGGTCAAAGATTTTATGACCTAAGTTTTTTGGTCAAAGAATACTTGACCAAAACACTAAAAAGGTCATGTTTGTTCGTTCTTGACGGCCAACTGTTGACCCACTGAATTTGGTCAAAAAAGGTCGTAATATAATACCAATGACGATTCTTTGACCAAAATGGTGGGTCATTATCGACCATATTTCTTGTAGTGGGGCTGCAATTTGGACCGCGAAGATATTCCACTACATCAACCGCATTATATACACTTCTGCTTAGCGATCTACACGGGTATGTAGATTCACTCTCCCCTCTCGTAGATGATCATCACCATGGATAAGTATTACATGTGCGTTGGAATTTTTTTGTTTCCCATGCAACGTTCCCCAACAGGTGGAGGTATGCGACGTACCTGACTTGGAGCGTACGAGCCGGAACGGGAGCGATTGGAGCTGAGCGCCTCGCGGGAAGGGCCCGCAACGTTGTTGGCGCTCCCTCAGCATGCTACGGACCCGAAGGATGCATATCCATCGTCGTCGATGCTCGGTCGGCGTGCGATGGGCCCGAAGGATGCAAATCCACCGCCTTCGGGGCCGCCTTGGTCCTACAGCGACCGGCGCAACGCGATGCAAAGGGTCACCTCCTCCACATCGACGTTCGATCCGTCAAAGCTGCTTCCATCGCCGGCCATCAGGTTTAAGGGTGGGGAATTGAAAGTGGATTGGACGGAGAGTGAACTGTGGATGTCTAGGATTTTCGGATAGGGGTATTTAATGGGTCCATGATGGGCCGGGCTGACATGGAGATGGGGTCAATGGTGTGCTAGACGTGTCAACCCCGTCAAAGAGGAGATGTATACACTCTTAGCTTCTTCTCACCATCTCAACTAGTAAAAACTTCTAACCCTGAAAAAAAGCTACAAATCAAATCACTAAGCTTCATCGGGCAGGAGCTCTCATTGAAAACTTTAATTTCAAAATGAGTTGTTCAATTTTTTTTGTGGGGGCATGAGTTTTTCAATTTTGACTGGGCTATTCTTAGTCAACAAGTCACCCATTTCCGTTCCGCACATTACTTACGTGCCTCGTGCCGCCCAGCTATGTCGAAGTGCTTCAGCGGTAAATGGTTCTAGATGCTTCGCGCCATTGACCCTCAGGCTGGCCATACTCGGGGTATCATAGCTAGTATCATAGTCTTGGGACTAGTAAACATGCTGATGTGGCAAGCAATTAAAGAAGAGAGAGAGAGAGTTAGAGTAACATGGGTGATACTGTATCATGTTAAATGTTATGCTACTATGTGTCATGCATGTCAATAAATGAGATTGTCTATGATACTAGTTTATGATACTATGCACTATGAAAGTAGTATCATATGCATGATGATACTATATGTTACTGCCCACTATGAGGAGCCTCGGTCCATTCCCTCATGCCCCAGGCATCCCCATACTTCTTTCGAAGCTCGGTGTTGATGACAACTGCCACCCAAAAATCTCCTTCCCACTAGCATGCACACACTCCATCTTTTGCAGGTTCATCTGCTTCCATTTTATTCTTATATGAGGGGAAAGGGGGAGGGGGCTTGACCACCGTTCAGATTTATTAGGACCCTTCTTAGCTTAAGTCAAATATTTAGTTAAAAAATACTCTCTCCATTCCTAAATACAAGTCTTTTTGAGATTCCATTAAGAGACTATATACGAAGCAAAATGAAAAACCAATACTCTAATGTATGTCTATATACATCCGTATGTAGTTCTCTAGTGAAATATTTAGAAAACTTATATTTAGTACTCCCTCCGTCACAGTTTAGAAGACACGATAAAATTTACGTGCATTTCCACAATAGACAAGGTCTAAGATGCAATGCATTTATTCCTAACAACTAATTAGTACTTCATTGTACTACTTCTATATGCATGCGTAGTGTGAATGCTATTTTCCAGCCCATCTCACAGTCAATCAATAACTACCATACAACCTGGGTGCAGCCTTTGCAGAGCAGATGCCTGCTACTGCAACAAAAGACATTCCAACGGCGCCAGAAACACGTGCTGACGGGAAACATTCTTGTCTTGATACTCCTCAGCAACGGCACCATGAATCCTTCTGCTACGGCTACGCCTTTAGGGACTTCCTAGGCAAATATGCAAAGGATTCCCCCGTGGCCTTGGAGCCTTGCCTTGGTGTTCCCTCGAAGCGGAAAGGGTGATGTAGCACAACGGTGGTAAGTATTTCCCTCAGTTTTGAGAACCAAGGTATCGATCCAGTGAAGGAGTATCACAAGTACCTGCACAAACACAAAAGGCTTGCTCCCAACGCTATGAAGGGGTTGTCAATCCCTTATAGATTGTTTGCTAAGTGGGAACTGGAAGCAACAAAGTAACAAAGCAAAGTAAAAGCAAAAGTGGAAACGATAGGTGTGAATAGACCCGGGGGCCGTAGTGTTCACTAGTGGCTTCTCTCATGAAAGCAAGTAGACGGTGGGTGAACAAATTACTGTCGAGCAATTGATAGAACCGCGCAAAGTCGTGACGTCATCTATGGCAATGATTATATCTATAGGCATCACGTCCAAAACAAGTAGACCGATACTTTCTGCATCTACTACTATTACTCCACACGTCGACCGCTATCCAGCATGCATCTAGTGTATTAAGTCCAAAAGAACAGAGTAACGCCTTAAGCAAGATGACATGATGTAGATGGACAATCTCATATCTACGATAAAGCCCATCTTGTTACCCTTGATGGCAACTACACGATGTGTGCCTTGCTGCCCTTTCTGTCACTCGGAAAGGTCACCACACGGTATGAACCCAAAACCAAGCACTTCTCCCATTGCAAGAATCATAGATCTAGTTGGCCAAACAAAACCAAGACTCGGAGAGGCTTACAAGGATATCAAATCATGCATATAATAAATCAGCAAAGACTCAAATATATATCATAGATAATCTGATCACAAATCCACAATTCATCGGATCTCGACAAACACACCGCCAAAGAGGATTACATCGGATAGATCTCCATGAAGATCATGGAGAACTTTGTATTGAAGATCCAAGAGAGAGAATAAGCCATCTAGCTACTAACTACGGACCCGTAGGTCTGAAGTGAACTACTCACGAGTCATTGGAGGGCGATGATGTTGATGTAGAACCCCTCCAACTCCAAAGTCCCCTCCGGCAGGGCACCGGGAAGGGTCTCCAGATGAGATCTTGCGGAAACGGAAGCTTGCGACGGCGGAAAAGTGTTTTTGTGGATTCCCTGATTTTTTTTCTATATTTTAGGGAATATATAGGCGAAGGAGCTAGGTCAGGGGGCGCTAGGGAGGCCACAAGCCTGCTAGCCCCCCCCCCCCCCCGGTGGCGGCTACAAGGCTTGTGGGGCCCCTGTAGCTCTCCTATCTTGGCCCTCAAGGCCCCTGATCTTCTTCTGTTCGGGAAAAATTTATTTCGGGGATTTTATTCCATTTGGACTCCGCTCCAAAATAAGATCTGAAAAGAGCCAAAAACACAGAAAAAACAAGAACTGGCACTTGGCACTGAATTAATAAGTTAGTCGCAAAAAAGATATAAAAGGTACATAAAACATCCAAAGATGACAAGATAACAGCATGAAACCATCAAAAATTATAGATACGTTTGAGACGTATCAAGCATCCCCAAGCTTAACTCCTGCTCATCCTCGAGTAGGGAAGTGATAAAGAATGAATTTTTGATGCTTTCATGCTACCTAGCATAGATGTCCGTTATAACTCCTCTTATGTGACGTGAATGTTCAGATTAAAAACAATAGTTTGCTATTGACGTGGAAACAATAATAATTCAAGCAAACTAGCAAGGTAATCATGAACTTTCAAAATAACAAGGCCAAAAGAAAGTTATCCCTACAAAAGCATATAGTCTGGCTATGCTCTATCATCATTGCACAACGAATTTAAATCATGCACAACCCTGGTATTGGCCAAGTAATTGTTTTCACACCTTTACTTTCTCAAACCTTTTCAACTCTCACGCAATACATGAGCGTGAGCCATGGTTTTAGCACTATAAGTGGTGTGGAGTGTGGTGGAGGTTGCAAGACAAACAAGGAGAATATGATCACAGGCATATCAATGAGCTGTGGAGATGCTCATCAATAGATATCAATGTGAATGAGTAGGGATTGCCATACAAATGATGCACTAGAGCTAAGAGTATGTGAAAGCTCTTAAAGAAAACTAGTGGGTGTGCATCCAACTTGCTTGCTCACGAAGACCTGAGGCAAATTTGAGGAAGCCTATCATTGGAATATACAAGCCAAGTTATATAATGAAAATTTCCCACTACCTATATGGTGGTGACAAAACAAGAGACTCTCAATCATGAAGATCACGGTGCTTAATAAGCACAAGTGTGGAAGGATAGTAGCATTGTCCCTTCTCTCTTTTTCTCTCATCATTTTTTTTGTGGGCTCTTTTGGCCTCTTTTTTTGGTGGGCATCTTTGGCCTCTTTTATTTCCTCACATGGGACAATGCTCCATCAATGATGATCATCACACTTTCAACTCAAAACTTAGAGCAACGATGACTCTATATGGAATGCCTTCGGTAGTGTACCGTGACAATGATCTAGCATGGCATAGACATGAATGGAAACATCATGCTAGCTATCTTACGATCATGCAATGGCAATGTAGAAGTGGTGGCACATGTCATGGTGGTAGTTGCATGGCAATATATCTCAGAATGACTTTGAAAAAGCCATAGTAGGTAGGTATGGTGGCTGTTTTGAGGGAGGCTAATGGTGGGTTTTGTGCACCGGCGAAAGTTGCACGGCACTAAAGAAGATGGTGATGGTGGAAGGTGAAAGTGCATCTAAACCATGGACTCAACATTAGTCATGAAGAACTCATATACTTGTTGCAAAAAATTTATTAGTAATTGAAACAAAGCAGTCAACGCATACTCCTAGGGGAAGGGTTGGTAGGTATAAACCATCACGCGATCCCGACCACCACACAAAGGATGACAATCAATAGACTAATCATGCTCAGATTTCATCACATAGCGGTTCAGCATACATGCATGCTACGGGAATCACTAACTTCAACACAAGTATTTCTAGATCCACAACACCTTACTAGCATAACTTCAATATTACCACAACCACAACTCAAAACTAATTGAGATGAATCAAACTTCTCTAACTATTCAGTGCACATGAAGGTGGAAGTTTTCATATCCCTTTGGATAACTACCCATTTTGAGACTACTTTCAAAGCATAGGTCAACTACCAAGCCACGCACCGTCGTGCTCTAAAAGATATAAGTGAAGCACATAGAGCAAAGTCAACTAGCTCAAAAGATATAAGTGAAGCACATGTGAGCTGAATTGTCTACCAAAGGATATAAGTGAAGCTCGACAAAATCACGGTGAGTGCATGTCTCTCTCTCTAGGTGTGCAGCAAGGATGATTGTGAAACAACAAAAATAAAGGACTCCTACGATACAAGACGCTCCAAGCAAAACACATAACATCTGGTGAATAAAAATATAGCCCGAAGTAACGTTACCGATGGATTGAAGACGAAAGAGGGGATGCCTTCCCGGGGCATCCCCAAGCTTAGGATTTTATGGCTTCCTTGAATATCTTGGGGTTCCTTGGGCATCCCCAAGCTTGAGCTCTTTCCACTCTTTATCTCTTTGTCCATAAGAACTTCACCCAAAACTTGAAAACTTCACAACACAAAACTTAAACAGAAACTCGTGATAACATTAGTATAAGAAAGCAAACCACCACTTCCTTAGGTACTGTAGAAAACTTGAATTCCACTTATGTTGATGTTGGGTTAATGTATCTTCAATATTCCATGGCTAATACCCCCCGATACTATCCATAGTTTCATCAAAATAAGCAACCAACACAACAAAAACAGAATCTGTTAACAGCAGACCAGTTTGTAGCAATCTGTATACTTCGTATACTTCTGGTACTTCAAAAATTCTGAAAAATTACGACAGTCTGAAGAATTTGCATAGCAATCATCAGCAAAAAGGAATCAACTCAAAAGCTCTTACAGAAAACAAATGAAAATTCTTTTCGTGAGCAGAAAGTTTCTGTCTTTTCCAGCATGACCAAACGATCATCCCCAAGACTAATCATAACGGTTTCGCTTGGCACAAACGCAAAAAGAAACACAAAAAACACAATCATAACAGAATTATGAAAGTGTGGAAAACACAAAACAGAAAGAAAAAGGATAGATTCGTTGGGTTTCCTCCCAACAAGCACTTTTGTTTAACGCCCTTAGCTAGGCAAAAGGTGATGGAATCACGTATAGTCATCTTTGGTGCTCAAACCATAAGTAGCCCTCATCATAGATTCATATGGCAATATTATTTTCTTTCTAGGAAAGTGCTCCATGCCCTTCTTTAAAGGAAACTGAAATCTAATATTCCCTTCCTTCATATCTATGATAGCACCAATAGTCCTTAGGAAAGGTCTACCAAGAATAATGGGACACGAAGGATTGCAATCTATGTCAAGTACAATGAAATCCACGGGTACATAGTTCTTATTTGCAACAATAAGAACATCATCAATCCTTCCCATGGGTTTCTTGACAGTAGAATCCGCAAGATGCAAATTAAGAGAACACTCTTCAATCTCATGAAAACCAAGAATATCACATAAAGACTTTGGAATCGCGGAAACACTAGCACCCAAGTCACACAAAGCATTGCACTCATAGTTTTTGATCTTGATTTTGATAGTAGGTTCCCACTCATCATGAAGTTTTCTAGGTATAGAGACTTCTAATTCGATCTTCTCTTCAAGAGATTTCATCATAGCATCTACGATATGCGCGGTAAAGGATTTGCTTTGGCTATAAGCATGTGGAGAGTTTGCAATGGATTGCATCAAAGAAATGCATTCAAACAAGGAGCAATTATCATAATTGAATTCCTTGAAATCCAAAGTTGGAGTTTCATTACTACCCAAAATTTTGATTTCTTCGACTCCACTCTCCACACCTTTATCATCAAGATGGGTAGACTTCGAATCATTGGGGCATTTTCCAACCGAAGTGGATTCATATCCAGCCCCTTCATCAATAGGTTTGACACGCAAAAACAAAGATTCAAGAGGATTCACACCAAGCACTTTAAGATCTTCTTGATTTGCATCACTAGAACGCACCCCTTTAAACCATTCATGCCTAGCGCGAATTTGGGCGGTTCTTTCTTTGCTCTCATTCATGGGGACACGCATAGCTTTCAAAGTTTTATCCCAGTTGACCTTGGGAGGAGCGCATCTAACTTTCAAAGCATCGATATCACAAGACATCCTATCAACGCTCTTAGCCAAATCCTTAATTTTGAGTAGTTTTTCCTCTATGGACGCATTGAAAATCTTTTGAGAGTTGATGAACTCTTTGATATTACTCTCTAAATCAGAGGGTAATTTGTTGTGATTTCCATAAGTGTTGTTGTAGGAATTTCCATAATTGTTAGAGGAGTTACTAGGAAAAGGCCTAGGAACATAGTTTCCTCTAAAAGCATTGTTGTTGCCAAAATTGTTCCTACCAAAAAAATTAACGTCCAAACTAGCGTTGATACTCTCAATCAAGGAAGATAGTGGCACGTCATTAGGATCTAAAGGAGCGTTTCTACTAGCAACCAAATTCATCAACTCGTCCATCTTAGCACTAAGCGAGTTAATTTCTTCTATAGCGTGTACCTTTCTGCTAGCAGGTGACCTTTCAGTGTGCCACTGAGAGTAGTTGGTCATGATATTGTCTAGGAGTTTTGTAGCGTCTCCTAACGTGATTTCCATGAACGTTCCACCTGAGGCAGAGTCCAAGATATTGCGAGAAGCGAAATTCAAGCCAGCGTAAAAGATTTGTATAATCATCCACAAACTCAAGCCATGAGCGGGACAATTTCTAATCATAAGCTTCATCCTCTCCCAAGATTGTGCAACGTGTTCATGATCAAGTTGCTTGAAATTCATGATATCGTTACGTAAGGAGATAATCTTAGCCGGCGGAAAACACTTCGATATGTAAGCATCTTTGCACTTATCCCAAGAATCGATACTATTTTTAGGCAAAGAAGAAAACCAAGTTTTTGTGCGATCTCGCAACGAGAAAGGAAAAAGCTACAACTTAATCACGTCATTATCCACATCTCTTTTATTTTGCATATCACAAAGCTCAATGAAGGTATTGAGATGGGATGCGGCATCTTCACTAGGAAGGCCAGAGAATTGCTCTTTCATAACAAGATTCAGCAAAGCTGCGTTGATTTCATACGATTCCGCACTAGTGGCGGGAGCAATCGGAGTACTAATAAAATCATTATTATTGGTACTCGAGAAGTCGCAAAGTTTGGTGTTTTCAGCCATGATGACTTCAACAAACAAACAAGCACACAAGAAAGCAAGAAAACCGGCGAAGGAAAACGGCAAAAAGTCAAAAGGCAAAAGAAAACGGCAAAGGAGAAAGGCAAATGAAAACGGCAAATGTGAAGTGGGGGAGAGGAAAACGAGAGGCAACTGGCAAAAAAGTAAATGCAAGAGATGAGTTTGTGAGACCTACTTGGATAGATCTCTCCTTCCCCGGCAACGGTGCTAGAAATACTTCTGCTACTGCAACAAAAGACCTTCCAACGGCGCCAGAAACACGTGCTAACGGGAAACTATTCTTGTCTTGATACTCCTCAGCAACGGCACCAGGAATCCTTCTGCTACGGCTACGCCTTTAGGGACTTCCTAGGAAAATATGCAAAGGATTCCCTCGTGGCCTTGGAGCCTTGTGTTGGTGTTCCCTCGAAGCGGAAAGGGTGATGTAGAACAGCGGTGGTAAGTATTTCCCTCAGTTTTGAGAACCAAGGTATCGATCCAGTGAAGGAGTATCACAAGTACCTGCACAAACACAAAAAGCTTGCTCCCAACGCTATGAAGGGGTTGTCAATCCCTTATAGATTGTTTGCTAAGTGAGAAATGGAAGCAACAAAGTAACAAAGCAAAGTAAAAGCGAAAGTGGAAACGATAGGTGTGAATAGACCCGGGGGCCGTAGTGTTCACTAGTGGCTTCTCTCATGAAAGCAAGTAGACGGTGGGTGAACAAATTACTGTCGAGCAATTGATAGAATCGCGCAAAGTTGTGACGTCATATATGGCAATGATTATATCTATAGGCATCACGTCCAAAACAAGTAGACCGGTACTTTCTGCATCTACTACTATTACTCCACACGTCGACCGCTATCCAGCATGCATCTAGTGTATTAAGTCCAAAAGAACAGAGTAAAGCCTTAAGCAAGATGGCATGATGTACATGGACAATCTCATATCTACGACAAAGCCCATCTTGTTACCCTTGATGGCAACTACACGATGTGTGCCTTGCTGCCCTTTCTGTCACTCGGAAAGGTCACCACACGGTATGAATCGTAGATCTAGTTGGCCAAACAAAACCAAAGACTCGGAGAGACTTACTAGGATATCAAATCATGCATATAAGAAATCAGCAAAGACTCAAATATATATCATAGATAATCTGATCAGAAATCCACAATTCATCGGATCTCGACAAACACACCGCCAAAGAGGATTACATCGGATAGATCTCCATGAAGATCATGGAGAACTTTGTATTGAAGATCCAAGAGAGAGAATAAGCCATCTAGCTACTAACTACAGACCCGTAAGTCTGAAGTGAACTACTCACGAGTCATTGGAGGGGCGATGATTTTGATGTAGAAGCCCTCCAACTCCAAAGTCCCCTCCGGCAAGGCACTGGGAAGGGTCTCCAGATAAGATCTTGCGGAAACGGAAGCTTGCAGCGGCGAAAAAGTGTTTTCGTGGATTCCCTGATTTTTTCTGTATTTTAGGGAATATATAGGCGAAGGAGCTAGGTCAGGGGAGTGCCAGGGAGGCCACAAGCCTGCTAGCCGCCACCCCCCCCAGGTGGTGGCTACAGGGCTTGTGGGCCCCCTGTAGCTCTCCTGCCTTGGCCCTCAAGCCCCCTAATCTTCTTCCGTTTGGGAAAAAATTCTTTCGGGGATTTTATTTCGTTTGGACTCCGCTCCAAAATCAGATCCGAAAAGAGCCAAAAACACAGAAAAAACAGGAACTGGAACTTGGCACTGAATTAATAAGTTAGTCCCATAAAAGATATAAAAGGTACATAAAACATCCAAAGATGACAACATAACAACATGAAACCATCAAAAATTATAGATACTTTTGAGACGTATCAATGCACAATGATGAAGACCACATGCCCCTCAATGGCAACCCCCACCCGATGCCAGGTCAGCTTGAGCAAGATAATCTGCTATTTGTTGTGCCTCCTTACCCTGCTCTAGGGTGGAATGATGTGTCGCCACCACCTCCAATACCAGAGCCTCCAGTTCAACCTGAAGAGGGAGGTTGGGGTTGGCACGCTGAAGCTCCAAATGCTGAACCTGTTGTGCCTGAGCAGGATCAAGAATCCATGGTCATCCACCAACCAACATCCTCTGATTCAGTCCAAGATATTGTGATCGTGGATCCCCAGCCAGAAAATGTTGAAGCTGCTGATCATGCCCATGCCGATGTTGATGATGCTGTCGATGAGGCTCCTGATGAATTCAATCCGCTCGCAATTGTTCCTTACGAGCAGCCCATCTTTCAGTGAGTCAACCTGATGATTGGAGCAGTCCGTGTTGCTTACGGTCCACCACTGCTGCCTGTTGTTTCATGGACAAGGTCTTTTGAAGCCCTCATGGGGGAGTTCAGTTCACTGCATGTCCCTCGTCACCTTCAGATGCTTGCGTCTACGCCTATTGTGCTCCCCAAGCGCTTCTGGTCAATTGCATTCAATGAAGATCGTGGGGAGCCCAACATTGATTATAGGGACTGCGCTCCTATTGCCCCAGCTCTGAGGTAACGCCGTCAACTGACAGCAACTTAACACCATCAGGGAATCTTTTCTCCTTTTCAACTCCAGTAGCCATGAAGAAGGTGTCGCGCAAGAAGGCCACTCTAATTGTGGACTCAACGGTCCGCAGATGCACCATAGGATTTGTCAAGCGTGATGGCTTCAAGCCTGTTCTGCAGAAGCTCCCGATGCACGTGCCTAAGAAGAGAAAGCCGCGCGCTAAACCCATGGAAGTACCGGCTGATCATGCCGTACCGCCACCATCGCCGGAGGAGTCCATCCCACCGGCAACTCCGGTTAGGGTGATCCAAGCTATCGGCCAAAGTCTGGGCATCGCCCCTGAGAAGCTCACTACGGATCGACTTATGGAACATCATGTTGTTTCCAAGCCTCCACCCAATGATGATTAAACGAGTGTTTACGTTTCTCAGCTTTATCTGTTGTTTCTTTTATCCTGATACTAATTGTTGTGTGTCATAGCTCTTTGAACTATGGTTGTGTTAGTTATTATGTAACTACGCATTTTTTATTAAATCTTGTTGCTATGGATAGTCGATCTACAAGAAGTTGGTGGGTTCTTTGTTGGAATGTGCGTGGATTAAATTCAGATTCACAACAAAGGTCAGTTCATAACAAAACAGATGAAAGCATGGCTTCGGTTGTTTGCCTCCAGGAAACAAAAATGCAACATATTGGTTATCGGAGTGTTAGAAGTTTTTGCCCCAAAAGGTTTGATCAATTTGCATATAGTCCCTTGCGTGGTGCCTCTGGTGGATTGATCACTCTCTGGAATTCCTCCATGTTAACTGGCACCTTGATTGAATCTCAGAATTTTGGTTTAATTGTGTCTTTCACCTCCAGCCATAACTCTGAAACTTGGACTCTCGTCAATATTTACGGTCCTTGCCAAGGAGAGGCTAGAGATCAGTTTTCCAGCTGGTTGTATAACCTAAATATCCATGTCAATGATAATTGGCTACTTCTTGGAGATTTCAACTTTATTCGATCACCGTCTAATAGAAATCTTCCTAGTGCTGATGTGAATGATATGTTTATCTTCAATGAGATTATTGGCCATATGGGTCTGTTAGAACTGCCACACAAGGGCAGGTCTTTCACTTGGTCAAATGTGCAAGATTCACCGTTGCTGGAACAATTAGACTGATTCTTCACTTCTGCCAATTGGATATCTTCCTATCCATTGACACGGGTCCTTCCTTTAGCAAAATCTCCATCTGATCATGTCCCATGTGTTGTGACAGTAAACACTTCCATTCCCAAATGTAACCTCTTTCGTTTTGAAAACTATTGGGTGGAAATGGATGTATTCCTTGACCGTGTCCAGAATTCCTGGAAGATTCCCTCGAGAAAAAGCCACATCACTGCCATCATAATGGATAAGTTTAAACACCTGAGGCAGGCTCTAAAGAGATGGCAGACTAGCCTCTCTCAAATCAAAGCACTCATTGATAAGTGCAATCAGGTGGTGCTCTGTCTGGATAATCTTGAAGAGCTCGGACCCCTATTCAGACCTGAAGCCAACTTCAGAGTGATTGTGAAGATTCACTTAGAACACCTTCTGCATTTACAATTCCTTTACTGGAAAAAGAGAGCTACTATCACATTCATCAAGGTGGGGGAAGAGAACACCAAGTTTTTTCATGCCATGGCAACTGAAAGATATAGAAGAAACTCCATTTCATCACTTAAACTAGAGGATGGATCTGTTATCTCTGATCATGAACAAATTGCTGGCTGTTTTGGGTCATCTTTCAAGGACACGATGGGCTCCTCCCAAGGAATAAACCTCGCTTTCAACCTTCAGTCTCTCATACATAGGGTAGAAGGGCTAGATGTTCTTACTTTGCCTTTTACCGAAGAGGAGATGGATAACACTGTCAAGGAAATGCCCATTGATAAAGCTCCAGGTCCAGATGGTTTCAATGGACTTTTTTTCAAAAAATGCTGGCATATCATCTGTCATGACTTTTATCAGCTTGCAAATGATTTCCATGCATGGATTGCAAAGCTGGAAAATATGAACTCTTCCTACATAACCTTGGTGCCCAAAAAGAGTTCTCCTTAACAAGTGGGTGATTTTAGGCCAATCTCCCTCACTGGAATAGGACTTAAATTCCTTTCCAAAATGGTTGCCAATAGACGGCAGTTACAGATCATGAAATGCATCCATAAGAACGAGTATGGTTTCATCAAGTCCAGAACTATTCAAGACTATATTGGATGGACATTGGAATACCTCCACCAGTGTCATCACTCAAAGAAACCCATTTTCATCCTCAAACTTGATTTTGAAAAGGCTTTTGACTCTGTGGAACATGAATTTATATTTCAGGTTCTTAGGAACAAGGGATTTAATGAGAGGTGGATATTATGGGTACAGTAGCTACTCTCTTCTGGCTCATCCTCAGTTCTCCTTAATGGAGTTCCTGGTAGAAAATTAATGTGCAAGAAGGGTGTAAGGCAGGGAGATTCCATGTCCCCTCTCCTTTTTGCCATTGCTGCTAACTTTCTTCAAACTTTGGTGAATCAGTTGTTGGAGAATGGACTCATTCAGCTGCCAATCCCTTGCCATGATAAGGACTTTCCAATAGTCCAATATGCAGATGACACTCTTATCATTTTGCATGTTGTGGAGTCCGAGCTACTCGAGCTCAAAAAGATGCTTATGCTTTTCTCACAGTCCACTGGTCTTCAAGTAAATTATCACAAATCTGCTCTGTTGCCTATCAATACTGATCAGGTAGAACTTCAAAGGCTAGCTGACTCTATTGAGTGTAAGGTAGGGTCACTTCCTTTCACATATCTTGGTTTGCCTGTTGGGACAACCAAACCAAGGATCATTGATCTAATGCCACTTGTGGATAACATGGAAACGAGACTATCTGTTAGCTCCTCCTTCCTGGCTCGGGGTGGTCGTTTGCAATATCTTAACTCAGCTTTGTCCTATGTTCCTATTTTTTTTCTTCTATAGTCTGGACATACCACCAGGGATCATTAAGCAGTTGGAAAGGACACAAAGACAATGTCTCTGGAGGAAAAATGGCCAAGATCATGCACCTTCTCTTGCGGCCTGGGACTTGGTGTGCACACCAAAAATGAAAGGTAGTTTGGGTATTATTAATCTGTCTGTCCAGAATGAGGCTCTGCTTCTAAAGCATGTGGATAAGTTTTTGAATAAAGCAGAAGTGCCCTGGGTTGATTTAATATGGAGCACTTACTACCACAACACAGTTCCACAGGGCACCTTTCTCTGTGGATCGTTTTGGTGGAAGGATATCTGCAAGAGACTGGACAATTTCAGAGTTGTCACCTATGTACAACCAAACAGAGGAGATACTTTCCTCTTTTGGTCTGATTCCTGGGCATTAGGTGACTCAACCTTGCCCCTAGCTCATCGGTTCCTACGACTGTTCGCTTTTTCTATTGATACGTTCTGCACTGCTGAGGAGGTTTTCCAAGCTTTTGAGACAAACAGCATGACCAACATGTTTCACTTGCCACTTTCTGACAGGGCCTTCCAGGAGTTGGAAACAGTTACTTGCTTGCTTCAAAACCTTAATAGAGAACAGTCAAGCAAATATGTATGGCTTTGGAGTAGTGCTACTTCTCAAACAACAGCGCCAGAAATTGACACGTTGACGGAGATTGGGCTTGCGTTGGTTTTTCCCTTGAAGAGGAAAGGGTGATGCAGCACAGGAGCAGTAAGTATTTCCCTCAGTTTGAGAACCAAGGTATCGATCCAGAAGGAGGGTCTCGTCAAGTCCAGAGTACCTACGCAAACACAAACAAACTTGCACCCAACGCTTCAAAGGGGTTGTCAATCCCTTCAAGATTGTTTGCAAAAGTGAGATCTAAAGGCGGAAAGTGCAACGTAGTAAAGAGTGTAAGGCTGAAAATATGGTGTGGAGTAGACCCTGGGGGCCATAGTGTTCACTAGATGCTTCTCTCAAAATAGCAAGTATTACGATGGGTGAACAAATTACTGTCGAGCAATTGATAGAACCGCGCAAAGTCATGACGATATCTAAGGTAATGATCTAGCATATAGACATCACGTCCGAGACAAGTAGACCGATACTTTCTGCATCGACTACTATTACTCCACACATCAACCACTATCCAGCATGCATCTAGTGTATTGAGTTCATGACGAACAGAGTAACGCTTTAAGCAAGATGACATGTTGTAGAGGGATAATGTCAAACCAATGATAAAAACCCCATCATTTTACCCTTGATGGCAACAACACGATACGTGCCTCGCTACCCCTTCTGTCACTGGGTGAGGTCACCGCACAGTATGAACCCAAAACCAAGCACTTCTCCCATTGCAAGAATCATAGATCTAGTTGGCCAAACAAAACCCACAACTCGAAGAGAATTACAAGGATATGAAATCATGCATAAGAGGATCAGAAGAAACTCAAATAAGATTCATAGATAATCTGATCATAAATCCACAATTCATCAGATCTTGACAAACACACCGCAAAAGAAGATTACATCGGATAGATCTCCATGAAGATCATGGAGAACTTTGTATTGAAGATCCAAGAGAGAGAAGAAGCCATCTAGTTACTAGCTATGGACCCGTAGGTCTATGGTGAACTACTCACGCATCATCGGAGAGGTCATGGTGTTGATGGAGAAGCCTTCTGTGTCCGAATCCCCCCTCTCGCAGGGCACCAGGATGTGTCCCAGATGGGATCTTGCGGAGACAGAAGCTTGCGGCGGCGGAAAAGTGATTACGATGCTCCCCTGATTTTTTTGGGAATATTTGGGAATTTATAGGCGCAAGATCTAGGTTAGGGGACCTCCAGGGGGCCCACAAGCCTGCATGGCGCGGCCCCCCCCCTAGCCACGGGGTGGGGGCTTGTGGGGCCCTGGGGCTCTTCTGGCTTGGCCCCCAAGCTCTCCGATCTTCTTCCGTTCCAGAAAAAATCTTTTTGGGGATTTTCTTCCGTTTGGACTCCGTTTCAAAATCTCCTCTAAAAGGGGTCAAAAACATGGAAAAAACAGGAACTGGCACTTGGCACTGAGTTAACAAGTTAGTCCCAGAAAATAAATAAAAGGCATGCAAAACATCCAAAGTTTGACAAGATAATAGCATGAAACCATCAAAAATTATAGATACGTTGGACATGTATCAAGTAGTGACTGTAAGGTTTACTCTACTCAGAAATACCACCTTCATGTCCAGCAGCCCATTATACCCAACCCTCTCCTAAGTTGGATTTGGAAGAGTTGTTGCACCATGAAGATCAAAATGTTTGCTTGGATGCTCATTATGCATAGGCTGAACACCCAGGATATGCTTGAGAGACGCCACTGGAAAGTATCTGATTCAAACCTATGTGTTCTATGTCATGCAAGGGTCAAAGAGGATAGGGATCATCTCTTCTTCAACTGCATGTTCAGCACCAGGGTTTGGAACTATCTTCAGATTACTTGGCAGGGTACCTCCATGTGGGACACTTCGTTGGCAGCCAGGAAAGATTTTTAGCATCCTTTCTTCTCTGAAGTGGTGTTTACTGCCTGCTGGTATATTTGGATTGTCAGAAATGAAAGTATTTTCAACAATGAGCGTCCCAGATTCAATAGATGGAAGTCTAGCTTCACTCATGATATCTCTCTTTTAGCTTATAGGATTAAGGCTAGATTTAAGGAAGATCTCCTTAAGTGGATCTCCTTCCTACCTCCCTCAGATTTGTATATCTGCACCCCCACCACCCCTGTTGTATATTCTAATCCTTTCATGTACATAAACTCTCTTTACGTTGGAATAAAATAAAAGGCGGTGGGGTGATTACCTACAGTAAAAAATCAATAACCACCTAGGTTCCAAAGAATTTCTAAGCACGCCTTCTACTGTGACGGAGGGAGTAACGGGGGTGTATAAACTATATGTCGCAGAAGTTATGCCATGTGATTTTTGTTAGAATACATTTTATTTAAATATAAATTTAATAGAATTAATGTAAAAAAGACTCTTAAAATATACTCCCTCTGTTCCTAAATATAAGTCTTTTTAGAGGTTTCACTAGCGGACTACATATGGATGTATAGAGACATACTTTAGAGCATAGATTCATTCATTTTGCTCTGTATGTAGTCTTTAGTGAAATCTTTAAAATGACTTATGTTTAGGAACAGAGGGAGTAAAACGAAGAGAGTAGTATGTACCTCATGTTTTGTTACTTACTAGTCATATACTCCCTCCATTCCGAATTATATGATGTTTTAGAAAACGTCCCGACCAGGTGAAAACGACAAAATGTACACAACTACCCCTAGTTTGAATCACTATTGTCGTCGTCTTCTTCCATCCCCGTCGATCCCCTCCATCCTCCCCGAGCAGATTCCTCCGTCCCAAGCCTGCTTGCCCTGACAGGATCGCCCCCTTCCAGGGCCACCACCCATTGCCAGCGCCAAGCCAGCCCCCTGTCATCTGCTCCTAGGGTCTTGCCAGCTCTAGGGCCTTGCCAACTCCAGGGTCTTATCGGAGGGGGTCTGGAGAATTTTGAATTCTCCATATCCGTCGCCCCCACCTCGAGTGCCCCCACCTCCAGCGCCCACCTCCAGTGCACCTCACCTCTAGCGCCCACCTCTAGCAGATCTCCTCCCATCTCGCCCAGTAGATCCCCCTCGTTGTCCTGGGCCGGAGGGGACCTGGCCAGCGCCCTACTACAAATCGCCTCTCCCCTGTGCCAGAGGGAACCTGGTCAACACCAATCCACCCCCTGTCCTCGGAGATTTCCTGGCCAGCGCCCTGCTACAAGTCCAGCAGATCCCAACAATACTATTGAACAAGAGGTCGACTATAAGATCACTAGCTTGGCAACTAGGATGTATCCCTAGCACACTCCACGGGAAGTTCAAGCTGAAGCTCATAAAGAGACATACAAATTCCGTGAAGCCTGCTCTGAAGGACATGAATAAGATTAATAGGATGAAATTCTGCTTGTTAATGCTCGGTGAGACAACAACAAAAACAACAAGGCCTAAATTCAAAACTATGCACAACATTGTGCATGTTGACAAGAAATTGTTTTACATGACAAAGAGAAACAAGAACTATTATCTGTTGGACGAGGAGGAAGAGCCTACAAGAACTATACAAAGCAGCAGCTATATTGGACAGATCATGTTCTTGACGGCAATCACAAGGCCGAAGTGGGATAGTGAAGGAAATGTGATGTTCTCCTGGAAAATTCGTATTAGGCCATTCGTGAAAGAAGTTCCAGCTCACAGGAAAAGTGACAATAGACCTAGAGGCATAATAGGGACAAAATCAATAAAAGTCGACAGAAAGGTGATGAGGGAATTCTTGATAGAGAATGTCTTGCCACCAATATAAGTTGTTTGGCCCGAAAGTGATGTTGGGCAGACAATCTATATACAACATGACAATGCTAAGCCCCACATATTGCCTATTGACCCAGAATTTGTAGAAGTTGTTTCAAGAACTGGAATGGATGTTAGAATAATACAACAGCCCACCAATAGTCGTGATTTGAATGTGCTCGATCTTGGGTTTTTCAATTCGTTGCAATCTCTCACAGATTGTCTGACCCTAAAACACTTCAAGACCTAATTAATGGAGTCTTGGAGGAATTTGAAGGCTACGAGGTTTACAAGCTCAACAAAGTTTTCCTATCTCTACAGTCTTGCGTGATTGAGATCTTGAACAATGACTGGGGCAATGGGTACACAATACCCCATGTGAACAAAGAAAGGCTCGAGAGGCTTGGGAAAGTATCTCGAGGACTTGCATGCCCTCAAGAGGTTTATGCAAATGCCCTACACAACTTGGTGCTAATGGAGAGAGTCCACTAATGGAAGAAGAGAGCGTATAGGTGAGTATGAGTATGTGTAACTCCTTGTTGCAGTATGAGTATGTGTGTATGTGTAACTCCTTATTGGAGTATGAGTATGTGTGTATGTGTAATTCCTCGTTGGAGTGTGAGTATGTGTGTATGTGTAACTCCTTGTTTGAGTACGAGTATGTGTGTATGTGTAACTCCTTGTTGGAGTATGAGTATGTGTGTATGTGCAAGTCGATATTTAACTATTACAACATGATCATCTCATACACCCAATATATCATATCATGTCTTTGGCCATATCACATCACAAATATACCCTGCAAAAACAAGTTAGACGTCCTCTAATTTGTTGTTGCATGTGTTTACGTGGCTCCTATGGGTATCTAGTATGATCGCATCTTACTTACACAAAGCCACAACGATGACATGCAAATTTCTATTTAACATTCTCCAAGGACCGCCTCGGTCAAATCCGATTCAACTAAAGTTAAAGAAACAGACACCCGCGAGTCATCTTTATGCAACATGTTACATGTCAGTCGATGAAACCGGTCTCTCGTAAGCGTACGAGCAAAATTGGTCCGTGCCACTTCAATCCAACAATGTCAATGAATCAAGAAAAGACTAAGGAGGGCAGCAAATTGAACATCAACGTCCACAAACTCTTTTTTGTTCTACTCTAGATATCATCTATGCATGAACCTAGCTCATGATTCCACTGTTGGGGAACGTTGCATGGGAAACAAAAAAATTCCTACGCACACGAAGACCTATCATGGTGATGATCATCTACGAGAGGGAGGTCGGATCCACATACCCTTGTAGATCGCTAAGCGGGAAGCGTTAACAAACGCGGTTGATGTAGTGGAACGTCTTCGCGATCCAAATCGCCGCCGTCACACGATCCGTACCGATCCAGCGCCGAACGGATGGCACCTCCGTGTTCAGCACACATACAGTTCGATGATGATCTTTGCGTTCTTGATCCAGCAAGAGAGATGAAGAGGTAGCTGAATTCTCCGGTAGCACGACGGCATGGCGGTGATGATGGTGGAGCTACTCCGGCAGGGCTTCGCCGTGCCGTACCGAACTGGCTACGAGGTGTCATGAAGTAGTGGAGGGAGAGAGGGCTGCACAAAGTCTTGGGGTGCAAAAACCCTCTCAAACCTCCACTATATATAGGAGGAACAAGGGGGGTGGCTGATACGTCCATTTTGCATCATGTTTTCATGTTGATATTTATCGCTTCTTGGGCTATTATTTCACTTCACGGTATAATACTTATGCCTTTTCTCTCTTATTTTGCAAGGTTTACTTGAAGAGGGAGAATGTCGGCAGCTGGAATTCTGGCCTGAAAAAGGAGCAAAGTTGAGATACCTATTCTGTGCAACTCCAAACGTCGTAAAAATCAACGAGGATCTTTTTTCCGGATTTATAAAAAATACTCGGCCGAAGAAGTGGCAGAGGGGTGCCAGCAGGTGGTCACAAGCCTGCACGGCGCGGCCACCAACCCCCAGGCCGCGCCAAGGGGGCTTGTGGGCAGCCTGCTGGCCCACCGGCACCCCTCTTCTGCTATATGAAGGGTTTCATCTGGAAAAAAATCAGGGAGGAGCTTTTTCGTGGATTCGCCACCGCCACGAGGCGGAACTTGAGCAGAACCAATCTAGAGCTCCGTCAGGACGATCCTGCCGGGGAAACTTCCCTCCCGGAGGGAGAAATCGTCGCCATCGTCATCGCCAACACTCCTCTCATCGGAGGGGACTCGTCAACATCAACATCTTCATCAGCACCATCTCATCTCCAAACCCTAGTTCATCTCTTGTAACCAATCTCCGTCTCACGACTCCGATTGGTACTTGTAAGGTTGCTAGTAGTGTTGATTACTCTTTGTAGTTGATGCTAGTTGGATTACTTGGTGGAAGAGTTTATGTTCAGTTCCTTGATACTATTCATTACACCTCTGATCATGATTATTATTATGCTTTGTGAGTAGTTACTTTTGTTCCTGAGGACATGGGATAAGTCATGCTGATAATAGTCATGTGAATTTGATATTTGTTTGGTATTTTGATATGTTGTATGTTCTCTTTTCCTCTAGTGGTCTTATGTGAACGCCGACTACATAACATGTCACCATTATTTGGTCTTATGTGAACGCCGACTACATAACATGACTAGTAGTGTAGATTACTCTTTGTAGTTGATGCTAGTTGGATTACTTGGTGGAAGAGTTTATGTTCAGATCCTTGATGATACTCATTACCTCTCTGGTCATGAATATGATTATGCTTTGTGAGTAGTTACTTTTGTTCCTGAGGACATGGGATAAGTCATGCTAATAGTAGTCATGTGAATTTGGTATTCGTTCGGTAATTTGATGTGTTGTATGTTGTTTTCCTCTAGTGGTGTTATGTGAACGTCGACTACATAACACTTCACCATTATTTGGGCCTAGAGTAAGGCATTGGGAAGTAGTAAGTAGATGATGGGTTGCTAGAGTGACAGAAGCTTAAACCCTAGTTTATGTGTTGCTTCGTAAGGGGCTTATTTGGATCCACTAGTTTAATGTTATGGTTAGACTTTGTCTTAATTCTTCTTTCGTAGTTGCGGATGCTTGCGAGAGGGGTTAATCATAAGTGGGATGCTTGTCCAAGTAAGGGCAGTACCCAAGCGCTGGTCCACTCACATATCAAACTATCAAAGTAACGAACGTGAATCATATGAACATGATGAAACTAGCATGACAGAAATTCCCGTGTGTCCTCGGGAGCGTTTTTACTCCTATAAGACTTTCTCCAGGCTTGTCCCTTGCTACAAAAGGGATTGCGCCACTTTGCTGCACGGTTGCTACTTTTGTTACTTGTTGCTTGCTACGAATCATCTCACCACACAATCACTTGTTACCGACAATTTCAGTGCTTGCAGATTTTTCCTTGCTGAAAACCACTTGTCAGATCCTTCTGCTCCTCGTTGGGTTCAACACTCTTACTTATCAAAAGGACTACGATTGATCCCCTATACTTGTGGGTCATCAAGACTCTTTTCTGACGCCGTTGCTGGGGACTGAAGCGCCTTTGGTAAGTGGAAGTTGGTAAAGAAACATTCATATAGTGTGCTGAAATTTATTGTCACTTGTCACTATGGATACTAATCCTTTGAGGGGCTTGTTCGGGGTATCTTCACCTCAAACAGAAGCACAAAGAGTTGCTCCTCAACCTGCTGCACCTACTGAAAATATTTGCTTTGAATTTCCTTCGGGTATGCTTGAGAAACTGCTCGCTAATCCTTTTACACGAGATGGAACATCACATCCAGACTTGCATCTAATCTATGTAGATGAAGTTTATGGTTTATTTAAGCTTGCAGGCTTGCCCGAGGATGAGGTCAAGAAGAAGGTCTTTCCATTATCTTTGAAGGATAAGGCGTTGACATGGTATAGGCTATGTGATGATACTAGATCATGGGACTACAATCGGTTGAAATTGGAATTTCATCAAAAGTTTTATCCTATGCATTTAGTACACCATGATCGAAATTATATTTATAATTTTTGGCCTCATGACAGAGAAAGGATCACTCAAGCTTGGGGGAGGCTTAAATCAATGTTATATTCATGCCCCAATCATGAGCTCTCGAGAGAAATTATCATTCAGAACTTCTATGCTCGGCTTTCTCATGATGATCGCACCATGCTTGACACTTCTTGTACCGGTTCTTTTATGAAGAGAGATATTGACTTCAAATGGAATTTATTGGAGAGAATTAAACGCAACTCTGAAGATTGGGAGCTTGAAGAAGGTAAGGAGTCAGGTATGAATTTCACGTTTGATTGCGTTAAATCCTTTGTTGAGACAAATAATTTTTGTGACTTTAGCGCTAAGTATGGACTTGACTCTGAGATAGTAGCTTCATTGTGTGAATCATTTGCTGCTCATATTGATCTCCCCAAAGAGAAGTGGTTTAAATATCATCCTCCTTTAGAAGTCAATGTAGTTAAATCCACTCTAGTTGAAGAGAAAGTCATTGCCTATGATGATCCTGTTGTTCCCAGTGCTTACATTGAGAAACCACCTTTCCCTGTTAGGATGAAGGATCATTCTAAAGCTTCAACTATGATACGTAGAGGCTATATTAGAACACCTACACCCCCTGAGCAAATTAGAGTTGAACCTAGCATTGCTATTATCAAAGATCTTCTGTCCGACGATGTTGAGGGACATAATATTCACTTCTGTGAAGATGCTGCTAGAATTGTTAAACCTCACGCTAGAGACAAACATAGGCATGTTGTTGGCATGTCTATGGTTTCTGTTAAGATAGGAGATCATTGTTATCATGGTTTATGTGACGTGGGTGCTAGTGTTAGTGCAATACCTCAATCCTTATATGATGAAATCAAAGATGAGATTGCACCTGTTGAGATAGAGCCTATTGATGTCACTATTCAGCTTGCCAATAGAGATACTATCTGCCATGTGGGAATTGTTAGGGATGTTGAAGTCTTGTGTGGTAAAATGAGGTATCCTGCTGATTTCCTCGTTCTTGCTACCGCACAAGATAGCTTTTGTCCCATCATATTTGGTAGACCTTTTCTCAATACCGTCAATGCTCATATTGATTGTGAGAAGCAAATTGTCACTGTTGGCTTTGAAGGTGTGTCACATGAGTTCAATTTCTCCAAGTTTGGTAGACAACCTCATGAAAAGGAGTTGCCTAGTAAGGATGAAACTATTGCCCTAGCTTCTATTGCCGTGCCTCCTAATGATCCCTTAGAGCAATACTTGCTTGAGCATGAAAATGATATGCATATGGATGAAAGGGATGAGATAGATAGAGTTGTCTTAGAACAATATCCTATTCTTAAGAATAACTTGCTTCTTGAACTGCTTGGGGATCCACCCCCACCAAAGGGTGATCCTGTGTTCGAGCTTAAACAGTTGCCTGATACTCTTAGGGTGTGTTTGGAAGCAGTTCCCATCCTATGCTAGTTGTTCCCATTTGAGACATGTTGAGAATAAACATGCTCAGTACATGCAACTGCAGTTGTTTGGTAGCAGTGTATGTATTGACGCATGTTGAACTGAGATTGTGTTTGGTAGGCTGCATCAAACGAGACATGTCATGCCAAGACTGTGTTTGGTAGCATGTATCTGAGCTAGGTTGCATGAATATATTTTTTTGACGCCAAGACAATATTGACACAACATATCAACATTTTAGGGAACAATTCCGACAAAAATATTACCATGACGAGAAAATCAACAATTGACATAATACATATAATAACATAATTTGTAATAGTACACGGGTACATTCATATTACATAATAACCATAAATTGTAGCAGTGTACGAGTAGATATTACATCAGACATAATAACCATAACCAAAAGGGGTAGTTTCAACAAGCATCAACTAACATCAATTTAAAGAAGATCAGGATTTGCTTTCAAGATATGCTTGAACGATGCTTGACGGACTTCCTCATCCATCTTCATAAAGTTAAGGCCTTTTGCCTTATGTTCTGTGAGGTAATCTAAAACAGCCAAGCGCTCATTTTGATCAAACATAGTAAGGTCCATGACGGCCTTGTACAAGTCAGGGTATGTTTCAGCATGACAAGTGTTGTTGATAGCACTTGCAATCTCACGCATAGCATCAGTCATGTTGCTACACTGGAGTGAGTCCTCCTCAGTCAAACCACATGACCTCTTTCTCTTTTTATTTGAAGTGGATGAAGGGTCCGGAGTGGCACTAGCATTAGGAAGTGCAAAGTTAGACCCAGGAAGATCTTGCAATACCTCATCAGTTGTTCCTTGCCCCTCCCTGACATTGGGTTTATCCTTGTCTTCCACCAAAATAGGCGTTCCCAGTGGCTCACAGGTTCCCATTGAATAAATTCCGGTGGCATGCTTATTAGCAAAGCACAGTTCCATATAATTGTAATACTCAAGTGGGGAATTGATCAATTCGGCATCAGTTGGATGATCCTGCAGCATTTTCAGCTATTAAACAGCAGCATTTTCAGCCATAAAAGAGCAGCATTTTCAGCCATAAAAGAGCAGCATTTTCAGCCATAAACAGCAGAATTTTCAGCCATAAACAGCAGCATTTTCAGCCATAAACATCAGCATTTTCAGCCATATAACAACAACATTTTGAGCTGTAAACAACAACATTTTCAGCTATTAAATAGCAACATTTTCACCCATAAACAGCAGCATTTTTCGCTGTAAACAACACTATTTTCAGCTATTAAACAGCAGCATTTTCAGCTGTAATACATACCTGAGTGTGGCCCAAATAGTGTTGTTCTTCTAGCAATACCATCTTCTTCTCATCATCCCAAAGAGCCCCACTTAAACCCTTCAAATAAACAATCCTTGTCCACCTATTCCTCCATTTGTGAATATGATTGTGCACTTGGGTAATAGACACGTCATAACCAACTAGTGAAGATATGCACTTTGCAACTTTCAATTTTGCAGCCTCTTTGAAACCTTTGTCAGTCTTGGCACCTCTAGCCGCCACCTCTGAAATGCCTTTCAACATCATCTCCGACATAGGCGGAGTCCAGTTCATGACCTTGGGGGCCTTCTTCGGAACAACACCAACATTTGGGATCTCCTGCACCTCATCATCCATCTACAACAAAATAATTCAGAAGTTAGAACAGCATATTTCAGAGTTCAACACATAACAAGCATATTTCACCTGATAAAACACACATTTTAGCATATAACAAGCATATTTCAGCACTCATATGAATTGTTTTACAACAGCAAGTCACACATGAATTGTTTTACAACAACACGAGTCATGATACATCAAATGTTTGCTAGCCTCTATTTGCCCACATCTGATTTGCAAATTCATCTCTCTTTTGAGCCCAAGAATTATTGTCATGGATAATATCATTGTGATCTTCATCATTGGGTTCAGGATTCCATGTTTCCTCCGGTGGAAAATATTCATCCTCACCATATTGAAGTACCCAGTTGTGAAGAATTGCACAAGCTAGCACTACTTTTACTTGGGTCTTGTAACCATGGAATGGCTTATTGTAGACAAACTTCCAACGGTTTTTGTACGCGGCAAAAGCCCTTTCAACCGTTGTCCTCAAAGAAGAGTGTCTTAAGTTGAACAACTCTTTAGCATTTTGAGGATGGTTTCCTCGTCCATACTCTTTCAAATGGTACCTCGTGCCACGGTATGGTGGAAGAAAACCCGGCCTCACAACATACCCCGCATCAACAAGGAAGAATTTTCCTATGAAATGGTAACTATTAGCTATGGGTATAAATATTAATATATTTGGGTAGCATGCTCTAATTTAATACCTGTGGGAACTTTCAACCCATCTTCCCTCTCCAATGCATTTGCAAGTATAAGGGCATCATGAGCTGACCCCTCCCACCTAGCAAGTACATATGTAAACTTTAGATCAAAGTCTACCGCTGCCATGACATTTTGGGTAGTCCCCTCCTTTCTACCCCTAAAGGCAGCTGAGATGTTTTTTGGGACTCTAGCAAGCACATGAGTCCCATCAATTGCTCCAACACAATCCTAATTAATAAAGACAAATGGTTATGGCCAACTATTAGAAGAAACATGAGTCCCATCGATTGTTTTTCATTGTTTGAAAAAAGCATTACCTTGAAATAAGGATTGAAGCGGGTGCTTTCTTGTATTTTACGATGGCAATGATTGGATGGAGGCCGAATCATCTCATCTCTCAACTCCCCAACAGCATAAAGCACTGCCTTAAAATACCTACTAATGACTTCGGTAGATCTTCTAAAGATCGGTTGTAGTGTTCTATACCTTTGGTTATGGCCAACTATTAGAAGAAACATGGCAACTTGTTCCTCGATAGAAGTATGGATGCTATCCAACAACAACTTCCTCTGTCTAAATATAGCACACAAATGGAAAAAAGGAGCCTTTCTCATTCTTAATTGATTTGAACAATTTATATCACTAGAATGATAAATGTATCTCAAATTAGACTCTCTAGATATGGCACGATCGGCCATGCTGCCCACGGTTATCCGCGGTGTTTGTTGTCTAGCCCTTCTAAACATGACCATCATGTAAGCATAACACCCAATCACTAGACCGACTCCTCTCACAATTAGCTGCCTTCGTTTTCTTGCCATCTCATCCATCTATTATAATACAAACAAATTCAATCTTAGTAGCAAAATATGCAAAAAATGAAACTGTGCTGGGGAGGGGTGGAGGCGCCAGCGGGCCGGCAAGCCGGCGGCCTCAGCCTGTCGGAGGGGGAGGGGGAGGGGTGGATGGTGGAGGCGACGGCAGGCCGGCGAGCCGGCGGCTTCGGCCTCGCGGAGGGGAGGGGGAAGAGGAGGGTGGCTACCTGTGCTGGGGAGGCGACGGCGGGCTGGCGGAACGGCGGGGAGGGGCCGGCGGGACGGCGGGACGGCGGGGAGGGGTCGGTGCGCGCTAGGTCGGGTGGGGGAGGGGGTCGGCTCCCTTCTGGCGGCTAGGTCGGGAGGAGGAGGAGGGGGTTAGGTCGGGAAGAGGAGGACGAGGGGGAGGGGAGCGCTGTCGTGGGCTCGGGGCAGTGGGTCGAACAGAGCTAAGCTCAGCCCAGCTCGCCTCTACGCGGGTGCTCTCCTCAGCCTCGTTCTAGACGTTTTTTGCATCAAGTGGACTATGCTCAGGACAGCCCATACAACCTACCAAACATCTAAACGTGGGTTGGGGAGGGAACTTTTTAGTCTCATGCACCCTTGGGCATGCTACCAAACACACCCTTAAGTATGCCTATCTTGATGAAAAAGAGATATATCATGTTATAATTAGTGCCAGCTTCTCAGAGCATGAAGAAAAGAAGTTACTAAAAACTCTGAGGAAGCACTGTGCTGCTATTGGATATACTCTTGATGGTCTCAAGGGCATTAGTCCCATTCTATGCCAGCACAAAATCAAAACTGATCCTGATTTCATACCAGTTGTTGATCATCAAAGGAGATTGAATCCTAAGATGAAAGAAGTAGTAAGAAAAGAAATACTAAAGCTCCTAGAAGCGGGTATCATCTATCTTGTTGCTCATAGTGATTGGGTGAGTCCGGTGCATTGTGTCCCTAAGAAGGGAAGCATTACCATTGTCCCTAATGATAAGGATGAATTGATCCCACAAAGGATTATTACTGCCTGTAGGATGGTGATCGATTTTAGGAAATTGAATAAAGCCACTAGGAAAGATCATTACCCTTTGCCATTTATCAACCAAATGCTAGAAAGGCTGTCTAAACACACACACTTCTGCTTTCTAGACGGTTATTCTGGTTTCTCCCAAATACCAGTTGCACAATTTGATGAGGAGAAAACCACTTTCACCTGCCCTTTCGGTACCTTTGCTTATATACGTATGCCTTTTGGCTTATGTAATGCACCTGCCACCTTTCAAAGATGTATGATGGCTATATTCTCTGACTTTTGTGAAAAGATTGTCGAGGTTTTCATGGATGACTTTTCCGTTTACTAGTCTTCTTTTGATGATTGCCTCAGCAACCTTGATCGAGTCTTGTAGAGATGTAAAGACACCAATCTTGTCTTGAATTGGGAGAAGTGCCACTTTATGGTTAATGAAGGCATCGTCTTAGGACATAAAATTTCTGAAAGAGGTATTGAAGTCGATAAGGCTAAGGTTGATGCAATCGAGAAAATGCCATACCCCACAGATATCAAAGGTATAAGAAGTTTCCTTGGTCATGCTGGTTTCTATAGAAGGTTCATTAAAGACTTCTCTAAGATTTCTAGGCCTTTGACCAATCTCTTGCAAAAGGATATTCCTTTTGTCTTTGACGAAGATTGTGAGGAAGCCTTCGAAATACTTAAGAGGGCTTCGATAACTACACATATTGTTCAACCACCTGATTGGAACTTACCTTTTGAGATCATGTGTGATGCTAGCGATTATGCTGTTGGTGTTGTCCTAGGGCAAAGAGTTGATAAGAAGTTCAATGTCATTCACTACGCTAGTAAAACTCTAGACAGTGCCCAAAGAAACTATGCCACTACGGAAAAGGAGTTTTTAGCAGTCGTGTTTGCATGTGAAAAGTTCAGGTCTTACATCGTTGATTCCAAAGTCACTATTCACACTGATCACGCTGCTATTAAGTACCTCATGGAGAAGAAGGACGCTAAACCTAGACTTATTAGATGGGTTCTCTTGCTACAAGAGTTTGATTTGCACGTTGTCGACAGGAAGGGTGCTGATAACCCCGTAGCAGATAACTTGTCTAGGTTAGAGAACGTTCTTGATGACCCACAACCTATTGATGATAGCTTTCCCAATGAGCAATTTAATGTCATCAGTACTTCCCGTAGTGCATCATGGTATGCTGATTATGCAAACTATATTGTTGACAAATATATACCACCTAGTTTCACATACCAGCAAAAGAAGAAATTCTTCTTTGACTTGAGACATTACTTTTGGGATGATCCTCACCTTTATAAGGAAGGAATAGATGGTGTTATTAGACGTTGTGTACCTGAACATGAACAGGGACATATCCTACATAAGTGTCACTCTGAGGCCTACGGAGGACACCATGCGGGAGATAGAACCGCACACAAGGTATTGCAATTAGGTTTCTATTGGCCCACTCTCTTCAAGGATGCCCGTAAGTTTGTCTTGTGTTGTGACGAATGTCAAAGAGTAGGTAAAATTAGCAAACGTCAGGAAATGCCTATGAACTATTCACTTTGTCATTGAACCATTTGATGTTTGGGGCTTTGATTATATGGGACCTTCTCCAAAATCCAACGGGTATACTCACATCTTAGTTGTTGTTGATTATGTCACTAATTGGGTAGAAGCTATCCCCACTAGTAGTGTTGATCACAACACCTCTATCAGGATGCTGAAAGAAGTTATCTTCCCTAGATATCTAATGACCGACGGTGGTTCACACTTCATTCATGGTGCTTTCCGTAAAACGCTTGCTAAGTACAATGTCAACCATAGAATTGTGTCTCCCTACCACCCTCAGTCCAGTGGTCAAGTAGAGCTAAGCAATAGAGAGATTAAACTAATTCTGCAAAAGACTGTCAACAGGTCTAGAAAGAATTGGTCTAAGAAGCTCGGTGATGCACTGTGGGCTTATAGAACTGCCTATAAGAATCCCATGGGCATGTCTCCGTACAAAATGGTGTACGGTAAAGCATGTCATTTACCTCTTGAGCTAGAGCATAAAGCTTATTGGGAAATCAAAGAGCTCAACTTTGATTTCAAACTTGTCGGTGAGAAGAGGTTATTTGACATTAGCTCGCTTGAAGAATGGAGAACTCGGGCATATGAGAATGCCAAGTTGTTCAAAGAGAAGGTTAAGAGGTGGCATGATAAGAGAATACAAAAGCGTGAGTTCAATGTAGGTGATTATGTCTTGCTATATAACTATTGTTTAAGATTCTTTGCAGGCAAGCTTCTCTCTAAATGGGAAGGTCCTTATGTTGTTGAGGAAGTATATCGTTCCGGTGCTATCAAGATCAACAACATGGAAGGTAATTGTCTGGGAGTTGTAAATGGACAGAGAATCAAGCACTATATCTGAGGTACTCCCATAAATGTTGAAAGCAATATCATCAATACCATAACTCGGGAAGAATACCTAAAGGACATTTATCAGCCTGTTTCAGACTCCAAAAACGAAGAGGTATGTGATTCGGTAAGAAAACAGAGTCCAAAACTTTTCCGGTAGGAAATTTTCTTCGTTTTGGAATATTTGAAAAAATACAAAAATTGGAAGTAGTCCGGAAAGTGCGCGAGGAGGCGACAAGCCTGCCCGGCGCGGGCACACCCACTGGCCGCGCCGGGAGGGCTTGTGGCCACCTCGTGCGCCTCCCGGATTCCGTTTTCGTGCGGGGTACTCCTTCTGGTCTGGAAAAAATCATTATATATACTCCCGTTTGGTCTGACCCGTGCATCACGCAGATTTCCTCTATTTTTTGTTTCGAGCCTACTTTCTGCCGCAGATTTAGAGCAGGATGTCTTCTCAGGATTTAGAGGGGGACAGCTATGTGGTTGATTACCTCGCAAACCCCAAGGTCTATGGGGACTTGGATCCTTATGGCTGGTCCACTGATGAGGAAGAAGATTATGATCCCAAGGGGAAGGAACAAACAAGCTCCGATGAAGAGGAGGCTTCTCTACCTCAACCTAGACACACCCATGTGGAGTTCAAGAAGTCGAGCCTCCCTGACTTGAGGAACAAGCCTAAAACTTTGTTTATCCTTTCTCGTTTCTTGCAGGAAAGCAAGCACGAGTTATGCCAAAGGGCGTTGAAGCTTGAAGAGGAAAACGATGATCTGAGGGAGCAGAATTTTATGCTCAGGTGGAAATTAAACAAGCTCAAGACCTCTGCAACAATTCCACCACCATCACCTCCAAAGGAAGACAACTGAGCATGGGTATGGGCAATCCCCTTGGCTTGTGCCAAGCTTGGGGGAGTTGCCCCGGTATCGTATCACCATCACATCTTTTGCCTTTACCTTCGTTTTAGTTTTCCTTTTCAGTTTTCTCTTTCTTTAGTAGAATAAAAGTCTTAGTGTTTTAGTCTTGAGTTTTGCTTTGTGTCACCCCCGATGTATTCGAGCCCGTGAGCCATATAATAAAGAGTGTCTTAGTTGAAGGGCTTTGCCTCTTGCAATGATCAAAAGAGTGAGAATAGAACAAAAGCATGAAAGATCATGTAATGATCTTATGGAAAGTGATGGCTTCACATATAAAAAGAATGAGGATTGAAACTTGTTGAGGGTAGGCAAACGTAGACCTTGGTCATGGTTGCAATTAATAGGAAGTGATAAATAAGGAGAGGTTCACATATAAATATATCATCTCTGATACCATCTATGATTGTGAACACTCACTAAACTATTGCATGCCTAGAAGTAGATGTTGGACAAGGAAGACAACATAATGAATTGTGTTTGCTTGGTTCCGAACAATGTTATATGATTAGAGATCCCTTAGCATGTGACGATTGCTTCCAACTCATATTAGCCAAAACTCCCGCACCAAGTAGAGATACTACTTGTGCATCCATAAACCTTCAAACCAGTTTTGCCATGAGTGTCCACCATACCTACCTATGGATTGAATAAGATCCCTCAAGTAAGTTGTCATCGGTGCAAGCAATAAAAATTGCTCTCTAATATGTATGATCTATTAGTGTGTGGAAAATAAGCTTTGTACGAACCTGTGATGAGGAAGACATAAAAGCGACAGACTGCATAATAAAGTTCTTTATCACAGGAGGCAATATGAAGTGACGTTCCTCCACACTAAGAGGACTTGCATCCAAACCTCAAAAGAGCATGACAACCTCTGCTTCCCTCTGCGAAGGGTCTATCTTGTACCTTTACTTTTTTCCCTTGAAAGAGTCATGGTGATCTTCACCAATTCCTTATTTCGGCTTTATCTTGGCTAACGTCATATGCTTGGGAAAGATCTATATTCATATGTCAACTTGGAAGTAAGTATTCATGGATTATTATTGTTGACATTACCCTTGAGGTAAGCAGTTGGGAGGCAAAACTGTAAGCCCCTATCGTTCTTCGTGTCCAGCTGAAACTTTGATCTCATGAGTACCACGTGAGTTGTAGCAATTGTAGAGAACGAAAGAATGATTGAGTATGTGGATTTTCTTTACAAGCTCTTATTTGACTCTTTCTGATGTTGTGATAAATTGCAATTGCTTCCATGACTAAAGGCTATCGGTTGTTACTTCTCGGTAAGGTTCTTGATCCATGCTTTACTTTGTGAAGGAATTATCACTTTAGCATGAGAGATTATATGTTGGTATGGCTGTTCTGATCATGATCATGATGCATGCATGTTCGTATCTTGTTTTGTCGACACCTCTCTCCCTAAACATGTGGACATATTTATTGAGCTAGGCTTTCGCTTGAGGACAAACGAGGTCTAAGCTTGGGGGAGTTGATACGTCCATTTTGCATCATGTTTTCATGTTGATATTTATCGCTTCTTGGGCTGTTATTTCACTTCACGGTACAATACTTATGCCTTTTCTCTCTTATTTTGCAAGGTTTACTTGAAGAGGGAGAATGCCGGCAGCTGAAATTCTGGCCTGAAAAAGGAGCAAAGTTGAGACACCTATTATGCGCAACTCCAAACGCCGTAAAAATCAACGAGGATTTTTTTCCGGATTTATAAAAAATACTTGGCCGAAGAAGTGCCAGAGGGGCGCCAGCAGGTGGCCACAAGCCTGCACGGCGCGGCCACCCCCCCAGGTCGCGCCAAAGGGGCTTGTGGGCAGCCTGCTGGCCCACTGGCCCCCCTCTTCTGCTATATGAAGGGTTTCATCTGGAAAAAAAACAGGGAGGAGCTTTTTCGTGGATTCGCCGCCGCCACGAGGCGGAACTTGAGCAGAACCAATCTAGAGCTCCGTCAGGACGATCCTGCCGGGGAAACTTCCCTCCCGGAGGGAGAAATCGTCGCCATCGTCATCGCCAACACTCCTCTCATCGGAGGGGACTCGTCAACATCAACATCTTCATCAGCACCATCTCATCTCCAAACCCTAGTTCATCTCTTGTAACCAATCTCCGTCTCGCGACTCCGATTGGTACTTGTAAGGTTGCTAGTAGTGTTGATTACTCTTTGTAGTTGATGCTAGTAGGATTACTTGGTGCAAGAGTTTATGTTCAGATCCTTGATGCTACTCATTACCTCTCTGGTCATGAATATGATTATGCTTTGTGAGTAGTTACTTTTGTTCCTGAGGACATGGGATAAGTCATGCTAATAGTAGTCATGTGAATTTGGTATTCGTTCGGTAATTTGATGTGTTGTATGTTGTTTTTCCTCTAGTGGTGTTATCTGAACGTCGACTACATAACACTTCACCATTATTTGGGCCTATAGGAAGTCATTGGGAAGTAGTAAGTACATGATGGGTTGCTAGAGTGAGAGAAGCTTAAACCCTAGTTTATGTGTTGCTTCGTAAGGGGCTGATTTGGATCCACTAGTTTAATGCTATGGTTAGACTTTGTCTTAATTCTTCTTTCGTAGTTGCGGATGCTTGCGAGAGGGGTTAATCATAAGTGGGATGCTTGTCCAAGTAAGGGCAGTACCCAAGCGCTGGTCCACCCACATATCAAACTATCAAAGTAACGAACGCGAATCATATGAACATGATGAAACTAGCATGACAGAAATTCCCGTGTGTCCTCGGGAGCGTTTTTCCTTCTATAAGACTTTGTCCAGGCTTGTCCCTTGCTACAAAAGGGATTGGGCCACTTTGCTGCACCGTTGCTACTTTTGTTACTTGTTGCTTGTTACGAATCATCCCACCACACAATAACTTGTTACCGACAATTTCAGTGCTTGCAGATTTTTCCTTGCTGAAAACCACTTGTCAGATCCTTCTGCTCCTCGTTGGGTTCGACACTTTTACTTATCAAAAGGACTACGATTGATCCCCTATACTTGTGGGTCATCAGTGGCTTGCTTCCTACTCCAAGGAGGAGTAGGAGTCGGTCGAGCCAACAGGGAGAGGAGTCCTCTAATTCGGTCTTTTTTTTTCTTTTCCTTCTTTATTTTTTCCTTGGCCGAAATAGGCTTATTGGGATGGCCTCACCAGCCCACTAAGGGTTGGTGCGCCACCCATAGGCCTATTAGGTCCTCTCCCAGGTGGGTGGCCCCTCCCAGTGAAACCCCGAAACCCATTCGGCACTCCCGTACTTTATCGGTAATGTCCGAAATCTTTACGGAAGCCAAATGCAACAATACTATATATCAATCTTCATTTCCGAACCTTCCCGGAGACCCTCGTGATGTCTGGGATCTCATCCGGGACTCTGAACAACATTCAGTTACCAACATCAATAATTCAACTATACCGAAGAAGTCACCGAACCTTAAGTGTGCAGACCCTGCGGGTTCGAGAACTATGTAGACATGACCGAGACACTCTCCGGTCAATATCCAATAGCGCGACCTCGACGTCCATATTGGATCCTACATATTCTACGAAGATCTTATCGGTTGAACCTCTATGTCAAGGATTCACACAGTCCCGTATATCATTCCCTTTATCCTTCGGTATGTTACTTGCCCAAGACTCGATCGTCGGTATCGACATACCTATTTCAATCTCATTACCGGCAAGTCTCTTTACTCGTTTCGTAATACAAGATCCCATGGCTAACTCTTTAGTCACATTTTAAAGGACGTGGATGTCGCCTAGAGGGGGGGTGAATAGGCGTTTTAAGATAATTACGGTTTAGGCTTGAACAAATGCGGAATAAAACTAATGGTTAATTTATCAAGCAGTAAACCTAAAACAACTAGGCTCACCTATGTGCACCAACAACTTATCCTAAGCAAGATTAAACAACTAAGTGATAGCAAGATATATGACAAGAAACAATATGGCTATCACAGAGTAAAGTGCATATATAAAGGGTTCCGGTAAGAGATAACCGAGGCACTTGGAGACGACGATGTATCCCGAAGTTCACACCCGTGTGGATGCTAATCTCCGTTGGAGCGCTGTGGAGGCACAATGCTCCCCAAGATGCCACTAAGGCCATCGTAATCTCCTCACGCCCTTGCACAATGCAAGATGCCATGATTCCACTAAGGGACCCTTGAGGGCGGTCACCGAACCCGTACAAATGGCAACCCTTGGGGGCGGTCACCAGTACCCGTACAAATTACTCGGGGCAATCTCCACAACCTAATTGGAGAGCCCAACGCATGCCCGGAGCTTTACACCACAATGATTGAGCTCCGAGACACCACCAAGCTTCTAGGACGCCAAAGCATCCATGAAGAACAATCTCTAGGGTACTACGTACCAAAAGGTAATAAGCTTCTCAAACTTCACTTCCACGTATCACCGTGGAGAACTCAAACCTATGCACCAAATGCAATGGCAAGAACACACGAAGTGGACAAGTCCCTCATAGTCAAATCCCCCCACAACAACAAAAGTTATGGAGAAATATGAGAGGAAGAACGAGGAGCTCATAAAGAACTCCAAGATCAAGATCCAAGGGGATCCCCTCACATAGAGGAGAAAGTGATTGGTGGAGATGTGGATCTAGATCTCCTCTCTCTCTTTTTTTCCTCAAGAACTAGCAAGAATCGTTGGAGGGATTGAGAGTTAGCAAGCTCGAAGAAGGTCAACAATGGGGGAAGTACGTGAGCTGAAGAGATAAGGTTCAATGGGGAAGAAGACCCCCTTTTATAGGTGGGGAAAATCAGCCGTTATGCTTCACAGCCCGCACAGATCAGTACTACCGCTCATGGGAGTGGTACTACTTCTCAGTAGGTTCACCAACCATGTTGAGGCAAGAAGGATGCACAAATAAAGTCCGACGGAGCGGTACTACCACTCAATAGGTTCACCAGCCATGTCGAGGCAAAAAGGATGCGCAAATAAAGTCCGACGGAGCGGTATTACCGCTTGTGGGAGCGGTACTACCGCTTGTGGGAGCAGTACTACCGCTCGGCACAAGCGGTACTACTGCTCGGCACAGAAACTGCCTTAACTTTCGCATACGGACTCCAAATTCAACGAAACCAAGTTTGTTGGAAATATAACGACATAGGCTAACACAATATTGATAGAAATATCAATAAGAAGCAAGTGAGAAAAGGCCCATAATAAAATGGTGAGAACCCTTTCTCGAATAAGACCGGTAAAAACTCCCAACATCGAAGACATCATAGAAGATGCATATGGACTCCGTTATCGATGAACTCGAGCTTGTCATGAAGATGACCATAAGCTCTAAAACTCACAAAGAGAAACACCAAACAATAACCAAGAAGTATGATGCAAGGATGCAAATGGTTTGAGCTCTCAACAAACGATACGATCAAGCTACTCACTTGAAAGCCCCTCTTGACAGTATGGCAATCTATCCTAAAACAGAAAACCTATCAAGGGCAAACCTATACCTTGCACCTTCTCCTCTTGAGCTAGATGACGATGATCTTGGCTTCCTCAAGATGGACCACCTTTCTTGATTGCGTTGGCTTGATGCAGATTAGTTGATTGCTCCCCATACACACTATGGGTGAGCCTCTCTTTAGCATATCTTCACAAGTCCATTGCCACCACAATGGACGGCAAGCTTCAAGCATGATATCTTCGTGATGATCCACTTGAACTTGCACACTGCAATCTTGATGACGATCACCACTTCACGTCATCCTCCTTGGGTTGTATGAGATCTTCCTTTTGACGCAAGTCCATGGAAACACACCTAACCCCACATAGAACCCTCACGAAGACCATGGGTTAGTACACAAACACGTAATGGACAATGCTTACCATACCATGGGATCATTTGATCGCTCTCGGTACATCTTGTACGCTTTGTGTGTTGATCATCTTGATCTACTCTTTGTCTGATGATCTTGATCAACCTTGGGTCTCTATGACCATTCTCTGGATAATACCTTGAATACCACCTTGGTCATCATATAAACTCATTGAACCCAACAGATGGACTTCAAGAAGTGTCTATGGACAAATCCTATAAATATAACTTAAGGCAACCATTAGTCCATAGGAATTGTCATCAATTACCAAAACCACATATGGAGAGATATGCTCTAACAATCTCGCCCATTTTGGTAATTGATAACAACCACTTCAAGAGAGTTTATATAAGGAAATAAGCATAACCAAGTGCACACATACACAACAAAAATGCATGCGTGCAAGATGTAAATGCTTACGCAATAAAAGCAAAACCCTCTAAATATATCCAAAGTAAACTCTCTAAACCTCTCCCCCATTGGCATCGATTGCCAAAATGGACGAAAAGTTTAGAAAGCCAATATAGTAGGTGGTCCTCCAAAAAGTGTGTACTTCTCAGCAAATGAGTGCAAAGAAATACACAAATACAATTATAAGTAGTTGGAGGAAAACGAACTATATTGAGGACCCAAAGATTGCGAAAAGAAGGATCGTATGGCACAAAGACATACAAAATAGAAGCAAACAATCAAAAGATACCATATGGAACAAACAATCACATGGTCCTTCTAACCATATGAATAAAATATATTATGATAAAGGCAAAGGAGGGTTTTATCAAAACTAGAGAATCTCCCCATGATTTATCAAAATAGGATCGTTTCTCCCCCAAAATTAATAAAAACACACAACGAGTGCAAGAAGATAGATGAGACAATAAGCATATCACTTGCACAAAACAAATGGTTGAGCAACATGTAAAAGAAGCAACTTAAGATAGGCTCAACCAAAATAATGTGTGTGAGTCATGGCAAAGCACTTGAGAAGACTAAGATACGGATAAGAATTACTCATCAACATAGTCTTGATAAAATGACAAACAAAGTGCAAGCCATATCCTTCCCACGCACACACTACTAGAAAATGGGTTCACAAGCTTACTAAAAAAAAATTGAGAACCAACGCTTGTGACAGCCCATGGTGAAGATAGGAAATAATAACCTTGTCAAGAGGAGGGATACCAATCGAAATGGCAAAACCCTCATCAAGACAAGCATGAGGAAAAATAATCTTCACCACCAAAGAGTGCATCAAGATGCAAGAATATAAGATACACACTCAAGACAAATCCTTTCACGAAGCCACCAAAAACTGAAAAAGGAAATGCAACGGTGGACGTGAAAGAAAAGAGGATATCAATTAGAGATGTAACTTCTATCATGTGTAAAAGATTCTAGGTAGAAGACAATCATGACGATATATATCCACAAAGAAGGATGTACACACGAAATGGTTACCAGAAGGAACAAACAAGATATCCAAAAGGAAGTCATAAATATATCAATAAGGTATTTGCTTGGAAGCATATCACATGGCCTAATATTTTCTTACTGTACAATATGAACTTCCAACATACGAATATCAAAGACATCCCAACTAGCAATGAGACATCATCATTTGGATGCTTTGAGAAAGTAAACAAGTACCACAAGAACGAATCAAGAGATTCATGCCAAGATGCAACCTGGAGAGAGAGACAGAATCACGAGAGGAGGGTATAACCCCTCGCGGTCCCGACGGTGTGGTAGTACCGCACGTCATCACGGTAGTACCGCCTGGCCAGCGGTTGTAAAATTTTACTCCCGCTCGCTCGACGGTAGTACCGTTCGTCTAGCGGCAGCAGAAAAATACTGTTGTGCTGGATGCGGTAGTACCGTGTCGGTGCTGCTACTGCATGAGTGCAGCAGTAACACATCTCCAGCGGTAGTATCGTGGCTACCCCCGGTAGTACCGCTCAGCCAAGAGAAGACATGTTCGGGCCTTGCAAGGAATCTATGCATGAAGTAGATACTTGTTACCGATACATCATTGGATTGATGTAGTAGATGGTTGTTCGTTGATCATCCTAACTTGGCTCCATTAAGCACACAGTGTCAACACCTTCCTTGTAGGTGAGCCAAGAATCCAATGCATCTCCAATTGTTCCTAGAACAACAAACAAACAAAATGGTGCCCAAACTCATTGGGACCAAAGAGTTAGAAAATCAACAATACATAGGACAAACTCCACATAAATATGTGCATATAGATATGAAATTGAATTTCATGCACACTTTAGCCAATTTATGACAAGGTGGAGTTTCCCCTATATATCAGATCAAGGAAAGAAAGCATGCAAAAGAAGCTATATATAGTAAATATGCATGCTCAAGGCTTTCAAGAATCAACTAAGCACAAAGTTGATAAGTCACCAAAAGACAAGGTATCAAGTGATAATAAGATCCCAAATGAAAAACTATCACTTGAAGGATATCAAGTAAAAGGTACCTCAAGGAATGAGATATCCATTGACACATGCCAAATAAAAGGAAACAAGATACCAATTGAAGGAAAACAAATAGGAGGTATCTAATTTCCAAAAGAGAGTTAGGTTCCAAACAAACCAAACCCTCGACAAATTTTCATGATGGCACAAAGCATCATAAAGATCAAGACTTGCCTCCCATCAACACATTTGATAGGATCAAAAGTTTTTATGATAGACGAATAAAGAGAGTGTTCTAAAGAAAATAGGATAGCTCCCCCAAGGGATGTGCATTGTATAGAATTTGCATTTAAATAAAAAAAATGCACAAGATGGGATCATCACTGTCTCTATATCTATAAAAACACTATACATGTTAAAATAGATCCACAAAAGGCAAGGAAGACAAACGAAACACAAAATCCAATGTAAAGACGATTAGCAATTTCTACCACATGATGGGAATACCAATTGTCAAGGACAAGAAGTATTTTGGAAATAATACTCATTGGTAGATCGCACATATATCCAACATCATCTTTTACCCCTAAAACGCAAGCAAATGACACTTGTAGAGATAACATGCCACCTAGGAACAAGATAATTTACAATATCAACACTAAGTGGAAATACCTCAAATGTACACATTTTCTAGGCTTGTAATATGCACATAGCATATTACTCCCCCATAATGTGATAACCCAACAATATTAACAAGTGGAAAATTAAAACCAACAAGAGATAATTAATGGACCATATAGAATTTGAATTTCTCATGAGTAAGACATACCACATAGAAACTAGATAATCTTGAAATATTAATACTAAGTGGTATTCCACATGTATACACATTTATAGGATTGTGAGGTGTGCAAAGCACATCACTCCCACACAATGGGATAATCCATTAATCTCTCACAAGAGCCAACAAAGATACAAACAAGATGAAAAAAGGCTCAATACAAGACTCACATGTACATGATGTGCAAACCAACATACACATACTCGATTACTCAAGATAAGCAAGTTGGAAGCACAACATATACAAACACATGCAAGGTACAAAACCACAACATGCAAAGGGGCAAGTAACTAACAATGTAAACAGTTTAAGTACAAGTTACCGAAAGGAGGCACATTGGAAATAAGATAGAAACTCGATAATCCAACTGACTTAGCTTAAGATAATATGAATGATGAATACCCCTTAATTCTTCATTATGTATCCAAGTCTCTAGTGTCCTCCACAATCACCTATTGATCAAGTTTGAGCTTGTTGGTCCCCAACCATGTTGGGTCCTAAGAGGTTAGTCACAATAGGCTTGGCAACCCAAATGGTACTTTTCTTGACACCACTTTGAGTACCAACAAACTTGGCAAACACATCGCCAACCTTATCCTTCCCAAGAGAATAGATATCATCAATAATGATTGGGTTGGATAAATTACCTCTCGTGCAAGAAGAAGCAAAGTGACCCTTCTAACGACATAAGTAGCAACATCAACCCTTTAATTTCTTCCCTATTGATTTCTTAACATGAGGAGTGTTGGCTTGGGTCTTCTTGGGAAGAGGCCTTTCTTCAACTCGTAGTTGAGTATGTGATGGAACTTGTGGCCGCTTCCCTTGTTGCTTGTGACTTTGGGGCTTCTTATTTAGTGGGCAAGATCTAACATGGTGCCCTTCAATTTTGCACTTGAAGCAAATAATCTTGGCCGAATTCTTGACTTTTTCTTGGCCCTTCTTCTTGAAGTTTTTGGACTTCTTCTTCTTGTTGGAGTTGAATCCAAGTCCATCTTTGTCATTCGGGGATTTTTTTGCCCACACAAGACATTGTTGAGTGTGTACATCCCTTCATGACTCTTTTCCAAGTCTTTCTTCAAAGAATTGACTTGGGCCTTGAGCTCTTCGATTTCCTCTACATGGTTAGTATCAACACAAGTACTAGAGGAAGTATAAGCTTAATTGTTAGAGCAACAAGGCAAGGAAAGTAATTCATCACAAGAGGTAGCAACATTATGAGTAGAAGAATTACGAGGACTAGCACATGGCAATATAGCATTTTGACTAGAAGTAGTGCCACTGTCCACGTGAGGCTCACTTGATGTTACCTTGGTAGTAATAGCCTCATGAGCTAATTTTAGCACATTATGGGATGCTAGAAGATCATCATGAGAGCTTGTGAGCATTACATGACTTTCTTCCAATTTCCCATAATTGCTAGATAGCAACTCAAGTTGAGCCCTTAGCTCAAAATTCTCCTTTAAAATGGATGCTTCACAAGAAGTAGAGTTAGTAGCAAAAGCATCATCATTAGCAATAAGAGGATAAGGAAACTTGGCAAGCTCTTTAGCATATGAAGCTTCAAGTTGAGCATGAGACTCGGTGGGTTTGATGAGCGAACTCTTAATAGCCCTTGAGCCATTTTCGAGGTGCTCATAGTCCTCACGGAGTTTAGCATGTGCAACTTCAAGCTTATCATTTTTAGTTCTAAAATCATTAGCCACCTCGAGAGCTCTATCGTGAGATTCCTTTAATCTAGATAATTCGAGAGCAAAGGTCTCCTCAAGAGATTCCTTGGTGGTTTGTTCATTTTCAAGAGCTTGAGATAGCTTCGCGATCTCATTAGCGTAATCACGCTCATGACCTTCCATTCTCTCAATGGTGGCCTGATGCAAATCAAGATGAGCTTCCAACTCCTCAATATATTTCTTGCCCTCGGTGGCAATAGACATGATTTCCATGAAGTTGGAACAAGCAAGTTTATTCTTATAAAGAGATTTAAAAAATCATTCCACCCTTAATTTTTAAGGATGCAATATCATCGCTCTCTTCATCTTTATCCTCATCCTCATTATCATCAACATCATCATCATGAGATTTATTGGGATTCAAAGTAGGAGATAACTTTGAAGCCTTAGCCATAAGGAAAAAGTGAGAAACAATAGATGATGATGTGGGATCACTTGAAGCATCATTTAAGGCCACATCTTGTTCCTTGGAGTGATGGATTTCGTCTACACTGTTGGCACAACAACTCACGGAAATAGATACATTTTTATCATGGCAACAAGATATAGAAAGCATATCATCATGAGATTTAGTCAAGCAGTTTTACATGATATGCATGGACTATCAACACAACCATGTAAAACATTTAGAGTGCTCAAAGTGTTAACACCCAAAGATGAAGCATTGCAATAATATAGTGATGAAGGATCATCAACAATAAGCCCACTATCATCATTGCAATGATCTCCACTACTCACCATATCACTACCTTGTGGAAACACACATGTAGGTGAAGTAGATGAAGTTGAGAAGACCACACGACCGGAGGTGGAGGGAGAACAATCATTCCCACAAATCTTGGACGTACCATATTTATCTTGAAGCTTTGTCCACAACTCATGAGCATCCCGAAATGGCATGAGTTGAAATATAACTACATTGCTCAAAGCATAAAAAAGCACATTAGAAGCTTGAGCATCGAGATAAAGTTTTTCTCATCCTCTAAAGATATATTTTGAGAATCCTTTGGAGGAGAAAAACCCATATCTACAATTCGCTCTAAATTTGGGTCCAAGACACGAAAGTGATTAAGCATGCGAGTTACCCAAACATCAAAATTTCTACCATCGAAACTAAGAGTGTCAGTGAATCCTAAACCCCTAGTCGACATCCTTACTCTCTAGGTGGTTAAACCAAATAAAGAGAGACCTAGCTCTGATACCAATTGAAAGGACGTGGATGTCACCTAGAGGGGGTGAATATGCGTTTTAAGATAATTACGGTTTAGGCTTGAACAAATGCGGAATAAAACTAATGGTTAATTTATCAAGCACAAAACCTAAAACAACCAGGCTCACCTATGTGCAGCAACAACTTATGCTAAGCAAGATTAAACAACTAAGTGATAGCAAGATATATGACAAGAAACAATATGGCTATCACAGAGTAAAGTGCATATATAAAGGGTTCGGGTAAGAGATAACCGAGGCACTTGGAGACGACGATGTATCCCGAAGTTCACACCCTTGCGAATGCTAATCTTCGTTGGAGAGGTGTGGAGGCACAATGCCCCTCAAGATGCCACTAAGGCCACCATACTCTCCTCACGCCCTCCCACAATGCAAGATGTCATGATTCCACTAAGGGACCCTTGAGGGCGATCACCGAACCCGTACAAATGGCAACCCTTGGGGGCGGTCACCGGTACCCGTACAAATTGCTCGGGGCAATCTCCACAACCTAATTGGAGACCCCGACGCTTGCCCGGAGCTTTACACCACAATGATTTGTTGGGTAACGTAGCATAAATTCAAAATTTTCCTACGCATATTGAGATCTTCCTATGGAGAGACCAGCAATGAGAGAGGGGTAAGAGCATCTTCATACCTTTGAAGATCGCTAAGCGGAAGCGTTGCTAGAACGCAGTTGATGGAGTCGTACTCGCAACGATTCCGATCTAGTGCCGAACTACGGCACCTCCGCGTTCAACACACGTGCAGCCCGGTGACGTCTCCCGCACCTTGATCCAGCAAGGAGGAGGGAGAGGTTGGGGAAGAACTCCAGCAGCACGACGGCATGGTGCCGATGGAGAGACGAGGTCTCCCGGCAGGGCTTCGCCAAGCACCGTCAGAGAGGAAGAGGAAGAAGGGCAGGGTTGCGCCGAGGGAGAGGGAGAAGTCTATCTCCCAAGGGCCAAAACCCCTCTCTATTTATAGGAGGAGGGGGAGGGGCTGCGCCACCTCTAGGGTTCCCTCCCTAGGGGACGGCGGCCACCAGATGGGAAAGGGGGGCGGCGGCTAGGGTGGGGAGGGGGTGGCGCACCACCTCATGGGCCTTAGGCCCACCCAGCTTAGGGGTTGCCCCCCCTTTTCTCACCCCCACACATTGGGCTGAGTGGGGAGGCGCACCAGCCCACCTAGGGGCTGGTTCCCTTCCCCACTTGGCCCACCTTACCTCCCGGGGTCGTTGCCCCCCTTCGGTGGACCCTCGGGGCCACCTCCGGTGGTCCCGGTGGTCCCGGTACGTTACCGGTGATGCCCGAAACACTTCCGGTATCCGAAACCATCCGTCCTATATATCAATCTTTACCTTCGGACCATTACGGAGCTCCTCGTGACGTCCGGGATCCCATGTGGGACCCCGAACAACTTTTGGTAACCTCGTATAACAATTCCCTATAACCCTAGCGTCATCGAACCTTAAGTGTTTAGACCCTACGGGTTCGGGAGACAGGCAGACATGACCGAGACGCCTCTCCGGCCAATAACCATCAGCGGGGTCTGGATACCCATGGTGGCTCCCACTTGCTCCACGATGATCTCATCGGATGAACCACGATGTCAAGGATTCAATCAATCCCGTATACGATTCCCTTTGTCTGTCGGTATAGAACTTGCCCGAGATTCGATCGTCGGTATACCTATACCTTGTTCAATCTCGTTACCGGTAAGTCTCTTTACTCGTTCCGTAGCATGTCATCGTGTGACTAACTCCTTAGTAACATTGAGCTCATGATGATGTTCTACCGAGTGGGCCCAGAGATACCTCTCCGTCACACGGAGTGACAAATCCCGATCTTGATTCATACCAACCCAACAGACACTTTCGGAGGTACCCGTAGTGCACCTTTATAGTCACCCAGTTACGTTGTGACGTTTGATACACCCAAAGCACTCCTACGGTATCCGGGAGTTGCACAATCTCATGGTCGAAGGAAAAGATACTTGACATTAGAAAAGCTTTAGCATACGAACAATACGATCTAGTGCTATGCTTAGGATTGGGTCTTGTCCATCACATCATTCTCCCAATGATGTGATCCCGTTATCAATGACATCTAATGCCCATGATCAGGAAACCATGATCATCTGTTGACCAGCGAGCTAGCCAACTAGAGGCTTGCTAGGGACACATTGTGGTCTATTTATTCACACATGTATTACTGTTTCCTGTTAATACAATTATAGCATGAACAATAGACGATTATCATGAACAAGGAAATATGATAATAACCATTTTATTATTGCCTCTAGGGCATATTTCCAACAGTCTCCCACTTGCACTAGAGTCAATAATCTAGTTACATTGTGATGTATCGAACACCCATAGCATTATGGTGTTGATCATGTTTTGCTCGTGGAAGAGGTTTAGTCAACGGGTCTGCAATATTCAGATCCGTGTATACTTTACAAATATCTATCACTCCACTCTGGACATGGTCCTGGATGGAATTGTAGCGGCGTTTGATGTGCTTCATCTTCCGGTGAAACCTGGGCTCCTTGGCTACGGCAATGGCCCCAGTGTTATCACAGAAGAGTGTCATTGGACCCGACGCGCTTGGAACCACTCCAAGGTCGGTGATGAGCTCCTTCATCCAAATTCCTTCATGAGACGCTTCTGAAGCAGCTATGTACTCCGCTTCACATGTAGATGCTGCCACGACTTCTTGCTTGTTGCTGCACTAGCTCACTGCCCCACCATTCAACACATATACGTATCCGGTCTGTGACTTAGAGTCATCCGGATCTGTGTCGAAGCTAGCGTCGACGTAACCCTTTACGACGAGCTCTTCGTCACCTCCATAAACGAGAAACATTTCATTAGTCCTTTTCAGGTACTTAAGGATATTCTTGACCATTGTCCAGTGTTCCATACCGGGATCACTTTGGTACCTCCCCACCAAGCTTATGGCAAGGTTTATATCAGGTCTGGTACACAGCATGGCATACATTAAAGAGCCCACGGCTGATGCGTAGGGGACAGAACTCATCTTCTCTCTATCTGCTGCCGTGGTCGGCGACTGAGTCTTACTCAATCTCACACCTTGCAAAATTGGCAAGAACCCTTTCTTTGAGTTTTCCATATTGAAATTCTTCAATATCTTGTCAAGGTATGTACTTTGCGAAAGACCTATGAGGCGTCTTGATCTATCTCTATAGATCTTGATGCCTAATATGTATGCAGCTTCTCCAAGGTCCTTCATTGAAAAACTTTTGTTCAAATAGGCCTTTATGCTCTCCAACATCTCTATATTATTCCCCATCAATAATATGTCATCCACATACAGTATGAGGAAAGCTATAGAGCTCCCACTCACTTTCTTGTACAGACATGCTTCTCTGTAAACCTGTATGAACCCAAACGCTTTAATCACCTCATTAAAGCGAATGTTCCAACTCTGAGATGCTTGCACCAGCCCATAGATGGAGCGCTGGAGCTTGCACACTTTGTTAGCACCCTTAGGGTCGACAAAACCTTCTGGTTGCATCATATACAACTCTTCCTTAAGGTTCCCGTTAAGGAACGCTGTTTTGACGTCCATTTGCCAAATTTCATAATCATAAAAGGCGGCAATTGCTAACATGATTCGGACTGATTTCAGCTTCGCTACGGGAGAGAAAGTCTCTTCGTAGTCAACTCCTTGAATTTGTCTAAAACCCTTTGCGACAAGTCAAGCTTTGTAAACGGTTACATTACCGTTTGCATCAGTCTTCTTCTTGAAGATCCATTTATTTTCTATGGCTCGCCGGTCATTGGGCAAGTCCACCAAAGTCCATACTTTGTTCTCATACATGGATCCTATCTCGGATTTCATAGCCTCAAGCCATTTTTTGGAATCCGGGCCCGCCATCGCTTCTTCATAGTTCGAAGGTTCACCGTTGTCTAACAACATGATTTCCATCACAGGGTTGTCGTACCACTCTAGTGCGGAGCGTGCCCTTGTGGACCTTCACGGTTCAGTGGTAACTTGATCCGAAGCTTCATGATCATCATCATTAACTTCCTCTTCAGTTGGTGTAGGCGCCACAGGAACAACTTCCCGCGCTGCGCTACTATCCTGTTCGAGAGGGGGTGTAATTACCTCATCAAGTTCTACCTTCCTCCCACTTACTTCTTTCGAGAGAAACTCTTTCTCTAGAAAGGATCCGTTCTTGGCAACAAAGGTCTTACCTTCAGATCTAAGATAGAAGGTATACCCAATAGTTTTCTTAGGGTATCCTATGAATACACATTTCTCCGCTTTGGGTTCGAGCTTTTCTGGTTGAAGTTTCTTCACATAAGCACCGCAGCCCCAAACTTTAAGAAACGACAACTTAGGTTTCTTGCCAAACCATTGTTCATACGGTGTCGTCTCAACGGATTTTGACGGTGCCCTATTTAAAGTGAATGATGCAGTTTCTAATGCGTATCCCCAAAATGATAGCGGTAAGTCGGTAAGAGACATCATAGATCGTACCATATCTAATAAAGTGCGATTACGACGTTCAGACACTCCGTTGCATTGCGGTGTGCCAGGCGGCGTCAGTTGTGAAACGATTCCACACTTCCTTAGGTGTGTGCCAAACTCGTGACTCAAATATTCTCCTCCACGATCAGATCGTAGATACTTAATTTTTCTATCACGTTGATTCTCGACCTCACTCTGAAATTCCTTGAACTTTTCAAATGTCTCGGATTTGTGCTTCATCAAGTAGATATACCCATACCTACTCAAATCATCGGTGAGAGTGAGAACATAACGATAGCCACCGCGAGCTTCAACGTTCATTGGACCACATACATCAGTATGTATTATTTCCAATAAGTTGGTTGCTCTCTCCATTATTCCTGAGAATGGAGTCTTAGTCATCTTGCCCATGAGGCACGGTTCGCATGTGTCAAATGATTCAAAGTCAAGAGACTCTAATAGTCCATCAGTATGGAGCTTCTTCATGCGCTTAACGCCGATATGACCAAGGCGGCAGTGCCACAAGTATGTGGGACTATCATTATCAACTTTACATCTTTTGGTACTCACACTATGAATATGTGTAACATCACGATCGAGATTCATCAAGAATAAACCATTCACCAGCGGAGCATGACCATAAAACATATCACTCATATAAATAGAACAACCATTATTCTCTGACTTAAATGAGTAGTCGTCTCGCATTAAGCAAGACCCTGATACAATATTCATGCTCAAAGCTGGTACTAAATAACAATTATTAAGGTTTAAAACTAATCCCGACGGTAGATGTAGAGGTAGCGTGCCGACGGCGATCACATCGACTTTGGAACCATTCCCCACGCGCATCGTCACCTCGTCCTTGGCCAGTCTCCGCTTATTCCGCAGTTCCTGCTTTGAGTTGCAAATGTGAGCAACAGCACCGGTATCAAATACCCAGGAGCTACTACGAGCGCTGGTAAGGTACACATCAATAACATGTATATCACATATACCTTTAACGTTGCCGGCCTTCTTGTCCGCTAAGTATTTGGGGCAGTTCCGCTTGCAGTGACCTTTTCCCTTGCAATAGAAGCACTCAGTCTCAGGCTTGGGTCCATTATTTTTCTTCTTCCCGGCATCTGGCTTACCGGGCGCCGCAACAGCTTTGCCGTCTTTCTTGAAGTTCTTCTTACCCTTGCCTTTCTTGAAACTAGTGGTCTTGTTGACCATCAACACTTGATGCTCTTTCTTGATTTCTACTTCTGCAGACTTGAGCATCGAGTACAACTCGGGAATGGTCTTCTCCATCCCTTGTATGTTGTAGTTAAGCACAAAGCCTTTGTAGCTTGGTGGGAGAGACTGGAGGATTTTGTCAATTATAGCATCATCAGGAAGTTCGACTCCAAGTGAAGTCAGATGACCGTGTAACCCAGACATTTTGAGTATGTGCTCACTGACAGAACTGTTCTCCTCCATCTTACAGCTAAAGAACTTGTCGGAGACTTCATATCTCTCGACACGGGCATGAGCTTGAAAAACTAGCTTCAGCTCCTGGAACATCTCATATGCCCCGTGTTGCTCAAAACGCCTTTGGAGCCCCGTTTCTAAACTGTATAACATGCCACACCTAACCAGAGAGTAGTCATCACTCCGCGATTGCCAGACGTTCAGAATGTCCTGGGCTGCTGCGGGAGCAGGAGGGTCACCTAGCGGCGCATCAAGGACATAAGCCTTTTTGGCTGCTTCAAGGATGAGCTTCAAGTTGCGAACCCAGTCCGCATAGTTGCTACCATCATCTTTCAGCTTGTTTTTCTCTAGGAATGCGTTGAAATTGAGGTTGACGTTGGCCATCTACAATATTTATAAAGACAACTTTTAGACTAAGTTCATGACAATTAAGTTCATTTAATCAAATTAAGTATGAACTCCCACTTAAATCGACATCCCTCTAGTCATCTAAGTGATACATGATCCATGTTGACTAATCCGTGTCTCATCATCACATGAGACGGACTAGTCACCATGGTGAGCAACTTCATGCTGATCGTATTCAACCATACGACTCATGTTCGACCTTTCGGTCTCTTGTATTCGAGGTCATGTCTGTACATGCTAAGCTCGTCGAGTCAACCTAGGTGTTTCGCGTGTGTAAATCTGGCTTACACCCGTTGTATGCGAACGTTAGAATCTATCACACCCGATCATCACGTGGTGCTTCGAGACAACAAACCTTCACAATGGTGCACACTTAGGGGAATACGTTCTCGATATTTTAAGAGGGATCATCTTATTATGCTACCGTCCTTCTAAGCAATAAGATGTAAAACATGATAAACATCACAATGCAATCATATAGTGACATGATATGGCCATTATCATCTTCGCCCTTTTGATCTCCATCTTCAGGCATCGCATGATCATCATCGTCACCGGCATGACACCATAATATCCATCATCATGATCTCCATCGTCGTGTCTCCGCGAAGTCGTCACGCCAACTACTACTATCACTACTACTATAGCTAACCGTTAGCAATGAAGTAAAAGTAGTAAGCACATGGCGTTGCATCTCATAAAATAAATTAAGACAACTCCTATGGCTCCTGCCGGTTGTCATACTCATCGACATGCAAGTCGTGAAACCTATTACAATAACATGATCATCTCATACATCATACATGCAACATCACAACTTTGGCCATATCACATCACATGTCAAACCCTGCAAAAACAAGTTAGACGTCCTCTAATTGTTGTTGCAAGTTTTACGTGGCTGATTTAGGTTTCTAGCAAGAACGCCTTCTTACCTACGTGATAGCCACAACGATGATATGCCAAAGCTATTTACCCTTCATAAGGACCCTTTTCATCAAATCCAATCCGACTAGAGTAGGAGAGACAGACACCCGCTAGCCACCTTTATGCACGGTGTGCATGTCTATCGGTGGAACCAGTCTCCCGTAAGCGTACGTGTAAAGTCGGTCCGGGCCGCTTCATCCCACAATACCGCCAGAAAAGAATAAGACTAGTAGCGGCAAGCAAATTGACAAATCATCTCCCACAACTTTTGTGTTCTACTCGTGCATAGAATATAACCTGGCTCTGATACCACTGTTGGGCTAACGTAGCATAAATTCAAAATTTTCCTACGCATATTCAGATCTTCCTATGGGGAGATCAGCAACGAGAGAGGGGTAAGAGCATCTTCATACCTTTGAAGATCGCTAAGCGGAAGCGTTGCTAGAACGCGGTTGATGGAGTCGTACTCACAGCGATTCCGATCTAGTGCCGAACTACGGCACCTCCGCGTTCAACACACGTGTAGCCCGGTGACGTCTCCCGCACCTTGATCCAGCAAGGAGGAGGGAGAGGTTGGGGAAGAACTCTAGCAGCACGACGGCGTGGTGTCGATGGAGAGACGAGGTCTCCCGGCACGGCTTCGCCAAGCACCGGCAGAGAGGAGGAGGAAGAAGGGCAGGGCTACGCCGAGGGAGAGGCGGCTAGGGTGGGGAGGGCGTGGCGCACCACCTGGTGAGCCTTAGACCCACCTGGCTTAGGGTTTGCCCCCCCCCCTTTCTCTCCCCCACGCATTGGGCTGAGTGGGGAGGCGCACCAGCCCACCTAGGGGCTGGTTCCCTTGCCCACTTGGCCCACCTTACCTCCCGGGGTCGTTTCCCCCCTTCGGTGGACCCCCGGGGCCACCTCCGATGGTCCCGGTACGTTACCGGTGATGCCCGAAACATTTCCGGTATCCGAAACCATCCGTCCTATATATCAATCTTTACCTTCGGACCATTACGGAGCTCCTCGTGACGTCCGGGATCTCATCCGGGACTCCAAAAAACTTTCGGTAACCTCGTATAACAATTCCCTATAACCCTAGCGTCATCGAACCTTAAGTATGTAGACCCTACGGGTTCGGGAGACAGGCAGACATGATCGAGACGCCTCTCCGGCCAATAACCATCAGCGGGGTCTGGATACCCATGGTGGCTCCCACTTGCTCCACGATGATCTCATCGGATGAACCACAATGTCAAGGATTCAATCAATCCCGTATACGATTCCCTTTGTCTGTCGGTATAGAACTTGCCCGAGATTCGATCGTCGGTATACCTATACCTTGTTCAATCTCGTTACCGGTAAGTCTCTTTACTCGTTCCGTAGCATGTCATCGTGTGACTAACTCCTTAGTCACATTGAGCTCATGATGATGTTCTACCGAGTGGGCCCAGAGATACCTCTCCGTCACACGGAGTGACAAATCCCGATCTCGATTCATACCAACCCAACAGACACTTTCGGAGGTACCCGTAGTGCACCTTTATAGTCACCCAGTTACGTTGTGACGTTTGATACACCCAAAGTACTCCTACGGTATCCGGGAGTTGCACAATCTCACGGTCGAAGGAAAAGATACTTGACATTAGAAAAGCTTTAGCATACGAACAATACGATCTAGTGTTATGCTTAGGATTGGGTCTTGTCCATCACATCATTCTCCCAATGATGTGATCCCGTTATCAATGACATCTAATGCCCATGATCAAGAAACCATGATCATCTATTGACCAACGAGCTAGCCAACTAGAGGCTTGTTAGGGACACATTGTGATCTATTTATTCACACATGTATTACTGTTTCCTGTTAATACAATTATAGCATGAACAATAGACGATTATCATGAACAAGGAAATATGATAATAACCATATTATTATTGCCTCTAGGGCATATCTCCAACATGATTGAGCTCCGAGACACCACCAAGCTTCTAGGACGCCAAAGCATCCACGAAGAACAACCTCTAGGGTACTAAGTACCAAAAGGTAATAAGCTTCTCAAACTTCACTTCCACGTATCACCATGGAGAACTCAAACCTATGCACCAAATGCAATGGCAAGAACACACGAAGTGGGCAAGTCCCTCACACTCAAATCTCTCACACTCAAACCCCCCCACAGCAACAAAAGCTATGGAGAAATATGAGAGGAAGAACAAGGAGCTCACAAAGAACTTCGAGATCAAGATCCAAGGGGTTACCCTCACATAGAGAAGAAAGTGATTGGTGGAGATGTGGATCTAGATCTCCTCTCTCTTTTCCATCAATAACTAGCAAGAATCATTGGAGGGATTGAGAGTTAGCAAGCTCGAAGAAGGTCAACAATGGGGGAAGAACATCAGCTGAAGAGATAATGTTCAATGGGGTAGAAGAACCCCTTTTATACGTGGGGAAAATCAACCGTTATGCTTCACATCCCGCACAGAGCAGTACTACCTCTCATGGGAGCGGTACTACCGCTCGGTAGGTTCACCAACCATGCTGAGGCAAAAAGTATGCGCAAATAAAGTCCGACGGAGCGGTACTACCGCTCGTGGGAGCGGTACTACCGCTCGGTTGGTTCACCAGCCATGCCGAGGAAAAAAGGTTGCGCAAATAAAGTTCGACGGAGCGGTACTACTGCTCGGCATAGAAATTGCCTTAACTTTCGCATACGGACTCCCAATTCAACGAGGCCAAGTTTGATGGAAAGCTAACGACATGTGCTAACACAATATTGATATAAATATCAATAAGAAGCAAGTGAGAAAAGGCCCATAATAAAATGGTGAGAACCCTTCCTCGAATAAGACCGGTAAAATCTCCCAACATCGAAAACATCCTAGAAGATGCATATGGACTCTGTTTTCGATGAACTCGAGCTTGTCATGAAGATGACCATAAGATCTAAAAATCACAAAGAGAAACACCAAACAAGAACCAAGAAGTATGATGCAAGGATGCAAATGGTTTGAGATCTCAACGAACGATACGAGCAAGCTACTCACTTGAAAGCCCCCCTTGACAGTACAACAATCTATCCTAAAACAGAAAACCTATCAAGGGCAAACCTATACCTTGCACCTCATCCTCTTGAGTTAGATGACAATGATCTTGGCTTCCTCAAGATGGACCACCTTTCTTGATTGCGTTGGCTTGATGAAGACTAGTTGATTGATCCCCCATAAACACTATGGGTGAGCCGCTCTTCAGCATATCTTCACAAGTCCATTGCCACCACAATGGACGTCAAGCTTCAAGCATGATATCTTCGTGATGATCCACTTGAACTTGCACGCCGCAATCTTGATGGCCATCACCACTTCACGTCATCCTCCATGGGTTGTATGTGATCTTCCTCTTGACACAAGCCCATGGAAACACACCTAACCCCACATAGAACTCTCACGAAGACCATGGGTTAGTACACAAACACCTAATGGACAATGCTTACCATATCATGGGATCACTTGATCCCTCTCAGTACATCTTGTACCTTTGTGTGTTGATCATGTTGATTAACTCTTTGTCTGACGATCTTGATCAACCTTGTGTCTCTATGACCATTCTTTGGATAATACCTTGAATACCACCTTAGTCATCATATAAACTCCTTGAATCCAACAGATGGACTTCAAGAAGTGCCTATGGAGAAATGCTATAAATATAACTTAAGGCAACCATTACTCCATAGGAATTGTCATCAATTAACAAAACCACATATGGAGAGATATGCTCTAACAACATTGATTGCAAGGCTTGTTTCTCATGTTCTATTACCGAGGGGGGGCTGAGATACCTCTCCGTCACACGGAGTGACAAACCCCAGCCTTGATCCATGCTAACTCAACGGAAACCTTTAGAGATACATGTAGAGCACCTTTATAGTCACCCAGTAACGTTGCGATGTTTGATACACATAAGGCATCTCTCCGGTGTCAGTGAGTTACATGATCTCATGGTCATAGGAATGTACACTTGACATGCAGAAAACAATAGCAACAAAATGGCATGATCATATGCTACGTTTATATATTGGGTCTTGTCCATCACATTATTCTCCTAATGATGTGATCCCGTCATCAAGTGACAACACTTGTCTATGACCAGGAAACCTTAACCATCCTTGATCAACAAGCTAGTCAACTAGAGGCTCGCTAGGACATTGTTTTGTCTATATATCCACACATGCAATTATGTTTCCATTCAATACAATTATAGCATGGATAATAAACGATTATCTTGAAACAGGAAATATAATAATAACTATTTTATTATTGCCTCTAGGGCATATTTCCAACAGTCCCCCACTTGCACTGGAGTCAATAATCTAGCTTCACATCTCCCTGTGATTTACAACATAATGAATCTAACACCCATACAGTTGTGGTGTTGATCATGCTTTGCTTGTGGAAGAGGCTTAGTCAGCGGATGTGCAACATTCAGATCCATGTGCACTTTGCAAAAATTTATGTCCTCCTCCTTGATGTAATCGCGGATGGCATGGAAGCATCGCTTTATGTGTCTGGTCCTCTTGTGAAACCTTGGTTCCTTGGCTAGAGCAATGGCACCAGTGTTGTCACAAAACAGATTGATTGGGCCCAGTGCACTTGGCACTACTTCAAGATCTGACATGAATTGCTTCATTGAGACACCCTCCTTAGCCGCCTCTGAGGCAGCTATGTACTCCGCTTCGCATGTAGAATCAACTACGACGCTTTGCATGGAACTGCACGAGCTTACAACACCCTCGTTAAGAATACATACGTATCCGATTTGAGACTTAGAGTCATCCGGATCAATATCAAAGTTTGCATCGACGTAACCCTTTACGATGAGCTCTTCATCACCTCCATAAACGATAAACATTTCCTTAGTCCTTTTTAGGTACTTCAGAATATTCTTGACCGCCGCTCAGTGTTCCACTCGTGGATAACTCTGAAACCTGCCTGCCATACTTATGGCTAGGCTAACATCCGGTCTTGTGCACAACATTGCATACATGATAGACACTATGGTTGAAGCATAGGAAACGACACTCATCTTTTCTCCATCTTCTACAGTTCATGGACATTGAGTCTTACTCAACTTTATACCTTGTAACACATGCAACACCCCCTTCTTGGATTGTTCCATTTTGAATTGCTTCAAGACTTTATCAAGGTATGTGCTTGTGAAAGAGATATTAGGCGCCTTGACCTATCTCTATAGATCTTTATGCCCAATATGTAAGCAGCTTCTCCTAGGTCCTTCATTGAAAAACTTTTATTCAAGTAATCCTTTACACTTTCCAAAAACTCTACATTGTTTCCAGTCAGCAATATGTCATCCACATATAATATTACAAATGCTATAGAGTTCCCACTCACTTTCTTGTAAATACAAGCTTCTCCAAAAACTTGTATAAACCCGAACGCCTTGATCACCTCATCAAAGCGTTGATTCCAACTCCGAGATGCCTGCACCAGTCCATAAATGGATCACTGGAGCTTGCATACTTTGTCAGCATTCTCTGGATCGACAAAACCTTCAAGTGCATCATATACAGCTCTTCCTTAAAAAAAACCCGTTAAGGAACGCCGTTTTGACATCCATCTGCCAGATTTCATAATCAAAAAATGCAGCTATTGCTAACATGATTCAGACGGACTTAGGCATCGCTACGGGTGAGAATGTCTCATCGTAGTCAACTCCTTGAACTTGTGAAAAACCCTTTGCCATAAGTCGAGCTTTATAAACAGTCACATTACCGTCTATGTCCGTCTTCTTCTTAAAGATTCATTTGTTCTGAATAGCCTTTTGACCTTCGGGTAATACTTCCAAAGTCCATACTTTGTTTTCATACATAGATCCTATCTCGGATTTCATGGCTTCTAACCATCTGTTGGAATTTGGGCCCACCATTGCTTCTTCATAATTCAGAGGCTCATTGTTGTCCAACAACATGATTGACAAGACAGGATTCCCGTACCACTCAGGAGCAGTATGTGCTCTTGTCGACCTGCGAGGCCCGACAATAACTTGATCTGAAGCTTCATGATCACCATCATTAGCTTCCTATTCAACTCGTGTTGCCTCCACAGGAATTTCTTTCTGCCCCGCACCACCATCTTGTTGAAGTAGAGGTTCCGCAACCTCATCAAGCTCTATCTTACTCCCACTCAATTATTTCGAGAGAAACTCTTTCTCAAGAAAAGCTCTGTTCTTAGCAACAAACACTCTGCCCTCGGATTTGAGATAGAAGGTATACCCAACTATCTCTTTTGGGTAACCTATGAAGACACACTTTTCCGCTTTGGGTTCCAGCTTTTCAGGCTAGAGCTTTTTGACACAAGCATCACATCCCCAAACTTTAAGAAATGACAACTTTGGCTTCTTGCCATACCACAACTCATATGGTGTCGTCTCAACGAATTTTGATGGTGCCCTATTTAAAGTGAATGCAGTTGTCTCCAATGCATAGCCCCAAAATGATAATGGCAAATCGGTAAGAGACATCATAGAACGCACCATATCTAATAAAGTACGATTAGAATGTTCGGACACACCATTGCGCTGTGGTATTCCAGGCGGTGTCAACTGTGAAACAATTCCACATTGTCTTAAGTGAGCACCAAACTCGTAACTCAGATATTCACCTCCTCGATCAGATCGTGGGAACTTGATCTTCTTGCTACGATGATTTTCAACTTCACTCTGAAATTTCTTGAACTTTTCAAATGTTTCAGACGTGTGCTTCCTAAAGTAGATATAACCATACCTACTCAAATCGTCAGTGAAGGTGAGAAAATAACGATATCCGCCACACGCCTCTATGCTCATCGATCCGCACACATCAGTATGTATGATCTCCAACAAGTCACTTGCATGCTCCATTGTTCCGGAGAACGTAGTCTTAGTCATCTTGTCCATGAGACATGGTTCGCATGTGTCAAGTGATTCAAAATCAAGTGACTCCAAAAGTCCATCAACATGGAGTTTCTTCATGCGCTTTACACCAATATGACCTAAGCGGCAGTGCCACAAGAAGTGGTGTTATCATTATTAACTCCACATCTTTTGGTCTCAATGTTATGGACATGAGTGTCATAACAATAAAGATTCAATATGAACAAACCCCTCACATTGGGTGCATGGCCATAAAAGATATTACTCATATAAATAGAACAACCATTATTCTTTGACTTAAATGAGTAACCATCTCACAATGAACAAGATCCAGATATAATGTTCATGCTTAAGGCATGCACTAAATAACAATTATTTAAGTTCATCACTAATCCCGATGGTAACTGAAGCGAGAGTGTGCCGAGAGCGATTGCATTAACCTTGGAACCATTTCCTACGTGCATCGTCACTTCATCCTTCGTCAGTCTTCGTTTATTCCGCAGTTCCTGTTTCGAGTCGCAAATGTGAGCAACATAACCGGTATCAAATACCCAGGCACTATTATGAGAGCTGGTGACGTACACATCAATAACATGTATATCAAATATACCTTGTTTGGCGTTGGCCGCCTTCTTATCGGTTAGATACTTGGGGCAGTTGCGCTTCAAGTGACCAGTCCCCTTGCAGTAATAACACTCAGTTTCCGGCTTAGGTCCAGCCTTGGGTTTCTTCGTCGGAGGGGCAACCGGTTTGCCACTCTTCTCTGAGTTACCCTTCTTTCCTTTGCCATTTTTCTTGAAACTGGTGGTCTTATTGACCATCAACACTTGATGCTCTTTCTGGATTTTTGACTCTGCGACTTTCAACATCGCAAACAACTCGGCGAGTGCCTTATTCATCCCTTGCATATTATAGTTCAACACGAAGCTTTTATAGCTAGGTGATAGTGATTGAAGAAATCTGTCATTGATAGCCTCTTGCGGGAGTTCAATCCCCAGCTCAGCTAGACGGTGAGTGTACCCAGACATTCTGAGTATGTGTTCACCGACAGACCCGTTCTCCTCCATTTTGCAAGCATAGAACTTATAGGAGGTCTTGTACCTCTCGATCCGAGCATTTTTCTCAAAGATAAACTTCAACTCCTAGAACATCTCATGTGCTCCATGACGTTCAAAACGTCTTTGAAGTCCGGTTCTAAGCCATACAAAATTGCACATTGAACCAATGAATTGTCATGCTTACGAGACTGCCAAGCGTTCAAAACATCTTGGGTCGCCGTAGCGGGTGGTGCATCATGTAGCGCAACATCAAGGACATATTGCTTTTGGCCAGCCGTGAGGATAAGCCTCACATTATGAGCCCAGTCATCAAAGTTGCTTCCATCATCTTTCAGCTTAGCTTTCTCTAGGAACGTATTAAAACTCAGGGTTGCTACTGCGCGAGCCATTGATCTACAACATAAAATTTTGCAAAGATTACTTAAACTATGTTCAGAACAATTGAGTTTAGCTAATCATATCACTATTAAACTCACACCCAAATAGACATCCCTCTAGTCATTCGAGTGTTGCATGATCCAAATCCACTAACTCAAGTCCGATCATCACGTGAGTTGAGATTAGTCTCAATGGTGAACATCTCCATGTTGATCATATCAACTATATGATTCATGCTCGACCTTTTGGTCTCTTGTGTTTCGAGGCCATGTCTGTACATGCTAGGCTCGTCAAGTTTAACCCGAGTGTTTCGCGTGTGCAACTGTTTTGCACCCGTTGTATGTGAACGTTGAGTCTATCACACCCGATCATCACGTGGTGTCTCGAAACAACGAACTGTCGCAATGGTGCACAGTCGGGGAGACGACAATTTTATCTTGAAATTTTAGTGAGGGGTCACCTTATAATGCTACCGTCGTTCTAAGAAAAATAAGGTGCATAAAAGGATTAACATCACAAGCAAATCAAAAGTGACATGATATGGCCATGAACTTTTGCTTCTTGATCTCCATCACCAAAGCACCGACATGATCTCCATCGTCACCGGCGCCACACCATGATCTCTATCATCTTGATATCCATCACTATGCTGCCATCGAGGTTTTCGCGCTATCTATGTTGTTACTACTAAAGCTACTGCCTAGCGATATAGCAAGAGCATCTGCAAGCGTAAAATAAATTTAAAGACAACCCTATGGCTCTTGCCGGTTTCCGTAGCATCAACGTGCAAGTTGATATTTAACTATTACAACATCATACATCCAACATTTTATATCATGTCTTTGGCCATATCACATCATAAGCATACCCTGCAAAAACAAGTTAGACGTCCTCTAGTTTGTTGTTGCATGTTTTACGTGGCTGTTATGGGTATCTAGTATGATCACATCTTACTTACGCAAAGCCACAACGGTGATATGCAAATTGCTATTTTACCTTCTCCAAGGACCGCCTGGGTCAAATCTAATTCAACTAAAGGTGAAGAAATAGACACCTATGTCAAGGATTCACACAATCCCGTATATCATTCCCTTTGTCCTTCGGTATGTTACTTGCCCGAGATTCGATCGTAGATATCGACATACCTATTTCAATCTCGTTACCGGCAAGTCTCTTTACTTGTTCCGTAATACAAGATCTCGTGGCTAACTCTTTGGTCATATTGCTTGCAAGGCTTGTTTGTGATGTTGTATTACCGAGCGGGCCCCGAGATACCTCTCCGTCACACGGAGCGACAAATCTTAGTATTGATCCATGCTAACTCAACGGACACCTTCAGAGATACATGCAGAGCACCTTTATAGTCACCCAGCAACGTTGCGATGTTTGATACACACAAGGTATTCCTCCGGTGTTAGTGAGTTACATGATCTCATGGTCATAGGAATGTACACTTGGCATGCAGAAAACAATAACAAGAAAATGACACGATCATATGCTACGTTCATAGTTTGGGTCTTGTCCATCACATTATTCTCCTAATGATGTGATCCCTTCATCAAGTGCAACACTTGTCTATGGCCAGGAAACCTTAACCATCCTTGATCAACAGGTTACTCAACTAGAGGCTCACTAGGGACATTGTTTTGTCTATATATCCACACATGCATTTATGTTTCCATTCAATACAATTATAGCATGGATAATAAACGATTGTCTTGAAAGAGGAAATATAATAATAACTATTTTATTATTGCCTCTAGGTCATATTTCTAACACTAAGTTGATTTAAATAAACAAAAAGTAGAGAATGTTTATAAAAGGAAAGGGTTTCATTTCATTTTAATTAATTAAGGAGAGGAAAGGATAGAATTCATAAAAGAGAAAGTTCATAAAAGGAAAAGGCCTAAGTTAATTTAAACAAACAAAAAGTAGAGAATGTTTATAAAAGGAATGTGTTTCATTTTATTTGTATGAGTATTTTTTACTCCAATTTGCGTATATTTGAATTAGTGAAACAATTTCATTTATATTTCATTAAAATAAAGTTTCCAATTAATTATGATTAACTCAAAAGGTTAACCAGAAATACTCATTTTAATTTGGATGGAGTAGAAGAGAAAGAGAAGATAAAGAGAAAGAAAATGGGAAGAGAGAGGAGAAGAGAACTATTGGAGGAAAAGACTTAAGGAAAAGAAGAGAGAACAGAGAAGAGAGAAGAAGAGAGAAGATATAAGTGCTTTGAGAGAAATGAGGAGAGAGAGGTGAGAAGAGAGAAACTATAGCACGAGTACACTACTCCTAATTAACCGAAGAAGATATTGAGCTTTTTGCCAAATACTCCAGCAACATTAATACACATAGAGCATATACTGCCAAAGCATATAGTGTTAAATACAGATGTTCTTACTACTTAATTGAGATTACACTCATTTAAAGCAAGTCCTACAGTATGTTGTAACTGAAGTGAGTAATTAACAACAAATGTTTCAGATATTTTTAATTAACATAAATGATTCCATTTGATTTTAATTAACTAAAAAGGTCTAAGTTAATTAAATGATAAGGTTTCAGTATATCTTAATTGACAGAAAAAAGTTTAATTACTGCAAGAGGAATTATTAACCAAAATCTCTATTGGAGGGCAAAAGAGACCAACTACTCCTCTTAGTTACTCCAAGAGGAATTATTAACATAAATCACCACTCCATATACCGGCAATACTGCATACTGAAGCTATTCTAACTATTAAAACCAAGATAAATACTCCATTTTATTCATGGTGTACACCAAATTCAATTATACAATGTGCAACAAGTGCATTTGGTAAACTGAATTTGCAAAATTCTTCATTATTTCAGATTTACATGTGCTTATTTCTGGCTATTGCCTTACTTGATTCCATTTACGTAGTTTATCGACCTCCAGTGTTCAGTACCATGTGCTATTATTTTGAGGCACACAATGTGCCTTTGGTTGCAGCTTAAGCAAACCACAACTAAAATTTGATGTGCAATTTTGTTTCACTGAATTTCTGCAAATAATTCATGATTTGCTAAGTACTCAAAGATGTCCCATTAATTAATGGAAATCATACAGAGAATGGATTACTATAAGTGGATTTGGATAACTGTGCACTTCAAAACAAGGCCTAATTAATCAGCTCATCTCACCGTAAAAAATCAATGGAAACAAACAGAGCATGCGAACATGATAACAACATTTGTGTGGATGCAGAGAAGCGAGGTGGAAAGGGAGCGTACCACCTAGTAGGGCATGGCGACGGTCTTGGTGCCGGCGAGCGAGATGGTGCCGAAGCCGAAGAAGGCACAGGCGGAGCCGGTGAAGAGGATGAGCCACGATGGGAGGCGGTTGGCGAGCGGCCCCGGGACGAGCCACGTTTTCATCGATGTCGTTGGCGACGCCCAGCATGGTGAGACGCCTCCTTGACGGCGTGCGAGTAGAGCGGCAAGACGTAGGCGCTCCTGGCCACCACGTGCACCCACACTGGCGTTGCGAGCCCCACCCATGGCGACCAGCTCCTTGCCTTCACCTTCCCCAACCCTCCGCTGCCCGCCATCCTCCTCTCTCTACCCCCCTTTCGCGCCGCACTCGTGAAGGACGACAGTAGCGCTAGCTGCTCTAGCGTCGCTCGGGTCCTGCTCCAGATCCGTCGCCTCACATCCAGCGACGGTGCATGGAGATCCAGCGCCTCCGTCGCATAGAAACCCGTCGCCAGCGAAAAAGACTCGATCTTTTTGACCTCCGGTGTGTGAGTGGAGGTGGGATGTGAGGCTGGGTGGTGGGAAGAAAGGGGTCGGTGGAAGAGGTCGGGGATGGGGAAAGGGAGAGGATGGCGACGGTGATCCAGGAGAGGAGAGCGAGCTGGTCGAAGTGAGTGAGTGGAGGGGTAATTTCGAAAAGTCCAAAGATCTCTTAACGTGCGGAAAATTTGCCTACCAAACCTAAAACGTCTTATAATTCGGTATGGAGGGAGTAAGGGCTTGTTTGGGACTGCTCTACTTCATAAAATCAGTTTCGCTCCATCAAATCCACTTTGGAGCAGTTTCATACAGAAGTTGTATCTCTTTTAAGTGAGTGTTTGGCTTTTATCTAGCTCAAGCTTCAAGAATGAAAAATTTGATGGAAATGATATATCTGATTGGATAAGTTTAGACAAAGGAGGAGTATCCACTTACTGGTGGCAGTAGTGGGTAATTTCCTTTCAACTCCACCTTCTACATTTTTTTAAGCACCTCCTAAAGAGCTCCATAGAAAACATGAAGTTGTATCCTAAATTCTAGTTTTTTTAGGAAACAACATGTCATGAAGCTATCTCGTTTAGCTTGCATTTTTTAAAGGGGAGTGATCTGCGCCGGCGCGCCGGTCCAAACTTTCGGCCGACCGCGCGCGAGCCGCAGGATCCACCAACCTCGCGTCATCCGCACCGTTGGATCGGCATGCAACATCCCCCCCTATGCAGCAAAATTTCGATGCGATGCAACAATTTTTTCAACGGTTGCAACAAAAACAAAAATTGTAGCAAAAAAATATATCTAGGTGACCGTAGCAAAAAAACAAAGCCGAGGGTGCGTGGTAGCAAAAGTCAAACGCCGGTTGTAGTAAATATTTACGTGACGTGTATGCAACTTTTTTAGTGAATGGTTGCAACAAAACATGATGCCGGTTGTAGCAAAAATTAACACGGTTGTAGCAAAAGTAAAAAACATCGATTGTAACGAAAAATCCGACGAAATGAAGTTGTAACCAAACGTATATGCAGCTTTTTACTGAACAAATGTAACAAATTTACACGAGAAAAAAAGTTGCATGAAAAACATTTGTATCAAAAAAAATACACGGTTGCAGCAAATGTTATGAAAAAATGCTGCAAGCATCTGCCAGCGGGACAGGCGGATGGAAAAAATGTTGCATGGGCCTGCGTGCGCGAGGGACGACCAGCGGATCGGTTCGGCAGGTGCGCCGCGTAGAAACGATTCCCTTCGAAGTGAAATATGATCCAAAATCTGTGAAGGCCTAACAGCTTCGGAATTCCCTTGCAAGAAAAAAAAACCCTTCGAGATCAGATTTTATTTCTGGGAATACGAGAACTACCGAAAACGCCCCTCTTCTTTCTTATAGCCCAAGCCATCCCGTCTTCCCGGAGATGGAGAGACCCCCCCTCCAAAACTTTCCCCAATCCAATCTTCCAATCCAATCTTCACTCTTTCTCCTGGAACCCTAAGCCCCCTCAGGTACATGACCCACCCTTCCTCGTCCTCCTCCTCCGCCCCGGTGGCCGCCCCGGATGACCCGACCTCCCTCGCCCCGGGCTTCCGCTTCCACCCAACAGACGAGGAGCTCGTCTCCTACTACCTCAAGCGCAAGGTGCTCGGCCGCCCGCTCAAGGTCGACGCCATCGCCGAAGTAGACCTCTACAAGCTCGAGCCATGGGACCTCCCCGCGAGGTCGCGCCTCCGCAGCCGCGACTCCCAGTGGTACTTCTTCAGCCGCCTCGACCGCAAGCATGCCAACCGCGCGCGCACCAACCGCGCCACTGCAGGAGGCTACTGGAAGACCACCGGCAAGGACAGGGAGGTCCGCCATGGCGCTAGGGTCGTCGGGATGAAGAAGACGCTCGTCTTCCACGCTGGCCGCGCGCCTAAGGGCGAGCGCACCAACTGGGTCATGCACGAGTATCGCCTTGAGGGCGATGGCGCAGCCGGGATCCCACAGGTATTGTCACTTCCGACGCCGCGATGGACTTGTCGATTAGATATTGGACTTCTAGCGATTTTTTTTCATACCTGATGATCCCAGTGGGCGTTGTGCTATTATGACTGTACCAGGTTTTTTACCCGGTTTTTTACTGCGAGTCGGGTGCAAAATTTTCGATCGCTAGGGTGGCAATGTTCTGTTTTAGTTGCTAATGCGCTTAAATGCAATATAGTGATCTGATTTTCAAACCATTGTGCACAGGATTCATTTGTAGTGTGCCGAATCTTCCAGAAGGCTGGGCCTGGTCCTCAAAACGGGGCACAGTATGGAGCACCCTTCGTCGAGGAGGAGTGGGAGGCTGATGAGGATGATGATTTTGGTCCTCTGCCTGTGGAGAGGAACCTCGTTGTTGAGCATGAGGCTCCTGGTGCTATGGAGAAAGGATATCTTCAGATGAATGATCTCATTCAGGTATACCTACAACTTGCATGATTTTCTACTCACTGCTTGTTTTAGTAAAAGAAGTCCCTAGTTGAGTATCAAATGCTATATACTGTAAAAGTCACTTTGTGTTGCATGCTTACAGTTTGAGTTGTACATAGATCAACTGGAGTAGGCACTGAATTTGTTAGCCTTCTGTATCTAAGATAATAACACATGTAGTTCTATTTCCTTGCATTTGTCCATATGTACAATCAGGAGGGGTGGCATACCAGCTCGTGTTTGTGTGTGTGACAGCGCTCTTTGGGAGACAACGCCCAACTCCTCTTATAGATGGGTGGTACATATCTATCAACCGAAAATCCATTTCTGAGCCCAGGCTCATCTGCACCCGCGTTGAATAAAAACATCAAAACAATTACTTAAAAATTCAAAAAATCCCATTTTCTTTGGGTGGTAGATAATTTGATGTGTGAGGTCTGCTCCAATTTTTGAATAATTTGGGCATCTGAGCAGCTCTCGGCAAAAAATACAAATTCAGGGTCTCTAAAAATGTTCACTGTTCATGCACTGTTTTAACCCGATTTGCCTTTTTTGCTGAGAGCTGCTCAGAAATCCAAATGATTCAAAAATTGGAGCGGACCTCACGCATCAAGTTATCTACCACCCAAAAAACATTTGGAATTTTTTGAATTTTGTTAGTATTTGTTTTGATTTTTCTTCTGACCAGGTGCAGATGTTGTCATATGCCATGTTACAGTCCTTGTTCTCAGTCCCCCTGTTGCCCTGAGCTGACATGAGTAAGGCTCATGACCCTAGCATCAAGTTTTTCCTTAATGAAGAAGAATCAATTTCCACATGTTTTGTCCTATCATGATGAATCGGGTCATTGGCAATGCTTATAGCTGACTGATTGTCGCACCACACTCTCAAGAGGGTTCCTTCCTCAGAAATTTCAACTCGCTCAGTAGATTCTCCACCCAGAGCATCTCACTTAACCCTTGAGATAATTGGTAGCCCCCTCTACATTGATGTCCGTGGGTGACAGCTCGATCTTCTGAATAACTTCCTGTCGAGGAGCGACCGTCCTGGAGTTTGAGCCCGCGAGGAACCGAATGAGCTGCTTGACAGCCTCAACAAGTCCTTTTGGCTCATCCATCTTCCCGATCAGTTACACGCAGCAGCTACTTACCCTTCTTCCCCCCCCCCCCCCCCCCTGGCCACACACAGCAACAGCAGTAGCCCCGGCAACACCCTCAGTACTTACTGCCTGCTCTTCCCTTTCCAGTCAGCCGCAACAAGCAGCATGACCTTCGTCTCCATTCAGCCACAGCAGCAAGCATCTCTGCTCCCATGTCCACACAGCAACAGTCCCAGCAAGCATGCACGCACACCTTCTTCCTACCATGGAGCAACAGCAGCAAGCAACAACACCTCAGCACCTGCACCCAGCAGCAGCAGCACAGCCAGCCTCCTCTAAACCTGCCTCTCCTCTGCTGCTTTCTCTCCGCCCAGAGCCTCAACTTCTCCGCCTCGCGCGCGCGCACAGCAGCCTCTTCTTCGGCGTGCAGGACCACCACCGATCCCTGTCGGACTCCGCAGCCTCGTCCGTCAGGCCCTGCTGAACCTGGCGTCTGATACCATGTAAAATCAGGAGGGGTAGCCTACGAGCTCGTGTTAGTGTGTGTGTGGCGGTGCTCTTTGGGAGACAACACCCAGCTCCTCCTCTTCTAGGTCTAGCACATAAGCTGGGCCCTATGGGCGTATACCGGTTCAACGCCATATGTGCCCTTGTCTTAGTTTAACTGATTAGCATATGAAAATTTTAGCAGGTTACAAACACTTTCTTATATTGCCCCTGTATGTACAATATTTTGATAAACTTTACATGTAAATAGTACTCCCTCCGTAAAGAAATATAAGAGCGTTTAGGTCATTACTTTAGTGATCTAAACACTCTTATATTTCTATACAGAGGGAGTACACAGTTACCCTAGCATGTAACAACCGGGAGACTTTGTATATACTTTCCATATCAAAATATGTCCTGCAATGTGCAATGTCTACGTAATGCCGATCCCATATATTACCTTATTGGGACAAATATGTTGAACATTGTGATACTCTATTTGGTTGTATGCTGCTTGATTGTCAACAACCACCTCATTTTGGCGAATATAATGTAGTAGCACATTTATCAGTGATTTTCCTTTTTTATGGACTTCTTGAAGCTGTACTTTGTGTCGGGACCATGTTCGTTAACTATTATACACCAGTTATTATTAGAAAATTGCAAAAAGACAGCTCCCTTGCCATTAGCATTGAAATGTTTTTGGATGCCTTCACATTTTCCATGGTCAAAGGGAGATGTTGATCGCATTTCATAGCCAGAGCTGGATTTTTTTTTCCACAATCCTGCCAGTATTTGTGCTCACAAAATTTGCTATCACATTGTCTGTTCCATCTTTTACTTAAAGTAAAAACAGGGCCGGGCCATAGATATACCGGGCCCAGGGGCAAGACAGCAATAAGGGGCCCTTGTTTACTCAAAAGCTCAAAATATTTTATATTTCAAAACCGAAGTAATATTTAATACATAGCATAGTCTGATGATCTTAATTTGGACTCTAAAACTGGCAGTACAATTTATTTATCGATCAAGTGAACTACATTGTGATAGTAATGAGATGTAGTTCGACAAAAGCTCTCTTTCCACATCCATATCGGTAGCATTTGTATTCTCAGTTGGTTGTTCTTCAGCACTTACTATGGCCAATTCCAGGGGATCTCTAGAAGAATTACCATGTTTGAAATATTTGTTAAGTGATCCTTTTTGGGATTTTACCTCTTCATCTTTTTGCTATTTTCTCTTCCTTTTGTTATTACCAGATAAATGCTTTCTAAAAGTCATATTACTTATCAAGAACGGTCAGCAAAAAATGATTAAAACAGGGAACAGAGGTACCTGAATATGGATGTAGAAGGCAAAATTAGCACATCCGCAGGTGGGAGACTGGCAGTCAGTAGGAACACTAACACATAACCACGAACGGCCCTTCTCCAGTTCAGTTGTTCGTGAAATCACGAGGACTCGGACCAGGCCTCACCTTCAGCCCCTCCCCTCAAATAGATCCACTGAAGTGACGAAGCCTGAAGAAGTGAAGATAAGAAGAAGAGATTCAGGGTCATCGGTGGGCACATCTATGATCTATTTTACTGAAAGGAGGAAGGGGATCACGGGGAAGAGGAAAATAAGAACGTGTATCGTCTCTCTGTCTCCAACGTCTAGCTGATGGGGAAGGAAGGCGAGCAAATTGGGGAGCTGATTTGCTCCTTTAGTCTCCATTAATGGCCGGCGGCGATCTTGGAATCGGAGACGGCACGGGAGCGGCGGCGCTGTTCTGGGATTCTGCGATTTGGGAGGAGTCGAGGTCTCTTTAATCTTGCTACGCTCAGGCCTGCGTTCTGCGCTCGCTAATATTTTTTTCTGGGCTTCCTACGTATACTACAACCTACAGGGGGAGTATTACCTGGGTTGGGGCCCCTCCCTTCTGGGGGCCCAGGGCGTGCGCCCCGTTTGCCCGGCCTATGGGCCGGCCCTGAGTAAAAAGAAGTGGTTTGTGAATGAAATTATGGATATCTGTATTTTCCCCATAAATCTGTAGAATGATGATTGATGACACATAGTTTCATTTCAATCTATTGTTTGTATGTTGAGGAAAAAGGTTCATAACCTTACTGAGCATGTTTTCTGTCATGTTGGGTCTAAATTATTGTATCTTTCTCTGCACAGGGATGCTCCACTTCCTTCAGCATTGGGATTTAGCTTGTTTTACTTGCATTAACGAATTCTATGCCATGCTGTCCTGCAAGACTGCTGACATGCATTGTCTTTTTGACATACATCTTTGTATTTCCATGAGGGTTAACTAGCAAGTATGAGATAACGACACACAAGAGTCATGATGTCATAGTATTCACTATTCAGGTCTATGAACACTAAAAAGGTTGTAATTATGTGTTGTCTTTTTTGTCTTTAATAACTTCATAGATGCCGACGCCATCTTTGACTTTTCGGATGGTCTGCGGCGCCATAAACTCTGTAACCAGTAAATATCAGACGAGACGGTGTGAACTTCACAGGTCTGCGTGCCATAGATGATTTTTAACATATATATTCTATACCTAACAGTCTGCGTGTGAACTTCACAGGTCTGCGTATTCTATAAGCTACAATTCTGTTGAACATAATAATTCTTTAGCATACTATTTATCCATACAGGACTACTTTTTTACTTTATTTGCGTGCAATTATGCTTTATGGGTAATTTCTTTGTTTTGCTCTGATAATTTCTGTACCTAATATAATATGCTAGTTTTTGTAACACACTTTCCCCCTCCAATTCAGGACTTGGCGGGTCAAAATGAGAACGGCAGTGTTGCTTTGCCAGTTTCTGACACTTCAAATACCAGCAGCCATTCTGAAGATGTAGAAGGAAATTCAGGGGACATTTTGAATGACCCAAGTCTTGGTTCTAATTTTCTTCAGTATATTCATCCTGGAGAACAAAATAGCCCAATGCTTAACGGAAATATGTTATCTAATGCCAATGTTGGAGATTTTCTTAATAGTTCTAGCCCGAATGATGAATTCCTAGAGCTGAAGGATTTGGAGTTACCTATAGGCAATGATTCCACTATCTGGCCTTCTGATGGTTGGGCCTGGAAAACTCCTTTCTCCTCGGATGCTGTAAATGGGGCCAACAATGAGGTTCCTCCGATCATTGGTGATCAGCCTTTCCAGCCAGATGAGCTGGCCCAGTTGTTGCAGACACTACAAGATGACTCCTCCCCGTTGGGCTCAACTAGCACTGATCTTCCATACTCTTCTATTACAAATTCTGTCAAGCCAGAAGATGATTCTCTGATGTTTTTTGATGCGCCCTTTGACACGTTGTTCAGTGATGGATTTAGACAGACGAATGGATTTCTTGGCTCCCCAGCAACCATTCTATCTGGTATCGAGACACTGGATGATGGTATCCCATACTATGATGCAATGGACGATAACTTATTTAATGATATGATGTGCTCTGTACAGCAGTCGGCTGGGAGCAGCTCCCATGTCTTTAATGGCCCAGTTCTTACTCAAGAGGTATGCTACCAGTTACATGTAAGAGATGAACTTGTTGCACTTTGTGCTGATCATTGATGTACTTATTGCTATTGGAGATGACACACAAATTTTACTTTTATACAGGTCAACAATCCCAACTATACATATAGTCCAACTCAAAAGGTTGTAGAACCTAATTTTGTAGTTGGTGCCCCGTCGTCCGCTAGGTTACCTGAAGCTGGTAGTCAGTTAAATTGTGTTGTTTTACCAGGTAATGTTATTATGGAAAAGAACTGGCCAGCTATATCTTACTATGTTTTGCTGTTTAGTACGTATTCAACTATTCATAGTACCTCTTTCACCCAGTATCCCCATCTATGTTGCCCTGAGGGACGTTTGCAGTTATATTTACTTGCCCTGATTAAGCAAGAAAGATCATTTTGTGCATCTTGAAAAGAAACACAAACTTTTAGTTGTGCTTAATCAGGCCAATGTTAGCAATGGCTGGTCTTGAGTTTCCTTGCCGTTAACTTGGGTGTTGTAGCTGTAAATGAAGATTACTGAAAGGTTTTGGTATTGTGTTTGGCAGATTCTCGGGCTAAGAATGGGTCCATGGGAAAGCGTTTTGTAAAGATGCTGGATTCAATCTCGGCTCCCCCTGCTTTTGCAGCAGAGTTCCCAGGCAAATCCTTGTCTGGTGTGCACCCTAACACCATCAGTGTGTCTACTGAAGTAATCAGCATAGGAAGCTTAACTGTTGCTTCTCGACAAGGTAAGTGGTCGTTCCAGAAGGATGAAGACATGGAGCTGCTTTTCTCTTCCACAGGTTTCCAGCCTGATAATCGCATACACTATGGTGGCTGCAACACGGTGACTGCGGTGCTGCGTGGCGGCTTCTGTCTCTTTTTTCTGTCAGCAATAATGCTCCTGGTGAGCTACGAGGTGGGCCTGTGCATCTACGGCAAGTAACCTGCCCGCCCGCCCGGTATCGGTATAAAAAGATTATTATGACGTTAGGTAATTGTATGTTTATTGAGGCTTGAACTGGGGATCTCCTTGCATGACATGACCTCCTTGTGCGTTTGTTAAATTCGACAGCATTAGCGGTACCGTTTTGCAGCCCCGAGAGTTAGTGCTGTATCTATGAACTCATCCAGTGCTATTAGTATTTTAGAACTGCTTAATAATCAGTGCATGGTGTTGCTGCAATTATTCATGTTCGTTAGGCAGTTTTAGCGTGGAATGTTGTAAATACAAAATAGTATTAAGTTGGCGGTTGAATCCCAGCTCAGGATGCTTCTCCTGAGATTATATATGTTGTTATCGCAAGGTTTGAACAAAATTCTAAACTACGGAGCAGGCTGACACTTCTCGTGAGATTCTATATCTCCCCTCAAGGTCGATCGATATCTACCGTGTTGGGAGGCTATGCTGCCGCATCTGCGGTTATTTGGCCCATAATGAAAACTAGATAATCTCAAAATGTGTAGACGTGATTATGTGCTCCTTTCGTTTCAAAATAGTGTCTCAACTTTATACTTCGTCTGTTTAGAAATACTTGTCATAGGAATGAATGTATAAAGATGTATTTTAGTTTTAGATACATCTATTTTTATATATTTATGTGATAAGTAATTTTGAACGAAGGGAATACTAATTCTGGTATAAAATTGTACTCCCTCTGTTCTGGTGTATAAGTCACTTGGTTATGCACCCTGATCAAGACAGAAAGAGCTAATTAATATCGTTGCATGTAATGAATTAATCATTGTATATCGTGCTAGTTAGTCTCAAGTCATTAAAAATATATACGTCTCACGTTTTTTATTCATGTCAAAAAATAAAATAGAAGGTGAAAGTTAATGCATCGTGTCTTAAGTATTTCGTGCCTAAGTGTTTCGTAATTATTTGATTTTTGTAAGATGACTTATACACCGGAATGAAGAAAATACTAAATTTAAGACATTTATTTTAAAATGGAGGGAGTATTAACTATTTACTCACTGCCTCGTTTAGCTTTTCTTGCCATGAGCAAAAGAATCGGCCAATATAAAATGTGGGGGCATGTCACCGTCCATAAACAATTGTGGCCTCAGTGGCATGTCACCGTCCCTCCCCCGGGAGCTCCTACTCAGCACCGGTTGGTGCTGCGCGCGAGCCGGCCCAGCAAGGTGCTAAAAGGCAAAATGCGAAAGAAAAAATACATGTTTATTCAGTTGAATTAGGAATCGAACCCTTGGTGCTAATTTGAGTACAATGCACGTCAACCACCAGCGCAACCTCCCTTTGCTGTTTATTAGAGGAAATAACAATTATTTGACCTTCTTTTAGTACGAACATTAAATATATACCATCTATAAATTATTTGAATAAAGTAAACATAAATTCTAAATTTCAAAAGCATTCACAAAAACCACAAATTGAAAGAACTCAAAATTTTGAAAAAGGTTAGTACGAATTAACAAAACTTTGCAAAAATGGAAAAAGTTTGTGAATTTGAAAATAATTCATTGAATTTGGAAAAAGGTCTACCAAACCTGGAAAAGTTCATCGAATTTGAAAAACGTACACCGATTTTGCAAAAGTTCATCGATTTTGACAAAAAGTTCATCGACTTCGAAAAAGTTCATCGACTTTGAAAAATAGTTCATCACATTTTCAAAAAGGTTCACGTATTTTAATAAAGTTCATAGACTTTCAAAAAAAGTTGAAAGAAAAGTTAATTAACTTTGAAAAAAGTTCATGAATTTTAAAAAAAGTATATTAAATTTGAAAAAAGGTTCACATATTTGAATAAAGTTCATCAACTTTTAAATAAAGTTCACCAATTTGAAAGATAAGTTCATTGACTTTGAAAAAAGTTCATCAAATTTGAAAAAAAGGTCCATCGATTTTCAAAATAAGATTAGCGATTTTGAAAGTAAGTTCATCAAATTTCAGAAAGTATAGGTATTTTTGAAAAAGTTCATAAATTATGAAGAAAAGTTGTGGAATTTGAGAAAGTTCATCGATATTGAAAAAAGTTCGTTGAATTCAAAAAAAAGTTCATCAAATTATAAAAATAGATCATGAAATTTGAGGAAAGTTCATCAAATTAGAGAAAAGTTCATTGATTTTGAAAAAAAAGTTAATAAATTTTAAAAAGTTCATCGATTGTATTATATAAAACACAAAAATGAAACATCGTTAATTTAAAAAACAAACATGTATTTGAAACATGAACAAAAAGAGAAAATGAAACACAAATAAAAACCTCCCCGAAATGACCACGGAAAACCGGTTTGGGAAGCTTACCAAAATCGAAGGATTCCTGCAAATGTAGAGAATAAAGAAAGCAAAAGCAATGTATAAATCACTTGTAGCTGGATGGCGTGGTGGTTACTTTTGATGTACCTTTTCGTGAACATTTTTACAGAATAAAACAGGACATACATGGGCCGACCTAGCTCGCTAGCGGAGTGGCTGTGCTGCATGCGCGCGCGTGTGCAAATGGGCGCTTAAGCAGCAAATAGGAAATCCCCCTCCCCGTCCCAAGGAGCAGTGCGCGAAGCTTGGACTCGCCCGCCAAAATCAACGAGAATCGCTTCAAATCAGGCCTATCCAATTTTCAATCGGAAGCGACACTATTATGGTTGGAATGGAGATTATTGTGACGGTTGGACTTAAAACTGTTACAATGTAAGATCGAACGAGAGAGCAAGCGAGAGCAAATGATTGAATTTGTTATTTATTCTATTGAAGATCATAATATATATTCAAGGCAACATACGTGAATGAAGAGGTGTTTCAAGGCAACATACGTGAATGAAGAGATGCGTCCGTTCGTAGGGATGCGAGGGAGCGTTGTGACCATTGCCGAAGCAACCGCGCGAGATATTACACAAAAAGGATTATCATTTTGGCATCGAGGTATTTTGCCGCAGGACCTCCCCTACAGTATCGTCACCGTAGTAGAGTTTAACCACCAAATTCGGGATGGATTGGTGTGGTTCCTCTACGCCTAGGACACGAGTATATCAAACCATGAATGAGGAAAGACATGAGATAAATATTGTCTAGTAATTGTGAAGCCCCAATTCTCTACTAAAAGGGACACCACAAGTTCTGTGCCCTCCCTCTCTATCTAGCCAAGAGATGGAAGGGCAGTTTTTTTTTGGTTTTTTCATCTTTTTCATCAAAGTGTTGAACAATGAAGATAGATGGCAAGTGCCTGATCGATTTGATTAGGCCGTGTAGGAACAAGGTTTAAACCACAAAGTTTGTGGCTGACTGATATGGCTCACCATCATTTAGCTATTGCATTTATTTTTCTCATTGCGGGTCACATGTATCGAACTAAGTTCGGAATTGGGCACAATATTAAAGATCTTTTGGAAGCGCATACTCCTCCAGGGGTCGATTAGGGCGTGGGCATAAGGGACTTTATGACACATTCAATCCATAACATCCCTTATTCAATCCATAATCAAGAATAATTAGGATTTCTAAAAAAATAAAAAAATAAAGGGTTCACTCATTGGAAAACCCAACCTTTCCCCGCATCCGGCACTAATCTATTTTTAACGTCTAATTAGAGCGGGGAATCATTCCAATTAGGAAGTTAAGCTCGTTGCTTTTTTATTTTACCAGAATTGGAGCCAGGCTCTATCCATTTATTCACTAGACCCAGAAAATCGTAATTTTGGATTCCATTCAGAAAAGGTTGATTTTATTACGACATGCTATTTTTTCCATTCATTAACTCTGAGGATTAGTCGTGGTCTTCTAGACTCTGCCAAGAGTTTGGATGAATTTGTTGTTTCATCCAAATGTGTAAAAGATCATAGTCGCACTTAAAAAACCGAGTACTCTACCATTGAGTTTGCAACCCAGATAAAAAAATGATCTTAGATACGATCGAAATCCAAAAATCAATGGAATTACACCACGCGCTTCTGTTAAAACATTGAACTAGCAAGACATCAAAAGAAAGAACTTATCGACCATGAAAAACACTCAAATGGCAAAACGAACAGGTCCGGTTAAATTCCACTAAAGTGAAAAAAGAGTGACCCTAATCACGACGGCCAAATTCTCCCTTGTAGTGATTTTTATCTGTATTTGATCAATAAGAGGAATGTTTGTTATGGTAAAACACGATGACATTTGTATAGGTTTAGCATTTTCATTATGTTCTGACAGAACAACAATTACTTAGATATGTACATATCGTTGGAAAAACAAAAAGGTCAGCAGGCCAGGTTTTACTACAATTACATGAAATGCATTTGGATAATATCCATTTTCGATTGGGTATGGCTTCAACCATTCTTGGGGCCCGCCAATTAGTCAACCATAAACATATTTTAGTTAATGGTCGTATAGTCAATATACCAAGTTTCCGTTGCAAACCCCGAGATATTATTACTATGAAAAGTAACCAAAGATCAAAAGGTGTGGTCCAAAATTATATTGCTTCATCAGACCCGGGGAAATTGCCAAAGCATTTGACGATTGACACATTGTAATATAAAGGACTAGTAAATAAAATCCTAGATAGGAAGTGGGCCGGTCTCAAAATAAATAAGTTGTTAGTTGTAGAATATTAATCTCGTCAGACTTGAACTTAACGAAAAAAGGAAAGGTTCATAGAATTTTGTTCCCCTTTGTAACGCCCAAGATGCGTTCCTATCCTTATTTTGACGCGAGGGCCTCGACAGGGATAGAAATGCATCTCGTTATTTCGCAAGAATGGATATCGTTACAAGTACATGTACTGAAAAGATGAGTATAAGGAGTTGGCTTACACTCGTCACAAGCTACATCAAGATCACATCAATCCAACAATATAGAGTCATCATGAAGAAGAGCACGGTCCATCTACATACAAAAACAAACGATGTCCATCCTTGCTACCCCAGGCTGCCGACCTCAAACCCATCTTAGATCGATGAAGAAGAAGAAGAAACTCCAAATAGCACAATCAGCGCGCTCACGTCAAAGTAACTGTTTACCTATACGTGCAACTGATGTTGTAGTAATCTGTGAGCCACAAGGGACTCAACAATCTCATTTTCAAAGGTATCAAGACTAGCAAAGCTTAATGGGTGAGGTATGGTTAAATGGTGAGGCTGCAACAAGCGACTAAGCATTTATTTGAGGTGGCTAACTTACGACTAAGCATTTATTTGAGGAGCTCACGAAAGAGACATTCACGGTTATGCACAGAGTTGACAAGTTTTAATTAAGTTTACTTCAAGTTATCTAGAACTGGATGTTAAACAAATTTTACAAGTTTGCCACATAACCGCGGGCACGACTTTCCGAAAGATTTAACCCTGCAGGGGTGCTCCAACTAGTCCATCACAAACTACCACACGCTGCGACGGAATAAACTCGATGAGGGAAAACCCGTGATCTCCTCGGGTTCATATTGGAAAACGTCAACCTCGAGATAGCCCAAAGTATCCTCGGCATCCCTTGCACAAGACGCTCGAGAAAGGTAGAACAAGTCCAGCAAGGCCGCCTGGCGTGTCGACGATCCCGATAGGAGCCGCGTATCTCGTAAACAGGACACGACACATGAGCACTATGTACGGTGTCCGGATAGACATCCCCCGAGTTGTCCCGGGTGGCCCCGCAAGTGGGTGTGTTTGGGACCAACACCAGCAGCACTGCCCCTCCGTGTATTATGTTGAATTACTTCTCGGGTTCATGACGCCCTATGTTTTTAGTATTAACATATTTTTTATGTTGGGCAAATATAGTACCAATGTTGGACATTGTCAGACAAATTTTATCCCAAAACGAAAGTCAAGGGGGTCCCCATAACAACCCCAAGCATGTTGGGAGCGCTCATTTATGGAACATAACACCGGTAGCCGAAACTAAGGCGACAAAGGTGGAACAAAACACCAGGATAGAAGGCCAAGGCTTCCACCTTTTATCAAGTATATAGGTGCATCTAATTAATTAGCAATAATATGGTGATATAACAAGGAACCCATGTTTTCACATGGAAGCAACTGCACCTGCAACTAGCAACGCTATCAAAAGGCTGAGCAAAGCGGTAACATAACCAAACAATGGTTTGCTAGGCTGTGGAAAGGTTAGAAGTTTTCATGGCAATGTTGGGAGGCTGATATTTAACAGGCGGTAGGCGCGAGATATAGCGATAGAAATGAAACAACTAGCATGGCAATGATAGTATTGGTATGTAGGGAAATGATCATCTTGCGTGTGATCTCGCTTGGAAGAAGAACGACTCCTTGAAGCAGATGAACCTAAGTAGTCGAACGGATCCTCACATTCGGACACGCTTGCGTAACTCTAGCGAGACGAAGCAAACCGGAAACAAGAATCAATACACGATATTCACTATGGCATATGCACGATATGATGCACAACCTAATATGATGCATGTCCATTGCAATTATGCAAGGCATGGCATGGCAAATCATAACAATCAAACACTACACATTAAGTGAAGCTCAATATGCAACGAGTTGCATATTGACGAAACTCCACATTTGAATTATTTAGTTCGCTCGTGTTTAGGTACACGGCAATATTAAATGTTTTTAAACATGGCAAGAGGTGAATCTCAAATAAACTACCTATCCAGGCATTTTAAATGAGGCAGGAAACGACATATAGCATTTCCGAAACGACCCCACGCATTAACTTCGAATCTGTCCAGATTTGACCTAATCACATTTTATGTTTGTTAAATGGCAAACAAAGTGGATCACGTGATTCTACTCGTCGTTCTAGTCCATTTACATATATGGCTCATCTCCAACGGAGCTATGATTAATTAACTACGAACTAAACCGTTTTTAACACATTGTCATGCAACCCAATGCAAACAACACAACTAACACTTTTAAATATGCACGAGAGTTGGAAAATATTAATCTACGCAAAATTCTACACATTTTACATATAAAAACTATTCGGGTCCGGCCCACGATTTAAAAGTTACAAACGTTTTAATATATGCAATTTTGTAAAAAAGAATAAAATCGCAGCACCTAAAAAATACTAAACGGGCCGAAATGCATACGGGCCAAAATAGGGGTATGACGCAAGATACTAAAACACACGCGGGGGCACTAGATAGAACGGGGTGCTCACGAGAGGGCCACTGGGCCGGCTCGGTGCGGCTGGTCTGGCTGGAGGAGGTGGGCCGACTGAGGCAGAGGGAGGCAAGCTCGGCCGAAGGGGCGCTGGCCTGGGCATGTCGGCTAGGACGACTACCTCGGCCCCGAGGGCGCTGGCGAGGCTGGTCAACGGGGGCGGCTCCCAGATCCGATCGGGATCATGGGGGGCGGCGGTAGCGGTCTCCCGCGGTGGTGCCGACGGGGCTCGGGACCGACGGGGACGAGGTGTTGGCGACGGGCACGACGCGGGGCTATGGGAGCTTCAAGGCCGGCGGCTCCGGTGGCCGACGGTGGGGCGCAGCACGGCGGCGGGGTTAGGGCGACGAGGGGCTCTAGCGCGAGACTAGGGCGGCGCGGTATCCGGCGACGTGGCTCTAGGCGGCGGCGGCGATCTCTGGGGGCGCCGGAGCTCCGGCTAGGGGAACAGGACCGACAAGGGGAGGCGCTTGGGGCCGGCGGCGTCCTCGCGCCTAACTCAGCCAGATCCGGCTCGGGGCTCCTCCCCACGAGGTCCTCTCGGGCAGAGCTGCTCATCGGCGGCCAGATGGGCCCGAGAGGGCCTGCTGCGGGGCTGAGCGGGCATGGCGGCTGGGAGGAGGAGAGAGAGGTGGGAGAGAGCTGCGGTTAGGGTTAGGGTTCGCACAAATTTCGAGGAGAGGCTGGTTTAGTTGTCTATTTATAGATAGGGGGCTAGGGTTTGCAAATTTCGTCCGAATTCGGACCGGAGGATCGCGATCGGACGGCTCCGACGATTGCTAGGGGCTAGGTTAGGGCTTAGTGGCTGTGTAGAGGGTGTCGTGGGCTAAGAAGAGAGGGAGATTTTGGCCCGACAATGAAATTTTTAAACACCAAAAAATGTTCAATGATAAACTCGATGACGGTGCCGCTACGGTCGACCGTTCGGGTATCAAACGGAGTCCAATCGCGATGAAATTTAGCAGGGGGCCTACCTACATTAAAACAAGACCACACGCCAAGTTTAGACCTAATCCAAGATATTTTATATGCACTTTTGAAAACAAGATTTTAAAGATGTCGCGGGCGCGTGCGTGTGTGATTGGTCCCGAAACGGTCAACGACGAAACCGGAGAGAGCCGGCAACTGATAACAGATGCAAGTTTTGAAAACTAGCGGCAACGAAGTGCCGATGCAATGCGGATGATGCTCATGATGTGACGATGAATGCGACAAACAAAATAATAACACAGCGACATGGAATAAAAGGGGAATCTTCTGGAGCGTCGGTCTGGGGCTGTCACAACTCTTCTACACTAACAAGAGATCTCGCCCCGAGAACTAAGAATGAAAAGGGGAAGAGGATGAGAAAGAAGAGGTAAAACTTAGTCGCTAAACGAGTGAAACCAATGAATCTTGAAGGTTGGAGGAGATGAAGAATGATATGAGAAACAAACAAGAATTCAAGCAAAATTTCGGCAGCACTTTAGTAGACAAGAGGGCAATTTTTTTGATAAGATGGAAAAATCTTGAGAAGAGTCACAACAAAGTAACTAAATTGAATAAGCAAGGAGAGAACATGTTCTTGATAGAGCAAGATGATAGATTGAAGAGAGCAACATCACAAAAACTAGATCTTTGAGAAGAATAGAATGAAGAAGAAAATTAAAATTTCTACCACAATTGAATTTGGCAAGCATCCTTGCAAGAAGAATTGAACAGAGTTGTTGGAAAACCAATAATGAAAAGAACAAGCTTGTTGTCAGCTTATGGAAACCATCTCAAATTATGAGGTGACAACCAGCGACTACAGAAACAAAGATTGCTTGGAGCAACAAGAAAGGCAAAACTTCTTACACCAAGAGGATATATTGAGAACTTGGGTCAACGATAATCACCATAATAGCCGCAATCCTTAGGAAAAGATTTAGGTGAAATCTAAACCAAGATAGCTCAATGAAGAAACCATGGGTTTGAAAATATCTCATGATCATAGAATCGATGGTTTTAAATATCTCATTCTTGAAACAAAATTTTCTTCGAGACTCCTCCACTAACAAGAATGCTATAACACAACCTCAAAGGATAAATGAGGAAGAATTGCACTTTGAAATGCAGAGAAAGAATACTTGAGGTACTACCACAAGAATCTTGAAGAACACCTTGAGAATGAAGAGATCTTGAGCCGCCCAACATAAAACTTGAATGAGGCACCAGAATAATTGAGAGACGAACGAAGAGACAACAATTGAGAAGAATTTGAGAATGAAAGCTGAAAGCTGAGAGCGAAGAAATCTTCTGAAATGATGGCCTTCAGATGATCGAGAAATGAACACAACAATGAAATGCACCGGATAGATATGGAAAGAATTACTCATGAGTGGAAACAATTGAGAAGATAACACGAAGCTAGATTACAATCTTTAAAAGAAGGGACAAGATTTAAGAGAAACACTTCTTCGGTATTCAATGCACAAAATGACGAGAAGGAACACCACCAAAATTACCGCGACACCGTGGAATGATGAACAAGGAAAAGTTGAGCCAATGATGAGAAATAAATTTGGAGCGATCTTGAAGAAGGAATATAACTCATGGGATTCATACTTACGTCATAATTAAAAAGAATTAGAGATCTCCGGGAAAAGATTAGAAGAGCGAGATAAGATCGTGGGAGAAACATGTGGGTTATGGGCCCACTAAAGGAAAACACCGTTGAAACAATTACTTAGGAAGACAGATTACACCAGATAAATGAAAAACTTGATGAGGTTGCGCACCTCGAAATAATTGAAAGGATTGAGAACAAGAAACTCTGAGATATCGAGAACACTCCGGATAGAATGGGGAGAGATGAAAAAAATAAGAAAGACTTGAATAATAATTTCCAATACAGGAAACATTGAACAAAAGAAAAGGATATGATGAACACAAAGAGCTTGAATTGAATCCACCGGAAAAAAGAACAAGAATGAAGAACGATGAACTTGAAACTCCTGAGAATCTTCACAATGAATCACCGAATAAGAGAAAAAAAGAAAAGATAGCGGAAGCAACAATGCACTTGGATGATAACTGAAACATTGAAGCAAAAGGGAGGGAGCGCAGGGACAAACAAAGACAACTTGGGAGAGATGAGATGAACTCCGGAAAGAAATGAGAGATTCATCTTGCAAATCTTGAAAAGTATAGAATTGACTTGAAGAGAAGCACACCGGATGAAAAATAATTGACATGACAACTCCGGTTGAGAAGAATTGAGAAGACAACTTGATTGAGCAAAAGGATTTGCATTCCCATAAAAATATGAGAACACCTCTTGGAAAGTTATGAATTCACCACTTTACATCGAAGCCACTCGAATTATCATACTCCAACAAAACAAAGGATGAGGCTTACGAAACAAGCCAGAACAAATTCATGACAGAGATTTCATTCGATATTTTCGTGGATAGGATCGCACGGGCTCTATCCTATAGTAGCCATCATGTACAAGGCAGTGCACACGACATACGAAGCATCCCCGAGTCATAGCAAGCTGCAAGGACTCTTTAAGACACAACGAGAACCACCGTAAGACAACTGTGAACAAACGAATCAACTAGTTGTCGAACCCCTACCTCACATCATGCATCTGTTGGAAGATTGTCCTGTAAGTAACTACTTGAATTTCCACCTAAGAACTTCCGAAATTTCTGGTCATGCAATCGGGTCCACAGATACAAAGAGAAATTCATCACTTAACTCCTAGCATCTAACCTGTCCAGTGTATCACATCCGCCAACACATAACCAGAATCTTGGAAACTCATCTATCTCAGACCCTCGTAATCACGACGATACTAAGTATGGAGGTACCCCCGAATTCTCTGCACCAGTACTGGGATGCCGGGCTTATCTCGCCACGACTAGTATTGAAGCAATTTCGAACATCCTCCATCCTGAGATACTAAGAAATCTGAATGATAACGATGTGCTCAAGAATCCCTCGGAGCTCAACTCTCCGGAATAAAATCAACACAGCAGGCGGCACCAAGTGAGAACTCCGTCACATCGACATCATATAGATTCCAAAATATCCGTGTGATCCTAAAAACTTTTTTTTTGAGTGAGAAGAGGAGTAGAATTAAAATTCTTATGTCAAGATTCCTCATCAGAGTATATAAGAGGAGAAAAAAGAATCCTACTTTCCAATATATAACTGGACTCAAAGCAATTTTTCACTAGACTCGACTCGGCCAAGTTCGATCAATTAAGGGGCTCCTAGGTTGGTACTGCTCTGATACCGACTTGTAATGCCCAATATGCGGTCCTATACTTATTTTGGCGCGAGGGCCTCGACAGGGATAGAAACACATCTCGTCATTTCGCAAGAATGGATATCGTTACAAGTACATTTACTAAAAAGATGAGTATAAGGATTTGGCTTACACTCGCCACAAGCTACATCAAGATCACATCAATCCAGTAATATACAATCATCATGAAGAAGAGTAGGGTCCGTCTACGGACGAAAACAAACGATAAAAGAACGACGTCCATCCTTGCTACCCGAGGCTTCCGGCCTAGAACCCATCCTAGATCGATGATGATGAAGAAGAAGAAACTCCAAATAGCACAATCAGCGCGCTCACGTCAAAGTAACTCTTTACATGTACCTGCAACTTGTGTTGTAGTAATCTGTGAGCCACAGGGGACTCAACAATCTCATTTCCAAAGGTATCAAGAGTAGCAAAGCTTAATGGGTGAGGTATGGTTAAGTGGTGAGGCTGCAACAAGCGACTAAGCATTTATTTGAGGTGGCTAACTTATGAGTACAAGAGTAAAAGAGGGGGATGGTCTATGCATATCGGACGTGAAGTAATGGTGATCAAATGAATGATCCTGAACACCTACTTACGTCACACATAACCCCACCATGTCCTCGATCGGAGAAGGAGATCACGAAAGAGACAGTCACGGTTACGCGCTGAGTTGACAAGTTTTAATTAAGTTTACTTCAAGTTATCTAGAACCAGATGTTAAACAAAATTTCCAAGTTTGCCACATAACCGCGGGCACGACATTTCGAAAGATTTAACCCTGCAGGGGTGCTCCAACTAGTCCATCACAAACTAGCACACGCTGCGACGGAATAACCTCGATAAGGGAAAACCCGTGATCTCCTCGGATTCCTATTGGAAAAACTCAACCTCAAGATAGCCCAAAGTATCCTCGGCATCCCTCGCACAAGACGCTCGAGAAAGGTAAAACAAGTCCAGCAAGGCCGCCAGGCGTGTCAACGATCCCGATAGGAGCAGCGTATCTCGTTCTCAGGACACGCCGGATGAGCACCACGTACGGTGGTCGGATACACATCCCCTGAGTTGCCCCGGGTGGCCCCACAAGTGGCTCTGTTTTGGACCAACACCAACAACACCGCCCCCTGTATTATTTTGAATTACTCCTCGGATTCATGACGCCCTATGTTTTTAGTATTAATAGAATTATTATGTTTGGCAAATATAGTACCAATGTTGGTCCTTGCCAGACAAGTTTTATCCCAAAACGAAAGTCAAGGGGGTCCCCATAACAACCCCAAGCATGTTAGGAGCGCTCAATTATGGAACATAACACTGGTAGCCGAAACTAAGGCGACAAAGGTGGAACAAAACACCAGGCTAGAAGGCCAAACCTTCCACCTTTTACCAAGTATATAGGTGCATTAAATTAATTAGCAATAATATAGTGATATAACAAGGAACCCATGTTTTCACATGGAAGCAACTGCACCTGCAACTAGCAACGCTATCAAAAGGCTGATCAAGCTGTAACATAGCTAAACAATGGTTTGCTAGGTTGTGGAAATGTTAGAGGTTTTCATGGCATTGTTGGGAGGCTGATATTTAACAGGCGGTAGGCGCGAGATATAGCGATAGAAATGAAACAACTAGCATGGCAATGATAGTATTGGTATGTAGGGAAATGATCATCTTGCGTGTGATATCGCTTGGAAGAAGAACGACTCCTTGAAGTAGATGAACCTAAGTAGTCGAACGGATCCTCACATTCGGACACGCTTGCGTAACTCTAGCGAGACGAAGCAAACCGGAAACAAGAATCAATACACGATATTCACTACGGCATATGCACGATATGATGCACAACCTAATATGATGCATGTCCATTTCAACTATGCAAGGCATGGCATGGCAAATCACAACAATCAAACACTACACATTAAGTGAAGCTCAATATGCAACGAGTTGCATATTGACAAAACTCCACATTTCAATTATTTAGTTTGCTCTTGTTTAGGTACATGACAATATTAAATGTTGTAACATGGCAAGAGGTGAAGCGCAAATAAACTACCTATCTAGGCATTTTAAATGAGGCCGGAAACGACAAATACATTTGCAAAACGATCCCACGCATTAACTTCGAAATCTGTCCAGATTTAACCTAATCACATTTTATGTTTGTTAAACGACAAAACAAAGTGGTTCAGGTGATTCGACTCGTCATTCTAGTCCATTTAAATATATGGCTCATCTCCAACGGAGCTACGATTAATTAACTATGAACTAAACCGTTTTTAACACGTTGTCACGCAACCTAATGCAAACATCACAACTAACAATTTTAAATATGCATGATAGCTGAAAAATATTAATCTATGTGAAATTCTACATGTTTTACATATATAAACTATTCCGATCTGACGCAAGGTTTAAAAGTTACAAATGTTTTAAAATATGCAATTTTCTGAAAAAGAATAAAATCGTAGCACCTAAAAAAAGACTAAATGGGACGAATTGCATACGGGCCGAAATAGGTGTATGTCGCAAGATACTAAAACACGCGAGGCGTGCTGGATAGAACGAGGTGCTCACCAGAGGGCCACTGGGCCGGCTCGGTGCGGTTGGGCTGGCTGGAGGAGGTGGGCCGGCTGAGGCAGAGGGAGGCGAGCTAGGCGGAAGGGGCGCTAGCCTGGGCCTGTCGGCTGGGCCGACTGCCTCCGGGCCGAGGGCGCTGGCGAGGCTGGTCAACGGGGGCGGCTCCCAGATCCGATCGGGATCGTGGGGGGCAGCGGTGGCAGTCTCCCGAGGTGGTGCCGGCGGGCCTCGGGACCGACAGGGACGAGGTGTTGGCGACGGGCACGACACGGGGTGGTGGGAGCTTCAAGACCGGCAGCTCCGGTGGCCGGTGGTGGGGTGCAGCACGACGACGGGGTCAGGGCGACGAGGGGCTCCATCGCGAGACTAGGGCGGCACGGGATCCGGCGACGGGGCTCAAGGCGGTGGTGGAGCTCCGGCCAGGGGAACATGACCGACAAGGGGCGACGCTTGGGGCGCCGGCGGTCTCGCGCCTGACTCAGCCAAATCCGGCTCGGGGCTCCTCCCCACGAGCTCCTCTCGGGCAGAGCTGCTCACCGGTGGCTAGATGGTCCCGGGAGGGCCTGCTGCGGGCCTGAGCGGGCCTAGCGGCTGGGAGGAGGAGAGAGAGGTGGGAGAGAGCTGCGATTAGTGTTAGGGTTAACACAAATTTCAAGGAAAGGATGGTTTAGGTGTCTATTTATAGACACAGGTTAGGGTTTGCAGATTTTTGCCGAATTCGGACCGCAGGATCGCGAGCAGACGGCTCCGGCGATGGCTAGGGGCTAGGTTAGGGCTTAGTGGCTGTGTAGAGGGGGTTGTGGGCTAAGAAGAGAGGGAGATTCTGGTCCGACAATGAGATTTTGAAACACCGAAAAACATCCGACGATAAACCGATGATGGTGCCATTAAGGTCGACCGTTCGGGTATCAAACAGACTCCGATCGCGACAAAACTTGGCACGCGGCCTACCTACATTAAAATAAGACCGCATACCAAGTTTCGACCCAATCCGAGAATATTTTATACGCACTTTTAAAAACAAGATTTTAAAGATGTCGTGGGCACTTGTGTGTGTGGTTGGTCCCGAAACGGTCAACGACGAAAACGGAGAGAGCCGGCAACTAATAACGGATGCAAGTTTTGAAAACTGGCGGCAACGAAGTGCCGATGCAATACGGATGATGCGCATGATGCGATGATGAATGCGACAAACAAAACAATAACATGACGACACAGAATAAAAGGGGAATCTTCTAGAGCGTCGATCTCGGGCTCTCACACCCTTCCCCTTTCCCCGAACTAAATCGCCCTAAGACCATTACCATTAATTCGTATTTTCCCATCAACTAGCTAAAATTGATTAATCCTAGGATTATGATCCTTTTTGCTTTTTTTCTTTGGTACAATCTATATTTTGTGAAAATATAGATTGTACCAAAGATGCAAAATTGTTTTCTTTTTTTCTTTTTATTCTAACTTGAAAAATAAGAATAGAAAAAATTGCAATTATTTTAAAATGAGAGTTTATTCTTAAGTAAATCAATTGGGAGATGCTTCTCTAGAGTGTCCCATATATGTTTTCTATCTTCCATACCAAAACTGTCAATTCTCATAAGATCTTCTTCAATCTTACTCAAAAGGTCCAATAGTGTATGTATATTGGCCCTTTTCTATTACATATTCCTATACTATACCTATTTCTATTTGTTACACTATTTCCGTTATGTAAGCCCACTTAGCTCAAAGGTTCAAATCCGATAGTCGTTTTTTCTCTCTATCGATGTTCTACGAACAAGAATCTTTTTTTTTTCTGAATTAAATGGAGAATCCAGGATCTTTTATGTTTTTACCTTACTATTTTGCCAGATACAAAACAATAAAATAAATAATATATATATATATAATACAGATTTTGATGAAATTCCATTTTTGTGGTACTTTAGTTGATTTTACTTTGTTTATCCTGTAGTTTAAATCATTTTAAATTTAGATGTATTCTGTAATGTAAATACAATGAAATTAATTGTGTAAAATGAAATTTCAATAAAAAACGAAGTCTTCATGTCCCGTTATCGTGGACCATGTTTTAAAAAAATACGCCGTTTGGGAGCTTTACCACGACTCACTAGAAAAACACCTAAATCCGGAAGTAGTCTTAAAAAATCAATTCTAGGAAAAAGGAGCAATATCGTATTCGTCTTCAAGAAAAATAGAAATTGCGTTTTCATTATTGTCTGAGAGAACGACAATTACTTAGACATGTACATATTGCTGGAAAAGCAAAAAGGTCGACATGCCAGGTTTTACTACAATTACTTGAAATGCGGTTGGATAATATCATTTTTCGATTGGGGATGGCTTCAACCATTCCCCGGGCCCGCTAGTTAGTCAAGCATAGATATATTTTCATTGATGGTCTTATAGTCAACATACCAAGTTTTCGTTGCAAACCCCGATATATTATTACTACGAAAGATAACCAAAGATCAAAAGGTCTGGTTAAAAATTATATTGCTTCATCAGACCCGTGGAAATTGCCAAAGCATTTGAGGATTGACACATTGGAATATAAAGGACTAGTAAATAAAATCCTAGACAGGAAGTGGGTCGGTCTCAAAATAAATGAGTTGTTAGTTGTAGAATATTACTCTCGTCAGACTTGAACTTAACGAAAAAAGGAAAGGTTCATAGAATTTTCTTCCTCTCCCCCTTTCCCCGAACTAAATCGCCTTAAGACCATTACCATTAATTCGTATTTCCCATCAACTAGCTAAAATTAATCAACCCTAGGATTAAGATCCTTTTTGCTTTTATCCTCTATGTTTACATACCAAAGTAATTTGCTATAGAGAATTTTAAATTTCTATTAAATAAAAATAAGATAATATAAGATATTATATTATTTCTAGAATAAATTGCTATTTGATTTGATACATTGTGATCCTTAACGTTGATGAATGAAGAAAAATGGAAAGAGAGGGATTCGAACCCTCGGTAAACAAAAGTCTACATAGCAGTTCCAATGCTACGCCTTGAACCGCTGGGCCATCTTTCCTACATAACTTATTATGGAAAATAAACTGAGTGAACATGCATAGACGATTTTTCTTATTCCTGTAGTACAGGTACAACCGCAACCGCTCGAAGGTTCCCTAGTTCTATTGGAAAAATTCCTTTTGATCTAGGTGGAAGGATACATGATTTTTTACTAGAAATTGCGCTCGCTATAAAATAAAAGTTTTAATTTAGGTTTTCCCGCAACTAAAGAAAAAGAGAATGCAATAATTCTTCTTATTGCATAATAAAATAAAGAAACCTTAGAATTCCGTTTGCATAAGGTACGCTACACCATTGAAACCAAAAATAGAGTATGAGACAATTAATAACTTTGAAAACACTAAATAGTTGATGACATAAGTTGTTGTTTAGAAATAGGAAAGTGGAATGAAATCTAGTCTTAGTCAAATATTTCATATCTCTTCTTGTCCAAGCAGAAGGAAAAGGATACAATTTGAGCTGAGCGGAAAATCCGTATCTCTCTTATCCATTTAAATCATATGGATTTAGAGCATATGGATCAACCTGTTTATAATTATAAAATTCTAATGTGTTTGTTTTTATGTTATTTTGAGAAGGAATGAAAACAATTCTATATAGAATGGGTTGGAATTATGCCTAGATCCCGTGTAAATGGAAACTTCATGGATAAGACCTTTTGAATTATAGCCAATATTTTATTACGAATAATTCCGACAACCTCAAGAGAAAAGAGGCATTTATTTATTATAGAGTTGGTGCTATTTGACTATTTTTTATTTTTATTTTTTTAGACCTACCTATACCTCAGTCTTACGAAAAAGAGAAGCGGTTGACATAGACAGAACAAAATTTGTAAAGAAAACAAACCCACGCTTTGGTAAGGCGAGGCGAACTAACAATTCCTTCCATCGTGTATCCTAAGTTGATGCGGTTTTAGAAACTTAAATTGTAGATTTGAGTATTGAGCGAAAGGTTACACCTACAGGATATGGTGTGGTATGGACTACAGGCCAATCCTACTCTATTAGTATCCGTAGGCAGCATAGGGGAGAAAAACACTACACCTAGAAATAGGAATCAACAAGAGAAAAACTTTGTTAGAAATTACCCCTTTCCTGATCGGTATTAGGACTGGGAAGAATGGTTGGGATAACAAACAATCATCAGGTTTGTACTTTGGATACCCCTATAACCATCAAAGATCGTTGAAGTAGCTAATTCCTCTAAATAGGAGGCGTTGAGAACAAAGAAATTATTGGAGCTATCGTTTTCCTCTAGCATTAATAGAATTCATTGGTGTTAAGAAAAACCTCATGTGGGAAGGTTGGCTAGAGATTTCTTGGAAAAATACCAGCCCCTTTCGGTTCATAATGAGTTTTGATTCTATAGATTAAGATTATTTTGCTTAGTATTATTATGTAAGAAGGGAGGAGCCGTATGAGATGAAAACCTCATGTACGGTTTTGGAACGAAGATTTTTTGAATAGAATGAACGACCGTAACAGATGTTGGCTCAATCCGAAGGAAATCATGCGGAAGCTTTGCAAAATTATTATGAAGCTATGCGACTAGAAATCAATCCCTATGATCGAAGTTATATACTCTATAACATAGGCCTTATACACACAAGCAATGGAGAGCATACAAAGGCTTTGGAGTATTATTTTCGGGCACTAGAACGAAACCCCTTCTTACCGCAAGTTTTTAATTATATGGCTGTGAACTGTCATTACGTGCGACTATCTCCACTATAGATAGAAAAAAAGAGAGGATCAAATTTTCTAGTAAATACTAGAAAAAGGGCTTTCTACATAGCGATCGTAAAAACAATCATTTTTCCCTATGAGCTATAGGAAGGAATGACACTTCACGAGAATCAAAAAACAAAGAAAGTATGGCCTATACTACTACTCTATGGATAAAGTTTCTCAAATTGATAGAGAAAGCACCGTAAGGATCAATTAGTGAGCGACTAGGTCGATACAACTAAACAAATTGCTTACTTATCCCATGATATGGGCCAAAATTTAGGAATCCGCTTATGTAATAGAGCTGATCCACTAAGGGATTAAGCAGCGGCGTAGTATCAGATCCCAAAGATAGTACGTTCTTGTTTCTTTCTTATGGAAAAAGTCTTTTTCAAGAATTCTATATAGATTTCATATATGAAACCGGGATAGTTACCTTTGAGAAAATTTGAACGAAGGCTCTTCCCATCTATCTATGCTTCATTCTTGTGAAGATGGGAAAAAGATCAAACTAATTATTGATAAGAATTAGGGTTTGAAACTTAGATAATTAATTTCTTCTGCTTAACCCAAGAACAAATTGGATCGATTTTTGATAAATCAAATTTTGTTAAGATAGGGGAAATTAAGATAGCAATTTCTGAGCCGTATGAGGTAGGAAACTCTCAAGTACGGTTCTAAGGGAAGAAACTGCCTATTCCAACCGAGGAGAACATGCCATTCTAGAGGGTGATTCAGAAATTGTGGAAGCTTGGTTTGATCAAGCTGCTGAATATTGGAAACAAGCTATAGCGCTTTCCGGGAAATTATATTGAAGCACAAAACTGGTTGAAGATTACGAGGCGCTTTGAATTTGAATAAGACCATGCTCCTTTTTTTCCTCCTAAAATGGGTGGTTTGGTTGTGGATCCATTAATCAAATGAATTAGGTCGTAAGATCGAATCAAGATTTTCATTATATCCATTTCTTATACCTTCTATTTTATAAGATATTTCATAAGAATAAACCATAGGGATAGGGTTTAGAATAGAAGTAACAAAGTAAATAAAAAAGGGGGGCAATCTAAATATTGCTAATATATTAGAACCATCTTATTAATAATTCTAATGAGTTATCTTGGAATTTAGAATCAAATAAAAAACCTATATTATGCTCATGGAAAGTAGATATAGATGGGAGCTTATGCCCTAAAAATACACTAGTTTCTTAAATTTCAAATAAAAAAGATTTTTTCTTACGTCGAGAAATATTTGTTTTTCAAGCTAAACAATGTACGTTAGACACCTAACCTTTATGTCATAATAGATCCGAACACTTGCCTTCGATTGACTTTAATATGTAATTGCTCTACTGAATAACTAAAAAAAGAAGGGTGATAGATAGTAAAGAAAAGAACTAATCACAATATCTATCTTCCAAAGATTCAATAAAAAAAGACAGTTGGCGGGTCTCTTTGTATGTCTTGTCCGGAAAGAGGAGGAGTTAATGATTATTCGTTTGCCGGAACCAGAAGTAATTTTGTTTGTGGATAGCGATCCTGTAAAAAACATCTTTTGAGGAATGGACGAGACCCGACCATTTCTCAAGAACACTAGCTAAGCGCCTTGATACTACCACTTGGATATGGAACCTACATGCTGATGCTCACAATTTTGATAGTCATACTGGTGATTTGGAGGAGATTTCTAGAAAAGTTTTTAGTGCTCATTTCAGGCAACTTTCCATTATGTTTCTTTGGTTGAGTGGCATGTACTTTCATGGTGCTCATTTTTCCAATTATGAAGCATGGCTAAGTGATCCTACTCACATTGGACCCAATGCTCAGGTAGTTTGGCCTATAGTAGGGCAAGAAATATTGAATGGTGATGTAGGTGGGGGTTTCCGAGGAATCCAAATAACTTCTATTTTTTTCCAGCTTTGGCGAGCATCTGGAATAACTAGTGAATTACAACTCTATTGTACTGCAATTGGTGCATTGGCTTTTTTAGTGTTAATGCTTTTTGCTAGTTGGTTCCATTATCACAAAGCCGCTCCCAAATTGGCCTTGTTCCAAGATGTAGAATCCATGTTGAATCACCACTTAGCGGGATTATTAGAACTTGGATCTCTTTCTTGGACGGGACACCAAATTCATGTATCTTTACCAATTAACCAATTTCTTGACGCTGGGGTGGATCCTAAAGAGATAGCACTTCCTCATGAATTTATTTTGAATCGAGACCTTTTGGCTCAACTTTATCCTAGTTTTGCTGAAGGAGCAACCCCTTTTTTCACTTTTAATTGGTCCAAATATGCAGAATTTCCAACTTTTCCTGGAGGACTAGATCCAGTAACCGGTGGTCTCTGGCTGACCGATATTGCACACCATCATTTAGCTATTGCTATTCTTTTCCTAGTCGCAGGTCATATGTATAGGACCAACTAGGGTATTGGCCATGGACTTAAAGATATTTTGGAGGCTCACAAGGGCCCATTTACAGAACAAGGCCGTAAGGGTCTTTATGAAATCTTAACAACGTCATGGCATGCTCAATTATCTCTTAACCTAGCTATGGTAGGCTCTACAACCATTGTTGTAGCTCATCATATGTATTCTATGCCTCCCTATCCATACCTAGATACTGACTATGGTACACAACTTTCCTTGTTCACACACGACATCTGGATTGGCGGATTTCTAATAGTCGGTGCTGCTGCACATGCATCAATTTTTATGGTAAGAGACTATGATCCAACTAATCGATACAACGATCTATTAGATCGCGTCCTTAGACACCGCGATACAATCATATCCCACCTTAACTTGGTATATATATTTCTAGGTTTTCACATTTTTGGCTTGTACATTCATAATAATACCATGAGTTCTTTAGGCCGTCCACACGATATGTTTTTGGATACGTCCATACAATTACAACCTATCTTTGCTCAATGGGTACAAAATATCCATGGTACCGTGCCTGGCGTAACAGCTCCTGGTGCAACAACAAGTACTAGCTTAGCGTGGGGAGGCGACGAGTTAGTAGCAGTAGGTGGCAAAGTGACTTTGTTACCTATTCCATTAGGAACCGAAGATTTTTTTAGTCCATCACATTCATGCATTTACCATACATGTGACTATGTTAATGCTTTTGAAAGGTGTTTTATTTTCTTGGAGTTCCCGTTTGATACCCGATAAAGAAAATCTAGGTTTTCGCTTTCCTTGCGATGGGCCTGACCAAGGGGGGACATGTCAAGTATTTGTCTGGGATCATGTTTTCTTAGGTTTATTCTGGATGTACAATGCAATTTTGGTAGACATTTTCCATTTCAGCTGGAAAATCCAGTCGGATGTTTGGGGTACCATAAGTGATCAAGGGGTGGTAACTCATATTACAGGGGGAAACTTTGCACACGTTCCATTACGATTAATGGATGGGTTCGAGATTTCTTGTGGGCACACGCATCGCAAGTCATTCAGTCTCATGGTTCTTCATTATCTGCATATGGTATTTTTTCTTAGGTGATCATTTTGTGTGGGCCTTCAGTTTAATGTTTTTATTCAGCGACCGTGGTTATTGGCAAGAACTCATTGAATCTATCGTTTGGGCTCATAACAAATTAAAAGTTGCTCCTTCTACTCAACCTAGAGCCTTGAGCATTATACAAGGACATGTTGTTGGAGTAACCCATTACCTTCTGGGTGGAATTGCCATGACATGTGCATTTTTCTTAGCGAGAATTATTGCAGTAGGATAGTGGCTAGGAGGATTTGAAAGGCATTATGGAATTAAGATTTCCCATATTTACCCAAGGCTTAGCTCAGGACCCCACTACTCGCCGTATTTAGTTTGGTTTTGCTACCGCACATGATTTTGAAAGTCATGATGATATTACTGAAGAACGTATTTATCAGAACATTTTTGCTTCTCACTTTGGGTAATTAGAAATAACCTTTCTATGGACGTCCGGAAATCTGTTTCATGTAGCTTGGCAAGGAAATTTGAATCATGGATACAGGATCCTTTACACGTAAGACCTATTGCTCATGCAATTTGGGATCCTCATTTTGGTCAACCCACTGTGGAAGCCTTTACTCGAGGAGGTGCTGCTGGTCCAGCGAATATTGCTTATTCTGGGGTTTATCAGTGGTGGTATACAATAAGATTACGCACCAATGAAGATCTTTATAGTGGAGCTCTTTTTCTATTATTTCTTTCTATGTTGTCCTTAATAGCGAGTTTGTTACATCTACAACCCAAATGGAAACCAAGCCTTTCGTGGTTTAAAAAGTCGGAATCTCGTCTCAATCATCATTTGTCAGGACTTTTCAGGGTAAGTTCTTTGGCTTGGACAGGACATTTAGTTCATGTTGCTATTCCCGCATCCAGGGGGAGTACGTTCAATGGAATAATTTCTTAGATGTATTACCCTATCCCCAGGGGTTGGGACCCCTTTTGATGGGTCAGTGGAATCTTTATGCTCAAAACCATGATTCGAGTAATCATTTATTTGGTACTGCTCAAGGAGCGGGAACTGCCATTTAACTCTTCTTGGGGGATTCCATCAACAAACACAAAGTTTGTGGCTGACTGATATGGCTCACCGTCATTTAGCTATTGCATTTATTTTTCTCATTGCCGGTCACATGTATCGAACTAACTTCGGAATTGGGCACAATATTAATGATCTTTTAGAAGCGCATACTCCTCCGGGGGGTCGATTAGGGCGTGGGCATAAGGGCCTTTATGACACAGTCAAAAATTTGATTCATTTTTAGTTAGGTCTTGCTCTATCTTCTTTAGGGGTTATTGCTTCCTTAGTAGCTCAACATATGTACTATTTACCTCCTTATGCATTCATAGCACAAGACTTTACTACTCAAGCTGCTTTATATACTCATCACCAATATTGCGGGGTTCATCATGACGGGCGCTTTTGCTCATGGAGCTATTTCTTCATTAGGGATTACAACCCGAAACATAATGGGGATAATGTATTGGCAAGAATGTCAGACCATAAAGAATCTATCATATCTCATTTAAGTTGGGCTAGCCTCTTTCTAGGATTCCATACCTTGGGCCTTTATGTTCATAACGACGTCATGCTTGCTTTTGGTACTTGAGAAAAGCAAATCTTGATCGAACCTATATTTGCTTAATGGATACAATCTGCTCATGGCAAGACGACATATGGGTTCGATATACTCTTATCTTCAACGAATGGCCCGCTTTCAATGTGGGTCGAAGCCTATGGTTTCCCATATGGTTGAATGCTGTTAATGAGAATAATAATTCACTTTTCTTAACAATAGGACCTCGGGATTTCTTAGTTCATCATGCTATTGCTCTAGGTTTGCATACAACTACATTGATTTTAGTAAAGGGTGCTTTAGATGCTCGCGATTCCAAATAAATGCCGGATAAAAAATATTTTGGGTATAGTTTTCCTTGTGACGGCCCACAACGCGGCGGGACTTGTGATATTTCTTCTTGGGACGCATTTTATTTGGCAGTTTTCTGGATGTTAAATACCATTGGGTGGATTACTTTTTATTGGCATTGGAAACATATCACATTATGGCATGGCAATGTTTAACAATTTAATAAATCCTCCACTTATTTGATAGGATGGTTAAGAGATTACCTATGATTAAACTCTTCACAACTTATCAATGGATATAATCCTTTTGGGACGAATAGTTTATCGGTATGGGCTTGGATGTTCTTATTTGGACGTCTTGTTTGGGCTACTGGATTTATGTTCTTAATTTCTTGGCGGGAGTATTGGCAGGAATTAATTTTAGCATGGGCTCATGAACGCACACCTTTAGGTAATTTAATTCGCTCGAGAGATAAGATCGTGGCTCTTTCCATTGTGCATGCAAGATTGGTTGGATTAGCTCACTTTTCCGTGGGTTATATATTCACTTATGCAGCTTTCTTAATTGCCTCAACATGAGGCAAGTTTGGTTAATTTAGTTTTTTTTTTGTGCTGTATCAGCACCTAGTTCATTACTCTTGATAGAGAGGGAGGATCCGCCTTCTTATATTTATTTTTCTATTTATTTTTCCATCTAGGATTAGATCCGTATGCTTGATAACAATAGCAACGACACATTATGGCAAAAAAGAGTTTGATTCAGAGGGACAAGAAGCAGCAGAAACTAGAACAGAAATATCATTTGATTTATCAATCTTTAAAAACAGATAAGAAGCAAAGTTTCTCCCTTGAGTTTGAGTGAAAAAACAAAAATGCGAGAAAAATTGCAATCCCTACCGCGTAATAGTGCACCTACACGCCTTCATCGAAGTTGTTTTTTGACCGGAAGACCTAGATCTAACTATCGACATATTGGGCTATCCGGACACGTACTTTGAGAAATGGTTTATGAATGTTTATTACCTGGTGCAACAAGATCCAGTTGGTAAGGATAAAATACCCTTTCGTATTTGTATGGATTTCTAAAATTGATAATAATAGAGGAGCCCTCTTTACCATTCTGTATAAATGGACTATTCTGTTTGTATAGATATGGTAGAAGGACGTATCGAATCCTCTTTTATCCACTAGTTACCCCTCTTTAGTTTAATAGTATAGAGTCGTTTGGTAGCTCATAAGGCTCATAACCTTGGGGTTGCAGGTCCGATTTCCACTACGAGCCCCATACCCCTTCTTTAATGATATATGCATGATATATACATCATCCATTTGTATCTAGATTTTTTTATTTCCTAAAGGAGTTTTGGTCTAATTTTTTTTCTCGGAAGAAGACAAAAAATAAAAGAAAGAATAAATTACGAAAGAAAAGTGTCCATTGTCTAATGGATAGGACAGAGGTCTTCTTTACCTTTGGTATAGGTTCAAATCCTATTGACGCAATCTTATTTCTATCTATTCTTTAAATAACTATACTAAACTGAAAGTAGAGAAAACTTTTTTGCATGATTCAAATGAAAAATCTTTCTCAACGATTCCTATTCTACTAACAAGAGTAGACATGCAAAAAAACAAGAGTAGATATGCAAAATTAATTTGTTATTGAAGGGAAAACCTTTCCAGTTGTTCCTGAATAGCTTCCTTCAAAAGGATTTCCGCTTGCTCGGTGAATGTCTTGCTAGAAGATATAATTTCTTGGAATTGAGGTTTAGTTTCTTTTAGGTGTTTAATAAGTCATCCGAAAATTTATTTTCCTGTTCGATTTCTAACGAATCAAGATATCGTCTTGTTCTGGTATAAAAAGTAGCTATGTGCTCTTCCACTGGGAGATGATTTGCCTAGGATTGTTTAAGCAATTCCCTTAATCCTCGACCCCATGATAATTGATGCGGACAAGGCAAAAATGAAGCATGATTTGATTATGGAATACACCTTTGCGGAAAGCAAGTTTTTCCCTAAATGCAGTAACATGGTCAAGTGCTTGTATAGTCATGCATCATAAGGTAAATGGTAGACACATGAACATGTTACATATATCAACATTTTATACCGAGGGCAGAACATCTCATGTTCACCCTCCATGCCAAGTCATCTGACTTGACTCAAGTAACTTCTTTCTCATTCAACACCTTTATCACACATGCACACTTGGTTTATGCAAAAACGAACGAACGTAGTTTAAGAAGGATTACCCAACTGTCCCAGCCCACATGATGTACATCTTACGAGCCTCGCTCTATATCGTATCATCCATGCGGGGACCAACGGTGTGCCCGGAACATGTAAAAACACCATAGTCGTCTTACCTGGCACGACCCCGTCCCGAGAGTGACCATGTCACTCCCATCACTAGTAATGCAGGCTCTTTGCTAGCACCGACCAAAGTAATCAACAAAGCCCCGTCCCATAATGGGTATCGTGGTCGCACATGTAAGGTTGGCATGGTCGACACATCTTAAATCTATCCTTGTTTTCGAAACACCACACACACACACAACCTTTTGCTGGTACACCACTTCTTTCTCAAGTGGTCACCATCTCAACACCATCACCCTCGGGCATTAGTGGCACTCGACAGGGTTTTCGAAAAGCTTTTGAAATCACCTCCGTGTTACCATCACCATATGCTCACCCCACAAGAAACATACAGAAAATATTCTGCTAAAAATGAGTGGAGGCACTCATTTAATTGGGCATGAATTTAGAAACATTTAGGAAGTGGTTATACTTGATTTGGAGTTGGTATGAATATTCTAGGGGTTTTACATTATGGAATAAATGGAAAAAGGGGCTATTTAATTGACCTGGCAGAAAGAATGCTACATAAAAATGTTGGCTAAGGCCATAAAATTAGAGCATGATATTTGAAGTCTCTGGAAATTTGAATCACTCCATTTGGAGTTGATTTGAGTTGTCTAGTAATGTGAGATTTCAAATAGCCAAATTTGAATTTGAATAAATGTACCACAGAAAGTTCCTATGGAAAAGTGTAAAATGCACATATTTGGATAGATTCTCATTTTGGAGTACCGCGGATTTTGAATCATTGAATTTGGAGTTAGGATGATTTTTTAGAGTTTTTACAAGTTCCCTGCAAAAACAATAAAAACAGAGTTTACCTATGGGCTAGCCTCGGCTAAACGTATCTTAGCGGTTACTAGACTGGACCGTCCAAGCAACTCGGATGCGCGTGCGATGGCCACGTCAAAGGCGCACTAGGAGGAGGCGCTTTAGGCGAGGGGAGATGCATTGCGTGTGAGGCGCCTCCACATAAGCCGGGGCATGACCGGTGGGAGGCTGACATGGGGGGCCCGTCGGTCAGGTTCTCCTCCTACCTCCCGTTCGCATGCAGGAGAGGTAGTGGAGGCCGACCGAGCCAACATCGACGCCCGCTCCGGTGGCTCCGGCTGCCAGCGAGCTCGGGGCGCTCTACCTGCACCTTTCTGGGTGCCCCTTGGACCCATGGGATGGTCGGGGTGGCAATGGCCGAGGCCCCATCACAGGGAAGCGACGGTGAACAAGGGTCGGGCGACATAGCAAGGGGAAGAGGAGAGCGGGCCGAGCGGGAGGAGCTACACGTCCCTGGGGGCGTCCGGCATGGACTGGTGGGGGAAGGGACGCCTAGCATGGCCGAATTTGGAGCAAGGGGCCACGGCGAGATTCGACCACTGGAGGCGGATGTGGAGTATGAGAAAGGAGCTGCCTAGTCCAGAAGGTTTGCATGAGGGAGAGAGAATGAAAGAGAGCAAGAGTGGCTCGGGGGAAGCCTCAAATGGAGGGGGTGGCCGAGGGTAGCTTGGATGCGCCTCGGGTGCTCTGGGCATGGCGAGAGCATGCGTGCCAAAGGGGATTTGGCGGCCACTTGGCGTTGGGCAGGGGCGTGGATGGTCAAGGGGAATACCTGGCGTGCTGCTGGTGCTCTGCCGAGGCCAGACATGGGCTGCAGTATGATGACAAGGTGAAGAGCACCATTTACCAACCATGTGTGACGCGTGAGGCATGCATGCAGGAGGCTAATGGAGGAGTTTGACCTCTTGTATGGGAATGCAAGTGGGTTTTTATCTCTGTTTAAGTTTGCAACGACAAACTTTAGGCCAACACAAAGTATTTTTACTGGGAGTCCTTTGAAATAAAACCTTGTCAAGTAGTCTTAGGAATGGAAGAACTACAATACTGAATTTTTTTAGATCAAGGAGATGAGGGTAGCTAGCACTTGCACTACAAGGCTACATTTCTGCCCAAAAACTAGTTTGAGAAGGGCTGCTCATATTCCCCACATGAGCATGCCATATCTTTACTTGAAATGGTGCATTAGCATACTATAGGTTCTTTGGAAAGATGTGGGGGCATTGGCTTGAGAAGAAATATAGAAAGAGGGTAAATAAGGTGCTGCCATGAAAGGAGGGAGAGGTAGAGAGAGGGAGTCACCCGCCAATAATTTACCAGAGGCCATGGCAAAGTTACTAGAGGTGGTGTAGGGATAAATGAAGCTGTAGTAAAAGTGTGTGCTCAAGGAGATTAGTAGAAGGAGTCAAAGAAGCAAGTTTGGTAAATGAGCAGAAGGTGTTTGATGGTTGTTAGTGCTAGTAAATGGATTCCAATTGCTATGAAACTTAACAAGATCACATTATAGGTGAAAATGAGACTGGATACCAAATTTGGGATTTGTTGGAGAAAGTTTCCAATGCAGACTTGAAAAACCTCAGGAATAGGAAAAAATGCCTTTCTGAAGATAAACCAACGCAATTTAATCCCCACAAACGCACTACTTGGTGTGGTGGCATTATTTGAGTATTAAAGCATGGCTAAAAGTTTGGGATCAATTGGAGGAACTTTACAATGTAAAGTTTCCCAATTCTAGAAATCATCAGAGAAGGTATTGAGGGTCCTGGGGCAAGCTCCTTTGTTCTCCTTGATGCACCACTTCACGTGGATGCATTATTGGAGCATTATAACCTGTCCATAAATTTCAAGCACAATTGGGGACACTTGGCAATGTAGAGTTGCTCAATTTTGGACCTGGAGAGACAGGGTTTTGGAATATTTAGCTAAGTCAAGTCAACTTGGATTGAGATGAAACTTGACAATATCATCACATACATCAGGTGTGATTTGCTATAATTTTACTAGAATTTATTGAGAATATTTCTTATGGAAATATTCCAAAAGCTTGAAAATAGGCAGAAAGGGGTTTGAAGGGTTTTGTCCAATATTTTAAACATGACCATGTGTTGAAACCCTTATATATGGAATATATATATAGTGAGTTTCCCTAAATTTTCTCAAATATTTTGAAAGCAATAAAAATAATCTTCCTTTGTAAAAGACCATTTCTGCTCTCAAAAAGAGGTATTTAAATAAAATAGGAAATTAACTTTTAAAATAAAGATTTGCTGATTTTGGGAAGTATTTTTAATAATGGGATTCAAATAAAATAATTGGGGAAAAACAACTTCCCTAATTTGGGGACTTGTAGTACAAATCCCAACTCTGGGGTTTTTGAAAGCTTAAATCAAATAAATGTTTTTTGGTCAAAATAACATTTGGTAAAAAATGTGTTTTGGTCCTTGGACAAGGGTTTGGGTCAAGGAGGTGAGTCTAGAGAATAGTAGGAATGTTGACATTTAACACTCAAGTAAACAAGGAGCAATCAACACTTACATTAAACATCACAAGCATCCACAAATTTTTTAATTGGTCCTAATTTTTGAGCTATGTTAGTTTAGCCAGGAGAGTTAAAACACAGGGTGTGACAAACCTTACCCCCTTAAGAAAAATCCCGTCCTCGAGATTTGTTAAGTTGGTTGAAAAACCCTACTCCTACTGTGTTGTGCTGAACAATGTGAAAACAAAATATATTAAAACACGAGGTCCATCATGGTCACCGCAAAAATGCCAATAATTGGTGCGTCTGAGGGTTACAGATTTTTTTGGAAAAAGAAATTTTTGCAATTTCCATTTGCGCTTGTCGTACCTGGGTGTACGGTGCCTTCTCTGGCTGATAGGTGGGCCCAGGGCCCACAGTAAGTATCTTTTTCCTTCCTCCAGTTCTCCTCCTCCTTCTTCTCCTTGCATGCTCCCGACGCTTTCTCCACTTGTGGAACCTAGTGCGTAGGGTGCCCGGGGCCGCACTGCAGTAGTGCACAGCATGCTAGCTACCGGCGCGGTGTGCACTCACCTCGCGGGCTAGTGCGTGTCGGTACTGCTCGTGGATTCCCAGCGAGCACCGACGGTCGAGCGACGAGCGGGGCTGGTGGCTTCACCCGCGGTACACGAGTTCGAGATATGAAATGACCATGGCGTTCCTCTCCTCTTTCTCACACCCGACCATGCTTCTTGCTTCATCTCTCATCTTCATTTATGTTTGCAGGAGTTCGAGGCGTGGCTCCAATGGCGGACGAGCTTCCGGGGTAGCTTACAATCCTCTTGTCTGGAGCGATGGCGGCGCTGATCGGGCTCTCGATGTTGTACTACGCGATCATCCATGATGATCGCCATGATGCTGCCGCTCGAGAGGTGGCTCTCCGCGGCAGCAGGGTTCATGATGTCTAGGCAACTACGTGGTGCGTGGGTGGGTGCCAGTGTGTCGGCAGTACTATGTGAAAATAAAATACCCATGACGTTTCCTTTTGAGGTGCTGTGGTGTGCTAGCAAGGTGCATGGTTCTACACTTAGTGCATGTGGTAAAGTGAGTGTGGTTGTGATCCGGTTGGATGTATGTTTCTGGCATGCCTTCACATGTTTGGTCTTCTAGTCTTTCCATAGCTTCTTGCCATTGTTGATGTAGCCGACAGAGGAGTGTTGGTAGACTCCTATTGCATCTACTTACTTGTCGTGGCTACCCGATAATGGTGGTGCTTCACCTTGCTAGGTAGTTTGTCTCCTCCTGCTTGGAGGGTTCTTATAGCTTCCCTCGGATAAACAAGATTGCCATCCCTGAGGACAACACCATATTTCTCCATCCATCACTCAAGCATCATGCATATGAAACGTGTGAGAGGAGCAGGTACTTGTCCTGGGTAGTCACTTGCCCTTGGGGTTGTAGTAGTGGCCTAGGGGGAGTATTGGCTATAGTCTAGTGAGTTAGATCCAAAACACGCGTCCGCAAGCCGGCCAATTTATGGCTAGCAAATTTTCGATTTTTTAAGGAACTGGGGATGTGAGTGAGCATCCATCACCTTATTCTTAAGCACATTCCTTAGATGCCAATAGTCTAGCCTCTATCTCTGGACAAAATTCACCCTATATCACCAAGGGTAACATCTCACTTAAGTCAACTCCACACAACTTATGCTAGTCAACTCCAGGGTTGAGAGGAGGACTAAACCAAAACATCATAAGTATGGTATAGTTAAGTTGCAATGTGTTCCTATGTAAGAATCCTCGAGAAAGTATACAAGCTGCTAAGCTTGAATTAAGACATTACAAATCCAAGTGCTCAGCTAGATCATCCAATGGACAGGGTACTGCATTCCCGGGTTTAAGGAAACACGTAGTGCACCAATCAAAGGCCTTGTTTCCTTCCAATGAATCCCATCAAGGGGTTCAGCAATCCATCAATCATCAGTGTACCCATCACCTAGAGTCTTCATAATCTACATATCATTGTAAGGACTATGCCATAGCATACCCACCATCTTCCAATATCATGGCCAACTAATCTCCCAAAGCCAAGCTTATATTGATTCATAGATCAACTTGACAAGTCCGATTACTTCTACTTGTTACCCACCTAGAAACAAGGTATCACGATCAAGATCATTGGACTAAATCCAATTTACTCCGAACCATGTGGCCTCATTCATTGCCGATACTCTGGTAGGATTACCTATTCAAATATGATTCACAACTCCTACTGGTCACTCCAAGTCATTATGGTAACATCATCAAATCATGACTACCACTTGACAAAGTTATTTTCATTGTACCACCAGGAATTTTAGCCCGTGATCATAATTGTCTTACTCAATCCAAACTTACTTCCGGATTATGTAGGTTATGCTATTGTATCAACTGATCCTCCAAGATAGTCCAGCTATATCCTTAAGACACATATTATCACTACAACGAACATTTCCCATAAACCATATACCCGAGAAGACTTTTCCTATGGCATCAGGGTTCTGGAGCTAGATTAAGAATGAAGGACACTTGTTCACTGTGGTCACTTGTTCCATATGGACCCAATGCTAAGCCGGGGTTATTGAAGCTCAACAGGTGCTCTGGCATCCGTGTTCTAGACACGTGACCAGAAGTTTGAGCTTGGAAGTTTTGTGAGGTCTAGCTTGGTCAAGTGAGGGGCTTCCAATCTTGAGGGAGAAGCATGATGCTATGGGGCTACGTCTTGTTGAGTATGCCGCAGTCAAAATCTTCAGTGTGAGTCGTCTGTCGGGCTGGATCCTTGGTGCAGCTTGTCTTGCTGGTCTTCAGTGGTCGAGAAAGGTGAGAGAGATAGAAAAGCAACATAAAGGGGAGTGCCTAAGAGGACGGTATAGTGCAAGTGCAATCAAACAAGTATCGCAAGGCCAGCGCGAACATCAGGATGAGGGAGGTGATATAGTCACGTACTCGTTGCCTAGGGAAAAAGTGCGACATATATCAATGCATAAACAAGCAAAACAAGCAACACACAATATGGTCCCATTCGAACCATTTCACGGACTCGACTTCGTATAGGGAATTCACGACTCATCCTACGCTAGGGGTCCTTGGACTCAGCAGTCGTGCTTACTTCGTGCTTCAGAGAGGAGTCCGTTAAGTCTTCTAGGTCTCCTTATGGTGTTGTCATGTCTCCTGTTGTTGATGTTTTGCCGAAACGAATCGGGTTGAGCTGGAAAGAGTCCTTGACGACTTCTCATTTGGGAAGCTGCCGACGAAGGTGGTTCCTCTCAGCTATCATTGACAGGGTCTTCTATTGGTCTCATAATCCTGCCAATGTCTTCCTGCCTTCCAAGGTGTTGAGAGTTCCAAGTAGACAATATTCATGCAATGACACAGACAAGGCTTGATAGAGTTCCAACCTGTGAGTTACGTTTATGACAACATCGACACCGAGAGCGGGGGATGAAGAGAACCATTTTCCTGCTCACCAAGGTGAGGCGGACCAAATGGCGAGGTTCTCATCCACCGGTGGTGGTCGACACATTGTCGATAATGACAGGGTCACTCTATTAGCGATGCATAACATGATCTTGCATATCTTATGTCCTGGTCATCGCAGGCCATGGTCACATCACTCTGGAACAGAGTCGAGGGCAACACCATCTCAACGTCCTCATTCCTCGAGAAGGTAGCTTCTGTTGGTGCCGCCTTATCCCAGCGTTACCAACCTTGTCTTCTAGGTACATGGGGGATCGCTTGAAAAGGTTGCTCCCTTCCAAGTTACCCATGAGGATTCTAAGTAATCCAGGGGTCAGGGCATAAGGGTGCTAGAGACAGTTTGCAAGTTTTTTTGATAGGAAAAAGGGGAGAGTTAAGGAACAAGGGTGGAAGTGCTAAGGCAAAAACCTTTGCTTCCTTTGGAGATTTAGGGGAGGCGAGAATCAAGAGGTTTGTAAGTGCTTTTGAAGGGTCTGGAAAAACAGTTTTGTCCTAACTAACGTCTGTGCTAACTAAGGGCTTCCTACAGTCAAGATGGCTTTGATACCAGCTCTGTGGGGACCCTGACTTGTAGGTCGAGATCGCCGAATGTACGTGCTTAGTGATCCTAGAGATCAATGCTCACTGAACACACAAAAACTGAATAAAAAGAGTCTTACATCCGTAGATACAGTTTGATATAGATAAAGACCATTGAGGTCAAGTCTTACATAGATAGGGCCATGAAGGCCACACACCAAACTCAACTAGTAGCGGATATCTTGGTTGAAAGCGTGAACCCATACCATCATCCTTAACCTATAGGCATTATGACTGGGAAGTGTCCTAACTCACACAAATGTCACCAAGGTACTCTTTACCATCTCCTGTCCTCTCTTACATGGTCAATGAAATAACCAGTGGCAAGACAATGAGTACATTGAATGTACTCGCAAGCAACCCATGACGCGGACAAGGCACAAATGAAGCATGCTATAATTATAGAATACAACCTTTGCTGAAAGCAAGTTTTTCCCTAAATGCAGTAACATGGTCAAGTGCTTGTATGGTCATGCATCATAAGGTAAATGGTAGCCACATGAACAGGTTACAGATATCAACATTTTATACCGATGGCTAAACACCTCATGTTCACCCTCCATGCCAAGTCATCTGACTTGACTCAAGTAACTTCTTTCTCATTAAAAACCTTTGTCACACACGCATACTTGGTTTATGCGAAAACGACCGGACGTAGTTTAAGCAGGATTACCCAATAGTCCTTGACCATGGACACGGCTATTCGAATAGTTTTACACTCTACAGAGGTTGTGCGCTGTACCCACAAGACTCGGGGAGCTTCCGTGTCGTCCACAACTCGCGGTATATAACATACCCGAGGTAAGCACCTGAACAATGCCTTTCCCCTGACGACACTAGACAAAGAGTCCACTCGATTGGTATCCAGCCCACATGATGTACATCTTACGAGCCTTGCTCTAGATCGTATCATCCATGCGGGGACCAACGGTGTGCCCGGAACCTGTAAAAACATCATAGTCGTGCTACCTAGCACGACCCCGTCCCGAGAGTGACCATGTCACTCCCATCACTATTAATGCATGCTCTTTGCTAGCACCGACCAAAGTAATCAACAAACCCCCGTCCCATAATGGGTATCATGGCCACACATGTAAGGTTGGGATGGTCGACACATCTTAAATCTCTCCTTGTTTTCGAGACCACACACACACAACCTTTTGCTGGTACACCACTTCTTTCTCAAGTGGTCACCATCTCAACACCATCACCCTCAGGCATTAGTGGCACCCGACGGGGTTTTCGAAAAGCTTTTGAAATCACCTTCGTGTTACCATCACCATCATATGCTCATCCTATGCATAGCACTTCTATCAACCTATCCACTTTTTATGTGTGTGACCCTCATAGATGGTAGGGTCATGCTCAAATGCAAGTGCTATCGAGGAACCATCGGAAACACCATATCGAGGGGTTTACCGATTCAATCATGATCATATGCATCCGAATGAAATAGTAAACATGGCATGCATGAAAATATTTTCTCAAGTATGTACAAAGGGCTGCTTGCCTTATTCAAATAGGTCTCCGGGGTCTTTGAGGTCTTCTGGTCCAACCCAGAGTACTCTGTCTATTATGCCAATTATGGTCGAAAACAATAACGATAAGCCATACAACAAGCGGGAATCAAAAGTGCTCTATAAAGAAGAGTTTTATTACTCTTAGACTTCTCTGGTCATAAGAAAAATTCCTAAAGTTATTCTAAGGGAGTTGAATCACCAGGGATTTTTGAACGGTGGAAATGAAGGCATCACTAGCCCCACAAGAAACCTACAAAAAATATTCTGCTAAAAATGAGTGGAGGCACTCATTTAATAGGGCATGAATTTTGAAACATTTTGGAAGTGCTTATACTGGATTTGGAGTTGGTAAATATTCTAGGGGTTTTACATTATGGAATAAATGGAAAAAGGGGCTATTTAATTGATATAGCAGAAAGAATGCTAGAGAAAAATGTTGGCTAAGGCTATAAAACTAGAGCATGATATTTGAACTCTGGAAATTTGAAACACTCCATCTGGAGTTGATTTGAGCTCTTTAGGATTTTTGCAACGTGGGATTTAAAAATAGACAAATTTGAATTTGACGAAATGTACTACAGAAAGTTCCTCCTGAAAATTGTGCAATGCACATATTTGGATAGATCTTGATTTTTGGAGTATCCAGGTTTTTGAATCACCGAATTTGGAGCTAGGATGATTTTTCTAGAGTTTTTACAAGTTCTTTGCAAAAATAAAAACAAAAACAGAGTTTACCTATGGGCCAACCTTGCTTGAGCGTATCTTAGCGGTTACTGGACTGGGGCGGCACACCAACTCAGACACGCGTGACGACCACGTCGGAGGCGCACTAGCAGGATACACTTTCAATGAGGGGAGGCACATTGCGTCTGAGGTGCCTCCACTTAAGCCGGGGGCCAGACCGACGGGAGGCTGACATGGGGGGACCGTCGGTCAGGTTCTCCTCCTACCTCCCACTCGCAAGCAGGAGAGGCTGAGGAGGCCGACCGAGCCGGTGCTGGCGCCTGCTCCAGTGGCTCCGGTCACCTCCGGTGGTGCTCCGGCCACCAGCAAACTTGGGGCGCTCTACTGCACCTTCCTCGTACCCCTTTGCCCCAGGGGATGCTTGGGATGGCAATGGCCGAGGCCCGAGCGGAGGGCAGCGATAGTAAACGATGGTCGGGCGGCACAACAAGGGAAAGAGGATAGGGGGTCAAAGGGGGACGAGCTACACATCCCTGGGGGGTTCCAGCGTGGACTGGAGGGGGAAGGGACACCCAACGTGCCCGAATTTGGAGCAAGGGGCCACGACGAGCTTCGACCATTGGAGGCGGATGGGGAGCATGAGAGAGGAGCTGGCTAGTCCAGAAGGTTTGCGGGAGGGAGAGAGAACGAGAGAGAGCAAGAGTGGCTCGGGGGAGGCCTCAAATGGAGGGGGCTGCCGAGGGTAGGTTGGATGCGCCGCGGGTGCATTGGGCACGGTGAGAGCACGCGTGCCGGAGGGGATTTCACGGCCTCTTGGCGTCGGGGAGGGGCGTGCATGGTCATGGGGAATCCCTGACACGCTGTTGGCGCTCTGCCGAGGCCAGACATGGGCTGCACGATGATGACATGGTGCAGAGCATCGTTTCTGCATGACAATGGTGTGGTCACCATGGCCATTCCTGTCTACATTGCTCTTTTAGCCGGCCAACCATGTCTGACGCGTGAGGCATGCATGCAGGAGGCTAATGGAGGAGTTTGGCCTCTTGTGGGGGAATGCAGGTGGCGCTTTCTCTCTATTTAAGTTTGCAACAACAAACATTAGGCCAAGATAAAGTATTTTACTGGGAGGCTTTTGAAATAAAACCTTGTCTAGTAGTCTTAGGAATGGAAGAACTACAATACTGCCTATTTTCAGATCAAGGAGATGATGGTAGCTAGAACTTGCAATACAAGGCTATATTTCTGCCCAAAAACTAGTTTGAGAAGGGCTGCTCATATTCCCCATATGACCATGGCGTATCTTTACTTGAAATGGTGCATTAGCATACTATAGGTTCTATTGAAAGATGTGGGGGCATTGGCTTGAGCAGAAATACAGAAAGAGGGTAAATAAGGTGCTTCCATGGAAGGAGGGAGAGGTAGAGAGGGCAGTCGCCCTCCAATAACATACCAGTGGCCATGGCAAAGTTACTGGAGGTGGTATAGGGATAAATGAAGCTGTGGTATAAGTTTGTCCTAAAGGAGATTAGTAGAAGGAGTCAAAGAAGCAAGTTTGGTAAATGAGTAAAAGGTGTTTGATGGGTGTTAGGGCTAGCAAATGGACTCCAATTGCTATGAAACCTAACGGGATCACATGATAGGTGAAAATGCGATTGGACAGAAAATTTGGGATTTGTTGGAGAAACTTTCCAATGTAGACTTGAAAAACCTTAGGAATAGGCAAAAATGCCTTTCTGAAGATAAACCCATGCAATTTAATCCCCACAAATGTACCACTTGGTGTGGTGGCATTATTTGAGTATTAAAGCATGCCCAAAAAGTTTGGGATCAATTGGAGGAACTTTACAATGTAAAGTTTCCCAATTCTAGAAATCAGCACACAAGGTATTGAGGGTCCTGGGGCAAGCTCCTTTGTTCTCCTTGATGCACCACTTGGCGTGGATGCATTATTGGAGCATTAGAACTGTCCATAAATTTGGAGCACAATTGGGGAAACTTGGCAATGTAGAGTTGCTCAATTCTGGACCTCGACAGATAGGGTTTTAGAATATTTAACTGAGTCAAATCAATTGGGATTGAGATGAAACTTGGCAAGATCATCACATATACCGTGTGTGACTTGCTATAATTTTACTATAATTTATTGAGAATAGTTCTTATGGAAATATTCCAAAAGCTTGAAAATAGGCAGAAAGGGTTTTGAAGGGTTTTGTCCAATATTTTGAAAATGACCATGTGTTGAAACCCTTATATATGGAATATATATATCCACTTAGTTTCCCTAAATTTTCTCAAATATTTTGAAAGCAATAAAAATAATCTTCCTTTGTAAAAGACCATTTTTGGCCTTAAAAAGAGGTATTTAAATAAAATAGGAAATTAACTTTTAAAATAAAGATTTGGTGATTTTGGGAAGTCTTTTTGATAATGGGATTCAAATAAAATAATTGGGGCAAAACAATATCCCTAATTTGGGGAATTGAAGTACAAATCCCAACGCCGGGGTTTTTGAAAGCTTAAATCAAAGAAATGTTTTTTGGTCAAAATAATATTTTGTAAAAATTAGGTTCTGGTCCTATACACATGGTATGGTCATTGAACAAGGGTCTGGGTCAAGGAGGTGAGTCTAGAGAATAGTAGGAACGTTGACATTTAACACTCAAGCAAACAAGCAACAAGCAACACTCACATCAAACATGAGAAGCATCCACAAAAAAATTAATTGCTCCTAATTTTTGAGCTATGTTAATTTAGCTAGGAGAGTTAAAACATAGGGTGTGACAGGTTTGGATTTGCACGAATTTTAAAAACCAAGTTTCCCAATGTTTGCGGTCGTTCCAAGACGCTGAGATGTTTGAAATTCGTTCTCATATCTTGCGTAGGACCTAAACATGCATCTAGGGAAGCATATAAGATTTTTCAACCTATTTTTATGCGCTGGACGTTGTGATTGTAGTTTAACTTTGATTTATGCACATAAAATGCCTAGAAAACTCAATTAATGTATTTAAAAGGCCATAGTTTAGCACGACACTCATGTTGCTCTATGTTGTTTCATACATAAAAGCTGAACACTCCCTATCGGAACCACATGGCTTCTTGTGAGAATCTTGAGTTTGTAAGAGGTTTTTGCCAAAACTTATCCCAAACTGAGATTTTTTTGACCACAACACACATGAGCCATGACATGGCACCAAGCGAAGTTTCATGAATTTTTGACGATATTTTGGATTTACTGGGATTTGAAACACAGTGATTCTCAATGTGTGTGGCCGAGAAAAATTACGGAGAGATTTGAATTTCATTTCCAACTCTTGCATAGGACCCAAAGATGTATCCGGTGACACATATATGATTTTCAATCCACCCACGTGGCTGTAGATAGCATGTGCTTAACTACAATTGATATATGAACTATGTGCATGAATTGTCTAAAAGACTCTTCAAATGTTTAAAAAGGCATAAACAACCCTGAATAATTCCGTATTTAATAGACACTCCTATAGTTGCATGTTCACTACAGATAAATGTTATTGCAATCCAAACACCTTCAATTGCCAATGCAACCACATTTTTCCATTCAAAACAATACGAAAATCAACTACATCGCAAACAGTTCTTGATCATGAAACGTGTATGATGTGGTATAAAATATCTTGGGACAATCATCATATATATGACTTATGTCGAAAGCTTCATCATCTATAGTTCACCACCGACGTGTCAACCACACATTCAAACTTGCTCCCCAAGACCATTGTATTGTTCAAGCATCGCCGGTGAAAGATGGGGACGTGGATCCACGTTGTGAAGGCAACTTCGGCGATCGACTCTGGCCCGAGCATAGCCACATTAGCCATGAGCACGCTCACAACATCTCTAGGTGCAAAGCATCTGCAACCATCGAAAGGGCAGCCGCAGCAGCTGAGAGGTCGGCAGCAACATCCGCGGCTGAGATAGCAAATGACGAGAAGGGCACATCAGCAAAATTCCGATCAAAATTTTCCGCCATATCGCCACACAATTCTGAATAATGGACTATGTCCGGTGATACTTTTCGTGCCAGTTTTCACCGCATCGAACGAAAATTTTGGGCTACCGTGGAAATATCTACTCCCTCGCCCTGTGGTACCAATAAAATTTTTGCATGTTCAAGCTTATCACGCACGGGGTGTAGCAGAGGCTTCGTTTATGATATGTAGATATCGCAAGCTATTCTGAAATTTTTTCACCTTCAAGCTCATCACACACGGGGACTCCACGGGCTTCGTTTGTGATGTATAGATACCGCAAACTGTTTTGAATAATTTGCACGTTCAAGATCATCACACACGGGGCTGTACCGAACGGAAATTTGGGGCTACCACGGAAATATCTACCTCCTTCACCCCCAGTACCAATCAAAAGTCACATTTTCCCCTTTTCCTCATTCCTTTCCTATAGTTCCAACCTTGATTGCTAGCTTGCAGCCCTGCCTCCTTGTTGGCTATGCTTCTCGTGCTGTTCGGCCTCCTCCATCTAGTCAAGTAATCCACACCTCTCCAATACCCCCTCTCCCACCCCCTCCTCCTCCATCCCACATGGCCCGACCGCGTGAACGACATCTTCCACCCAAATCACCACCCCATCCTCCAAATAATTGCCATCGAAAGCCATGGTGCACGCATTATAGCCAGGATCTCAAGGAGCATTTGGAAGCGGAGAAGCAAATCGCTGCTGCACGCGCGGATTAGGCAGCGATAGCTTCCATGCATGCCGACCCCTAGATCTTGTAAGAGCACCTCGGTGTCAAGGCCATCATTGATGCCTCGCGCACGCTTGCCACCACACGGTTGGCTCTATAAACAACAACTCGTGGCCTTTTCTCGAGGGCACGACTGATGCATTCAAGAAAGACTATGCTGTATTTTCTTAGCGTGCTCCTGCTGAACTCAACTCTAGAGAAGACATGTTGGTGCCAGGGAAAAATAGGCCACTCATCACTACAAGGGGTGCACCCACGATGTGGAAGCCTCGGCCTCTTCCAAGTTGAGGGATCCCATCATCATCGATATCTTCGACGATGAGGAATAGCTTGTTTTTCTTAGCTTTATCACGAAGGACCTATGTTAAGCTAGCTACACCGGTTAAGCATGTTTGGTTTACCAACTGCATGTGCTGCTTCTTCCTTTCACTTAGAAATTTAAGTGAAATGCCCAATGTAATGCTACTTGCAATCTGACCTTCTAGTATATGATCTATTGTGCAATGTGGTACTTAGTTAACTATTTTGTTTAGTTGTTGTGGTGATCATTTAACTATGTAGTTCAATTCTGCAATGTGATGTTCGATTGTTGTTGGTACAATTTTGTATTGTTATGCATGTGAGAAATAAATCTAATATAGATGTACTAAATACATGTGAAACATATACAATTGCTATACTTCCTAGTTCTTAGCACACTTGGTTTAGATAACTAACTTTTCCATGTGGCTCGAATTAATTTGTTGGATCCGCAATGTGTTTGTTTTTCATTAACATATTTCACTGATAGTATGCCAAATATCACTTATAACCTGATTAATATCAGTCTTAAATATGTTGCAGGGGGAAACAATGGGAGACACTAAAGTTTACCATCGAGGTTTGCACATCCATGGTCCTTTGGCTAATAGCACATTATTGTGCAATTGCGGGAACCATTCTAATATTAAGTTCTTTAATAATTTGTTCTAGCACATGTAGGTCCTCCTATAAGAGGTTTAGACCCACTGTTCGACCCTTTTTGCATGTGGGGGAAATGAGGTGTCCATGAATATTAGTAAAATCAAGAAACTCAGAAAGATTGTTAAGATAAAGAAACTAGCTACGAAGAACAACAATATGTTTGTCCGCATAATCAAGAAGATATCAGTCAACTATAGGATGGTACCATATCTTTCACGTCGTCCATTTGTGTTTGCACCATTTCAAATTTAAAAAATATATTTATGCATATGTTTGTCTTCGGTCCTTTTCAAGGAAGTTCATCGATGATTATGTCTTAAACCAGCTGTATGGTCAAGAGGCAAATAAGGTATTCATACAACACCCATGTTATAATCCTGAAGTCTTCTTGAAGAGAACAAAGGATGGGTGAGCAATCATCCACATGCACTGGCCTAAAGTTGCGAGGACCTTCAACATCACTAAAGGCCCAATATACGCCTTCCGCTTCAACAGTTTTCTAGACGAGACTCATTTGTCTATTTAACGCCTATCATGATACTTGATTCCCAAAGGTTTTAGATGTTGCATTTGAAACTTTGTCCTGTTGTGCAATTGGGTAGCTAAGTAGTATATGCCTATATGATGTTGTACCCTGATGTAATTCAATTATGAAATCCTAGATGTCGTAATACGAATAAGAAATACAATGTGTGCTTGATATGAAATGTTATTTTGATTACTAAATGGATTATTAATAATAGAACAATTAGGCTGATAAATGTAGTTTCTATTGCACACAGTTTCTAAAACATCACCGTGGGTGATGAGCTCAACAAAACCATACGGTTTCTAAAAAGTTAGCGTGTTGGATCAGTGACAATCACACACGACTTTTGGTCGACAACTGTGTGTGTTAAGCCCCCTATGACAAACATTCTCACATAACAAGTGTGTGTGATGGACATCCCAATGCCAAACAATTTCTTCTTGGAACCATGAGTGATGTATTGAATAACACAATCGACATAATTATGACTATTGTGTGTGATGACCAGCCCTACCACAAACGATGTGATGCAAAAATTGTGTGCGATGTGCAATAGAATAGGGACTTATCTTTGGGATTCCTTGTGTGGGATGTGAAGCACATCTCACATGACTTGTTGAATATGCCTGTCTGTGATGGTCCTCCAAATCGCCAACGCCCTGTTTTTGTCTGGCGCGTGTAACCGGACGGAGGCATCACCGATTATTTGTTGGGGAACGTCACAGGGGAAACACAAATTTTCCTACGCGCACGAAGACCTATCATGGTGATGTCCATCTACGAGAGGGGATTTCCGATCTACGTACCCTTGTAGATCGCACCGCAGGAAGCGTTCAAAATGTGGTTGATGTAGTGGAACGTCCTCACGTCCCTCGATCTGCCCCGCGAACCGTCCCACGGGCCGTCCCGCTATCCGTCCCACGATCCGCTCCGATCTAGTGCCGAACGGACGACACCTCTGCGTTCAGCACACGTACAACTCGACGATGATCTCGACCTTCTTGATCCAGCAAGAGAGACGGAGAGGTAGATGAGTTATCCGGCAGCGTGACGGCGCTCCGGAGGTTGGTGGTGATCTATCTCAGTAGGGCTCCGCTCGAGCTCCGTTGAAATACGATCTAGAGTTAAAACCGTGGAGGTATGTGGTCGGGCTGCCGTGGCAAAAGTTGTCTCAAATCAGCCCTAATACCTCAGTATATATAGGAGGGAGGGGAGGAACCTTTCCTTGAGGCTCAAGGAACCCCAAGGGGTCGGCCAAAGCAAGGGGGGGAAGTCCTCCCCTTCCAATCCTAGTCCAACTAGGATTGGAAGGTGGAGTCCTTCTCCACTTTCCCACTTCCCCTTTTTTTCTTTTTCTCTTTGATGTCTTTATCTCCTGCGCAAGGTCCCTCTTGGGCATGCCACCAGACCACTAAGGGCTGGTGCGGCACCCCTAAGGCCTATGGGCTTCCCCCGGGTGGGCTGGCCCCCCCGGTGAACATCCGGAACCCATTCGTCACTCCTCGTACATTCCCGGTAATGCCGAAAACTTTCCGGTAATCAAATTAGGTCATCCTATATATCAATCTTCGTCCCTGGACCATTTCGGAAACCCTCGTGATGTCCATGATCTCATCCGGGACTCCGAACAACATTCGGTAACCAACCATATAACTCAAATACACATAAAACAATGCCGAACCTTAATTGTGCAGACCCTGTGGGTTCGAGAACTATGTAGACATGACCCGAGGGACTCCTCGGTCAATATCCAATAGCGGGACCTAGATGCCCATATTGGATCCTACATATTCTACGAAGATCTTATCGATTGAACCTCAGTGCCAAGGATTCATATAATCCCGTATGTCATTCCCTTTGTCCTTCGGTATGTTACTTGCCCGAGATTCGATCGTCAGTATCCGCATACCTATTTCAATCTCGTTTACCGGCAAGTCTCTTTACTTGTTCCGTAATACAAGATCCCGTGACTTACACTAAGTCACATTGCTTGCAAGGCTTGTGTGTGATGTTGTATTACCGAGTGGGCCCCGAGATACCTCTCCGTCACACGGAGTGACAAATCCCAGTCTTGATCCATACTAACTCAACGGGCACCTTTGGAGATACTTGTAGAGCATCTTTATAGTCACCCAGTTACGTTGTGACATTTGATACACACAAGGTATTCCTCCAGTGCCAGTGAGTTATATGATCTCATGGTCATAGGAATAAATACTTCACACGCAGAAAAACAGTAGCAACAAAATGACACGATCAACATGCTACGTTCATTAGTTTGGGTCTAGTCCATCACATGATTCTCCTAATAATGTGATCCCGTTATCAAGTGACAACACTTGCCTATGGTTAGGAAACCTTGACCATTTTTGATCAACGAGCTAGTCAACTAGAGGCTTACTAGGGACACTGTTTTGTCTATGTATCCACACAAGTATTGTGTTTCCAATCAATACAATTATAGCATGCATAATAAACGATTATCATGAAAAAATAAATATAATAATAACTAATTTATTATTGCCTCTAGGGCATATTTCCGACAGTCTCCCACTTGCACTAGAGTCAATAATCTAGTTCACATCACCATGTGATTTCAACGAATCCAACGCCCATATAGTTCTGGGGTATGATCACGTCTTGCTCGCGAGAGAGGTTTTAGTCAACGGTTCTGAAACTTTCATATCCGTGTGTTCTTTACAAATCTTTATGTCATCTTATAGATGCTTCTACTACGTGCTATTCGAAAATACTCCAAATATCTACTCTACTATACGAATCTGTTTCACTACTCATAGTTATTCGGATTAGTGTCAAAGCTTGCATCGAGGTAACCCTTTACGACGAACTCTTTAACCACCTCCATAATCGAGAAAAATTCCTTAGTCCATTAAGTTACTAAGGATAACTTTGACCGCTGATCAGTGATTCAATCCTGGATCACTCTCTGTACCTCTTAACAGACTTGCTGCCAGGCACACATCAGGTGCGGTACTCAGCATGGCATACTTTAGAGTCTATCGCTAAGGCATAGAAGACGACCTTCATCTGTTCTCTTTATTCTGCCGTGGTCGGGTTTTGAGTCTTACTCAAATTCACACCTTACAACACAGTCAAGAACTCCTTCTTTGCTGATCTATTTTGAACTCCTTCAAAAACTTGTCAAGGCATGCATCTTGTTGAAACTTCTATTAAGCGATTCGATCCATCTCCATAGATCTTGATGCTCAACGTTCAAGTAGCTCAATCCAGGTATTCCTTTGAAAAACTCTTTTCAAACAACCTTTTATGCTTCGCAGAAATTCCACATTACTTCTGATAAACAATATGTCAACCACATATACTTATCAGAAATTCTATAGTGCTCCCACTCACTTCTTTGGGAATACAAGTTTCTCATAAACCTTGTGCAAACCCAAAATCTTTGATCATCTCATCAAAGTGTATATTCCAACTCCGAGATGCTTGCACTAGTCCATTGAAGGATCGCTGGAGCTTGCATACTTGTTAGTATCCATAGGATCGACAAAACATTCTGATTGTATCACATACAATCTTTCCTCAAGGAAACCATCGAGGAAACAATGTTTCGACTTCCTATGTGCAATATTTCACAAATAATGTAGCAACTACTAACATAATTCCAACAGACTTTTAGCATCGCTACGAGTGAGATAGTCACATCATAGTCAACTCTTTGATCTTGTTGAAAACATCTTTGCGACAAGTCGAGCTTTTCTTAATAGTGACTTATCACCATCATCGTCTGTCTTCCTTTTAAAGATCCATCTTTACTTAATAGTCTTACTACCATCAAGCAGTTCTTCCAAAGTCTACACTTTGTTTTATACATGGATCTTCTCTCGGATTTCATGGCCTCCAACCATTTGTCGGAATCCGGGCCCACCATTGCTTCTCCATAACTCGCAGGTTCATTGTTGTTCAACAACATGACCTCCAAGACAGGGTTACCGTACCACTCTCCAGTAGTATGCGACCTTGTCGACCTATGAGGTTTTTAGTAACTTGATCCAATGCTTAATGATCACCATCATCAACTTCCACTTCAATTGGTGTAGGCGCCATAGGAACAACTTTCTGCGCCCTGCTACACACTGGTTGAAGTGATGGTTCAATAACCTCATCAAGTTCTACCACCCTCCCACTCAATTCTTTCGAGAGAAACCTTTCCTCGAGAAAGGACCCGTTTCAAGAAACAAACACTTCGCTTCCGGATCTGAGATAGGAGATGTACCAAACTGTTTTGGTTATCCTATGAAGATGCATTTATCCGCTTTGGGTTCGAGCTTATCAGACTGAAACTTTTTCACATAAGTGTCGCAGCCCCAAACTTTCAAGAAACGACAGCTTAGATTTCTCTAAACCTCATTCTATACTGTGTCATCTCAATGGAATTACGCGGTGCCCTATTTAAAGTGAATGCGGCTGTCTCTAATTCATAACCCAGAAATGATAGTGGTAATTCGATAAGAGACATAATAGCATGCACCATATCAAATAGGTCGCGGCTATGACACCATCACACCATGATGTTTTTGGTGGCATGAATTGCGAAACAACTTCCACATTGTCTTAACTGTGTACCAAAACTCGCAACTCAGATATTCATCTCTATGATCATATCGTAGACAATTTATCCTCTTGTTACGACAAACTTCACTCTGAAACATAATTGAACCTTTTCAATATTTCAGACTTGTGATTCATTAAGTAAATACTCCTGTATCTACTCAAATCTTCTTTGAAGTAAGAACATAATGATATCCACTGCGTGCCTTAGCACCCTTTGGAGTGCATACATCAAAATGTATTACTACCAACAAGTTACTATCTTGTTACATCTCAATGAAAACAAGGCCTTGCTCATGTGGTATGATTTGCATGTCACAAGTGATTCAAAATCATGTGAGTATAAAGATCCATCAGCATGGAGCCTCTCCATGCAATTTATACCAACATGACTCAAGCGGCAGTGCCACAAGTAAGTGGTACTATCATCATTACCTTGTATCTTTTGGCACTAATATCATGAACATGTGCAACACTACGATCGAGATTCCATAAACCATTGAAGGTGATTATTCAAGAAAATAGAGCAACCATTATTCTCCTTAAATGAATAATCGTGTTGCAATAAACACGATCCAATCATGTTCATGCTTAACGCAAGCACCAAATAACAATTATTTAGGTTTAACACCAATACCGATGGTAGAGGGAGCGTGCGGCGTTTGATCATAACAACCTTGGAAACACTTCCAACACGCATCGTCACCTCGCCTTTAGCTAGTCTCCGTTTATTCCGTAGCTTTTATTTCGTGTTACTAATCACTTAGCAACCGAACCGGTATCCAATACCCTTGCGCTACTAGGAGTACTAGCAAAGTACACATCAACATCATGTATATCAAATATACTTCTTTCGACTTTGCCAGCCTTCTTATCTACCAAGCATTTAGGGTAGCTCCGCCTCAGTGACCGTTCCCCTCATAACAGAAGCACTTAGTCTCGGGTTTGGGTTTAATCTTGGGTCTCTTAATTAGTGCAACAACTGTTTTGCCGTTTCATCAAGTATCCCTTATAGCCCTCGCCTTTCTTGAAACTTAGTGGTTTTACTAACCATCAACTATTGATGCTCCTTCTTGATTTCTACTTTCGCAGTGCCAAACATAGCGAATCGCTCAAGGATCATTGTATCTATCCTTGATATGTTATAGTTCATCATGAAGCTCTCACAGCTTGGTGGCAGTGACTTTGGAGAACCATCACTATCTTATCTGGAAGATCAACTCCCACTTGATTCAAGCGATTGTCGTACTCAGACAATCTGAGCACACGCTCAACGATTGAGCTTTTCTCCTTTACTTGGTGGACAAAGAATCTTGTCGGAGGTCTCATACCTCTTAACAAGGGCACAAGCATGAAATCACAATTTCATCTCTTTAGAACATCTCTTATGTTCCGTGACGTTTTAAAACGTCTTCGGCGCCTTGCTTCTAAGCCATTAAGTATTTTGCACTGAACTATCGCGTAGTCATCAGAAACGTGTATGTAGGATGCTCACAACATCCACAGACGACGCTCGAGGTGCAGCACACCGAGTGGTGCATTAAGGACTTAAGCCTTCTGCGCAGCAACGAGGACAATCCTCAGTTTTAAAGACTCAGTCCGCAAAGTTTGGTGCTATCAACTTTCAACTAAATTTTCTCTAGGAACATATAAAACAATAGAGCTATAGTGCAAGCTACATCGTAATTCGCAAAGACCATTAGACTATGTTCATGACAATTAGTTCAATTAATCATATTACTTAAGAACTCCCACTCAAAAAGTACATCTCTCTAGTCATTTGAGTGGTACATGATCCAAATCCACTATCTCAAGTCCGATCATCACGTGAGTCGAGAATAGTTTTAGTGGTAAGCATCTCTATGCTAATCATATCAACTATACGATTCATGCTCGACCTTTCGGTCTCATGTGTTCCGAGGCCATGTCTGCACATGCTAGGCTCGTCAAGTTTAACCCGAGTGTTCCACGCGTGCAACTGTTTTGCACCCGTTGTATGTGAACGTTGAGTCTATCACACCCGATCATCACGTGGTGTCTCGGAACGACGAACTGTCGCAACGGTGCACAGTCGGGGAGACCACAATTTGAGCTTGAAATTTTAGTGAGAGATCACCTCATAATGCTACCATCGTTCTAAGCATAATAAGGTGCATAAAGGATTAACATCACATGCAATTCATAAGTGACATGATATGGCCATCATCATGTGCTTCTTGATCTCCATCACCAAAGCACCGGCACGATCTTCTTGTCACCGGCGCCACACCATGATCTCCATCATCATGATCTCCATCAACGTGTCGCCATCGGGGTTGTCGTGCTACTCATGCTATTACTACTAAAGCTATGTCCTAGCAATATAGTAAACACATCTGCAAGCACAAACGTTAGTTTAAAGACAACCCTATGGCTCCTGCCGGTTGCCATACCATCGACGTGCAAGTTGATATTAACTATTACAACATGATCATCTCATACATCCAATATATCACATCACGTCGTTGGCCATATCACATCACAAGCATACCCTGCAAAAACAAGTTAGACGTCCTCTAATTGTTGTTCCATGTTTTACGTGGTTGCCATGGGTATCTAGTAGGATCGCATCTTACTTACGCAAACACCACAATGGAGATGTATGAATTGCTATTTTAACCTCTCTCCAAGGACCTCCTTGGTCAAATCCGATTCAACTAAAGTTGGAGAAACCGACACTCACCAGTCATCTTTGAGCAACGGTGTTGCTCGTAGCAATGAAAACAGTCTCTCGTAAGCGTACGAGTAATGTCGGTCCGAGCCGCTTCGATCCAACAATACCACAGAATGAGGAAAAGACTAAGGAAGGCAGCAAATCGCACATCACCGCCCACAAAAACTTTTGTGTTCTACTCGAGATAACATCTACGGATGAACCTAGCTCATGATGCCACTGTTGGGGAACGTCGCAGGGGAAACAAAAATTTTCCTACGCGCACGAAGACCTATCATGGTGTTGTCCATCTACGAGAGGGGATTTCCGATCTACATACCCTTGTAGATCGCACAACAGGAAGCGTTAAGAAATGCGGTTGATATAGTGGAACATCCTCACGTCCCTCGATCCGCCCCGCGAACCGCCCCACGAACCGTCCCGCGATCCGTCCCACGATTCGCTCCGATCTAGTGACGAACGGACGGCACCTCCGCGTTCAACACACGTACAGCTCGACGATGATCTCGACCTTCTTGATCCAGCAAGAGATACGGAGAGGTAGATGAGTTCTCCGGCAGCGTGACGACGCTCCGGAGGTTGGTGATGATCTATCTCAGCAGGGCTCCGCCCGAGCTCCGCAGAAATACGATCTAGAGGAAAAACCGTGGAGGTATGTGGTCGGGCTGCCGTGGCAAAAGTTGTCTCAAATCAGCCCTAATACCTCAGTATATATAGGAGGGAGGGGAGGGACATTGCCTTGAGGCTCAAGGAGCCCCAAGGGGTCGGCCGAAGCAAGGGGGGAAGTCCTCCCCTTCCAATCCTAGTCCAACTAGGATTGGAAGGTGGAGTCCTTCTCCACTTTCCCACTTCCCCTTTTTTTTTCCTTTTTCTCTTTGATTTCTTTATCTCCTGTGCAAGGGCCGTATTGGGCTTGCCCACCAGCCCACTAAGGGCTGGTGCGACACCCCAAAGGCCTATGGGCTTCCCCCGGGTGGGCTGCCCCCCGGTGAACATCCGGAACCCATTCGTCACTCCCGGTACATTCCCGGTAATCCCAAAAACTTTCCGGTAATCAAATGAGGTCTTCCTATATATCAATCTTCGTCTCCGGACCATTACAGAAACCCTCGTGACGTCCATGATCTCATCCGAGACTCCGAACAACATTCGGTAACCAACCATATATCTCAAATACACAGAAAACAACGCCGAACCTTAAGTGTGCAGACCCTGCGCGTTCGAGAACTATGTAGACATGACCCGAGGGACTCCTCGGTCAATATACAATAGTGGGACCTGGATGCCCATATTAGATCCTACATATTCTACGAAGATCTTATCGATTGAACCTCAGTGCCAAGGATTCATATAATCCCGTATGTCATTCCCTTTGTCCTTCGGTATGTTACTTGCCCGAGATACGATCGTCAGTATCTGCATACCTATTTCAATCTCGTTTTCCGACAAGTCTCTTTACTCGTTCCGTAATACAAGATCTCGTGACTTACACTAAGTCACATTGCTTGCAAGGCTTGTGTGTGATGTTGTATTACCGAGTGGGCCCCGAGATACCTCTCCGTCACACGGAGTGACAAATCCCAGTCTTGATCCATACTAACTCAACGGGCACCTTTGGAGATACCTGTAGAGCATCTTTATAGTCACCCATTTACGTTGTGACGTTTGATACACACAAGGTATTCCTCCGGTGCCAGTGAGTTATATGATCTCATGATCATAGGAATAAATACTTGACACGCAGAAAAACAGTAGCAACAAAATGACACGATCAACATGCTACGTTCATTAGTTTGGGTCTAGTCCATCACATGATTCTCCTAATGATGTGATCCCGTTATCAAATGACAACACTTGCCTATGCTTCGGAAACCTTGACCATATTTGATCAACGAGCTAGTCAACTAGAGGCTTACTAGTGACAGTGTTTTGTGCATGTATCCACACAAGTATTGTGTTTCCAATCAATACAATTATAGCATGGATAATAAACGATTATCATGAACAAAGAAATATAATAATAACTAATTTATTATTGCCTCTAGGGCATATTTCCAACACTATTTATCAGTGTCATGTTGGATAGCCCCCCTATCGCCCACACATGCAAGGTGGTGGTTTATAACTACATTGTGGAATGGGGGTGAAAACCCCGTTTGTATAGCACGCAATTGCATTAGTGTCAGGGTGATGCCCTTCATAGAATGTTCCTGTCTACCAACATCAGTAGCGATATCTTCTTCAGCACAGCAGGACACGTCAAGGAATTCCCGCTGATAAGCATCTACAATCTTATTGCCCTATGTGAGGTTGCGGAACTTTCGCTTCTTGGTATCCATGATTCCCTAAGGAATGTAGCGGGCACGGAAGGCAGCTTGGAACTCCGACCAGGTAATGATGGTTCCAAGTTGCTGTGAACACCTATGACTGTCCCACCATTGAGCAGTGGGACCCTTGAGGAAGTAGGATGCAAAAGTGACATAGTTGGCAAGTGGGACCTTAGCAGACTTCAGTTCATGTGTGATATTGCGGAGCCAGTCATCAACATCAAGGGGATGAGTTGAGCTGTAATAGATAGCAGGGCTGAGGCGCACAAAGTCCTATGAGTCATTGGGGTTGGCTGTTGTAGGATCGAAAGTATGTCTAGAGGGGGGGGGGGGTGATTGGACTACTTGATAAAATAAAAAACTTAGCCTTTTCCCAATTTTAAGTGTGGGACATTTTAGCAATTAAGACTAGTCAAGTACAACCAACACTTGCATATCTAAGAGTATTGCAGCGGAAAGTAAAACATGCAAGTGTAAATGACATTGTAAGGAAAGGGATCAAATGCATAGGTTGACATGGAGACTTCAACCAAGGGAGCGTAACGGGTGCGAGAGTCCATGGAGGACTCCACCCACAAGGGGTCCACGAATAAGCGGCCTTGTCTATTCCACCACGGCTTCCACCTACGAAGGACCAGCCTCACTCACGGTAGATCTTCACAAAGTAGATGATCTCCTTGCCCTTACAAAGATCTTGGTTCAACTCCACAAAACAAAGTAGGAGGCTCCCAAGAAACACCTAACCAATCTAGGAGTCACCATGATACGTCTCAAACGTATCTATAATTTTTGATGGTTTCACGCTGTTATCTTGTCTTCTTTGGTTGTTTTATGTACCTTTTATATCTTTTTTGGGACTAACTTATTAATTCAGTGCTAAGTGCCAGCTCCTGTTTTTTCCGTGTTTTTGACTCTTTTCAGATCTGATTTTGGAACGGAGTCCAAACGGAAGAAAAACCCCGAAATGATTTTTTTTTCGAACGGAAGAAGATCAGGGGGCCTTTGGGCCAAGCCAGGTGGGCTCCAGGGAGCCCACAAGCCCCCACTCCGCCACCAGGGGGGAGGCGGCGGTGGGCAAGCTTGTGGCCTCCCTGGCCGCCCCCTGACCTAGATCTTTGGCCTATAAATTCCCGAATATTATGCAAAAAATCAGGGGAGCCTCGAAAATACTTTTCCGCCGCCGCAAGCTTCCGTTTCTGCGAGATCTCATGTGGAGACCCTTCCCGGCACCCTGCCGGAGGGGACTTTGGAGTTGGAGGGCTTCTTCATCATCATCATCGCCCCTCCAATGACTCATGAGTAGTTCACTTCAGACCTACGGGTCCGTAGTTAGTAGCTAGATGGCTTCTTCTCTCTCTTGGATCTTCAATCCAAAGTTCTCCATGATCTTCATGGGGATCTATCTGATGTAATCTTCTTTGGTGGTGTGTTTGTGGAGATCCGATGAATTGTGGATTTGTGATCAGATTATCTATGATATATATTTGAGTCTTTCTTGATTTCTTATATGCATGATTTGATATCCTTGTAAGTCTCTCCGAGTCTTGGGTTTTGTTAGGCCAACGAGATCTATGATTCTTGGAATGGGAGAAGTGCTTGGTTTTGGGTTCTGCCATGTGGTGACCTTTCCCAGTGACAGTAGGGGCAGCAAGACACACATCAAGTAGTTGCCATCAAGGGTAAAAAGATGGGGTTTTTATCATTGGTTTGAGATTATCCCTCTACATCATGTCATCTTGCTTAAGGCGTTACTCTGTTCTTATGGACTTAATACACTAGATGCATGCTAGATAGCGGTCGACGTGTGGAGTAATAGTAGTAGATGCAGATAGTATCGGTCTACTTGTTTTGGATATGATGCCTATAGAAATAATCATTGCATAGATATCGTCACGACTTTGCGCGGTTCTATCAATTGCTCGACAGTAATTTGTTCACCCACCATCTACTTGCTTTCATGAGCGAAGCCACTAGTAAACACTACGGCCCCCGGGTCTATTCACATCCATCATTTACATCTCCGCTTTTACTTTGCTTTGTTACTTTGTTGCTTTCAGTTCTCACTTGGCAAACAATTTATAAGGGATTGACAACCCATTCATAGCGTTGGGAGCAAGTTTTTGTGTTTGTGCAGGATCTTGAGATACTCCTCCACTTGATTGATACCTTGGTTCTCAAACTGAGGGAAATACTTACCACTGCTACGCTACACACCCTTTCCGCTTCGAGGGAACACCAACGCAAGGTTCCAAGGCCACGGGGGAAATCCTTTGCATACTTGCCTAGGAAGTTCCTTAAGGCGTAGCCGCAGCAGAAAGATCAAGCCAAGTATTCTCCCGTCGACGTGCCTATTTCTGGCACCGTTGGAAGGTCTTTTGTTGCAGTAGCAGAAGTATTTCTGGTGCCGTTGTCGGGGAGGAGAAATCAAGATCTATCCAAGTAGGTCTCACAAACTCTTCTCTTGCATTTACTTTTGTTGCCAGTTGCCTCTCGTTTTCCTCTCCCCCACTTCACATTTGCCGTTTTCATTCGCCATTCGCCTTCGCCGTTTTCTTTTGCCTTTGCCAGTTTTCTTTCTTGCTTGTGTGCTTGTTTTTTTGTTGAAGTCATCATGGCTGAAAACACCAAACTTTGCGACTTCCCGAGCACTAATAATAATGATTTTATTAGTACTATGATTGCTCCCGCCACTAGTGCGGAATCGTATGAAATCAACGCAACTTTGCTGAATCTTGTTATAAAAGAGCAATTCTCTCGCCTTCCTAGTGAAGATGCCGCATCCCATCTCAATACCTTCATTGAGGTTTGCGATACGCAAAAGAAAAGAGATGTGTATAATGACGTGATTAAGTTGAAACTTTTTTCCTTTCTCGTTGCGAGATCGCGCAAAAACTTGGGTTTCTTCTTTGCCTAAAAATAGTATCGATTCTTGGGATAAGTGCAAAGATGCTTACATATCCAAGTATTTTCCGCCGGCTAAGATCATCTCCTTACGTAACTGTGACAGCCCGAGACCGACGCCCAGAAGATTCCCCCTTTATTTCTGTTCCCGTCGTGTGATTAATTTTATTTGGTGGCATCGTCATTTAGTTTGCATCACGCATCATGCATCATCTCCGTCATCTCTGGTGTGATTGCTTCCCTTGTTGTGTTTATTTTTTCCCTCTTCTCCTAGCCACTCCTTGGTCTTTTACTTTTCCCATTCTCAACTTATTTCAATCCATTGGAATCTTGGGTGTCATACCAACTTCGCTCGTTATCTCATTCGCAATGCCGTTGACATTCTTCCCATGATAGCCCTTGCACCTTTCTTATTTTTTCCCTTTGCTCTCATTTATTTGAGTTGCAGATGTAATGCTCAAATAAATGTTTCTGTTGGGCCCATAAATAATATCCGTTGTATAGGGTCTTCATCTAAAATCTCAGTCCATTTGGGGTTGGTTTGGTTATGGTTTAAATTTAGGCAAGTTTGAAATATATTCAAAACTTGTCCGAATTTATATTCGGTAAAAATCCCCAAACCAAATTTATTAAATCCCCCATATTTTTCTGGCCCCAGGAAAATTTCTCTCTTGTTGGAATTCCAACTTCTTCCTTGTTTTCTTACTTTGCAAGTTGCTGTAAAGGAAAAGATTTTAACAGAAAAACAAGCAAAAGAGGGAAAGAGGAGGAGCCCAGCTGGAGCCTCCCGCGGCCCAAGGCCCAACCGGGATCCCCGCTAGCCCTAGCGATAGGGATCAGGAGTGCCTCGTCCTTCCCTTGTTCCCCCGCGTGCGCCTCCTCTCGACTTGCTCCCCAGGCGCCGCCGCCTCCCTGCCCGACCGCGCAGCCGCCCGCCATGGCCCCCGCCGTCCTGCCGTGCCCGCCGCCTGCGCTCCCCGCGCCGCCTCGCGCTCCTCGCCGCCGTCGAGCTACCTTCCCCGCGCTGCGCCCCGTCGATCCACCTCCCGCATGCCTCCCCTCGTCCCGCTCGTCGGCCCTGCGTGCCGCCTCGCCGCCGTTCGCCCTCGACCTGGCCTCCTCCTCCTCCTGGTCATCCGTGCCCCACCGTCGGCCTGCCGTCGCCGCCATGCTCTCCTCCGGCAGGCCTCGCCGCCTCCGTCTCCCCGCCGGTGCCCGTTTCCCCGCGCCGCCGGCCTCGGTCGAGGTTCCCCGCCGGTTCGCCCTGGTGTAGTGGCTGTGGCCCCGGGCTTCGCTGGTGCATGTGCTGCTGCTGCTGCCTGGCGTGCTGCTGTTCCCCACGATCCCCTGCGGAGCTGCCGTTGCTATGCTGTTGCTGCGCGCCGTGTTGGATAGGCTAGTTGCTGCAGCAAGTTTGAACCGGTGGTGTAGTTGCAGCTATCCTGTTTTGCCTTGCTGCTTGCCTGCTGAGCTGGATGCTGTTGCTATGCCCTGATGCTTCTAGCCTTGGTCTCGCGCGCCCCCGTGCTTGCCATTTTGTTGCTCGCCGGATGCTGCTGTTGTATGCCGTTGCTGCCGCCACGGCCTAGTTGCTAGGTGCTGCATTTTGCTGGTGCCGGCTGCATATAGTTGCTGTTGCTATTGCATGCATGCCGCTGCCGCTCTTGTTGCTTGGCTATCGAGCTGCCTTGCTGTTGCCGAGCCGCTGCTGTTGCCTGTTGCTCCTGCTGCCGCTTGTGCCGAGCCGTCTTGTGCCTGCCCTGTTGCTGTTGATAGCTATAGCTGCTGCTGCTAGTCTGCTTATGCTTGCTGCCCATGCCGGCTAGTGCTTGTTGTTAGGATGTAGTAAGTTGCTTGCTGATGCTAGTTGCTGCTAGGTAGATTTTGCTGTTGTTGCTATTCCACCGTCGCTTGCTTGTGCTGTCGTTTGCCGTCGCCGAAGTTCGCTAGCTCCAACCCTCCTTCTTGGAGCTGACAAGTTCGCCGGGTACCACGACGTCCTCGACGACCCCGGAAACGAGTTCGACTTCCTCAACGTCGCCGAAGACCCGAGAACCACGACGCCGAGCGAACGACTACCGTCGACGAGACCGTGTACGACTACTTCCACGACCTCCACGACACTTCGACCGAACCCCTCCGATTCGCACGCTTCGAAGGTATACCGTTGAGATGTGTCATGTAACGAAACTTGTGTTGTATGGGATGAAAGTAGTATTTGCGTCGTATGTTGCCGTAGCACGTTGTATCACTTTTGTTGTGCCCCGACACATGGGAACCCGATATACGGGATCACCCCATTCTTTATTTAGCGTTCCCTCACACGCTCCCTAATCGTTGGCTCCGATACCCGTTGAGTTATCGGGATAGGAACGTTGCCGTGGCATCATTTCCATTTTGCCGCCATGGTTCCCTCTCGCTCGCCGTGGCGACACCTGCTTCTTTCTCTTCTTGCCGTGATGTTGTAACTTGCATGCATGTCGCATTCATGGCATGATATATTGTGTTGCATGCCTCTTGTGCCGTAGCTCCGCTCTTTGTTCCGCGAGTTAAACTGACTAGGATGACACGTAGGATCATTGCTTCACCCCTTGCCATGTTAACAACATTTAATCTTGCGTGTTAAATAATTGGGAGTCAATTAAATAATTAATCGTGGAGTTTCGTCGATATGCAACCCGTTGCATATCGAGCTTCACTTAATGTGTAGTGTTTGCGTGAGGTGAATTGCCATGCCATCCCTTGCATCATTGAACTGATCATGCATCATATTAGGTTGTGCATCATGTTGTGCATCGTGTGGTGAATATCTGTGTTGATGTTGTTTTCGGTTTGCTCCATCTCGATAGAGTTCCGCAAGCGTGTCGGGATGTGAGGACCCATTCGACTACGTTGGTTCGTCTGCTTCATTGAGTTGTTCTTCTTCCAAGCGGGATCTCAGGCAAGATGACCATTTCCCCAGATACCATTACTATCATTGCCATGCTAGTTTTACCGTTTCTATCGATTATGTCTCGTTGCCTACCACTTGTTAAAAATCAGCCTCTCAACAATGCCATGAAAACCTTCAACCTGTTCAACCTAGCAAACCACTGATTGGCTATGTTACTGCTTGCTTAACCCTGTGTTAGCGTTGCTAGTTGCAGGTGCTTTTCTTCCATGTGAAAGCATGGGTTCCTTATTATATCACCATATTAAATGCTATTTAATTTAATGCACCTATATACTTGGTAAAAGGTGGAAGGCTCGGCCCTTTTCTAGTCTGGTGTTTTGTTCCACCTTTGCCCCCTTAGTTTCCGGCTACCGGTGTTATGTTCCATAATTGAGCGCTCCAAACACGATCGGGGTTGTTATGGGGACCCCTTGATAATTCGTTTTAGATTAAAGCTGGTCTGGCAAGGCCCAACTTTGGTACTACATTTGCCTAATAACTAATGAACTGCATAGGGAGTAATTAACCCGAGGAAATTTAATCAACCCCCGGGCCAGTGCTCCTCACGAGTGTTGGTCCAAAACAGAGCAGCTTATTAACGCTACCCGGGGCAACTCGGCGTTTGGCGTGGTAACCATCGCTCATCCGTCTTGTCCTGAGAACGAGGTACGTGACTCTATCGGGATCGTCGACACGCCGGGCGGCCTTGCTGGATTAGTTTTACCTTTGACGAGATATCTTGTGCATCGGGATTCCGGTGATGCTTTGGGTAATCTCAGAGTTTAGGTTTTCCACTAGGGAATCCGACGAGATCGCGAGCTTCGTGATTGAGGATTTCTATGCGGCTTGTGGTAATTTGTGATGGACTAGTTGGAGCACCCCGGCAGGGTTAAATCTTTTCGGAAAGCCGTGACCGCGGTTATGTGGCAACGTGGAATCTTTGTTTAACACTGGTTCTAGATAACGTGAAGTTAACTTAATTAAAATCTGCCAACTGTGTGCGTAATCGTGACTGTCTCGTTTGTGAGTTCTTACTCCGATCGAGGACACGGTGGGGTTATGTCTGACGTAGGTAGGTGTTCAGGATCATTCATTTGATCATCAGTAGCCACGTCCGTTATGCGTAGGTCTTCCCCCTCTTATTTCTTGTACTCGTAAGTTTAGCCACCTCATATATGCTTAGCCGCTGCTGCAACCTCACCACTTAACCATACCTGACCCATTAAGCTTTGCTAGTCTTGATACCTTTGGAAATGCGATTGCTGAGTCCCCTGTGGCTCACAGATTACTACAACACTAGTTGCAGGTACAGGTAAAGGGTACTTGACGCGAGCGCGTTGATTGTTCATTTGGAGTTGCTTCTTCTTCTTCTTCATCGGTCTAGGATGGGTTCGAGGCCGGCAGCCTAGGATAGCAAGGATGGACGTCGTTCTTATTTTTCTCATTTGTTTTCGTCCGTAGTCAGACCCTGCTCTTACTCTTGATGATTATGTGATGTACTAATGTGACTCTGATGTAGCTTGTGGCGAGTGTAAGCCAATTCTATTTATATATCTCTTCTTTTCTGTACATGTACTTGTAACGATATCCATTCTTGCGACACGACGAGATGCGCTTCTATCCCTGACGAGGCCTTCGTGCCAAATTGAGGATAGGGTCGCATCTTGGGCGTGACAAGTTGGTATCAGAGCAGTACCAACCTAGGAGCCCCCTTGATTGATTGAACATGGCTGAGTCGAGTCTAGTGAAAAACTGCTTTGAGTCTAGTTATATATCGGAGAGTTGGATTCTTTTTTCTCCTCTTCTATGCTCTGGTGAGGAATCTTGACGTAATAATTTAATTCTACTCCTCTTCTCACTCAAATTTTTTTTAGGATGACGCGGATATTTTTGGAATCTATATGATGCCGATGTGACGGAGTTCTGTCTTGGTGCCTCCTATCTGCTTTGAGTTTCAGGGGAGTTGAGCTCGAGGGGATGCTTGAGCACATCGTTATCATTCAGATTTCTTAATATCTCTGGACGAAGGATGTTCGTAATTGCTTCAATACTAGTAGTGGCGTGATAACCCCGATGCCCCCAGTACTGGTGCAGATTGTTCGGGAGTACTGCCATACTTTGTATCGTTGTGATCACGAGGGTCTGTTGTAGATGAAGGTCCGAGATTCTGGTTGTGTGTTGACGGATGTGATACAGGTGACGGGTTAGTATAGGAGTTGTGTGATATTACTCCTTGTATCCGTGTACCAGATTGCATGACCAGATATTTCAGGAATTCATAGGTGGGAATTCAAGTAGTTGCTTATAGGACAATCTTCCAACAAATGCATGATGTTAGGTTGGGGTTCGACATCTAGTGGATTCGTTTGTTCACGGTCGACTTACAGCGGTACACGTTCTGTCTTAAAGAGTCCTTGTAGATTGCTACGACTCGGGGACGCTTCGTATGTCGGGTGAACTGCCTTGCACTTGATGGCTACTGTAAGGATCGAGCCTGTGCGATCCTGTCCACGAAAATATCGGACGAAATCTTTCTCATGAGTTTGTTCCGGCTTGTTTCATAAGCCTCCCCTTTGTTTTGTTGGAATATGGTAATTCGAGTTGCTTCTATGTCAAGTGGTGATTTCAGATCTTTCCAAGAGGTGTTCTCATAATTTTTATGTGAATGCTAATTCTTTTGTTCGTTCAAATCGTCTTATCAATTCTTGTCATCCGGAGTCGTCATGTCAATTCTTTTCCAACCGGTGTGCTTCTGTTCAAGGGAATATAATCCTTTCCAATTTTGCAAGATCGTTCTCTCATGTTATTCCGGAGTTCATGTCATCTGTTCCAAGTTGTCTTTGTTTTTCCCCGCCCTCCCACCCCTTTTCTTCAATGTTTCAGTCATCATCCAAGTGCCTTTATATTCAGTGATGCTTCAGCTATCTTTTATTCCGTGTCCTATCCGGTGATTCATTGTGAAGATTCTCAGGAGCTTCATTTTCATCCTTATTCAGTCTTGTTATTTTCCGGTCAATTCAGTTCAAGTTGCCCGTATTCATCATATCCTTTTCATCCTGGTTAATTCTTTCCTATGTCGGAGATTCTTATCAGCCTATCATGTTATTCATTCATCTCCTTTTTATCCGATGTGTTGAAGATATCTCAGTAGTTTCGTGTTTTCAACTCTTTTTATTATTTCGAGGTGCTAACCTCATCTAGTTCTCTTTATACCGGTGCATTCAATCTTTCTTTCAATCTTTTCAACGGTGGTTTCTTTGAGTGGGCCCATAACCCACAGGTTTTTCCCAGGATCTTATATGTCTCTTCTAATCTTTTCAAAGATCTTTAATTCTTTTCAACTATGACGTAAGTATGAATTTCATCAGTCATATTCCTTCTTCAAGATCTATTTGAATTAATTCTCATATTTGGCTCAACCTTGCATTCTTCTTTATTCCGGAGTGTCTCATTAATTCTTGGTGGTGTTCTCCTCCTCATTCTCAGCTTGCTATCCGAAGGAGTGTTTCTCTCTATCTTGGTTCATTCTTTTGAAGATTCATCATTTCAGCTTTGTATCATAATCTTAATTGTTGTCAGTCATGAGTAATCCCTTTCTTGCTATCCGGTGCATTTCTGTATTTTCATTCTCGTTCCTCCGAAGGCCATCATGTTTGAAGATTCTTCGTTCTCAGCTTTCAGCTTTCATCCTCAATTCTTATCAATTGTTGTCTCTTCGTTCGTCTCTCGGGTTTTTCCGGTGCCTTGTTATAGTTTTCTCTCAGGTGGCTCATGATCCCTTCTTTCTCATGTTTTTCCATTCATTGATGGTTGCCTCATTTATTTCAATTCTCATTGGTGTTTCTTGCAACAATTCTTCTAGTTTGTGGTCATATCTCTCCTCAATCTTTTTAGAAGAATAAGTTGGATGCGAGATCCGTTGCTTGTCATCAATTTAATTTGGTGAAGGATAAGCATAACATAATTCTTATTCTTGTTTCATCAAATGATTTCAATTCTTCGTCCGGAGTGGCTCTCGATATCAATTCTTTTCTCAAGTGTTCCTATCTTTTTTTCCGGAGGTCCTTCTTGGTGGTTCATCAAGATTTCATTCATGTTGAAGTGTTCTTCAAGATTCTCATTGGAGTACCTCAAGTTTTCTTCTCTTGCATTTCCAAGTGCATTGTTCTTTCTTTATCCTTTGAGGTGGTATTATAGCATTCTTGTTAGTGTAGGAGCCTCGAAGAGATCTCCTTTCAACAATGAGATAATTAAATCCATCAATTCTATGATCGTGAGATATTTTCAACCCATGATTTCTTCATTGAGCTATCTTGGTTTGGATATCATCTAAAGCTTTTCCTATGGATTGCTGATATCATGGTGCTTGTCATTAATCCAAGTTCTCAATGTATCCTCTTGGTGTAAGATTGTTCGTTTCTTGTTGCTCCCAATCTATCCTTGTTTCTTTTAGTGGTTGTTTGTCACCTCATATTTGTTGAGATGATTTTCATCAGCCCACTACTATCTTGTTTTTCGTTGTCGGTTTTCCAACTACTACGTCAATTCTATGTGCGGAGGCTCTTCAATTCTATTGTGATGGTAGTTGTCATTCTTTTCTTCATTCTCTTCTTCCGCTTGAGCTAGTTCATATTCTTGTGTTCCGGAGGCTTTGTCATGTTGCTCTTTTAGGTCTATTATGTTGTTCTATCAAGATCATGGTGTTCCCTTGTTATATTTAGTTGTTTGTAATGAATATTGTCTATTTTTCCCATCTTATCGATTTTTTGTCCCATTTTCCTACCGAAGTGCTGCCGAAATTTTCCGTGAATTCTTGCCTGTGTCTCATATCATTCCTCATCTCTTTGCAACCTTCAAGGATCGTTGGTTTCACTCGTTTGTCAAAGAAGCGACTAAGTTTACATCTTGTTCTTTCTTATCCTCTCCCCCCTTTCATTCTTGGATCTCGGGGCAAGATACTCTTGTAGTGTAGGAGAGTTGTGACAGCCCGAGACCGACGCCCAGAAGATTCCCCCTTTATTTCTGTTCCCGCCGTGTGATTAATTTTATTTGGTGGCATCGTCATTTAGTTTGCATCACGCATCATGCATCATCTCCGGCATCTCTGGTGTGATTGCTTCCCTTGTTGTGTTTATTTTTTCCCCTCTTCTCCTAGCCACTCCTTGGTCTTTTACTTTTCCCATTCTCAACTTATTTCAATCCATTGGAATCTTGGGTGTCATACCAACTTCGCTCGTTATCTCATTCGCAATGCTGTTGACATTCTTCCCATGATAGCCTTTGCACCTTTCTATTTTTTCCCCTTTGCTTTCGTTTATTTGTGTTGCAGATGTAATGCTCAAATAAATGTTTCTGTTGGGCCCATAAATAATATCCGTTGTATAGGGTCTCCATCTAAAATCTCAGTCCATTTGGGGTTGGTTTGGTTATGGTTTAAATTTAGGCAAGTTTGAAATATATTCAAAACTTGTCCGAATTTATATTCGGTAAAAATCCCCAAACCAAATTTATTAAATCACCCATATTTTTCTGGCCCCGGGAAAATTTCTCTCTTGTTGGAATTCCAACTTCTTCCTTGTTTTCTTACTTTGCAACTTGCTGTAAAGGAAAAGATTTTAAAAGAAAAACACGCAAAAGAGGGAAAGAGGAGGAGCCCAGCTGGAGCCTCCCGCGGCCCAAGGCCCAACCGGGATCCCCGCTAGCCCTAGCGACAGGGATCAGGAGCGCCTCGTCCTCCCCTCGTTCCCCCGCGTGCGCCTCCTCTCGTCTTGCTCCCCAGGCGCCGCCGCCTCCCTGCCCGACCGCGTAGCCGCCCGCCATGGCCCCCGCCGTCCTACCGTGCCCACCGCCTGCGCTCCCCGCGCCGCCTCGTGCTCCTCGCCGCCGTCGAGCTGCCCTCCCCGCACTGCGCCCCGTCGAGCCGCCTCCCGCATGCCTCCCCTCGTCCCGCTCGTCGGCCCTGCGTGCCGCCTCGCCGCCGTTCGCCATCGACCCGGCCTGCTCCTCCTCCTGGTCATCCGTGCCCCACCGTCGGCCTGCCGTCGCCGCCATGCTCGCCTCCGGCAGGCCCCGCCGCCTCCGTCTCCCCGCCGGTGCCCGTTTCCCCGCGCCACCGGCCTCGGCCGAGGTTCCCCGCCGGTTCGCCCTGGTGTAGTGGCTGTCTCCCCGCGCTTCGCTGGTTCATGTGCTGTTGCTGCTGCCTGGCGTGCTGCTGTTCCCCACGATCCCCTGCGGAGCTGCCGTTGCTATGCTGTTGCTGCGCACCGTGTTGGATAGGCTACTTGCTGCAGCAAGTCTGAACCGGTGGTGTAGTTGCTGCTGTCCCGTTTTGCCTTGCTGAACCGGTGGTGTAGTTGAGCTGGATGCTGTTGCTATGCCCTGCTGCTGCTAGCCTTGGTCTCGCGCGCCCCCGTGCTTGCCATTTTGTTGCTCGCCGGATGCTGCTGTTGTATGCCGTAGCAGCCGCCATGGCCTAGTTGCTAGGTGCTGCATTTTGCTGGTGCTGGCTGCATATAGTTGCTGTTGCTATTGCATGCATGCCGCTGCCGCTCTTGTTGCTTGCCTATCGAGCTGCCTTGCTGTTGCCGAGCCGCTGCTGTTGCCTGTTGCTCCTGCTGCTGCTTGTGCCGAGCCGTCGTGTGCCTGCCCTGTTGCTGTTGATAGCTATAGCTGCTGCTGCTAGTCCGCTTATGCTTGCTGCCCATGCCGGCTAGTGCTTGTTGTTAGGCTGTAGTAAGTTGCTTGCTGATGCTAGTTGCTGCTAGGTAGATTTTGCTGTTCTTGCTATTCCACTGTCGCTTGCTTGTGCTGCCGTTTGCCGTCGCTGAAGTTCGCTAGCTCCAACCCTCCTTCTTGGAGTTGACAAGTTCGACGGGTACCACGACGTCCTCGACGACCCCGGAAACGAGTTTGACTTGCTCGACGTCGCCGAAGACCCGAGAACCACGACATCAAGCGAACGACTACCATCGACGAGACCGTGTACGACTACTTCCACGACGACCATGACCTCCACGACGTCCGCTTCGACCGAACCCCTCCGATTCGCACGCTTCGAAGGTATACCATTGAGACGTGTCGTGTAACGAAACTTGTGTTGTATGGGAAGAAAGTATGTTTTGCGTCGTATGTTGCCGTAGCACGTTGTATCACTTTTGTTGTGCCCCGACACATGGGAACCCGGTATAAGGGATCACCCCATTCTTTATTTAGAGTTCCCGCACACGCTCCCTAATCGTTGGCTCCGATACCCATTGAGTTGTCGGGATAGGAACGTTGCCGTGGTATCGTTTCCGTTTTGCCGCCATGGTTCCCTCTCGCTCGCCGTGGCGACAGCTGCTTCTTTCTCTTCTTGCCGTGATGTTGTAACTTGTATGCATGTTGCATTCATGGCATGATATATTGTGTTGCATGCCTCTTGTGCCGTAGCTCCGCTCTTTGTTCCGCGAGTTAAACTGACTAGGATGACATGTAGGATCATCGCTTCACCCCTTGCCATGTTGACAACATTTAATCTTGCGTGTTAAATAATCGGGAGTCAATTAAATAATTAATCGTGGAGTTTCGTCGATATGCAACCCGTTTCATATCGAGCTTCACTTAATGTGTAGTGTTTGCGTGAGGTGAATTGCCATGCCATCCCTTGCATCATTGAACTGATCATGCATCATATTAGGTTGTGCATCATGTTGTGCATCGTGTGGTGAATATCTGTGTTGATGTTGTTTTCGGTTTGCTCCGTCTCGATAGAGTTCTGCAAGCGTATCAGAATGTGAGGACCCGTTCGACTACATTGGTTCGTCTGCTTCACCGAGTTGTTCTTCTTCCAAGCGGGATCTCAGGCAAGATGACCATTTCCCCAAATACCATTACTATCATTGCCATGCTAGTTTTACAGTTTCTATCGATTATGTCTCGTTGCCTACCACTTGTTAAAAATCAGCCTCTCAACAATGCCATGAAAACCTTCAACCTGTTCAACCTAGCAAACCAATGATTGCCTATGTTACTGCTTGCTTAACCCTGTGTTAGCGTTGCTAGTTGCAGGTGCTTTGCTTCCATGTGAAAGCATGGGTTCCTTGTTATATCACCATATTAAATGCTATTTAATTTAATGCACCTATATACTTGGTAAAAGGTGGAAGGCTCGGCCCTTTTCTAGTCTGGTGTTTTGTTCCACCTTTGCCCCCTTAGTTTCCGGCTACCGGTGTTATGTTCCATAATTGAGCGCTCCTATCACGATCGGGGTTGTTATGGGGACCCCCTTGATAATTCGTTTTAGATTAAAGCTGGTCTGGCAAGGCCCAACTTTGGTACTACATTTTCCTAATAACTAATGAACTGAATAGGGAGTAATTAACCCGAGGAAATTTAATCAACCCCCGGGCCAGTGCTCCTCATGAGTGTTGGTCCAAAACAGAGCAGCTTATTAACGCTACTCGGGGCAACTCGGCGTTTGGCGTGGTAACCATCGCTCATCCATCGTGTCCTGAGAACGAGGTACACGACTCCTATCGGGATCGTCGACACGCCGGGCAGCCTTGCTGGATTAGTTTTACCTTTGACGAGATATCTTGTGCATCGGGATTCCGGTGATGCTTTGGGTAATCTCAGAGTTTAGGTTTTCCACTAGGGAATCCGACGAGATCGCGAGCTTCGTGATTGAGGATTTCTATGCGGCTTGTGGTAATTTGTGATGGACTAGTTGGAGCTCCCCTGCAGGGTTAAATCTTTTCAAAAAGCCGTGCCCGCGTTTATGTGGCAACGTGGAAGCTTTGTTTAACACTGGTTCTAGATAACTTGAAGTTAACTTAATTAAAATCTGCCAACTGTGTGCGTAATCGTGGCTGTCTCTTTTGTGAGTTCTTACTCCCATCGAGGACACGGTGGGGTTATGTCTGACGTAGGTAGGTGTTCAGGATCATTCATTTGATCATCAGTAGCCACGTCCGTTATGCGTAGGTCTTCCCCCTCTTATTTCTTGTACTCGTAAGTTTAGCCACCTCATATATGCTTAGCCGCTGCTGCAACCTCGCCACTTAACCATACCTGACCCATTAAGCTTTGCTAGTCTTGATACCTTTGGAAATGAGATTGCTGAGTCCCCTGTGGCTCACAGATTACTACAACACCAGTTGCAGGTACAGGTAAAGGGTACTTGACGCGAGCGCGTTGATTGTTCATTTGGAGTTGCTTCTTCTTCTTCTTCATCGGTCTAGGATGGGTTCCAGGCCGGCAGCCTGGGATAGCAAGGATGGACGTCGTTCTTATCTTTCTCGTTTGTTTTCGTCCGTAGTCGGACCCTGCTCTTACTCTTGATGATTATGTGATGTACTGATGTGACTCTGATGTAGCTTGTGGCGAGTGTAAGCCAATTCTATTCATATATCTCTTCTTTTCAGTACATGTACTTGTAACGATATCCATTCTTGCGACACGACGAGATGCGCTTCTATCCCTGACGAGGCCTTCGTGCCAAATTGAGGATAGGGTCGCATCTTGGGCGTGACGGTAACGATATCATGAATTTCAAGCAGCTTGATCATGAACACGTTGCACAATCTTGGGAGAGGATGAAGCTTATGATTAGAAATTGTCCCGCTCATGGCTTGAGTTTGTGGATGATTATACAAATCTTTTACGCTGGCTTGAATTTTGCTTCTCGCAATATCTTGGACTCCACCTCTAGTGGAACGTTCATGGAAATCACGTTAGGAGACGCTACAAAACTCCTAGACAATATCATGACCAACTACTCTCAGTGGCACACTGAAAGGTCGCCTGCTAGCAAAAAGGTGCACGCTATAGAAGAGATTGACTCGCTTAGTGTTAAGATGGACGAGTTTATGAATTTGGTTGCTAGTAGAAACGCTATCGTAGATCCTAATGACATGCCACTATCTTCTTTGATTGAGAGTAGCAACGCTAGTTTGGACGTGAATTTTGTTGGTAGGAACAATTTTGGCAAAAATAATGCTTTTAGAGGAAACTATGTTCCTAGGCCTTTTCCTAGTAACTCCTCTAACAATTATGGCAACTCCTACAACAACACTTATGCAAATCACAACAAATTAACCTCTGATTTACAGAGTAATATCAAAGAGTTCATCAACTCTCAAAAGATTTTCAATGCGTCCATAGAGGAAAAACTACTCAAAATAGACGATTTGGCTAAGAGCGTTGATAGGATGTCTTGTGATATTGATGCTTTGAAAGTTATATGCGCTCCTCCCAAGGTCAACTTGGATGAAACTTTGAAAGCTATGCGTATCTCCATGAATGAGAGCAAAGACAGAACCGCCCAAATTCGCGCTAGACATGAATGGTTTAAAAGGGTGCGTTCTAGTGATGCAAATCACGAAGATCTTAAAGTTCTTGGTGTGTCTCCTCTTGAATCTTTGTTTTCGCGTGGCAAACCTACTTATGGAGGGGCTAGATATGAATCCACTTTGGATGAAAAACGCCCCAATGATTCGGAGTGCACTTATCTTGATGATGAAGGTGTGGAGAGTGGAGTATAAGAAGTCAAAATTTTGGGTAGTAATGAAACTCCCACTTTGGATTTCAAGGAATTCAATTATGATAATTGCTCCTTTTTTGAATGCATTTCTTTGATGCAATCCATTGCAAACTCTCCACATGCTTATAGCCAAAGGAAAGCCTTTACCGCGAATATCGTAGATGCTATGATGAAATCTCTTGAAGAGAAGCTCGAACTAGAAGTCTCTATACCTAGAAAACTTCATGATGAGTGGGAATCTACTATCAAAATCAATATCAAAAACTATGAGTGCAATGCTTTGTGTGATTTGGGTGCTAGTGTTTCCGCGATTCCAAAGTCTTTATGTGATATTCTTGGTTTTCATGAGATTGAAGAGTGTTCTCTTAATTTGCATCTTGCAGATTCTACTGTCAAGAAACCCATGGGGAGGATCGATGATGTTCTTATTGTTGCAAATAAGAACTATGCACCCGTGGATTTCATTGTACTTGACATAGATTGCAATCCTTCATGTCCCATTATTCTTGGTAGACCTTTCCTAAGGACTATTGGTGCTATCATCGATATGAAGGAAGGGAATATTAGATTTCAATTTCCTTTAAATAAGGGCATGGAGCACTTTCCTAGAAAGAAAATAAGATTGCCTTATGAATCTATGACAAGGGCTACCTATGGTTTGAGCACCAAAGATGACTATACGTGATTCCATCACTTTCGCCTAGCTAAGGGCGTTAAACGAAAGCGCTTGTTGGGAGGCAACCCAACGACTCTATCATTTTTCTTTCTGTTTTGTGTTTTCCACACTTTCATAATTCTGTTATGATTGTGTTTTTGTGTTTCTTTTTGCGTTTGTGCCAAGCAAAACCGTTATGATTAGTCTTGGGGATGATCGTTTGGTCATGCTGGAAAAGACAAAAACTTTCTGCTCACAAAAAGAAATTTCATTTTTTTTTTCTGTAAGAGCTTTTGAGTTGATTCTTTTTTCTTCTGATTGCTATGCAAATTCTTCATACTGTCGTATAGTTTCAGAATTTTTGAAGTACTAGAGGTATACGAAATATACAGATTGCTACAGACTGGTCTGCTGTTAACAGATTCTGTTTTTGTTGTGTTGGTTGCTTATTTTGATGAAACTATGGATAGTATCGGGGGGTATTAGCCATGGAAGATGAAAGTACAGTAACCCAACATCAGCAGAAGTAGAATTTAAGTTTGCTACAGTACCTAAGGAAGTGGTGGTTTGCTTTCTTGTACTAATGTTATCACGAGTTTCTGTTTAAGTTTCGTGTTGTGAAGTTTTCAAGTTTTGGGTGAAGTTCTCGTGGACAAAGAGATAAAGAGTGGCAAGAGCTCAAGCTTGGGGATGCCCAAGGCACCCCAAGAGATTCAAGGATGCCGTAAAAGCCTAAGCTTGGGGATGCCCGAGGAAGGCATCCCCTCTCTCGTCTTCAATCCATCGGTAACATTACTTGGGGCTATATTTTTATTCACCACATGTTATGTGTTTTTGCTTGGAGCGTCTTGTATCGTAGGAGTCTTTTATTTTTGTTGTGTCACAATCATCCTTGCTGCACACCTAGAGAGAGAGACATGCACACACCGTGATTTTGTCAAGCTTCACTTATATCTTTTGGTAGACAATTCAGCTCACATGTGCTTCACTTATATCTTTTGAGCTAGATACTTTTGCTCTGTGTGCTTCAGTTATATCTTTTAGAGCACAATGGTGCGTGGCTTGGTAGTTGATCTATGCTTTGAAAGTAGTCTCAAAAGGGGTAGTTATCCAATGGTATACGAAAACTTCCACCTTCATGTGCATTGAATAGTTAGAGAAGTTTGATTCATCTCAATTAGTTTTGAGTTGTGGTTATGGTAATATTAAAGTCATGCTAGTAAGGTGTTATGGATCTAGAAATACTTGTGTTGAAGTTAGTGATTCCCGTAGCATGAACGTATGGTGAACCTCTGTGTGATGAAATTTGAGCATGATTAGTCTATTGATTGTCATCCTTTGCGTGGCGGTCGGGGTCGCGCGATGGTTTATACCTACCAACCCTTCCCCTAGGAGTATGCGTTGAATGCTTTGTTTCGATTACTAATAAAACTTTTGCAACAAGTATATGAGTTCTTCATGACTAATGTTGAGTCCATGGTTTAGATGCACTTTCACCTTCCACCATCACTATCTTCTTAGTGCCGTGCAACTTTCGCCGGTGCACAAAACCCACCATTAGCCTCCCTCAAAACAGCCACCATACCTACCTACTATGGCTTTTTCAAAGTCATTCCGAGATATATTGCCATGCAACTACCACCATGACATGTGCCAACACGTCTACATTGCCATTGCATGATCGTAAGATAGCTAGCATGATGTTTCCATTGATGTCCATGCCATGCTAGATCATTGCCACGGTACACTACCGAAGGCATTCCATATAGAGTCATCGTTACTCTAAGTTTTGAGTTGAAAGTGTGATGATCATCATTAATGGAGCATTGTCCCATGTGAGGAAATAAAAGAGGCCAAAGAAGCCCACCAAAATAAAAATTAAAATAATAAAAAAAGAGGCCAAAGAGCCCACCAAAATTAAAAAAAATGAGAGAAAAAGAGAGAAGGGACAATGCTACCACTTTTTCCACACTTGTTCATATTAAGCACCATGATCTTCATGATTGAGAGTCTCTCGTTTTGTCACCACCATATAGCTAGTGGAAAATTTTCATTATATAACTTGGCTTGTATATTTCTATGATAGGCTTCCTCAAAATTTCCTTAGGTCTTCGTGAGCAAGCAAGTTGGATGCACACCCACTAGTTTTCTTTAAGAGCTTTCACATACTCATAGCTCTAGTGCATCAATTGTATGGCAATCCCTACTCATTCACATTGACATCTATTGATGAGCATCTCCACAGCTCATTGATATGCCTAGTTAATGTGACTATCTTCTCCTTTTTGTCTTGCAACCTCCACCACATTCCACACCATCTATAGTGCTATAACCATGGATCACGCTCATGTATTGCGTGAGAGTTGAAAAGGTTTGAGAAAGTAAAGGTGTGAAACAATTACTTGGCCAATACCGGGGTTGTGCATGATTTAAATTCATTGTGCAATGATGATAGAGCATAGCCAGACTATATGCTTTTGTAGGGATAACTTTATTTTGGCCTTGTTATTTTGAAAGTTCATGATTACTTTGCTAGCTTGTTTGAATTATTATTGTTTCCACGTCAATAGAAAACTATTGTGTTGAATCTAATGGATCTGAACATTCACGTCACATAAGAGGAATTACAAAGGACACCTATGCTAGGTAGCATGAAAGCATCAAAAATTCATTCTTATCACTTCCTTACTCGAGGACGAGCAGGAGTTAAGCTTGGGGATGCTTGATAAGTCTCAAACGTATCTATAATTTTTGATGGTTTCACGCTGTTATCTTGTCTTCTTTGGTTGTTTTATGTACCTTTTATATCTTTTTTGGGACTAACTTATTAATTCAGTGTTGAGTGCCAATTCCTGTTTTTTCCGTGTTTTTGACTCTTTTCAGATCTGATTTTGGAATGGAGTCCAAACGGAAGAAAAACCCCGAAATGATTTTTTTCCGAACGGAAGAAGATCTGTGGGCCTTTGGGACAAGCTAGGTGGGCTCCCGGGAGCCCACAAGCCCCCACTCCGCCACCAGGGGGAGGCGGCGGTGGGTAGGCTTGTAGCCTCCCTGGCCGCCCCCTGACCTAGATCTTTGGCCTATAAATTCCCAAATATTCCGCAAAAAAATCAAGGGAGCCTCGAAAATACTTTTCCGCCGCCACAAGCTTCCGTTTCCGCGAGATCTCATCTGGAGACCCTTCCCGGCGCCCTACCGGAGGGGACTTTGGAGTTGGAGGGCTTCTTCATCATCATCATCGCCCCTCCAATGACTCGTGAGTAGTTCACTTCAGACCTACGGGTCCGTAGTTAGTAGCTAGATGGCTTCTTCTCTCTCTTGGATCTTCAATACAAAGTTTTCCATGATCTTCATGGGGATCTATCCGATGTAATCTTCTTTGGCGGTGTGTTTGTGGAGATCCGATGAATTGTGGATTTGTGATCAGATTATCTATGATATATATTTGAGTCTTTGCTGATTTCTTATATGCATGATTTGATATCCTTGTAAGTCTCTCCGATTCTTGGGTTTTGTTAGGCCAACTAGATCTATGATTCTTGCAACGGAAGAAGTGCTTGGTTTTGGGTTCTGCCATGTGGTGACCTTTCCCAGTGACAGTAGGGGCAGCAAGGCACACATCAAGTAGTTGCCATCAAGGGTAAAAAGATGGGGTTTTTATCATTAGTTTGAGATTATCCCTCTACATCATGTCATCTTGCTTAAGGTGTTACTCTATTCTTATGGACTTAATACACTAGATGCATGCTGGATAGCGGTCGACGTGTGGAGTAATAGTAGTAGATGCATACAATATCGGTCTACTTGTTTTGGACGTGATGCCTATAGAAATAATCATTGCATAGATATCGTCACGACTTTGCGCGGTTCTATCAATTGCTCGACAGTAATTTGTTCACCCACCGTCTACTTGCTTTCATGAGAGAAGCCACTAGTAAACACTATGGCCCCCGGGTCTATTCACATCCATCGTTTACATCTCCGCTTTTACTTTGCTTTGTTACTTTGTTGCTTTCAGTTCTCACTTGGCAAGCAATCTATAAGGGATTGACAACCCCTTCATAGCGTTGGGAGCAAGTTTTTGTGTTTGTGCAGGATCTTGAGATACTCCTCCACTGGATTGATACCTTGGTTCTCAAACTGAGGGAAATAATTACCACTGCTACGCTACATCACCCTTTCCGCTTCGAGGGAACACCAACGCAAGGCTCCAAGGCCACGGGGGAAATCCTTTGCATACTTGCCTAGGAAGTCCCTTAAGGCGTAGCCGCAGCAGAAAGATCAAGCCAAGTATTCTCTTGTCGACGTGCCTATTTCTGGCACCGTTGGAAGGTCTTTTGTTGCAGTAGCAAACCACCCTCCAAAAGGTAATAGATGTGGTAGAATGATGAACTCCTTTCTCCCGTGCTTCAAAAGATAGTGTCCTCAACACTCAATCACTCTCTCTCAGATTTGGCAGGGGTATGAGAGATTGATCTTATGGAAAGCAACTTGGGGAGGCTATAAATCAAGGTTCAAATGGTTGGAATGGAATTTCTTGATCTCAACACATGAGTAGGTGTCTCTCTCTCAGAAAAATGGATCTCGCAAGTGTAAGTGTGTTCTGAGTGCTTCCTCTAAGAGTGAGAGGTAGGTAGAGGGGTATATAAAGGCAACCCCCAAAATCCAACCGTTACAACATTATTTCCTAACTCAGTGACACCGACATGAATCTCGGTGGTACCAACTTGCACTAAATGTGTTAACTTTTGAATTCTCGGTGAGACCGATATAGGAATCTCGGCCGTACTGATATGCTGACCTAGACTGGTTTCCAAAACTCGGTGAGACCGATTTCAAACTTGGAAATTCCAAAACTTGAAATCATCTCAACAGAATGTTGGTCATCCAATCTCAGTGGCACTGATAGGAATGTTGGTTGTACCGAGATGGTGGGTTTGGCATAGCATTTGTCTAAGTGTAAAATCGGTATGGCCGAGTAGGAAAGGTTGGTGGCACCGATTTTGCATATGTGGCTTGGGACAGATATAGGGTTTAGGGTTTAGGACATATAGATCAAAGCCTCGACAAAAGATATAATCAATCTTTTAATAGTATGTGGGAAATTGCTTAGAGATAGACAACCAAAAATATATCTGTCCCAAGCCACATATGCCATCCACTTTCCCACAAAATATTGGCTTTTCTATTGGCTTTTCTATCAATCTCCCCGTTTTTGGTAACTGATGACAACATATAGATCAAAGCTTCAACAAAGGATATAATCAATGATTAGCATCGATGCTTTGATAAGTATGTGAAAAGCAAGAGCTCCCCCTAAATTTGTGCATTATTTTAAATTTGCGTTCGAATGCAAATGCACAATGGATTAGGAACATGGGTTAGTCTTCCATGTCATATACAACTTTGTGGTGCGCATAAATGATATGAATGAATAGTAATGGACATAGCACCAAACAAGTAAGTGGGTGCTCATCATGTAGATAGCTCAAAGGTAATAACATGGTAGCATCAAACAATCAAAGCATATTATCAAACACATCTCGAAATGGCTAAAGTCATCCAGAAGACCAATTTTTTTGAAAAACCAAACGAGAGCAAATAAAGTCAAAATCTCTCTCTCTCTCTCAAATCCCTATTGATCTATACTATACACTCCCCCCCTTTGGCAACAAGTACCAAAAAGTTCAAAGGTCTAGTCTAGGCGTTTCTCTGAGAACGATCTCCTCTGGTAGCCGAAGTTGGAGTAGACAAGAGAGCATCGAGGAAAGCTTCTGCAGATGTAGCTGGAGCTGGAGCTGTGGGACTAGACACTGGAGGTGCTGGAGAAGGAGCTAAAGCTTGAGTTGATGAAGACAGTTTTGCTTCCGGTACTGGCATGGCTGCTGACCTATCTTGGGTCGTGAACTGAGTGGTAGTACGAATAGGTGAATCATCATCATCATTATCTAAGAGTAGACGCTTCACTGAGTCAACTTAATGCTGAAGCTATTCAACAGTAGTAGTCAACTCTGTCACCTTCACATGCACGTCATGTAATTATGTCTCCACGGTCCTCTTTAAACTCTTATGGCTCAGCAAGATCTCTAAAAGTTTCTTGTCCATTCCTTGGATGGTGCTGACCAAGAAAGACATCTCCTCTTCTCTAGTTCTGAGCTATGGTGGTTGAGTTGGAGCATTCCTAACAACCTCTGCAGTTGCTGCCTCTACGGCCTCTCTAGAAGTAGCTGAGCTGGGATGGGTGCCATCCATCACAACTACATTGTCCTCAAATTCAGGATGAAGTGGCAAATAAGGACGATCAAGATGATATGCATGCTTGCCAATCTTGGCATTGATGAACATCTAAATGTATGGAGCATATACACATGATCTCTTGTGGTCTGCAACAGTTCTCCTGATAGTTTGAGCAATCAAATCCATCACCTTGAAGCAAGTGTGGGTGTCTAGATGATGCAACGTATTGATGGAATAGCCTCTAATAATTTTTTCATCACCTGATTTGGGCATCAGGGTATGTCTCAAGATAGTGTTTGTAGTGGTTATCCCTGCTTGCAACAAATAGATAGAGCCAAGCTTGTGAGACGGCACATAATCATTGGGCACTGACTTGTACATGTTATCCATGGAGTTGTGATTCATCTTAGGATATGAATACACATCCAAGTCTTCTTCACGTGCTTTTGGAGCACCAACGAGAGTTGCCCATTCTTCAATTGTGGCTTCATATCTATGACCATCAGTCATCGAGACAATTGTGTCATCTGCATAGAAATGAACCGTTGAGTAGAATTGCATAATCATCTCATCATTCCATGCTGTCATTTCTTTGCCAACAAACTCTTCAATGTCAACAAGATTGAAGTTTTCTTTCACATGGGGAAAGAAATCTTCATTAGCTTTGATGTATTTCGAGTCGACATATCTCATGTCACTACCTGCTGGACTCTTGTCAAACAAAACTTTCTCATGGAAATCCCGTTGTTCCCTTGTCTGAAAGCGGTGATCAACAACAATTCTTCCCCTCACCGCATATGGATCTACAGATCTCCACTTACTCAGCCCTTCATCTCTCCTCTTCTTCATGTCCTTAGCAATTGGATGAGCCTCATTGTGTAGTGGCAAATGAGGCCTAGCTTCATGAAAATGGGTGCATCCTATTCCTCTTCCTCTGCAACAAAGTCTCTAGAAGCAATGCCTTTCCCTTTGATAGCTGCAGGTATGTCATTTGTAGTCCTCTTGGGAGCTACAGGTTTCTTAGTAGCTGAAGACTTTGGTGCAGACTTGTTGGGCATGACATCAGCCATAAGATTCTTCTTCTTTGGAGGAGAGGCCTCAGCTGGTATTTCTTCCTCCTCTTCCTCAGCAGCTTCAGCTGGATCTTCATGCATTGAAGTTTGTGTACCAACAACATGAATAACCCTCTTCCTGGCTCTCTTTACACCGGGCTTCTCAGTAAGCCTAGCCCGTGGAGCTTTAATGTTGGAAGGTTTAACATACTCCTTCCTTATAGTCTTCCTGACTGCGGACTTCTCCTTCTACTTCCGTGGAGCAGACTCTATAGGAACAAAATCAGAATATTCTTCATCAGAATTGAGCTTCTTCCTCGACCTGGTAGCTGCCCTGGGCATGCTATGGGAGCTGGGAGTACCTGGATCAGAAGGAGTCCTCTCAGGACTAGTGCATGAATCAGATTCAGCATGTGGCTCATTGAAGTTGTTCTCACTGTCATCAGAATCTGACATCTTGCAAACGAAACACACAAGCAAACTCGCAGACTGGCAGACAAGCACACAATAAAACTATGTGAAAAGATATGGAAGAAATTGAAAAGATAAGAATCACAAAATTGCAGAAGTTTTGTCAAATTTGAACTCTAAAATTTAGCTTTAACTTCCATCAAAATTGGATTTCGGTTCCACCGAGTCAGAAACTTCGGAGCCACCGAGACACATGATCTCGTTAACAGAAACTTGGCACCCCTTTTTGGTTTCATGGAAAAAAGAACTCGGTTCCACCGAGAACATTCTCAACAACCCTAAAACCAAATCGGTACTACCAACTTTTTCAACTCGGTGACACCGACATTCAATCTGGCGGACTGTTAAACCTAAAATCTTCATTGCTCGCTATTCTAAAGGATTTTTCTTCTGGATAGAATACTTTCAATCGTAGATAGAAATAGGCAATACTTAATTTGCATAAGATTTAGAAGGGGAGCGCAAAACGTGATCGAATCCATACCGTAACTTGGTGTGGATCCCCTACGATGGCGACAACGGTATAGATTCCGTCGGCGGTGAGGACTCCAATGGCGAGGGCGCATGGGAGGATCAAGATTGAAGTCCGGGGGACTAGCGCGTTGCAGCAAGGGGTGTGGTGAGGCGACTGTGAGGACCGGATTTTGAGGATTTTACTTTCCCTTCAAAATGGCTCTTGTGCATACCAGCCCCAGGAATACTGTTAGCTGGTGCACAAATCCTTGATACAATTGTCCAAGAAAAAAAATACAAACTTGAGGTACAAGACAGAGGTGGTCCATAGAGTACATTGAAAGGTTTTCTAATGGTTGATGACAAAAGCGGTTCACGGATCTCCAGCGTCTATGGGACTTCAATTCCCACAGGAACAAGTGACCTGGATAATTCCTATCTCACGCGGCTGCTGTCTTCGGTGCCTAGGTTCCGGATTTATCGTCGAGTTCCACCTCTCCAAGCACGCAATCTAGCCAAGATAATAGCCAAGGACAAGCCAGTGAGTACTTTTGAATGTACTCACAAACATCATGAATAGAAACATAAATTGGCACGGGTTAATATGCACTTGCAATACTACCACCATATTCTTTTAACCATAATATACTTTCCAAGTAGTAGTAGTCGAATTGTTTTTTCATACTAAGAAATTAATAAGCAATCAATAAGAGTAGGATTAATGGATGTGATATAAAACATGCCGCAGTTGGGCGTCTGAGCAACACCACATAAAAGGCTTATATGAAATGATAAACATGCCGCAGTTGGGTGTTTGAGAGACACCACATAAAGGGCTTATATGAAATGATAAACATGCCGCAGTAGGGCGTCTGAGCAACAGCACATAAAGGGCTTATATGAAATGATAAACATGCCGCAGTCGGGCGTCGGAGCGACACCATGTAAAGGGCTTATATGAGACAATAATACATAATGAATATCCAGGAGGTAGAACCGTCCCAGGTATACTTAACAATCATAATAACATGGGTTAGTCCACAACAAAAATAATAGTTATGAACGTCCACCATATTTCACGATTAGTCTCACGATTCCTCTAACTTCCTCCGAATACCGACACTCAGACCGACACTTGACTAGTCCACCAGTCGTCCTTGATCGTGGACACGACTATTCGAATAGTTTTGACTCTATAGAGGGTGAACTCTTTACCCACAGCCCACGGGTTTCAATAGTCACTCGCACTAATCCCGTGTATGGTATCTCAGAAATAAACACTCAGAACCAGTACACACCCAGTTTTCCCCTGCGAAGACCGGCCTCACCCGGACTACGCGGCGGGGAAAAAACCATAAGATGGGAGGCTCCAACCTCGACTAGCATGGGAACAAATTTATACCGCCTGCTACAAGTGAAGAGCTCTTCCCTCTCGGTCCCAAACCGGAAACACCCATGCCCCCTGACCGGATGACTGGATTTAGTGCATGGCCATGGATACCTTCATCCGGGTCCCTCTACTTGGTCTGTACCTGGTAATAGGTTTACGAGCTACTGAACCATATTCCCTTTCGGGAAGACCATGGCAACATGATTAAGTATGGTGACATATTGACAAAACTTGATCTATGGTCTACTCAGGAGGATTATATTGTTCCCTGCATAATTTGCACATTAAAAGTGTTTCCTTACCGCATGTAGAGTCACTACCTATCATGTCCCATCATGCCTCGCTGACATCCTCGTCCCATGAGATGTCAGTCCCAAAGTCGTATCTCCCTGAGACACCGACTCTCTTCAGATCCCATCCGGTAGGCATATGTGGCAAAAAGGTGTGACTACTGTCTCATATAATCTCAACATACAACATAGGAAATTTCTCATCATTTACTCACAAGCATGCTCTTTACCTTCACATGAAATACCATCCCTTTGTAACATAACAATCAAGTATACTGAAACAAGCAAACCACAGAAAACCAATGTATATCCAAGTTCAGAATGCTTGCCTTTAGTGTGTAGGTAGGTGAGTTGCACATCAAAACTTTTGAAGGTTTTGATCTTTCTTCAAATTCTTATTTAAGAAAAATGCTCAATCAACATTCAATACAAACAATAGTCAAACGTTGTTTGGATTTTTTAAATAAATACTAAAATAAACTAGATAAAATTTGATAGAGGTGAGAAAAATAATCAACTCATTTGGAGTTTTATTTTAGAAACTAGGGCCCGTCAAAGTTTGGTCAATAATCTATTTTAAAAACAAATCAAAAAATAAAACGATTCAGGCGAAGGGCGCCACTTAAGTTTGAAAGCATACCCGCAACTAATATGCCTCCTCGCAGGGAAGGCGCGCCGCCTCCATGACGCGACTGAGAGGGGGGGGGGTGACTCACTGACAAGGGGGTCCGACCTACACGGTTCATCCTTCACCTCCCGCACGCGTGGGCAGGGACAGCGGTGGACTCCAAAGGCTGTTCCGCACGGCACCAAACGGCGCGCTCTAGCTACCCATGTTCCCAAGAGGATGATCCGCATCCACCACAGGGGTTGAGCAGTGTGGCAGAGCTCGAGGGCGAGCATGCCATCCTCCATGGCTGAGGGGAGCTTCGGCCAAGATGGTGTATCCGCCTACGGTGGTCTCACGAGCAAAAGGGGCAGGAGAATGGATTCCTTGGGGCTCCAAGGGACTGAAGGAGTAAGAGAGGGGAGGGAACAGGCCGTTGTCATGGCGGATTTGAAGGAACACCGGCGACGGTGTCACACCCTATTTTCACCTTACTTTGCCTCTCTTTCAAAATTTGGTTTAAATTAAAACTTTTGAGTGAATGCCATGTATGCCTTGTTTGTGATAGTTGTATGTGTGTTGCAAGTAGATCCTTGAAAAATCAGTTTCCAAAATATTATATTCTTAAAAATCCCTTTTAGTGATTTTGGTAAATCAAAACCTTGCTTTGGGGATTGCACTTCAAGTCCTTGAATACAAGGAGTGCCATCAACCAAAGATTGTATTTTGATTCTGATGTGTTTATAACTCTTCAAACACATTAAATAATTATTTTTCTATTTTATTTATATGTCCCTTTTGTAAGGAAAAAATTACTTTTCAACCTTAGAAAAATCTGAGAAATTTTAGGAATACTCAGAGGACATATATTTTTCATACATAAGAGTTTCAACCCCTAGTCCTGTTCAAAAATAATCGAGCAAACATTTGAAAACCAATTGTGCATGATTTGACCTTTTGAAATATTTCCAAAGGAAATATTCTCAATAAATCCACAGAAAATTCTAGCATGCCCCACATGCTATATTTGGTGATCATGCCAAGTTTCACCTCCATCCAAGGCGATTTGAATCACCAAATAATTCAGAAACCTTTCCTGTACAAAATCAAGCTGGAGCAACTCTACATTGTGAAGTTTGTACATTTGTTCTCAAACATTGCAGGAGTGCTCAATACCTCAAAAAAGGTTATCAGGACAAAAAATAGATTTGTGGGAATTTATTTACTCACAGCTTCTCACACAAATGCTGATAAGCCCATTTGAGGGTATTTTCAAGTTTACATTCTCAAACTTGTCCAATAGAGATCAAATTTGGTAGAGCCTCCTAATTATACCTGAGACCAAATCTTGTTAACTTTCACTGCATTTGGAGGAAGTTAGCTACCCCAAACACCCATGAAACATCTTCTGCCAGGATTGTAAAATAGTATCTAGCAACCACCACACTCACTCCCTTCGTTCCAAATTCATGTCATAGGTAGCGTGTGCCCCTCCTCAACTGCACATGAGAGATCCAGCTCTGGTTCAAAGAGAGGAGGCCAAAACCTCCATTTTAGCTCTTGGACCAAGACTAGCAGAGCCACTTTGACCCTCTCCCTTTGGCGAGTTTTATCGTCCCCGGTTCCTATCACACAAAGAGCATCCACCCCATCTCCTAGACATGCTAGACACGGCCAAGACGCGCTAGAGCGTGCCAGCATGTCATGGCATGCCAAAGCTGCGCTTTGGAGGCGCTACAATGCACACCCGAGGCCACGGGACCAGCTCCGACCAGTTCTCGTCTCCCCTGGTGTCCCTCTTAGGCCGCGCCAACGACCGCATCTCGGGCAGCGGCAGGCCCCTCCTTTCCCCCTCTCCTCTGCCCTTGGCGACGCGTGCCAGCTCGTGGCTGAAGCGGCGAGAAGGACCTCGCCACCTCGACGTACCAAGGAGCTGCCCCCGCTCCTCATGGAAGTCCCGAGCAGTCCCAAACCACGTTTGCAAACCATAGATTCACGCCCGAGCCCTCTCTCCCTCTCCTGCAGCCGCAGCAAAACCACCGACGTTTCCCGCTCGGTGCCTCGCCGCTAGCCTATAAATAGGCCACACCCAACCCTTCCAGCACCCCAAGCCTCTCCCTCCTACCAAAAATAGACTACCCCCGTGCCCCATTCAAGCTAAGAGAGCACCGATACTCGAGATCGACCGAAGCGCCGCCGCGTCGGAGCTCCGTCGATCTCGGGATACATGCACGCTCCCGAGCTCATTTCTCCTCCCCCGTGACCACAAGAACCTCGTGAACCTTCTCCACCACTCCTCCATCCATTTCCCTGCCCGTAACACCGATTCCGACACCTTCCCGAAGGGTCACCACCGTGGCTTCATCGTCGCCGGCGACACATGCCACCTCGTCGTCCCCTCGACCATCATCAGGTAGGCGGAGGAGCCACGAGTCCCTTCCCTCACTCACCGGACCTCAAGAGCCCCGAAGCTGCTACCGGTGAGCTCCCCCTCCTCTTTGTCCTGAGGTAAAAGACGCCCCGATAGGGGGACCCCACGTGTCGGTGGCCGTCTCGTCTCTCTCTCCCTCCTTGCAGTCACTGGCCACAAGGCCCCGCACGTCAGGTTTAAATGTGACGACGCACGCTCCTGGGCTGGCTGGCCAGTTGGGACGTCCCAGCCACCGAGCCAGGACAATGAGCTGTAATTTTTATTTTTATTTTTAATCTTGTTTTTAAAATAAATTCACAGGATTAAATATTTACCCAAACTCAATTATCTTTCCACCATAATTCTTGTAAAAAATGGTTTTATTTAATAGTGTTGTTATTAAAAAAAATTATAACAACTTTCATGCATAGGTTTATTTTAAGACCTAGTTTAAGTATTTTTAACTTCTGTTAAAAAGACTTCAAAAATACATTTTTAGCTCAAAACAAGAAACATACATTTTGATGAATAATAATAGGATTTTACAAATCAGGTCAACATTTTTTATGAGCGTTTTTACTCTATTTTTGGTTGTGCTCCTTATTATTATTATTATTACGACGATAGATCACACGTTTGACGAAGGACTTGGAACCAAAGACCTCGAAGACCCTGGATACCTAGCTGATCAAGGCAAGCAACCCTTTGACCATGTTTGAGAAACAGTTTTATGCATGCCATGTTGAATACTTTATTACGATGCATTTAGTCATGATTAATCGGTACACCCCGGTATGGTGATATCGATGGCTCCTCTGGAGCAATTGCATTGAGCATGACCTTACCATCTATGAGGGTCATGCTAAAGCAAAGTTGACAAGTAGATAGTAGTGCTACACATGGAAATAACATATGCATGGTAACACAAAGGTGATTACAAAGGTTTTACGAAAACCCCGTCGGGTGTCACCAATGCCCGAGGGTGATGGTGTTGAGCTGGATGACCACTTAAGAAAGAAGTGGTGTACCGGAAAGGTTTTATGTGAGTGGTTTCAGAAACGGGATTAGATTTAAGAATTGTAGACCGTCCCAACCTTACATGTGTGATCACGATACCCCTTTATGGGACGGGGCTATGTCGATTACTCTCGTCCTGCTAGCAAGGAGCCGCATTACTAGTGGCGGGAGTGATATGTTCACTCTCGTGACTGGGTCGTGCTAGGTAGGACGACTATGCCGATTTTACGTGTACCGGGCACACCGTTAGTCCCTGCATGGATGATACGGTCCAGAGTTGGTGCTCATAAGACGTACATCACGTGGGCTGGGTACCAATCGAGTGGACTCTTTGTCTAGTGTCATCAGGGGAAAGGCATTGATCGGGTACTTACCTCAGGTATGTTATATACCGTGAGTCGTGGTTGACCCGGAAGTTTCTCAGATCTCGTAGGTACAACGTACAACCTGTGTAGAGTGTCAAACTATTCGAATAGCCATGTCCATGGTCAAGGACAGTTGGGTGGTGCTCCTTAAAGTACGTCTAGTATTTTCCAAATAAACCAAGTGTGCGTGTGTATAAAGGTGTCACGTGAGAAATGATTACTTGGTCAAGTTTGGTGACTTGACATGGAGTGTGAACATAAGGTGTTCAACCCTCAGAATATTTGTGTTGATACCTATAACATGTTCTTACGATTACTATTTCCCTACTTGATGCATGACTACCTAAATACTTGACCATGTTTATACACTTAGAAAACCTGCTTTTCGCAAAGGCTGCATTGTATTTTGCACTCATTTACATAATCCGCATCATGGTCTGTTTGCCAGTACAATCAAAGTACTCATTGGCTTGCCACTAGTTATTTTATTGACCAGACATTGTAGAACTGGAATATGGAGAGGAATTCGTCGTTGTTGACGGACACGCGAACTAGGACGCTTCCCAGTCGGAATGCATGTTGGTTAGGCTGATGGCATGTGTTCACGTTTACTACCAAGATTTCCGCTAGTAGTAGAGTTGGTGTGATTGGCCTTCATGGCACTATCTATGTAAGACTTGACCATAATGGTCATTATTATATCAGACTTTAATCATGGATGTAAGACTCTGTTATTCAGTACATGTGTGTTCAGTGAGCAGCGATCTCTCGGATCACTGTACACGTTCATTCAGCGATCACGACTCATAAGTTGGGGTCCCCACAGGCTGCCATTGCTACCGGTGCATGGGAAGACGGCGGCCACCGGGAAAATTGGAACCAGGGGAGTCTAGCTATGGTTTCCAGGGGGCTTGTGGGCTACTATGCGGCTCCGGGGGGGGCATATATAGCTCGGAGTGTCGGTGCCCATGGTGGCCAAAGATAAGATTGCGGGAGCAGGTGTGGAAGCAGGGCTGGCATCAGCCACTGATGCAAAAGGGGGGGGGGTCCAATGGACAGATGACGGAAGGGGATCGCTTGGGCAGGCAAGCCATGGTAGGGCCAAATAAGTTGCCAGCCGCAGCGGCTCTGCTGGCAGTGGCAGCGCTCGGGCGCAGCAAGGGCAGCAGCAGGCACAACATGGGGAGAACGTACACTGGTCGGGCACGGTGTGGCCCTTTCGGATGGCAAGGGGCAAGGGGCATGACGCAGCGGCTCGGGTGCGGACGCGTGCAAAAATGCGCTTTGGGTTGCGCCCAGAGCACGCACCCAAGGCGTTCGACATAATGCCCTGGCACGCTAGGGGGCATTACTGCCACTAGGGTTTAACATGGTTGGGTTTAGGGGTAAGTCCAGGCTATGGGACATAAAGGTTTGAGCAGTGGGATAAATCCTCAATGCAAGGTTTGAACTAGGCCAATACGGTCCATGCACTCAGGGTGTTTGATAGAATGCCAATGGCGTCTAGGTGGCTCGGATGGCCACCAAACATTCCAGGTTGGGGGCTCCTTGGATGCTAGCAAAGAAGGCATAGTTAGTTTTTGAAAAGCAGAAACTTGTTACTGCAACAATTTGAGAAAAATAATTTTGGGCCGCATGTTAGGGAGGCTAAAACAGGGGCTTAATAAATCAAAAAGGGATTGATCTCCTGGACTTAAGGGTTTGGCAGGGTCCTATACAAGCAGCAAAATTTTCAGAAGCTTTGGCCAAGAAAATAATAGGGTTGCATTGCAAACTGCAAAACTGGTCCAGAACATAAAATAGGATGAGGTGCTCAACATTTTCAAAACACAAAAGTGGGTTTTCGCAAAAAAATGATTTTCATGAACTTCTTGACCACTCCATTTTTTTTGTAGAATTTTTGAAGAAGTGCATCTAGGTGTTGTAGTACAAAACACCAATTGGACCAGAATGCAAAAGAATATATTGTGCTAAAATTTTCCAAAACACTTGGCTAGATTTTTGCATAAAGTTGATCCAAAAACATACTATGTCATTGCCAAGTTTTTTTGAAATTTTTAAAAGAAGTTACCAATTGGTTCCAGTTCAAATTGGGTCATTAAAGAAATTAAAAGCCAGTTTTGAACAAATAAAACTTAAAACAAAATATTTAGAAAAGGGCCTTCATTGGATTTGGCAATGAAGGGAAAAACATTTGAGGCAAACACTCGAGTCATATAATATTTTTCAAAAGCTCTAACTTAGAGAAAAAGTTTTTATAAAAGCTAGAAAAGAAGGGTTCTGAAATCAGCAGAAAACTGAAAAATAAAATTTTAAAATAACCCTAGCCAAATTTTAATAAATAAAATAATGGCTAATTTTTGGGGTGTTAGAGCGACGTTTGAATGATTTTTTTTCAAACAGTCGGGTCCGCTGGTATTTTTATCCGCTTACTGCCGGTGACACCGATATTAACTTTTGTGTGCCTCCGAGTTTCACAACTGTCATCTGACAGAGAAACTCGATGAGGCCGAAAAGCAAAAATCGGTGGTACCGAGATGAATAAAACTGATCAACCCTAGGCTTTGGTGGGACCGAGATTTTGAGGTTGGTCGCACCGAGATGCACTTTGGGAAGTTTTTAGAATTCAGCCCTTGTTGAGACGGATATCCGAGTGGTCCTCACACAAAGTGTCCCTAAAGTGCTTGCTCAAATTATGTGATGTAGGATGAATAGAATTTGAGACGAGAAGCATAGATAGCTAGAGAAGGGTACTTAGGTATTCTTGTATATTCAATTAGCCAAATAATATTGAAAGCCAAATAACAACAATTGGATATCTTGGAATGAGAAAATCATGCATACCAACATGCTCACACAATAAGATGTCAAGAAACATGGTGAACATGCACAAACATTCTAGCATCTATCAAGGACTTTGGCGATGACAAAGTCATCTATATATGAGTATATTAACATAGGAGCCAAGAAGAATACTTGATCATAGGTCATACTCATCGTTTAATCACAAGCATGGTTACCACTTTTACATAAAGCATTAATGTGTTCATATCCTTATACTCAAGATTTAGAGTGAAGATCTCCCTTGACATGACATCCCCCCTAAGACGGATAAACTAACCTTGGGTTTTGTCACAAAAGACTTCAAGTAGGTGAAGTACTGGTGGATGCTCATTATGGATGAAGTTTATCTTGTGTTGGGAGTAATCCTTGTTGTTTCTTACTCTTCTCACCTACATGGGTTAGTCCCAAAGCAGAAAGACAAGCACAATAATATATATGGACATAGAATGAAATACATGGGAGGTGATGTCCAAAAATGATATAATTACATTGTCCTTTGCTCACCTTTGAGGGAATGTGTGACTCCTCGAACTAATGCATATGGTTGAGGTTGAGTGCATGTAGTTATTGCCAAAATGAATAAGAGTGAATTTCATTGGTGGAGTCACCCCTCAAGAACTTTCTAGTTCTTCCTCTTGGGGATCCGCATCAACTTGATGGGTATCCTTGGAGTTGTGGTAGAACTAGACAAGGTAGTGCTAGAAGTGCCCTTGGGAACCCACTCGACCTTGGCTTGGGGTTCTTCCTCAAATGAGTCAGTCTCCTCTTGAAGCTTTCCATTACCCTTGTGGTCTTGTGGTAGAAGGACATATTTTGAGCTTGTTCCTTGGGAGGAGTAGGATCTGTTGGAAATATACCCTAGAGGCAATAATAAAATGGTTATTATTATATTTCCTTGTTCATGATAATTGTCTATTGTTCATGCTATAATTGTATCAATCGGAAACTGTAATACATGTGTGAATGCATAGACCACACCATGTCCCCAGTGAGCCTCTAGTTTACTGGCTCATTGATCAACAGATGGTCATGGTTTCCTGACCATGTACATTGGATGTTGTTGATAATGGGATCACATCATTAGGAGAATGATGTGATGGACAAGACCCAATCCTAAGTGTAGCACAAGATCGTGTAGTTCATGTGCTAGAGCTTTTCTAATGTCAAGTATCATTTACTTGGACCATGAGATTGTACAACTCCCGGATACCATAGGAATGCTTTGGGTGTATCAAACGTCACAACGTAACCGGGTGACTATAAAGGTGCACTACAGGTATCTTCGAAATTGTCTGTTGGGTTGGTACGAATCGAGACTGGGATTTGTCACTCCGTGTAACGGAGAGGTATCTTTGGGCCCACTCAGTAATACATCATCATAATGAGCTCAATGTGACTAAGGAGTTAGTCACGGAGTCATGTGTTACATAACGAGTAAAGAGACTTGCTGGTAACGAGATTGAACAAGGTATAGGAATACCGACGATCGAATCTCGGGCAAGTAATATACCGATGGACAAAGGGAATTGTATACAAGATTAATTGAATCCCCGACATCGTGGTTCATCCGATGAGATCATTGTGGAACATGTGGGAGCCAATATGGGTATCCAGATCCCGCTATTGTTTATTGGCCGGAGAGGTGTCTCGGTCATGTGTGCATGGTTCCCGAACCCGTAGGGTCTACACACTTAAGGTTCGGTGACGCTAGAGTTATATTGGGAATTGTATGTGGTTAAAGAAAGTTATTTGAAGTCCCGAATGAGTTCCCGGATGTCATGAAGAGTTCTGGAATGGTCCGGAGGTAAAGAGTTATATATGGGAAGTCCTTTTTTTTCCACCGGAAAATGTTCGGGATTTTTTGGTATTGTACCGGGAAGGTTCTAGAAGGTTTCGAAGTGGGGCCCACCTGCATGGCGGACCCACATGAACATGGGTAGTGGGGGCAAGGCCCCACACCCCTGGTTAAGGCACACCAATACCCCCCCTTAGAAGGAATAAGATCATAACCCGAAGGGATAAGATCAAGATCCCTAATAAGGGAGGATAACAATCGGCGGGGAAGGGAAATGATGGTATTTGTTTCCTCCCACCTTTGCCAACGCCCCAACGGACTTGGAGGGAAATAGAACAGCCCACTCTATCCCTATATATAGTGGGGAGGTGCATGGGAGTCTAAACCCTTGCCTCTGGCGCAGCCCTCTCCCTCCAACACCTCCTCCTCCTCCGTAGTGCTTAGCGAAGCCCTGCCACAGAACCATGAGTTTCACCGCCACCACACTGTTGTGCTACCGGAGCTCTCCCTCAACTTCTCCTCCCGCTTGCTGGATCAAGAAGGAGGAGACGTCCCCGGGTTGTACGTGTGTTGAACGCGGAGGCGGCGTTTGTTCGGCGCTTGGATCGGATCTTCCGCGATTTGAATCACCGCGAGTATGACTCCATCAACCGCGTTCTTTGTAACACTTCCGCTTAGCGATCTTCAAGGATATGAAGATGCTCTCTATCTTTCTCTCATTGCTAGCATCTCTTAGATTGATCTTGGTAACACGTAGAAATTTTTCGAATTATTACTACATTCCCCAACAGTGGCATCATGAGCTAGGTCTATGTGTAGATTCTATGCACGAGTAGAACACAAGTAAGTTGTGGGCGATGATTTGGTCAATTTGCTTACCGGTACTAGTCCTATCTTGATTCAGAGACAATGTGGGATGAACCGGTACAGACCTTACACGAACACTTACGTGAGACTGGTTGCACCGCTTGACATGCACTTGTTGCATAAGGTGGCTAGAGGGTGTGTGTCTCTCCCACTTTAGTCGGATCGGATTCGATGAAGAGGGTCCTTATGAAGGGTAAATAGCAATTGGCATATAACTGTTGTGGTTGTAATGTAGGTGAGAAACGTTCTTGCTAGAAACCCATAGCAGCCATGTAAAACTTGCAACAACAATTAGAGGACGTCTAACTTGTTTTTGCAGGGTATGCTATGTGATGTGATATGGACAAAAGGATGTGATGAAATATATGTGATGTATGAGATTGATCATGTTCTTGTAATAGGAATCACGACTTGCATGTCGATGAGTATCACAACCGGCAGGAACCATAGGAGTTGTCTTATTTTATTGTATGACCTGCGTGTCAATAAAAAACGCCATATGATTACTTTACTTTATTTTGGAGTCACTTGACATGTGCGAACCATGCCTCATGGGCAAGATGACTAAGAAACTCCATACCGATGGGCTTTTGGAGTCACTTGATTTTGAATCACTTGACACGTGCGAACCATGCCTCATGGGTAAGATGACTAAGACTCCGTTCTCCAGAACAAGTGAGCGTGCAAGTGACTTGTTAGAGATCATACATACTGATGTGTGAGGTCCAATGAGTGTGGAGGCACGCGATGGATATCGTTATTTTCTCACCTTCACTGATGATTTGAGTAGGTATGGGTATATCTACTTGATGAAGCACAAGTCTGAAACGTTTGAGAAGTTCAAGCAATTTCACAGTGAAGTTGAAAATCATCGTAACAAGAAGATCGAGTTCCTACGTTCTGATCGAGGGGGCGAGTATCTGAGTTTCGAGTTTGGTGCTCACTTAAGACAAGGTGGAATCGTTTCACCGTTGACACCGCCTGGAACACCACAACGTAATGGTGTGTCCGAACATCGTAATCGTACTTTGTTAGATATGGTACGATCTATGATGTCTCTTATCGATTTGCCGTTATCGTTTTGGGGTTATGCATTAGAGATAACTGCTTTCACTTTCAATAGGGCACCATCAAAATCCATTGAGACGACAACATATGAGCTATGGTATGGCAAGAGGCCAAAGTTGTCGTTTCTTAAAGTTTGGGTATGCGATGCTTATGTCAAAAAGCGTCAGCCTGAAAAGCTGGAACCCAAAGCGGAAAAGTGCGTCTTCATAGGTTACCCAAAGGAGACAGTTGGGTATTCCTTCTATCATAGATCCGAGGGCAAAGTGTTTGTTGCTAAGAATAGAGCTTTTCTTGAGAAGGAGTTTCTCTCGAAAGAATTGAGTGGGAGGAAGATAGAACTTGATGAGGTTGTAGAACCTCTGCTCCCTCTAGATGGTGGCGTAGGGCAGGGGGAAACCTCTGTCGAGGCAACACCGATTGAGGAGTTAGCTAATGATGATGATCATGAAGCTTCAGATCAAGTTACTATCGGACCTCGCAGGTCGACAAGATCACATACTGCTCCTGAGTGGTACGGTAATCCTGTCTTATCTATCATGTTGTTAGACAAAAATGAACCTGCGAATTATGAAGAAGCAATGGTGGGCCCGGATTCCAACAAATGGACGGAGGCCATGAAGTCCGAGATAGGATCTATGTATGAAAACAAAGTGTGGACTTTGGAAGTATTACCTGAAGGTCTCAAGGCTATTCAGAACAAATGGATCTTTAAGAAGAAGACGGACGCAGACGGTAATGTGACCGTTTATAAAGCTCGACTTGTGGCAAAGGGTTTTTCACAAGTTCAAGGAGTTGACTACGATGAGACATTCTCACCCGTAGCGATGCTTAAGTCCGTCCGAATCATGTTAGCAATAGCTGCATTTTTCGATTATGAAATCTGGCAGATGGATGTCAAAAACGGCGTTCCTTAACAGTTTTCTTAAGAAAGAGTTGTATATGATGCAACCCGAAGGTTTTGTCGATCCAAAGAATGCTAACAAAGTATGCAAGCTCGGGCGATCCATTTATGGACTGGTGCAAGCATCTCGGAGTTGGAATAAGCACTTTGATGAGGTGATAAAAGCATTTGGGTTTATACAAGTTGTTGGAGAATCTTGTATTTAAAAGAAAGTGAGTGGGAGCTCTGTAGCGTTTCTAATATTATATGTGGCTGACATATTGCTGATTGGAAATAATGTGGAGTTTCTAGAGAGCGTAAAGAATTACTTGAACAAATGTTTTTCAATGAAAGACCTAGGAGAAGCTGCTTACATATTAGGCATTAAGATCTACAAGGATAGATCGAGGCGCCTAATAGGACTTTCACAAAGCACATACCTTGATAAAGTTTTGAAGAGGTTCAAAATGGAGCTGTCCAAGAAGGGGTTCTTGCCAGTATTACAAGGTATAAAGTTGAGTAAGATTCAGTGTCCAGTAACTGCGGAAGATAGAGAAAAGATGAGTACCGTCCCCTATGCTTCAGCCATAGGGTCTATCATGTATGCAATCATGTGTATGAGACCGGACGTCAGCCTGGCCATAACTATGGCAGGCAGGTTTCAAAGTAATCCAGGAGTGGATCACTGGACGGCGGTCAAGAATATTCTGAAGTACCTAAAAAGGACTAAGGAAATGTTTCTCGTTTATGGAGGTGACCAAGAGCTCGTCGTAAAGGGTTACGTCGATGCAAGCTTTGACACTGATTCAGATGATTCTAAGTCTCAAACCAGATACGTGTTTATTATAAATGGGGGTGCGGTAAGTTGGTGCAGTTCCAAGCAAAGCATCGTAACAGATTCTACATGTGAAGCGGAGTACATGGCTGCCTCAGAGGCATCTAAGGAGGGTGTCTGGATGAGGCAGTTCATGACGGATCTTGGAGTGGTGTCGAGCGCACTAAATCCAATAACTCTGTTCTGTGACAACACTGGTGCCACTGCTTTAGAAAAGGAACCAATGTTTCACAAGAAGACCAGACACATCAAATGACGCTCCAACCTCATCCGTGACTACGTCGAAGGAGAGGACGTAAATAGTTGCAAAGTGCACACAGATCTAAATGTAGCAGATCCGCTGACTAAACCTCTTCCACAAGCGAAGCATGATCAACACCAGAAGTGTATGGGTGTTAGATTCATTCCAATGTAAATCGCATAGCGATATGAGACTAGATTATTGACTCTAGTGCAAGTGGGAGACTGTTGGAAATATGCCCTAGAGCCAATGATAAAATAGTTGTTATTATATTTCCTGTTTCAAGATAATCGTTTATTATCCATGCTATAATTTTATTGAATGAAAGCATAGATACATGTGTGGATATATAGACAAAACAATGTCCCTAGTAAGCCTCTAGTTGACTAGCCAGTTGATCAAGGATGGTTAAGGTTTTCTGACGATTTGCAAAGTGTTGTCAATTGATAACTGGATCACATCATTAGGACAATGATGTGATGGACAAGACCCAAACTATGAACGTAGCATATTGTCACACCCTGTTTTTGCTACCACGTTCTCTGTAATGCAAAAATATGAGCTTGTTAAAACTTTTTCAAAACTAATGATGTGATTGCCATGATTGTCATTGTATGCTTGTGTGTGTGATCATGTGATGATAAAACCCCCATCTCACAATATTGAATTATTTCTAAAAATCCTTACTTGTTTTTGATCAAGGTAAAAACCCTACTTTGAGATGCACTACATGCCTTTGATGGCAAGAGGTGTTTTTACCCAAAGTTGGTGATCTGATTTTACTTACCTTTGTATTCCAAAACCACAAAAATAATTATTTTTATAATTTTTTATTAATTTAATTGCATGTCCATTTCTGAGGCCAGAGTTGGTATTCCTACATGGAAAAATACTTTTCTGCCTTAGAAAAATATGATTAAATTTATGATGATGAGAAGGACATATATTTCCCATACATAAGATTTTAAACACTATTTTATATTATAATTATTGAATAAAACCCTGGAAACCATTTCTGTTTGTTTTGACCTTTTGAAATATTTCCAAAGGAAATATTATCAATAAAATCCTAGAAAATTCCAGTGGTATCCCTAAGCCATATTTGGTGTCCACATAAAGTTTCACCTTGATCCAAGGTGATTAAGGACCCCAAATAACCCTAAAAACCCTTTTGTCTAGATTGAAGTTAAAACAACTCTACATAGCAAAGTTTGTCCAATGATGCTGAAACTTTGCAGGAGTGCCTAATATCTCAAATGAGGGTTCCACACCAAAAATGGGATTTATGGGACTTAGTTTGCCCACACTCTCTTTGGAAGGGACAAATCTGGTCATATGGAGGTGGTTTCAAGTTTACAAAGCTAAAATTGCCCAATGAAGCTCAAACTTGGCGAAACCCAATGTTTTAGCACCAAACCCAAACCTGTTAAGTTGCAGCACCAGTGGTGGGGTGCAACCCCCTCAAACCAGTGTCGAGCACCGTCTGACAGATGGGAAAAAGCCATCTTAGCCACAGCTAAACCCAACCCATTTGCTCCAAACTCATAGATTGGGTGACCATTATCCATACCCAACCCCAGTAAACTGGCCCCTCACGGGTTCAAAGTGGAAAGGCCAAAACCCCTAGTTTAAGCTTTAGTTCAAGGCTGACAGCACTAGTCTTTCTTGTCTCCCTTGACCAGCCGAAGCTCCCACAAGACCCAAATAGCTAACCACACTCCCAGCCAGTGCCAAGACATGCTAGACACGTCCAAAGTGCCTCAGAGTGCACCAGCATGTCGTGGCATGCCAAAACTGCGCTCTGGGCGTGCTACAGGAAGCCACCGAGGTGGGGGCGACGCTCTCAGCCAGTTCCAGCCTCCCCCGAGGTGTCCAACCTCTTCCCCGACAACCCCTCTGCATCGAGCAACCACGGATGCTCGACTCCTCCCTCTCTTCCTCTGTAGAAGATGGTTGTGGCAGTCCAAAACCACGTCCTGAGACCGTGGTTTCGACCCGAGCTCCTCCCTGCACCCCCACGCGTGCCACGGTGAGTCATCGGTGCTCTCGAATCGGCTCACCGTTGCGGGCCTACTTATAGCCCCCCTCGCTCCAGCACCCCTCAAACAGCTTCACCATGGCCACTAGCACCTCCCTAGCCACCCCAGCAAAACAGCAGAGCCCCGATGCTCGAGATCGACCGAGGCCCCTCCGCCTCGGAGCTCCGGTCGATCTCCGGCTACACGACGGCTCATGCGTCCTCCGACCCACCAAACCGATCCCGTTAACCCGAGGAAGCTTTCCCCCAACTCGCCCGAGCACTTCCGTGCCCCTAGCTACCTCCTCGACCACCTCCCGAAACTCCTCCGCCGCGACCATCTCGTCGCCGGCGAACCCTTGCCTCTCCGACGTTGTTCCGACCACCAACAGGTAGGCGACGTCATGGCGAACCCATTCCTGTCTTTGTTGGGGTTTGAGAACGTCGGCAGCCTCGCCGGCGTGCTCCTCCTCCTCTCTGGCAAGAGGTAGGAGACGACGATGACAGGTGTGCCCCACCTGTCGGTGGCCCAGCCTCCTCCCCCGCGCTGCCGGTAGCCGCTAACCGCAGGGCCCCGGACGTCGGGTTCAAACCTGACGGCGCACGCCTGGGCAGGCTGTCGGCTGGCCATGGGCCAGCCTAGTTCCAGGCCGAGCCAGGCGAGGGACTTAGCCCATTTTTCTTTATTTTTAAAACCTAATTTCTAAGATTTTTATAAAAACATTTAACCAGTGTAAAAATAGAATTTTTGCACTGTTATTCTTTAAAAATATGTAGTATTTAATGAGATGATTGGATGAATTTTTCAAAACTATTATGTTTTACAATAATTAAAAGGACTAGATTGGAATAGTTTTGCTTCTGTTTGGTTAATTTTAAAAATGTTCCTACATGAGAATTTGAGGCAAATATTTTTCAAGATGACAACTTAGATTTATCAGTATTAAATAACATTTTTAAAACAACTTTGTGATCTGTTTCTGAGTGAGCTATTTCTTATTTATTCTTTTATCGACGATAGAAAATCCGTGTGACGAGGGAATCGGAGCGGAAGACCTCGAAGACCCCGGATACCTAGCTGACCAAGGCAAGCAGCCCTTTGACCATGACTGAGCATATGTTATATTGCATGTTAAGATAACAAGTATTTCCGTTGCATATGATCATAAGTGCCGGTAAATCATTTGATATGATGTTACCGATGACTCCACCGGAGCACATGCATTGAGCTTGATCCTACCCCCTTGAGGATCATGCTATTATCATGTTGACAAGTAATGCTAGAGTAAATAGTATGAACATGTTGTTGGTAAAAATCAAGAGTTTATGAAAACCCCGTCGGGTGCCACTAATGCCCGAGGGTGATGATGAGTTAGGTGGCCACTTTTGGTGAAGTGGTGCACCGGGTATTTTGAGTGAGTATGGTTTCAGAAATGGGATTAGATTTATGACGTGTCGACCGTCCCAACCTTACCAGTACGACCACGTTACCCCTTATGGGACGTGGCTATGTTGATTACTCTGGTCGGTGCTAGCAAAGAGCCACATTACTAGTGGCATGAGTGATGTGTGGTCACTCTCGTGATGGGCTCGTGCCAGGTAGGATGACTATGCCATTTTTATGAGTTCCAGGCACACCGTTGGTCCCCGCATGGTTGATATTGTCCAGAGTCGGTGCTCGTAAGACGTACAACATGTGGCTGGGTACCAATCGAGTGGACCTCTTTGTCTAGTATCGTCGGGAAAAAGCATTGATCGGGTACTTACCTCGGGTATGTTATATACCGCGAGTCGTGGATGACACAGAAGTTTCCCGGATCTCGTGGGTCCAGCGTACTACCTCTGCAGAGAGTAAAACTATTCAAATAGTCGTGTCCACAGTCAAGGACAGTTGGGTAATCCTGCTTAAACTACGTCCAATTGTTTCCGCATAGACCAAGTGTGTGTGGGTGGTGAGAAAAGGTGTTGTTATGAAAGTAATGATATGACCAAGTTCGGTGACTTGGCATATAGGGTGAACCCGGATGGTTCAGCCCTCGACAGATATATTGATATCTGTAACCTGTTCTTCAAAAGCAATTCTTTAATTTGATGCATATTTATGATCATTCCACCAAGAGAAATTCCACCAAAGATGCATGTTATTGTTATCCTTCACTTTCAATGTTCATATCATGGGCTGTTTGCGAGTATATTCAAAGTACTCATTAGCTTGCCACTGGTTATGTTATTGACCAGACATGGAAGGACCAGAGTTTGGAGATGAGTATGTCTTTGGAGATGCCCCTGCGAACTAGGATGCTTCCAAGTCAGAATGCATGTCGGTGTAGGCTTGATGGCATGGGCAACCGCTTCGCCCCTATGATTTCCACTACTCGTTGTATTTGAGTGATTTGGCCTTAGGCCCTGCCTTGTGAACTTGACCATTCGGTCTTGTGTCGTAATAATCGGTACTTGGATGTAAGACTCTTTTATTCGGTATCTGTGTCCGGTGAGTATTGATCTCTGGGATCACTCAGCACGGCGATCTCGACTCGTAAGTCGGGGTCCCCACACATATGATCGTGTCATTTTGTTGCTATTGTTTTCTGCGTGTCAAGTATTCATTCCTATGACCATGAGATCATGTAAGTCACTCACACCAGAGGAATACCTTGTGTGTATCAAAGGTCACAACGTTACTGGGTGACTATAAAGGTGCGCCTCAGGTATCTCCGAAGGTGTCCATTGAGTTAGCATGGATCAAGACTGGGATTTGTCACTCCGTTTGACGGAGAGGTATCTCGGGGCCCACTCGGTAATACAACATCACATATAAGCGTTGCAAGAAATGTGACTCAAGTTTAAGTCACGGGATCTTGTATTACAGAACGAGTAAAGATACTTGCCGGTAACGAGATTGAAATAGGTATAGAGATATCGACGATCAAATCTCGGCAAGTAACATACCGAAGGACAAATGGAATGTTATACGGGATTATATGAATCCTTGGCACAGAGGTTCAACCGATAAGATCTTTCTAGAATATGTAGGGTCCAATATGGACATCCAGGTCCTACTATTGGATATTGACCAGGGAGTGTCTCGGGTCATGTCTGCATAATTCTAGAACCCGCAGGGTGTGCACACTTATGGTTCGATGACGTTTTAGTATAGTTGAGTTATAGGTGTTGGTGACCGAAGGTTGTTCGGAGTTCTGGATGAGATCACAGACGTCACGAGGGTTTCCGGAATGGTCCGGAAACAAAGATTGATATATAGGATGGTTTCATTTGGTCACCGGAAAGATTTCGGGCATTACCGATAGTGTACCGGGAGTGACGAATGGGTTCCGGGTTTTCACCGGGAGGGGCCCACCCACCCGAGAGTGAGCCCAATAGTCCTAGGGTGGCGCACTAGCCCTTAGTGGGCTGGTGAGGTCATCCCAAGTGGACTATGGTGCCACAAGAAGAAAACCAAAGAAAAAAGAGGGAGGTGTGAATGAAGAGGAGGACTCCTCCTTCCCAAACCGAATTGGAGTTGGAGTCCTCCTCCTCCTTTCGGCCGGCGCCCTTCGGGATCTCTTGAGCCCCAAGGATATCCCCTCCCCTCCTCCTATATATACTAGTGGTTTTAGGGTTTTTGAGACACAACTTTGCCACGTGCAACTCAAACCTATACCTCGTAGTTCTTCATCTAGATCGGATTTCTGCGAAGGTCGGGTGGAGCCCTGCAGGAATAGATCATCACCATCAGCGGCGCGCCGCCACGCTGCCGGATAACTCATCTACTTCCCCGTCTCTCTTGCTGGATCAAGAAGGCGGAGATCGTCATTGAGCTGTAATTGTGCTGAACGCGGAGGTGCCGTCCATTCGGTGCTAGATCGGGACAGATCGTGGGACGACGGTGATTTGAATCATGAAGCTGTACCACTACATCAACCGCGTTTCTTAACGCTTCCTGCTTAGTGATCTACGAGGGTATGTGGATCCGATCTCCCTCTCGTAGATGAACATCACCATGATAGGTCTTTGTGTGCGTAGGAAATTTTTTGTTTCCCATGCAACGTTCCCCAACGAATCTTCTAGATGAGATAGTGACGGTTCTCCAAAGTCACTACCACCAAGCTACCAGAGCTTCGTGATGAACTATAACATATCAGGGATAGATATGATGATCCTTGAGCCATTCGCGATGTTTAACACCGCGAAAGTAGAAATCAAAAGGAGCACCAATTGTTGATACTTCATAAAATGGAAAACCAGTTGGTTCTCTAGTGAAGAGACCCAAGGTTGAACCCAAACCCGAGACTAAGTGCTTCTGTAATGAGGGGAACAGTCACTGAAGAGGAACTACCCTAGATGCTTGGTAGATGAGAAGGTTGGCAAAGTCGACAAAATGTATATTGGATATACATGATATTGATGTGTACTTTACTAGTACTCCTAGTAGCAACAGGGTATTAGATACCGATTCGGTTGCAAAGTGTTAGTAACTAGAAATAAAAGCTACAAAATAAACGGAGACTGGTTAAAGGCGAGGTGATTATATGTGTTGGAAGTGTTTCCAAGGTTGATGTGATCACCATCGCACGCTCCCTCTACTTTTGAGAGTAGCGTTGAACCTAAATGTTGTTTGATTTTTTGCGTTGAGCATGAACTTGATTGGACTATGTTTATTGCAATACGGTTATTTTAAAGAGAATAATGGTTATTCTGTTTACTTGAATAATACCTTCAATGGTCTTGCACCCAAAATGAATGGTTTATTGAATCTTGATCGTAGTGATATACATGTTCATAATATTAGTGCCAAAAGATATAAAGTATTAATGGTAGTACCACTTACTTGTGGCACTGCCACTTGAGTCATATTGGTATAAAATGCATGAAGAAGCTCCATGCTGATGGATCATTGGACTCACTCGTTTTTGAAAAGTTTGAAACTTGTGAACCATGTCTATTGGTTAAAAGGCATGAAGAAACTCCATGCAGATGGATCGTTTGGACTCACTTGATTTTGAATCACTTGAGACATGCAAATCGTACCACATGGACAAGATGACTGAAGGCCTCGTTTTCTAGTGAGATGGAACAAAAAGGTAACTTGTTGGAAGTAATACATTTTGATGTGTGAAATCCAATGAGTGTTGAGGCATGCAGTGAATATCGTTATGTTCTTACTTCATAGATGATTTGAGTAGATACTAGTATATTTACTTGATGAAACACGAGTCTGAATTATTGGAAGGTTCAAGTAATTTCAGAGTGAAGTTGAAGATCGTCGTGACAAGAGGATAAAATGTCTAGGATATGATCATAGAGATGAATATCTGAGTTATGAATTTGGTACACAATTAAGACATTGTGGAAATTGTTTCACAACTAATGCCACCTGGAACACCATAGTGTGATGGTGTGTCCGAACGTCATAGCTGTGCCCTATTGGATGTGGTGCATACTATGATGTCTCTTAACAAATTACCACTATCGTTTTTGTGTTAGGCATTAGAGACAACCACATTCACTTTAATTAGGGCACCACGTAATTTCGTTGAGATGACACCATATGAACTATGGTTTGGAGAAACCTAAGCTGTCATTTCTTAAAAAGTTTGGGGCTGCGATGCTTATGTCAAAAAGTTTCTGCCTGATAAGATCGAACCCAAAGCGGATAAATGCATCTTCATAGGACACCAAAAACGGTTGGGTATACCTCCTATCTCAGATCCAGAAGCAAAGTGTTTGTTTCTAGAAATGGGTCCTTTCTCGAGGAAAAGTTTCTCTTGAAAGAATTGAGTAGGAGGATGGTGGAAACTTGATGAGGTTATTGAACCGTCACTTCAACCTGTGTGTAGAAGGTCACAGGAAGTTGTTCTTGTGGCTCCTACGCTAATTGAAGTGGAAGGTGATGATAATGACCATGAAGCTTCGGATCAAGTTACTACAAACCTAGTAGGACGACAAGGTCACGTACTGCTCCACAGTGGTACAGTAACCCTGTCTTGGAGATCATGTTGTTGGACAACAATGAACCTACGAACTATGGAGAGGCGATGGTGGGCCCGGATTCCGACAAATGGCTGGAGGCCATGAAATCCGAGAGAGGATCCATGTATGATAACAAAGTGTAGACTTTGGAAGAACTACTTGATAGTCGTAAGACTGTTAAGTACAGATGGACATTAAAAGGAAGACATACGATGATGGTGAAAAGTCACCATTAAGAAAGCTTGACTTGTCGCAAAGATGTTTCCGACAAGTTCAAGGAGTTCGCTACGATGAGACTTTCTCACTCGTAGCGATGCTGAAAGTCTGTTGGAATTATGTTAGCAGTTGCTGCATCGTTTATGAAATCTTGCACATAGGATGTCAAAATATTGTTTCCTGCACGGTTTCCTTGAGGAAAGGCTGTATATGATACAACTAGAAGGTTTTTGTCGATTCTAAAAGATGCTAACAAGTATGCAAAGCTCTAGCGATCCTTCTCTGGACTGGAGCAAGCATCTCGAAGCTGGAATATACGCTTTGATGAGGTGATCAAAGATTTTGGTTTTATACAACGTTTATGAGAAACTTGTATTTCCAAAGAAGTGAGTGGGAGTACTATAGAAATTCTAGTGAGTTGATCGGAAATGACGTAAAATTTCTGAAAAGCATCTAGGGTTGTTTGAAAAGTGTTTTTCAAAGGAAAACCTGGATTGAGCTACTTGAACATTGAGCACCAAGATCTATGGGGTTAGATCAAGACGGTTGATAAAACTTTCAATGAATACATACATTGACAAGATTTTTGAAGGAGTTCAAAATGGATCAGTTAAAGAAGGAGTTCTTGACTGCATTGTAGGGTGTAATTATGAGTAGGACTCAAAAGCCCGACCACGACAGAAGAAAGAGAAAGGACGAAAGTTGTCCCCTATGCATTAGCCATAAGATTTATAGTATGCTATGCTGTGTACCACACCTGATATGTGCCTTGCCATGAATCTTTCAAGGGCTACAAAAGTGATCCATGGATAGATTACTGGACAACGGTCAAAAGTTATCCTTAGTAACTAGTGGACTAAGTAATTTTTCTCGGTTATGGAGGTGATAAAAGAGTTCATCGTAAAGGGTTACGTCGATGCAAGCTTTGACACTAATCCGGATGACTTTGAGTAGTAAACCAGATTCGTATAGTGCAGCAATCATTTGGAATAGTTCCAAATGGCGCATGGTAGCAGCATCTATAGGATGAAATAGTGATTTGTAAAGCACACACGGATCTGAAAGGTTCAGACCCGTTGACTAAGACCTCTCTCACAAGCAAGACATGATCAAGCCCCAGAACTGTATGTGTCGTGGTTTTGTCACGGCAGATGTCCTCGTGAAATGACTTAGTGAAAGAGTCATCGCACCTTGGTGGCGACTCGAAGGGGGTGAGAGAAAGAGAGACTCAGATTTACCCAGGTTCGTCCCCTCGTGTGGAGGTAAAAGCCTACGTCCTGCTTTGTGTATATTGATGGTGGATTCGATTACAAGGGGGGCGTAACTCGCCTGTCCTAGCTGTCGATGATTTCTAACTTGAACTATTTGTCCCACAGACTCGCCTTTATATACAGGTCGAGGCCCTAGGGTTTACAAAGTCCTGACCACGTTACAAATCGTGGTCTTCCTTATCTCTAAGTCACCATGTGCCTCAAGCCAAGGAAAACTCCTTGGCGGCTCATCTTCTTTGTCATCCTTGAACCACCATCCGGCTCATGGGTCGTGGTGGACTTCTTACAAAACATCCCAACATGCCCCAGGCCCAAACCAAGGCTTATGGTGGTCATGTATGAGTCGCCACTCTCCTGACCCGGCACATTGGGGCGGGCATACCGTAGGTAATATCCCCAACATTAGGCCCCAGATTGACTTGAATTTATTCATGCCAATAAACTTCCACACTCATCGTGGGCAACTCGTACTACTTCCATCCCTTTGATAAGTGACAAGCCGCCATCTCTCACAAATGGTCTGAGCCACTGGTTTATTTATTGATGACATCACCTTTTCCTCCATTTCCGGGATTCGTTGACATTATTCCCAACGGATCATTTTTGTCCTCATCCCGCTATCCCAAAAATGTAGTCGCCATCACTGTTGGTTTTCAATCTGTCGCCTCTATTCCCGCGCCTGCCGTTTCACCTTTGGCCCTAGGCCTTTAAATAGCCGCGGGGGTAGGCAGCGTCACCTACCTCCACTTCCTTCTTCCCGACGCATCGTCTTCTCTAGCCTCCCCTCGATCGCTTTGTGGCCACTGAAGCCTCGCCGCAGATCGTCGCCGTCCGGCCGCTTCCCGAACCAGTCGAAGGCGCGACCATTGTTGCAGGATTCCCAAACCCTTGCCTGCATCTTCCTCCTTCAGGTAAATCTCCCTTTTCTCAGTAGAAACATATCCGAACTAGATGCGGTACCATAGAACTCCATGAGTGCCATGAATGCCTCATGTTCTTGCTTCTCGCCTAATCTAGATGCGGTATCGTAGACCCGTGAAATAATGATTGCGGTAGTTCTTGTTAAGCCTCCTACCAATCCGTTGTTTCTCTGTAGCCCATAGATCTACACATCATTTTTCATAGTGTTCTTCCGTGTTCTTGTAGTGTTCGACCCCTCAGTCAGCGTTCATTTTTCTTTACTGGAAACGCTCGTAGATCCGTGAATTATCATTTGATGTTAGAAACATGTTTGTCTCCAGTCGAGAATGTTCCTAAGGAAAAACCCTTTTTAGAGCCGCAACCCGTCTCCTTTCACCATGGCGAGTTAGAACATTCCCATAGATACAACTTTAACCATTTTAGCTCGCGAGTCGTAATATCCCTGTAGAGATACCATAGATCGTTTAACTGGCGAGTTGTAATATCCCTGTAGAGATGCCATAGATCATTTAACTGGCGATTTGTAATATCCCTATAGAGATGCCATAGATCATTAACTGGCGAGTTGCCACTCCGTGGTTTCTGATAATCTGCCCTGTTCCTTCCCTTTGTAGTTATGGGCACTATCTCGAAGTGCAATTGGCTGCCAACCAAAGTCAATGACGCTTATCTTGAGAAGTTTGGTAAGACGGGTTATCTTGACCCCAAAGAAGTTGTTGGCTCGCAAACCGCCTTTGGTGAGACAGTTCCTCAACCCGCCGAAGGGGAAGTAGTCGTTTTTGCAGATCACCTCGAGCGAGGCTCCAAGCCTCCTGGTTCAAAGTTTTTCAGAGATGCTTTGCAGTTTTTCAACCTTCATCCTCAAGAGTTGGGGCCATACTCCATCAGCAATCTCTGCCAATTCCAAGTGTTTTGCGAAGCTTATATGCAGATAGAACCCACAGTGTTACTGTTTAGGAAAATTTTCCATCTAAACCGCCACACCGAGTTTGCTAGCGGGCCCTGCTTGGAACTTGGGGGAGTTAACATTCAACGACGTCGTGAATGCGGGTTCCCATCTCTTGTTCTGCCCAACCATCCCAAAGGTTGGGCAGAGTCTTGGTTTTACTTCCGCGACACATCTCCACCCGACTAGAACCCACTTCCGGGTTTCAGAGAAGAACGTTTGCCCATGGATTTCAAGCTGCCAGAAAAACTAATTTAAGAAGAAGAATCAACATTTATCCCTTCTTTCTCAAAGCTAAGGTCTTTGACCAACAATGGGCTTACTGAGATCGATCTAATTTGTTGTTGGGTGGAGTGGAGGATTCTGCCTTTGAACCACCCCAAGTGCTTCTTCCACACAAGGCTTACTGAAGAAGACACTATTGAACTTATCAAGAAGTTAAGTAGCGATCCTATGGAGAATTGCACCAAGATTGAGCTCAAGCCCTTTTGCATCTCCAACCCGGCTCCAGCGGTAACAATCCATGCCGCCTCCCTTTATTCTTTCAATATGTTCACCCATGTTCCTGATCCAAACTTTCATTATACCAACCAGAGGGGCTCAGCATTTTGGCCTCGAAAGCCCAAAGTGACTATCCAGAAAACAACCAAGCCGCCTCCTAAAAAGAAGAAGAACAAAGGCAAAGCTGCCGCGAGGGAGTCATCCGTCGTTAGAGAGTCTCGGGCCGTCGAAGGACAATCAGAGGTAAAAAAATACCTTTTCCTTATTATTACGTTCTGTCTTATACTTATGCTCCATTACCTTTGTCCATAGGATGATGACTATGGGAGTCAGGATGACGCTGTCGAGGTAATTTCTATTTCTTCCAACTCAACTTCTTCTCCCCCCAAGCTGGCCAGGCGGATCTGTGCAAAAGTTCCCATGTCTCACCGGAATGCTCATCTGGACCCCAATTTCCTTTTGAAGAAGGCGAGTTACACCCCCAAACGCCATACCCAAAGCCATTCCGGCGACTTAGTGTTTGGGTTACCCGAAAAGACAACTGGTCGAAAACAACAAAGTGAGGTATGTTCCTGCTAGTATCTTTCCCTTCTCGTATAAAATTTGCTCGCCGTTCGTTCACTCCTTGAATTCTTATCCATCAGGTTTCACCTCCTTCATCCGGCGACTCAGCAATGTCGACTCTCCCCCAATGATTCGTGTTCAAGGGCAAGTTCCTTTACTAGGCTTTTTCCTTCCCAATACTGATGCCTGTTTTTAACTTTGGTGCCTTTACATCGCAAAGCACAAGCAAAGAAAAGGAAAACTGGCGACTCGTCTTCTAATCCTAAGGCAGCTGAAGTGTTTGGTATGAGTGCCTCTGTCCTAGAATTTGGTGAAGACCCTTCGGCGACTCATGATGACCCTTTGGATGATTTTCCTAATGTCCGGATTGATCCTTCGAGCCCTCTGAAGGAAATAACTAAAGATGTCAATCCGCTAAGCTCTTCGAAGGCGTCTGAAGACCCAGATACAGTAGTCATTACTGGTACTGGCTATTCTAAGCCTGCAGCCACAGTGTTAACAAAACATGTGTCCAAAGAGACCCACTCTTTGCAGAAAAGGACATTACCAAGCTGAAGGTTCCCAATTATGAGAAACTCAAATTTGAAGAACTCTATTCCGGTTTCATGACTCGCCTGGAAACAAGCTATGAAATGGAAAAGATCTTGGCCAACATGATGCGGATAAGACATGAGGTATGTCCTTTGTTAAGTGCATTTCCACCCATTAGCCTTCCAGAAGACTAGTTTCCTTTGATGAATTGTGTATTTTGCATATCTGTGAGACCCATATCTGCCTGTAGTCCGCAAGGGCCGGTTTATCTTTTTGAAAGATGAGCGAGCTCTTCAATTTCATAAGACTTCAACCTATATCCTCCAAGGGCCGGGTCATCTTTTCAAAGATGAGCTGGGTCTTTGAATTTAGTAAACAACTTCAACCTGTATCCTCCAAGAGCTGGGTCGTCTTTTGAAAGATGAGCCGGGTCTTTGAATTTAATAAAGAACTTCAACCTGTATCCCCAAGGCTCGGGTTATCTTTTGAAAGATGAGTCAGGTCTTGAATTTAGTAAAGAACTTCAACCTGTATCCCCCAAGGGCCAGGTCATCTTTTGAAAGATGAGTGAGGTCTTGAATTTGGAAAAAACTTCAACCTGTAGCCCCCAAGGACCGGGTCATCTTTTGAAAGATGAGCCGGGTCTTTGAATTTAGTAAAAAAGTTCAGCCTGTATCCCCCAAGGACCGGGTCATCTTTTGAAAGATGAGCTGGGTCTTGAATTTGGTGAAGAACTTCAACCTGTATCCCCCAAGGGCAAGGTCATATTTTGAAAGATGAGTCGGGTCTTGAATTTGGAAAAAAACTTCAACTTGTAGCCCCCAAGGGCCGGGTCATCTTTTGAAAGATGAGTTGTGTCTTGAATTTTGAAAAAACTTCAACCTGTAGCCCCCAAGGGCCGGGTCATCTTTTGAAAGATGAGCCGGGTCTTTATTTTGGTGTGACTTGAAAAGAATCATACATTAGCCCCCAAATGCCAGGGATATTGCTTGCAATAGTTCTGAAACTTGCTTCCCCAAAATTTGTTTGCAGGAATCCTTGACTCGGGCCGACTCAACCTTGGCTAGTTTAAAAGAAAACTTAGCCAAACAGCAGGATGCTCGAGCTAAGTCTGAAGATAAATATCGCCTGGCCCTTGCTGACATGGAGAAGATGAAAGCTGAACACCAGAAATTTGAAAAGAAGGCCCATGCTGATCAGACCGCCATCGTGAAGCAGGAGGAACAAGCCGAAGGGAAGCTAGAAGCCGCCCTGCAAGAACTCTCAGGCTTAAAACAACATATCTCCAACATGAACCAAGCTATCTTTGGTAAGGATCAATTCCCTTCATCTGAAAAGGGCTGCAAAGTATTGCAAATGCTAATTATCTCATTATGTCCTTCATAGGTCCGCAAGCCGCCAACCTGCAGAACGACTGCATTCTGAAGCTGAAGGTGATTTATACATTCAGAGAGCAGTTGTACACGGGGGGCATGATGACCATGAAGGCCGTGATGGGCAACAAAGAGCCCATAAAATCCATAAAACACATGTTGGGTTGCCTATCAACATTGTCGCTGCAAGTGGAAGAATTAAAAAGGCCAGCCGCCCGGAAAGGAGCACTGACCACTTTAAGACGGTGTCTGGCATATGCTCCCGAGCTTAAGTCGGAGGAGGTAGATGCTGGCTTTCCAGAATTGAAAGATGATGAGTCAGAGTTCACCAAAGAAGACTACCACCAATGTGTGAAAGCATCTTGCTCCGCGGCGACTCAACTAGCAGCCAGCCTGGACTTAGGAAAATAGCAGGCGGCTTATGATGAGAACAACAAAAAGGTGACTCCTCCTTCATACGAAGTTACCAGCCTGACTCCTCGACGCTGTAAGAATCAGAATCCCTTTGACATTGATGTCGATCTGTCTGCCATCTTGAGTGATGAAGACGAGTTAGTCGCCTTGACCAATTGCAATTGGAAACTGGGCGACTTACAGATCGAAGACAACGAAAGCTTGAAGAAGGGTGACCCGAAGGCGTCTTGAACTGACTTAGCATGAAGTGGATTCTCCAAGAATATGGTGATATTTTTCTGACCAGGAGATGATTCCCGGGTGGCCTAGTGAGCCATGTAATAGTCTTAGGTATCAGGAAAACAGTGTCACAACCATACCTTATGTTGTTTGGAAGTTTTAACCTTTAGTAATATGAATCGCCCTTTCCAAACCTGTGTCATAGTTTGACAAAAAAATTCTTCAACCTGTTTATCAGAGAAAACACCATAAGCTCACTCAATAAGTCACAGCTAGAAACAAGCCGGCCCAGTGGGTCGCGGCGAGTTATAAACAAGGAGCCGACTCAGTGAGTCGCGTCGAGTTATAAACAAGGAGCTGGCTCAGTGAGTCGCGGGTTTTATGAAACCTTGTGGCAATGCCACAAAGATAGTCATAAAATTTGTCGGCTCGATGAGTTATGACAGGATAGGACGAGTTTGCAAAACTCTAGTGCTACCTTGCTACTTCTCAAACAATAGCGCCAGAAATTGACACGTTGACGGAGACTTGCTTGCGTTGGTTTTTCCCTTGAAGAGGAAAGGGTGATGCAGCACAGGAGTGGTAAGTATTTCCCTCAGTTTGAGAACCAATGTATCAATACAGTAGGAGAATCTCGTCAAGTCCAGAGTACCTGCGCAAACACAAAAGAGCTTGCACCCAACGCTATAAAGGGGTTGTCAATCCCTTCAAGATTGTTTGCAAAGTGAGATATGAAGGCTGAAAGTGCAACGAAGTAAAAAGTGTAAGGTTGAAAATATGGTGTGGAGTAGACCCGGGGGCCATAGTGTTCACTAGAGGCTTCTCTCAAAATAGCAAATATCACGATGGGTGAACAAATTACTGTCGAGCAATTGATAGAACCGTGCAAAGTCATGACGATATCTAAGGCAATGATCATACATATAGGCATCACGTCCGAGACAAGTAGACCGATACTTTCTGCATCTACTACTATTACTCCACACATCGACCGCTATCCAACATGCATCTAGTGTATTGAGTTCATGACGAACAGTGTAATGCCTTAAGCAAGATGACATGATGTAGAGGGATAATCTCAAACCAATGATGAAAACCCCATCTTTTTACCGTTGATGGCAACGACACGATGCGTGCCTCGCTACCCCTTCTGTCACTGGGTGAGGTCACCACATGGTATGAACCAAAAGCCAAGCACTTCTCCCATTGCAAGAATCATAGATCTAGTTGGCCAAACAAAACCCACAACTCGAAGAGAATTACAAGGATATGAAATCATGCATAAGAGAGATCAGAAGAAACTCAAATAAGATTCATAGATAATCTGATCATAAATCAACAATTCATCGGATCTCGAGAAACACACCGCAAAAGAAGATTACATCGGATAGATCACCATGAAGATCATGGAGAACTTTGTATTGAAGATCCAAGAGAGAGAAGAAGCCATCTAGTTACTAGCTATGGACCCGTAGGTCTATGGTGAACTACTCACGCATCATCGGAGAGGTCATGGTGTTGATGAAGAAGCCCTCCGTATCCGAATCCCCGCTCCGGCAGGGCACCAGAACGTGCCCGAGATGGGATCTCGCGGAGACAGAAGCTTGCGGCGGCCGAAAAGTACTTTCGATGATCTCCTGATTTTTTATGGAATTTTAGAGAATATGTAGGCGCAAAACCTAGGGCAACGGAGCCTCAGGGAGCCCACAAGCCAGGGGGCCGCGAGCCCCCCTGGCCGCGCCATGAGGGCTTGCGGGGTCCCTGGTGGCCCCCTGCCCTGATTCTCCGGCTTCCCGATCTTTTTCTGTTCCGAAAAAATAATCTTTTTGGCAGTTTCATTCTGTTTGGACTCCATTCAAAATCCTCCTCTGAAAGGGGTCAAAAACATGGAAAAAACAGGAACTGGCTCTTGGCACTGAGTTAATAAGTTAGTCCCAATATATATATATATATATATATATATAAGGCATGCAAAGCACCCAAAGTTTGACAAGATAATAGCATGAAACCATCAAAAATTATAGATACGTTGGAGACGTATCAAGCATCCCCAAGCTTAACTCCTGCCCGTCCTCGAGTAGGGAAGTGATAAAGGATGAATTTTTGATGTGGAATGCTACCTAGCATAGTTGTCCTTTGCAACTTCTTTCACGTGACATGAATGTTCAGATCCGTAAGATTCAAAACAATAGTTTGCTATTGACAAGAAAACAATAATACTTCAAGCAAACTAGCAACGTAATCATGAACTTTCAAAATAACAAGGCCAAGGAAAGTTATCCCTACAAAATCATATAGTCTGGCTATGCTCCGTCATCCTCACACAACTAATGTAAATCATGCACAACCCCGGTATTGGCCAAGTAAATTTTTTCGCACTCTTACTTTCTCAAACTTTTTATAACTATGACGCAATACATGTGCGTGAGCCATAGATATAGCACTATAGGTGGAATAGAATGTGGTGGTGGTTGTGAGAGAAAAAAAGAGGAGATGGTCACATTGACTCGACGTATCAAAAGGCTATGGAGATTCCCATTAATAGATATCAATGTGAATGAGTAGGGATTGCCATACAAGGGATGCAGTAGAGCTATAAGTATGTGAAAGCTCAAAAGGAGAACTAGTGGGTGTGCATCCAACTTGCTTGCTCACTAAGACCTCGGGCAATTTTGAGGAAGCCCATCATTGGAATATACAAGCCAAGTTATATAATGAAGATTCCCACTAGCATATGGTAGTGACAAAGCAAGAAGCTCTCAACCATGAAGAACATGGTGCTATTATTAAGCACAAGTATGGAAAAGATAGTAGAATTGTCCCTTCTCTCTTTTTCTCTTTTTTTGTTTGGGCTCTTCGCCTCTTTTTTTCTCTTTTTTTGTGTGTGGGCTCTTTGGCCTCTTTTTTTTATTTCCTCACATGGGACAATGCTCTAATAATGATGATCATCACACTTTTATTTACTCACAGCTCAAAGCTTAGAACGATGATGACTCTATAGGAAATGCCTCCGACGGTGTACCGGGATGTGCAACAATCTAGATTGGCGTATGACGTTGAAACATCTCGCTAGCTATCTTACGATCATGCAATGGCAATATGAGAGTGATGACACAAGTCATGAGACGGAACGGTGGGAGTTGCATGGCAATATATCTCGGAATGGCTTTGAAAATGCCATAGTAGGTAGGTATGGTGGCTGTTTTGAGGAAGGCATATGGTGGGTTTGTGCATCGGCGAAAGTTGCGCGGCACTAGAGAAGCTAGCAAAGATGAAAGGTGAAAGTGTATCTATACCATGGACTCACATTAGTCATGAAGAACTCACATACTTGTTGCGAAAGTTTTTATTAGTAATCGAAACAAAGTGCTAAAAGCACACTCCTAGGGGAAGGGTTGGTAGGTGTTAACCATCGCGCGATCCCGACCTCAACACAAAGGATGACAATCAATAGATCAATTATGCTCCGACTTCCTAACATAGCGGTTCACCATACGTGCATGCTACGGGAATCACTAACTTCAACACAAGTATTTCTAGATTCACAACACCCTACTAACATAGCTCTTATTATTACCAAATCCACGTCTCAAAACTAATTGAGAGGAATCAAGACTTCTCTTTCTACTCAATGCACATGAAGATGGAGGTTTTTGCATCCTCTTTGGGTACCTATCACCTTTGGTACTACTTTCATAGCATAAGCCAACTACGAAGTCACGCACCGCTGTGCTCTAAAAGATATAAGTGAAGCACACAGAGCAAAAGTATCTAGCTCAAAAGATATAAGTGAAGCACTATGAGCATTCTAGCAAAATCACGATGAGTGCATGTCTATCTCTCTCAAAAAGGTGTGCAGCAAGGATGATTGTGACTCAACAAAAAGAAAAGACTCCTATCATACAAGATGCTCCAAGCAAAACACATATCTTGTGGTGAATAAAAATATAGCTCCAAGTAATGTTACCGATGGATTGAAGAGGAAAGAGGGGATGCCTTCCCGGGGCATCCCCAAGCTTAGGATTTTTGGTGTCCTTGAATTTGGCTTGGGATGCCTTGGGCATACCCAAGCTTGAGATCTTTCCACTCCTTATCTCTTTGTCCATGAGAACATCACCCAAAACTTGAAAACTTCACAACACAAAACTTAAACAGAAACTCGTGATAACATTAGCACAAGAAAACAAACTACCACCTCTTTTGGTACTTTAGAAAACTTGAATTCTATCTATATTGGTGTTGGGCTACTGTATTCTCACTTTTCCATGGATAGTACCCCCCGATACTAACCATAGTTTCATCAAAACAAGCAACCAACTCAACAAAAATAGAATCTATCAAAAACAGACCAGTCTGTAGGAATCTGTATACTTCGTATACTTATGGTACCTCAAAAATTCTGAAAAATTATGACTGCCTGAGAAAAAGGCATATTAACCACCAGCAAAAAGAATCAACTCAAAAGATATTTCTGAATAAAAATGAAAAATCATCTCGTGAGCGAAAAGTTTCTGTCCTTTTCCAGCAGGATCAAACAACCATAACCAAGACTAGTCATAAAGGTTTTGCTTGGCTCAAACACAAAAAGAAACACAAAAGACACTATCACAACAGAATTATGATAGTGTGGACGCAACAAAACAGAAATAAAAAGATAAATTCATTGGGTTGCCTCCCAACAAGCGCTATTGTTTAACGCCCTTAGCTAGGCATTGATAAATCAGTGATGCTCACACAAAAGACAAGAATTGAAGCACAACGAGAGCATCATAAAGCATGTGAAAATCACATATAAGTCTAACATACTTCCTATGCATATGCATTTTAGTGGAGAACAAATTGGCAAGGCAACCAATAGTTACCAAATGCAAGGAAGAAGAAAGAGACAATAGCAATCTCAACATAACGAGAGGTAATTTGGTAACATGAAAGTTTCTACCACAATATTTTCCTCTCTCATAGAAATTACATGTGCGATCATATTCGAATTAAACAATGTATCTAACACATAGGATATTCTTTTCATGATCCACATGCATGCAAAGTTGACGGTCTTCAAAAATAGTGGGATTATCATCAACTAAACTCATGACTTCTCCAAACCCACTTTCAATAATATTGCAAATGTCATATTCATCATGAGGCTGAAACAAATTTTCAAGATCATAAGAAAAATCATCGCCCCACTCATGATCATTGCAACATGTAGTGGACATAGCAAAACTAGCATCCCCAAGCTTAGGGTTTTGCATATTTTTAGCATGATTGTCACTAATAGAATTTATAGTGAAACCATTGTAATCATGCTTTTCATCCAAGGAGCCCTCGTAAATCACTTCATAAATTTCTTCCTCACAATTTTTAGATTCACGCATCTCAAGCAAAACTCCATAAAGATAGTCAAGTGCACTCAACTCACTAGCAATTGGATCAACATAATTGGATCTCTTAAAGAGATTAGCAAGTGGATGAGGATCCATATCACTAGATTTTCAACAAGCGAAGATGCAAGCATATTGAAGGCACATGGCACACAAGTGAACAGAAAACAAGCGAGAGAAAGGGCGAACGAAAAAGGCAAATGAAAAAGGAAAATTGTGAACTGGGGGAGAGGAAAACGAGAGGCAACTCACAAACAAATTAAATGCAATAGATGAGTTTGCGACAGATACTTGGATGAGTTCTTGACTTGATCCTCCCCGGCAACGGCGCCAGAAATCCTTCCGCTACTTATCAAACAACAGCGCTAGAAATTCACACGTTGACGAAGACTTGCTTGCGTTGGTTTTTCCCTTGAAGAGGAAAGGGTGATGCAACACAGGAGCAGTAAGTATTTCCCTCAGTTTGAGAACCAAGGTATCAATCCAGTAGGAGAATCTCGTCAAGTCCTGAGTACATGCGCAAACACAAAAGACCTTGCACCCAACGCTATAAAGGGGTTGTCAATCCCTTCAAGATTTTGCAAAGTGAGATATGAAGGCGGGAAGTGCAACGAAGTAAAAAGTGTAAGGCTGAAAATATGGTGTGGAGTAGTCCCGGGGGCCGTAGTGTTCACTAGAGGCTTCTCTCAAAATAGCAAATATTAAGGTGGGTGAACAAATTACTGTCGAGCAATTGATAGAACCGCGCAAAGTCATGACAATATCTAAGGCAATGATCATACATATTTGCATCACGTCCGAGACAAGTAGACCGATACTTTCTGCATCTACTACTATTACTCCACACATCGACCGCTATCCAGCATGCATCTAGTGTATTGAGTTCATGACGAACAGAGTAATGCCTTAAGCAAGATGACATGATGTAGAGGGATAATCTCAAACCAATGATGAAAACACCATCTTTTTACCCTTGATGGCAACAACACGATGCGTGCCTCGCTACCCCTTCTGTCACCGGGTGAGGTCACCGCACGGTATGAACCCAAAACCAAGCACTTCTCCCATTGCAAGAATCATAGATCTAGTTGGCCAAACAAAACCCACAACTCGAAGATATTTACAAGGATATGAAATCATGCATAAGAGATATCAGAAGAAACTCAAATAAGATTCATATATAATCTGATCATAAATCCACAATTCATCGGATCTCGACAAACACACCGCAAAAGAAAATTACATCGGATAGATCTCCATGAAGATCATGGAGAACTTTGTATTGAAGATCCAAGAGAGAGAAGAATCCATCTAGTTACTAGCTTTGGACCCATAGGTCTATGGTGAACAACTCACGCATCATCGGAGAGGTCATGGTGTTGATGAAGAAGCCCTCCGTATCCGAATCCCCGCTCCGGCAGGGCACCAAAACGTGCCCCAGATGGGATCTTGCGGAGACAGAAGCTTGCGGCGGCGGAAAAGTACTTTCGATGATCTCCTGATTTTTTATGGAATTTTAGAGAATATATAGGCGCAAAACCTAGGGCAATGGAGCCTCAGGGAGCCCACAAGCCAGGGTGCCGTGGGCCCCCCTGGCCGCACCATGAGGGATTGTGGGGTCCGTGGTGGCTCCCTGCCCTGATTCTCCGGCTCCCCGATCTTTTTCTATTCCGGGAAAAATCTTTTTGGCAGTTTCATTCCGTTTGGACTTCGTTCGAAATCCTCCTCTGAAAGGGGTCAAAAACATGGAAAAAACAAGAATTTGCTCTTGGCACTGAGTTAATAAGTTAGTCCCAAAACATATATAAAAGGCATGCAAAACATCCAAAGTTTGACAAGATAATAGCATGAAACCATCAAAAATATAGATACGTTGGAGACGTATCATACCCCAAGAAGGCTTTTGCTACATGCCAAGTTATTTAGACCGCCTGATTAGGCGCGAGTCAAGCCTCAGTGAAGCAGGTTCAGTGAACCAATGGTTTGTCTATTTCAATGTCTTGGCTCTTGCCGGTACCTTTCATGTTTTAACCAAGGCAAGTTCAGGGTCCAAAAGCGGATTGACTTGCCAAGAGTAGATGGGTCCATAGGGCGATTCGTCCAACACACAGTCCAGTATAACCATTTGTAATGCGTTAATTTTTCGTTAGCCATGAGGGTATTTAGGATGAACTCACTGAGTGGAAGCCCCCAAGTGACCTATTATTAGGGAAAAAACCAGACATAGGATTGCGGAAGCGTATCCGCTCTTACGGCAAAATGACTTGGGAGCTATTAGCCCCCAAGTAAGCCCATGTTTGAACCGTGCAACGTGGCAACTTTGGTCCTCTTTGGCTTACCAGTATCCAATTTCGAATTAAGTGCAGCATGGCGACTTATGCTCTTTGATACTGATAGCGTCCATGCTTGGACGACTTAGAGAACAATAAAGACCCAAACTTTCAAGAAGCTGAAACGGCAAAGGACCCCGAAGTTCGTGGGCGCCAGCTTTATTGCTTTATAAATAAAAGATTACAAATTCGAATTTGCAAACGTAAATAAGGACCCAGTGGCTCTAAGTGTAATATGGCCCCAAGTGGGCGATGTTCCATGGGCGGGTTAACTCGACCTCTTTTGTTGGCTTATCTGGGCGAAGATCCACCAAGTAATATGAACCATTATGAAGATTCTTGCTGATAACAAAACGTCCTTCCCATGGAGGGGATAACTTATGCATACCAGTATGGTCTTGAATCAGTCGGAGCACTAAGTCGCCCTCTTGATAGGCTCTGCTCTTGACTCGCGGGCTGTGATAACGTCGCAGGTCTTGTTGATAAATCGCCGATCGCGGTGCGGCCAAATCACGCTCCTCCTCCAAAGCATCCAAAGAGTCTTGATGTGCTAACTCGTTATCCTGTTCCACATAAGCATGGACTCGTGGTGAATCATGTCTGATGTCACTTGGTAATAATACCTCTGCTCCGTAGATCAGGAAAAAGGGAGTAAAACCCATAGAACGATTTGGAGTGGTTCTGATGCTCCATAAAACTGAGGGCAGTTCTTCTACCCAACATCCCGGGGTACGTTCCAGAGGTACCATAAGTCGGGGCTTAATTCCTCGCAGTATTTCTGGATTCGCCCTTTCTCCCTGTCCATTGGACTGAGGGTGTGTGACGTCAGCTGTGCTTCTCTGGCAATGGCTCGAGAAAAGTGTTGATCCTGCAATCTCTAGTGTTAGCTAGACGAATGCTTATAACAACTAACCTTCTCCTGCAACGACACCAGAAGAATGTTGATAGCACTCCCCGGCAATGAAACTAGAAGAATGTTGTTGATGGCCCACCAGCGCGTGGGTTCGCAGCAGTTTTTGAGGGTAGAGTATTTGACCCAATTTGTAGGTACGCCAGACAGGAGGTGAGAGTATACTCTCAAGTATTAGTAGTTGAATTTGTCAGATTCAACCACACCTGAAAGATTAGTATCTGCAAGCACAATAGTAACATCAAAGTAGTAACAACGAAGTAACGGGTATCGATAGTGGAACGAGCAATAGCAGTGGCAAGGAACAGCAGTAGTGACATCAATAGCAAGTACCAACAGTAGCAAGCGACATTAGTAGCAGAGCAAAACAAGTAACGGCAGTAGAAACAGTAGTAGCAGCAGAGCAAGACAAGTAACAACAGTAGCAACAGTAGGACAAACTTGTAGGCATTCACTACTGGAATCAGAGATTTTTCCGTCTGCCTAGTCTTTGCCGTGTGCTAGCTGACGGCAAAGACACTCTTTGCCATCAGCTTTAGCAAAACTGACGGCAAAGAACTGGCTGATGGCAAAGAAGGTCTTTGCCAGCAGTTAACTCTTTGTCGTCTGCCGCAGACGGTAAAGAAGGGGCCAGCACACGGCAAAGAAGCTCATCTGGCTGAGGGAACCTTAGGTCAAACTACTCCCTTCTTTGCCGTCTGCTGGCTGACGGCAAAGATGCCAGAGGCAGACGGCAAAGAGTATAGACCCCTTTGCCGTCCGCCAGCAGACGACAAAGGTCTTGAATCTAGTAACGGCTGTCCCGCCCCCACCGCGGCCCTCTCTCTCTCTCTCAAACGGCCCCTCCCTCTCTCTCTCCTCCCCCGACGCCCAATGCCGCCACCACTGTCACCCCCGACGTCGCCCCCGAAGCCCCACAACCCCCCGGCGCCCCCTGGTGCTGCCCCTGAAGCCCCACCGCCGACGCCCCGTGGTGCCCCTGGTGTGCCCCCGCTGCCCCACCCCCGACGCCCCTGGTGCCGCCCCCGCAGCCCCACCGCCGGCGCCGCCGGCCCAGCCACTGCCCCGCATGCCTCGACGCCAACCCCGCAGCCCCACTGCCGGTAAGCCCATCCACCCCCGCCCCCTTGTTCTTTATTTTTTGATTTTTTATTGTTTGGTATTTAGTTTTTTGGAATTAGATTATAACTACCGGCATGATTTTTTATTGTTGTTGTAGTAGTTGTTCTTGTTATTTCAGTTGTTGTTGTTATTGTAGTTGTTGTGGCATATATAGTTTAGTTGGTAGGTTAGTTAATTAGTAGTTTTAGTGGTAGTTTAGTTAGTTGGTAGATTTAGTTAGTTAATTAGTAGATTTAGTAGGTAGTTTAGTGGTAGATTTTGTTTTGTTATTTTATAGATGGTGTCTTGTGCCACACGAGGGCCGAGATGGTGATCAAGAGCTTTTAGGTAAATTATCCTTTTACAGAATCTAAAATTAACAATATAGCTAATTATTGTACTAATCGGTGTTTTCACGTTTGATTGCAGACCTTCTATAGGTGTGAGGATGGATATGAGGAGGAGGCGGCCAGGGTTCTCGAGGTCGAGTGTAGGCAGTTACTACAGAACTTGGCCACGAGGCTCGGCTGCAGGCTATTCGAGATTACTACGCCACGCGTGGTATTAAGAAGCGGAAGAAGGATTGCCGCGGAAAGTTTCGGAAGAAGGAGCAATACATGAAGGTAATTACCTATTCTTAAGTCCTTCTACGTAGTTTTCTTGATTTCATTCATAGGCGTAGCGCTGAAAATTCTTTCTAATAACTTACAGGTGCCCCCGAGATGGTGTGCGGATAAGATGGATTGTTGGGAGGCGTTGGTTGATGAGTGGTGCACAGGCAGCTGGCGAGCCATCCACGAGAATACGAAGGATCGGCGTAGCCAAATGGTTGGTGTGCCACACCATCATGGCAGCGCCAACTTACTTCAGTTTGGATGAAAGTGGGTATGTGATTTGCTTCATGATTCATGCAATTCATTCTTGATGCTAATATTTTGTTCCTCTCTTTTAGGCGCATCACAATAAGACTGAGATGCCACACTTGTACGACCTTTATGGCATGGCCTATACTGCCTCGTACAAGAAGGCGAAGGCATTCTCTGAGTCTGACCTAGATGATCCCAATAACTTCACCAACATATCATCCCAGCAGAAGCTTGTGGCATAGAGGGACGCGGGGAAGGCTACGAAAGGGGATGACTTTAACCCTAGCCAGGAACCTTTGGATCCAGAGCTGGTGATGATATCTGGTGGCGGGAGGCCCCATGGCTCGATAGCCATTGGAGATGGGATAATACGTTGTCCACTCACTCTTCCGGAGATCAAGGCGCGCCAGTCGAGCAGATGTCCTGAGATAACGCCTCGTCCACGGCCAGTCGAACTTGCCATCGAGGTTAGTTGTACGGACTAAGAACACTTTCATCCATTTCATTATGTGTGTCACCATAGATCATTATTGTGGTAACGAGGAATGGTGTTTCAGTCTGCTCTTCAGAAAGAGAGAGCGACAAACCAGGCTGCTCTTGAGAAAGAGAGGTTGGCAAGCCAGGCTGCTCTTCAGGCTGCTCTTGATGAGAGGGACCAGACCACGACACGATTGCTTGAGGAGGAGAGGGCCTGGAATGAGGCGGGTCAACGGGCCCTGTACGAGCTTTTGTGGTATGTTTTTTTTCACATTAGCCAAATCATGTGTGTAATGTCTGTTTCAATACTCACTACTGGAAAAACATAATTTGCCGACAGCTTTAAGCTTTGCCGTCAGCAATTTCACGGGGCTGACGGCAAAGAGACTTTGCCCTCAGCCAAAATAGATGCTGACGGCATAGGAGGGGCTGACGGCAAAGAAAATCTATGTCGTCCGCTTTATCTAAGCCGGTAGCCAGCTGACGGCAAAGGACAAAAAAGTTGTCGGCATAGGAAGGCTGACGGCATAGGGGGCTAACCCTATCTATCTTTATATAATAAGTGATTTCCTTTGTTGCTATTACTCATGAGTAACACACCAAACTCTATCTTTTCTTAACTTCTAGGCTAATTCAGATGAGCAAGTCGGCGATGAATTGAGACAAATAGCTAATGGTTTTGACTTTAAGGTCCGTACATTTCAGAAGTACGACATCAACGGGTATCGCTTTCGTACTGCTAGCAAAGAGCTTTCAATGCCCGGTCGAAAAACAAACAATTCCGGTGTCTCTGCTATAGGCGAGGGAGCTGTCGAGTGTTATGGAAGACTTGAAGAAGTCTATGAACTTCATTATTATGGTGAAAATCTTCCGAACATTGTTGTGTTCAAATGTCATTGGTTCGATCCTACTAAGACAAGACGGACTCATGAACATCTTGGGATTGTTGAAATTCGATAAGACAGGAAGTTAAGCAGTGCCGATGTCTATATTGTGGCTCAACAGGCCACCCAAGTTTTCTATCTGCCATACTGTCGTCAAAGTATTAAGAACCTAGAAGGTTGGTATGTCGTGTTCGATGTGCCGCCACATCTTAGACCACCTCCACCAAATGAAGACGATTATGAACCTCAAATTGACCCAATAACATATGATGGAGAATTTTTCCAAGAATCACGTGGTGTCAGACGTCGTACCCGATACTGCTCTACGTCCACCCTGAACACGGAGGAACAAGACTCACGTGATGATGAGGAAGAAGTGGAAGTAGAAGAAGTTACCAATGCCGATGAGCTTTCAATGCTTGATCGGTTACAAAAAGGCCTTCCACATGATGTCCTTGAACCCCATGACGATATCAGTCATGACGACACGTGTGATACTGATGATGATTTTGCTTCAATTCACCATGGAGAAGAGACAGATGATCTAGACTATTAGTACTTTGTATGCATCCAAACATTGTTGTTTAATTAGTCAATTATTAGTTGAATTATTCATGTATTTATTATTGTTCATTTAATTATTATCCTTGAATTTGTACTAATTATTTAACTATTTATCGTTACAGGTGGTGAGACATGGCAGGCGGGGATAAGTTGAGGATAACACCTGGGCAGCTACAGAGAATATTGTTGCAGAGCTTTGTCGAGGAGCCCCGTGGGAGAGGCGTAGGAAAGAAGAGAGGCAGAGGACGTGGTCGTGGGAGAGGGAGGCTGCATGATAGGAGCCAGTCGCCACCACCCTCGGCTACTT